>NW_023425347.1:92655553-93384719 GCF_014108415.1 Molossus molossus
AGTTAGAAGAGCCCCAGTGGAGTCTGACACTTTGGACGGAGCCCAAGCTCTGACCTGACCACCGCGGGGCCCGGGTGCTAATGTGAACCAGACCCTGGTGCATGGCAGCGGGAGGGTATTAACAAGTGTCAGACTCGGTGAAGCGCCCGGACAGATGCAGCCCTGCCTCTGCCCTGCGAGGCGAGGGCCCCGCGGCTCCTGAAACCTAACCTTGACCCTCAGGAGGGACGAGCTCTCAGAGGCGGTTCCCTGGCGCTGGCTGTGGCTGGGACATCCGGGAGCCCACGGGCACGCCCAGCGAAGAGGTGGACTCAGGGCAGAGCTGAGGGGCTCCGCGTGGGGAGGCCTCGTGTCTCATTTCCTGTGTGCCCTGCCGCAGGTCACGTGGCCGGGAGGGCCTGGCTCTCGCTGTGACTGTAGGCAGGTGGGTTTGCCTCTCAGAGCCTCGGCTTCCCCATCTGTAAAGCGGAGAAATCCTGCCTCAGTCCAGGTGGGAGGTTTCGGGTCGGATCCCAGCCTTTCTGGTTTCTACCTTGGACATGATGGTTGACCTGTCAGCGCTTGAAGACCTCGTCTGTAAAGCAGGGTGAGTGACAGCAGCCGTCTCACCGGGGTTGCTGTGGGCTCGCTGAGACGATACACGGAAGCGCTCGCAACCACGCCTGGCCTACAGCCAGTGCCGTGTAAATGCTGCGTGCTGTCTCCGTCAGCACTTGCTAGGTTATGCTTCTGGGACAAACAGCCCCTGAATCTCAGTGTTTTCTCAACTCCAACACTTCTTTCTTACGTTAGGAGAAAGCGGACCTTATCTGAGACTTGGCACTCACCGCAGAGGGACAGAGCCATGGCAAAAGCACACCATGGCTCCTACAGCACCTGCGGGCTGCCACATGTCGCATGGGCTCACGTTTCATTGGCCAAAGCATGTCACATGACCCAGCCCCATGTTGATGGGCGGAAAATAAATCCTTTCATAGGGAGGGGCCAAGAATGTGGAGATGGCCACTGTCACGACTACGATAGATGCAAGGGTCATGGGGACACAGGGGCCATGGGGACGCAGAGGTCATGGGGACACAGGGGCATGGGGACGCAGAGGTCATGGGGGCACAGGGGCCATGGGGACGCAGGGGTCATGGGAGGCAGGGGTCATGGGGACACAGGGGCCATGGGGACGCAGGGGTCATGGGGACACAGGGGCCATGGGGACGCAGGGTCATGGGAGGCAGGAGCCATGGAGACACAGGGGTCATGGGAGGCAGGGGTCATGGGGACACAGGGGCCATGGGGACGCAGGGGTCATGGGAGGCAGGGGTCATGGGGACACAGGGGCCATGGGGACGCAGGGGTCATGGGAGGCAGGGGCCATGGAGACACAGGGGTCATGGGGACACAGGGGTCATGGGAGGCAGGGTTCATGGGAGGAAGGGGTCATGGGGACACAGGGGTCATGGGGACGCAGGGGTCATGGGAGGCAGGGGTCATGGGGATGCAGGGGTCATGGAAGGCAGGGGTCATGGGGACACAGGGGTCATGGAAGGCAGGGGTCATGGGGACACAGGGGTCATGGGAGGCAGGGGCCATGGGGACGCAGGGGCCATGGGGACGCAGGGGTCATGGGGACGCAGGGGCCGTGGAGATGCAGGGGCCATGGGGACGCAGGGGTCATGGGAGGCAGGGGTCATGGGGACACAGGGGCCATGGGGACGCAGGGGTCATGAGGACACAGGGGCCATGGGGACGCAGGGGTCATGGGAGGCAGGGGCCATGGGGACGCAGGGGTCATGGGGACGCAGGGGTCATGGAAGGCAGGGGTCATGGGGACACAGGGGTCATGGAAGGCAGGGGTCATGGGGACACAGGGGCCATGGGGACGCAGGGGTCATGGGGACACAGGGGCCATGGGGACGCAGGGGTCATGGGAGGCAGGGGTCATGGGGACACAGGGGCCATGGGGACGCAGGGGCCATGGGAGGCAGGGGTCATGGGGACACAGGGGCCATGGGGACGCAGGGGTCATGGGGACGCAGGGGTCATGGGAGTCAGGGGTCATGGGGACACAGGGGTCATGGGGACACAGGGGCCATGGGGACGCAGGGGTCATGGGGACGCAGGGGTCAGGGGAGGCAGGGGTCATGGGGACGCAGGGGTCATGGGGACGCAGGGGTCATGGGGACACAGGGGTCATTGGGACGCAGGGGTCATGGGGACGCAGGGGTCATGGGGGCGCAGGGGCCGTGGGGACGCAGGGGTCATGGGGACGCAGGGGTCATGGAAGGCAGGGGTCATGGGGACACAAGGGTCATGGGGACACAGGGGCCATGGGGACGCAGGGGTCATGGGGACGCAGGGGTCATGGAAGGCAGGGGTCATGGGGACGCAGGGGTCATGAGGACACAGGGGCCATGGGGACTCAGGGGTCATGGGAGGCAGGGGTCATGGGACGCAGGGGTCATGGGGACACAGGGGCCATGGGGACGCAGGGGTCATGGGAGGCAGGGGTCATGGGGACACAGGGGCCATGGGGACGCAGGGGTCATGGGGATGCAGGGGTCATGGAAGGCAGGGGTCATGGGGACACAGGGGTCATGGGGACACAGGGGCCATGGGGACGCAGGGGTCATGGGGACGCAGGGGTCATGGAAGGCAGGGGTCATGGGGACGCAGGGGTCATGGGGACGCAGGGGTCATGGGGACACAGGGGTCATTGGGACGCAGGGGTCATGGGGACGCAGGGGTCATGGGGGCGCAGGGACCGTGGGGACGCAGGGGTCATGGGGACGCAGGGGTCATGGAAGGCAGGGGTCATGGGGACACAAGGGTCATGGGGACACAGGGGCCATGGGGACGCAGGGGTCATGGGGACGCAGGGGTCATGGAAGGCAGGGGTCATGGGGACGCAGGGGTCATGAGGACACAGGGGCCATGGGGACTCAGGGGTCATGGGAGGCAGGGGTCATGGGAGGCAGGGGTCATGGGGACACAGGGGTCATGGAAGGCAGGGGTCATGGGGACACAGGGGTCATGGGACGCAGGGGTCATGGGACGCAGGAGCCATGGAGACACAGGGGTCATGGGAGGCAGGGGTCATGGGAGGCAGGGGTCATGGGAGGCAGGGGTCATGGGACGCAGGGGTCATGGGAGGCAGGGGTCATGGGAGGCAGGGGTCATGGAAGGCAGGGGTCATGGGGACACAGGGGCCATGGGGACGCAGGGGTCATGGGAGGCAGGAGCCATGGAGACACAGGGGTCATGGTAGGCAGGGGCCGTGGGATGCAGGGGTCATGGGAGGCAGGGGCTGGGGACGCAGGGGTCATGGTGCAGGTGTTTTGTCATCAGTTTGGTCTTGATTGTGGCAAATGGTGAATTTTGCAGCTTTGTCATGCAAGGGCCTCCCCTCCCGTGTTTGGTGTTCTTGCTCCCTCCAGGCTCTGGCTTTCCGAGGTTCAGGGCCCCCCAGTGTGTGGGATTCCTCCCGCTGTGGGAAAGGCCTCAGGAAGGATTCACAGAAGCGAAAGGTCAGTGCCCCTGGAGAGGATGCTGCTCGACTGCTGCTGGTGGGGGTCAGGAGCCATCCAGGGAGAAGACATCTGCCAAGGTGCCATCACCGTCACTGCCACCCACACTTCACCGCCCAGCACCGGGAGGACGGTCAGCACGTGGAGGATCGACCGGGCCGGGTTCCACCCAATACCTGGGCTCAGGGCTGGGCCTCAGCAGCAGTGACCTGTGGAAGGTCACCCCTTTGGCTTTGCTCTGAACCGTGAGCCAGCCTGTCCCGACCAGAGTCTGTGAAGACCTGCCTTTTGGGGGGACCACTGGACTGCACCTTGTGTGGAATGACTGGACACTGCAGGGATCCCAAGGCCCTGTCTCCTGGGCACAATTCGGGCAGCTGTGAAGAGCTGACCAACCTTCAGAGGCCCTTGTGGGGTCCGCGAGACCTTTGCTGAGATGGCATCGGAGCCCAGCTTCTGCCCAACCCCACCTCTTTTCCTTCCCTTCCACAGGCGCTGACCCCAAGGACATTCCCCAGTAAACCCTCCCGGTGATCTCCACCTCAGGGTCTGCCCCCAGGAGCCCGCCTGCAGCGGCATTCATCAAATGCACTTGGGAACCCCGTCATTCGAGGGAGACAGGGGGAAGGGCCCCCAGTGGACAGCGGCAGTCAGCTTCAGGTGTGGTGCGATCATGGTGGGGCAGTTGTAGGGTTGTGAACAGGTTGGTAGCTATGGTGAAGGTGTCATTCAGGAGTTTGGTTGTCATGGTGATGGTGGTCATGGTTAGGATAGGCAGGGACTCCATGACGATGTTTATTCTCCTGGGGTAGGCTTGCCTGCCTGTTGGACCCCCAGCTCTGAGAAGCCTTTACTCTATGAGTTGGCCCCGTGTTGGGGCTGCTCTCCTCTTTCTGACATTCCCGTTGGATGACCGTCAGCTTCCTTGACCCTCAGCTCCCGAGTCCCTCGTTGTTCCAGCCGGATGCCTGCCCTGGATGTGGTCCCCTCTGCTGCTTCCAGTCACTCCCAACTCGGGGCCCACCCAGCCCTCCCAGCTCGACTTCCCTGCCAACTCACTGAGCCACTGGCCTCTGGGGTCTGGGACCCAGCCCACTCTAACTCTCCCCAGCTAGGTTTCTGGGTTCAGTGTCAGGTGCAGGGTTCCCCTTTGCTTCCTGTTGCAATTCACCATAGATGTGGCTTGGAGATGACGATGGAAGGGCGGTGAAGTGTAGATGGCAGTGACAGTGATGATGAGGAGGGTACCGGTGATGATGGCAAAGGTCAGGGTGACAGTGGTGTCGGTGGGCGTGCTGACGGTGCTGGAGATGGATGGTGCGTACGCTGGGTGGCCATGGTGGTAGCAGTAATGAAAGTGGTGGCCGTGTTTGTGGTGGTGATGGTCATGGTTTGGTGGTGGTGGTGATGGTGGTGGTGGGATGGTGGTGGGTGGAGGTGACAGGATGGTGGTGGTGGTGGTGGTGATGGTGGTGGTGAGATGGTGGTGGGTGGGGGTGATGGGATGGTGGTGGTGATGCTGGTCATGGTTTGGTGGTGGTGGTGGTGGTGGTGATGCTGGTCATGGTTTGATGGTGGTAATGATGGTGGTGGTGAAATGGTAGTGGGTGGAGGTGATGGGATGGTGGTGATGGTGGTGGTGGTGGTGGTGGTGGTCATGGTTTGGTGGTGGTGGTAGTGGTGGTGATGGTGGTGGTGGTGGTCATGGTTGTTGTTGTTGGTGGTGGTGGTGGTGATGCTGGTCATGGTTTGGTGGTGGTGGTGGCGGTGGTGGTCATGGTTGGGTGGTGGTGGTGGTGGTGGTGGTGGTGGTCATGGTTGGGTGGTGGTGGTGGTCATGGTTGGGTGGTCATGATTAGGTGGTCATGGTTGGGTGGTAGTGGTGGTGGTGGTGGTGGTGGTAGTGATGGTGGTGGTGGTGGTGGTGGTGGTGATGGTGATGGTTGGGTGGTGGTGGTGGTGGTGGTGATGGTTGGGTGGTGGTGGTGGTGGCGGTGGTGGTGGTGGTCAAAGTTGGGTGATCATGGTTAGGTGGTCATGGTTGGGTGGTGGTGGTGATGGTGGTGGTGATGGTGGTGGTGGTGGTCATAGTTGGGTGGTCATGATTAGGTGGTCATCGTTGGGTGGTGGTGGTGGTGGTGGTGGTGGTGCTCATGGTTGGGTGGTGGTGGTGGTGGTGGTGGTGGTGGTCATGGTTGGGTGGTGGTGGTGGCGGTGGTGGTGGTGGTCATAGTTGGGTGGTCATGGTTAGGTGGTCATGGTTGGGTGGTGGTGGTGATGGTGGTGGTGATGGTGGTGGTGGTGGTCATAGTTGGGTGGTCATGATTAGGTGGTCATCGTTGGGTGGTGGTGGTGGTGGTGGTGGTGGTCATGGTTGGGTGGTGGTGGCAATGAGGATATTAATGCTGATCTTTTCCCTTCTGGCTGGATGCCTTCAGTAAGCCTCTGGTGTAGGAGCCAGAGGCCGAGTTCATCTTTTCCCTTTTCCATACCAGCAAGATGTAGACTTCACTTTTCAGATCGAAGCCGTTAGGGGATCCCCCCATTTTCTGGTGGAGGTGGAGCAGGCCCCGGGGTGCACTGGAGAACAGGGCACGGGTGTGCACACTCAGCATCTCTGGCAGCCTGACTACCTTACGACTCACCCTCACCTCTCCCTCTGGATTTCTGGGGAGCCCCTCACCAACCTCCCAGCTTCTGCCTGTGGCCCCCTACAGTCTATTAAGCATACAGTGTTCAAAGTGCCCTTTAACATCTAAACCAGATTTTACCACTTCCCTGCTCAAAATGGCTCCCCATGGCATCAGAGTGAAAGCCAGTGTCCCGACAGTGGCCACTGGACCTATCTGACCCCCTGTCGCCTCCCTGACCTCACCCCTCCTGCTCTGCCCTCTGCTGGCTCTGCCCAGCCACGCTGGCCTCCTTGCTGTTTCTTGAACACATTAACCATGCACAGTCTCACCTCAGGGCCTTTGCATAGACTGCACCTCCCAGTGGGCACCGGGAAGGGGGCTGCGCTTGGAGCCAGTGCCCCTGGCGTGGACACGTGGGGTGGTGTGACGTCGGGCGGCCGCTGCACCTCCCTAAGCCTCCCTTTCCGCCTCTGCGAACAGGAGAGCTATCCATCCCGCAGGCAGTTATGGCCACGCTCCTCAATGCACAGTAGCTGCTGTAATCTCACGACGATTATTCGAATTCCTCGGCCCCTACGGGTCTATGTCGCCTAGGACTTAGTAAGAGGGAGGCAGGGGTAGCAGCTGGCCTAGGGCTGGGCTTCGGGGGCTGGTAGAAGCCACCAGGCTCCCTGCACCTCCCCAGAGCCCTCTGGTCCAGGAGACCCCTTCACAAGAACATGAGCACAGCCGCCCGCCCTGGAAAGGTCATTCTGAACCCACGGGAATGGAGGAGCTGCCAGGGGAGGGCAAGAGCTCTGGGCTGGGACTCAGGACCAATTGCAAAGACCAACTCTGAGCTGGCCGTTGGTTCCTGGGAGCTCAGGGATCACTCTCCCCACCTGTGAAGTGGAGGACCAGGTCCCCTCTGCTCGCAGGCCGCTCACCCCCTGCATTCAGCAGGCGTCCGGACGGTGGACCTGGGGCACGTCCGACAGCAGCCAGGCCCCTCCCCATCAGCCTTCCTCACACCCTCACCCCTCTGTGGCTTCTGGCCTGGCAGCCCCACCTCTGCAGCCCCTTTTACGGGGGTCAAGGACGTGTACATCCGTGTGGGTGAGAACACGGCCCGTACGTACAGTGGGCCTTCCTATCCAGGGCAGGGCCCAGCGTGTCTCCACCGCTTCACCCCAAGCTGCCGGCCTCCGGGCACCACCGCAAGCCCCCCAGAGGAGTCTCCCACTCGTCTAACACAGATATGAAACCAAATGAGGGATTTGAGGAAAACGCTCCATTTGTGAAATTGCCACACCCCGTTCCTGGGGCAAGCAGTGGATCTCCTCACGCATCGACTGAGCCTCAGTTTCCCCATCCGTATAAGGAGAGTGGTCCCCAACTTGGGTGCGAACCTTCCTGGGTGGTTCTGACCATGATCCTCATTCTAGACCATAGTACTGGGGTGTCCCTGCGGCCCCAGCTGGTTCTCCGGATGGTGGCCATGGCCTGGGTCCTTCGGAACAGTCCGTAGAGGGCCAAGTGGGTGCTATCTGACGGGCAGTTCCAGAAGCCGACAGCAGATGGTGCTGTTAACCCCAGTCCTGGACAGGAGTCCCCAGGCTCCCAGCTCAGGGCCGGGTAGCTCTCTGTGAGGTTTGGGGCCCCTTCTCCTTGGAGCTGAGGCTGGCCCTGGCCAGTTTGGCTCAGCGGTTAGAGCGTCGGCCTGCGGTCCGGAGAGACCTGGGTTCGGTTCCCGCTAAGGGCACATACTTCGGTTGCAGTTTGTCCCTGGCCCTGGATGGTCGTGCGGGAGGCAGCCACTCAATGTGTCCCTTCACGTCGATGTTTCTCTCTCTCTCTCCCTTCCTCTCTCTCCCTCCCACTCTATCTGAACAAAAAATGGAAAAATATCCTCGGGTGAGGATTAAAAAAAAAAAAGAAAGAAAAGGAGCTGAAGCTGGACCCTTGGGCTCACCCTCTCAGGCCCACTTTCCCTGGGGAGTGGCTCTCAGATGGAAGACAGCTGAGCAGACGCGTGCAGACACGGTCACACGGAACAGTCACACGGAACACAGTGAAGCGCACACGGGACCCAGCGGGGCGCACACGCCCTGTTTGCTTCCGTCTGCCTGGTGCCCGATGCCCAGCCTGTTGTCACTGATCACAGGTGCGCTTGCATGTGACCTACATGGCGTGGGGTTCTGCCCGGCGGGGGTGTGCGAGGGAGGGAGTGCTAAAAGGAAGGATGTGTGCTCCTGTGGGTAAGTGTGTGTGCACACGTGTGCGAGTGGGTGTTGTGTGTGGAAGCACTCCGGCGCTGTATCCCGCTGGGCACGACTATTCCTCTGTGTGTGTGTGTGTGTGTGTGTGTGATGTGTGCCTACGGCTGCTCATACGTGTATCCGTGTGTGCATGTGCACTCATGAGTGCAAGCACACATGCTTGGGCTGATGGGTAAGAAGTAGAGTCATGAGTGGTTTGAGGGGGGGCAGCTGGAAAGATACATTAACTTCTGTGTAAGGGGTGGGACTGAGGCAGGCGGCCTGGTGCCGGGAGCCCTCAGCCCAGGCTGGGGAGGGACGCGGGGTCCCGCAGAGCGGGGAGGAGGCAGCGCTGCTTCTGTGATTATGAATGAATAGGCTGAGTGCCTGGCAGGTGCCAGGCCTTGTATATGCACTGTCTCACCTCATCACCTGTGCCCCTTGCAGATGAGGACTGAGGCTCGGGAGGTGGAGGAACTTGTCCGCCGCCGGACAGCGAGGAAGCGGTGCACCTGGACAAAGGTCCAGTCCTGAGCCTTGTCACTAACTCGCCTCTAACCCAAGCAGGCCTGGCAGGTGGGCCATGGCGCTGGTGAGTGTCAGGCCCCGAGGCTGGGAGGCAGGAGTGAGGACAAGGGTGAAACGAGGTGAAGGGGCCAGCTCAGGCAGTGGGGAGGACCCTTAGAGCATCGGTCTGTCTGCCCCCAGCGTGGGGTCAGCCCCTCGGAGCCTCGGTGCCCCTGAGCGCAGAGCCCTGACCTAGTGCACGACACCTTGTAAACAAGTGTTTCCTGAGCACTTACTATGTGCCAAGCAGAGTTCGATGCTAGAGACAGGCAGGAACTCCCTGCACGCATGCGGCCTGAACTCCAGTCCAGGAGAGACAGAACACAGGCACCAATGAGACCCGCTCACACTGAGCTTGTTCCTAGGAAGGAGCCTGGCCCAGCGCCCCGTGACGGACAGTGCCGGGGTGTGGGCTGTCTCCAGGGAGCAGCCACAGCGCTGAGGCCCGGGGGCAAGTCAGAGCCCTTGCTCGTAGGGGGTGGAAAGGGCTGGATGGAGCAGGGCCTCATGTTTTTATTCTCAGGGCAGCAGGAAAGCCACAGGGGGTTTAAGCAAACGAAGGGCTGTCAGATGTTTCTCCGTGCAGAACTGTGGATCCCGGAGCCAGGCCTCCTCCTGGTCGCTTCCTTCCCCTCAGTCCTGGTGTCCTGTGGCTCTTTTCCTGGGCAGTCATTCTCCTGTGCTTGCGTGTTTCCCTCTCCGCGGTGCATCTCGGGAGGGAGGTCTCCAGGAGCAGACCCTCTGTGCTGGTACAGAGTTCAAATCCCGGCTCATCTCTTACTGGCAGGACGACTTTGGCCGAGGTGCGTCTCTGGGAGCCTCGGTGTCTGTGTGAATCAGAGATGCTGATGCTCCTCAGCGGTGGTGAGGATTAAACGCGACGAGGGGATGAGGGCTCCCAGGGCCAGGTCGTGGGAGCTCCCGAACCACCGCCGTGGGCCACGCACCTCTCTGAGGCCGCAGCTCCTCCTGCTGTAGAATCACATGCACCTTGAAGACACAGCCAAGGACTCAATGAGATGTGGGCAAATGCATGGCGCAGATAGGTTCTCAGAAAACGGGGTCCGGGTGCTGCCCCAGTGGGCCAGCCTTGTTTGGGAGGCAGGCACCAGGCCAGCTCAGCAGAGAGGTGGCTTCCGGGACAGGGGCCTGGCCAGGAGGGTGCTGGGGTTAGCACAAGGCCCTGCAGACCCTCCTCCGAGCGCCTTGGGTGCTCCCTGCACATTCACCCCTCCAGCTCTGGCCTTTATTTGCCACCATGCCCCAGGGAGTGGGCACTGGGCAGTCTCCCTGAGCTCCTTCCCCTCTCCCGATTGGCCCAGCCTCCCCGCGTCCCCGGGAGCCGAGCTCTCTGGTGCACAGGAGCCCACTCCCCACCGGCACCTGCGCACCCTGCTCCCACCTGGGGGTGTTGGGATTTCTTCCTACGTCCCCACCTTCGCCTGCACCCGTGGGCGGTCTCACTCCTCGGCTGCTGGGCGACGCTCTCAGATCACAGGCCTGACATTTCAGTGTCTGTGTCTCTGTGCCAGGCAGGCACCAGCCCGAGCAATCGATTCTCCCTGCATAATCGCTAAGCACTGTCCATAACATTTCTTCAGCCCCATCAGCACTCGGGCTGCTTCCTCTGGGCCTCACGCTGGGCTGCCCATGCCCTCTCTTCTGGGACTGAGAATTCTCTTTGCAAATCCCAGAAAGAACCACCCCTGCTCCCTACCGCCATCCTCCTTCCACTTCCCATGAGGCTGGTAGGGCTCGATTTCTGGTCAGCTCCACCTTCCTGGGTCATCTTGCACCAGTCACCTTATGTTCCCCTCAGTTTCTCTAAGAGGAAGTGCCTTTCCTACCTCAGGTCCTTTGCACATGCTGTGTCCTTCACCAGAACGCTTTCCCAGTGATCCCACTTGGCATTCAGGTCTCAGCTTAACAGTTACTTCCTCCAGGAAGTCCTCTTGGATTTCCCAGGGTCGGGTAGGTTATTTAATTCCACTCCATTCCTTTGGTGCTCTCTCTCTCCTGTCATGGTCTACTTGACATCTGTCCTCCCCACTCCACGCGAGTAGCCTTGTTTCTATTTTGTTTACTTCTGCTTCCCTTTGGCTCACGTGGATGGTGGTGCCCAGTGAATGCTGATTGGATGATGGGATGATGGAATGAGAGCTTACTGAAGGCAGTCATAGAAACAAAGACCCTACCTTTTGGCCGTGAAAATTTCCTCCCACAATCATGAGGAAAATGGTTGGTCCTCCAGGGCATCCTTTGTATAATGGGGTGGCAAGACTGGGGGAGCATGGTGTGGTCCTGTTGATGGACGAAGCCAGGAGCCAGGCTTCCTCTTTTGTCTTTGGTTCGTGTTGGCCGAGCTGAATCTAACAGTGATGATGGGGCTGGTGGTGACATGGAGGAGATGACAGTGAGCTCAAAAGTCTTGGCGGTGGCGGGCACGGTGCTGGTGATGGCAGCAATGATGGCATTGTGCTGATGTTGCTTATTTTTTGGGTTGTGAAATAATGGCAACTTTTCTATGGTTTTGGGGTGCTGGTGTTTAAGAAGATGGACTTTGGGGTCAGACAAGCCTGTGTTCCTCTCGTCTCTATCACTAGAGATTCGAGAAAGCCTTCACTGTCTGTTTCTCCATCTGTAAAGTGGGCACAAGAGGACTACGTACCCCCTAGGGGCAGGGCTGCCACGGGGCTGGTGTGAGAGGTCATGAGAGGGTGCGTGGAAAGCTCTCAGCACAGGGCTTGGCCCACGTGAAGTTTTGAATAAAAATGTGTGGAAGAAAATCATTATGCCAATCGCTTAGGAGCAAACAGTATTTGTGACAAAGGTGATGAAGATGGCAACACTGGTATCTTTTCTGCTGCAGGTGTAGTTGGTGGTGAGGTGGTGGTGGTGATATTGATGGTGGTGATGTCGATGGTGGTGATGTCGATGGTGGTGATGTCGATGGTGGTGATGTTGATGGTGGTGGTGATGTCAATTAATGGTGGTGATGTCAATTAATAGTGATGATGTTAATAGTGGTGATATTGATGGTGGTGATGTTGATGGTGGTGAAGTTGATGGTAGTGATGTTGATGGTGGTGATGTCGATGGTGGTGATGTTGGGATGTTGGTGGTGGTGATGTTGATTGTGATGATTTTGATGGTGATGTTTATGGTGGTGATGTTGATGGTGGTGATATTGAGAGTAGTGATGCTGATGGTGGTAATGGGACAGAGGGGGTTATAATTTATTAATTCAATCTGTCAGTTAAACATCCAGCATGTGTTTATGCCAGCAAATTTTGGGGGAAAATAAATATAACCTTTGCCTTTCAGGAATCATCAATAAATACACACACACACACACACACACACACACACACACACACACGGTATAAAGCAAGGTGGCAGGTGACTAGATGTCAAGTGGCTGCTTTGTACCAGAGGAGACCGGGGTTGCAGGGTCAGGGAAGGGGCCCAGGAGAGGCAGTTCTGGGGCTGGGCACCCCAGGAGGCAGGAGAGGTGTGACCACAGGTGTGGTGCTCAGAGGCTCAGGGAAGGGAGAGGGCAGGGAGGGACCAACTGGAGAGGGGGAAAGAGAGAGAAGGCTGGAGGGACAGAGCCGTGGCCACGGTGTGACGGGTGCAAGTGCTTGTGTCCCCATGAGGTGCCTGCTGTCACGGAGGAAGCCCGGTGTCCAGTCTGGACCTCCCCTGCCACAGAGGGTTACAGAGTCATGTGGGCTCTCACTGTGGACAGCAGGGGTGACCTTGAGCAGGTGCCCTCGGCGTTCGCAGCCTGCACGCAGCAGGAGGAGTCCACCTGGGAGGGACTGCACAGGGGCGTCTGAGCACCTTCCCGCGCCCCCCCCCCCCCCCGGGAGCTGAGCTGTCTGCGTGCACAAGAGCCCAGAGAAGCACACGGGCCCCGCCTTCCACACCAGCACCTCCCGTTCTGAAGTTCATGTCCAAGATAGAGTCACGACCAGAGAGGGCAGCGCCTTGCCCAGGGCCACACACTGGGGGAGGCACAGCAGCGGCTCAGGGGCACAGGGCGCTGAGCTGTCTGCATGCACTGTGACCGCCACCTCCCCCAGGGCTCTCTCACACTGGACTGGCCACCAGACGGGGAGAGGGGAGGCTCTGGAAATAGGGATGAAGGACACTGACCCTTCTCTAGCAGACACTTTAGTGTCATTAAGCCTGTGGACTTGGAGCCAGAAGGCCTGGGATTGAATCGCATATACCAGCTGTGTGACCTTAGGCAATCCAGCCAGCCTCTCTGTGCCTCAGTTTCCTTGTCTATAAAATGGAGGTGATGAGGAGGGGACCTCTTTACCTCAGAAGATCCCTGTGAAGATGAACAGGGCTGCCTGGGGTCAAGATGTCTATTATTAGGGGCCCCACACTTCCTACATTCAGACATGCCTCTTTAACGTCCCCCTTGAAACGGGAATCGTCCCCATTTTGCAGGTGAAGAGACTGAGGCTCAGAGAAGGGAAGTAGAAATCGTTCTTGGCCAGGATCCACGCCGGGCCTGGCTGGCTCCAAGCCCAGGGGTCTGCCTTGGCCGGGGGACAGGTCCGGAGCTCGACGGGGCTGGGGGTTTGGCCAGGGGAGTGAGAAGCAGCGAGTCTGACATAGGCCCTCAAGAATGTGATCCACTTCCTTCTGGGCCCCTGGGAGCCTGTAATCCTGGGGCGGCTGGGATGTGGGGAGACAGCTGTGCCGGGCATGGTGCGGGGGGGGTGCGGAGGGCGGCTCCCGGGCTCCTCTGCTTTGCCTGCAGGGTTGAGCGCTGGGGCCGGTTAACGCTGGCAGAGCCAGGGCCAGGAGTGGGGGGGGGGCGGGGAGGGGAGGCTTGGGTGGGGGGGAACTGGCGAGGTCTGAAATGGGCCTGCGGTGAGCCCACCCCGGGAGCCCCCCCAGGTGTGGCCAGCTGGCCCTCCCTGGGAGGTGCTGGGGACGGAGCTCCTGAACATGGCGGGGGCGGGGCTGTATCGGGGCCACGGCTGGAAGGACCCTGGGGGTTATGTAGCCCAATCCCCTCGCTTTATGGAAGGGGAAACCGAGGCCCGGAGAGGGTAGCAACCACTCAAGGTCACACAAGAGTCAGCGCTGAGCTGGGCATAGGCCCAGGGCCTCCCGACTTCCCTGATACTCGAAGGCGCCCACCTCTCCCTCCCGTCCCAGGAGTTGACTTCACAGCGGCTACAGGATCCGCCAGGTGGCCTTTGCCGCTCCAGCGGCCGCTGCAGTGTCACAGGCCCGCCCTCAGCGGGCGCCAGCTGGAAGGGCAGTCGTGGTGGGACTGAGGGTGTCTGTGCCTTTGTGGTTCTACCAGTGGGCGCGGTTCTGTGATTTCTGTTCCACAGTGTTTGAAGCTTTCCCGGGCCCTTCGGAATCATTATGTCACGTGATCCTCACTCCGCGGGAGGACACGTTCTCACGCCCACCTTACGGCCGTGGCCCTGAGCTCCAGAGGAAGAAGGGGTTTCCTCAGTCTCCCTGAGAGTGCTGACGGTGGGCAAACGTCACAGGACCCGCTGCACACAGCTCCACGCTGGGGGCTCTCCCACACCCGCGTGGCTTCCGTCTGCCTCGCTTCCCCCTTTCCTGTACCCCCACCTCTCACTAGGAGCAAGTGGACGACGCCCCCTGCCCGTGTCCCAAATCCTGGCCCATCTCTGTCGGTGCCACGTTGGAATTGGCCACCCCATTCTTGGGCCTGGGTGACACCTACAGCCCCTCACTGGTCTAGGACCCCTCTCCCCACCTCACTGCTGCTGTCAGTGAGCAAAAGACACTTTGGGCCCCAACCCTGGTGCATTGACGCTCCTTATAGTCAATATTCAATATTCAAGTCATGGACTCCTCTCTATGTTCCACGTGGCCCACTGGGCCCAGAGGTAACAAGGGTGAAGAAGAACAAGATCCTGGCTTCAGGGTGCTTTCAATGTACAGCATTAGATGAGAGAGGGAGGGGGGAGAGGGAGGGAGGGAGGGAGGGAGGGAGGGAGGAGGGAGGGAGAGAGGGAGGGAGGGAGAGGGAGAGAGGGAGGGAGAGAGGGAAGGAGGGAGGGAGAGGGAAAGAGAGGGAAGGAGAGAAGGAAGGAGAAGGGGAGAGAGGGAAGGAGGGAGGGAGGGAGAGGGGGAGAGAGGGAGGTAGGGAGGGAGAGAGGGAGAGAGAGAGAGGGTTCTAATGCAAGCTGGTCAGCGTGCACTGAGCACCTACTATGCGGTAGATGCTTTGCGAGCATCAGTACATGGGATCCTCACGGAACCCATAGCTGTTTGGTGGCCGATGGGCTAAGTCCTTCCAAATCCCAGCAGAGTGGGGATCTTTGCATCCAGGCGACAATCGGAGAAGGTGCAGTGTGCAGAGGATAGTGACTTGCCCAAGGACACAGCTGTATGGCACAGCTGGATTCAAACCCAGGTCTGTGTGGCTCCAAAACCCATGCCTATGAGAGGGGGAGTCGAGTCTGACAGGGATCGGGGAGACACAACTGAGCTGAGTGTAAGTAGGGGTTTCTGGCAGGGTACAGAGGGAGCTGGGGCAGGGGCCAGGAAACAGCAGGACAGGTGTAGGGTCAGGGAGCGGTTGTCCTGGGGACACTGTGCAGCGTGAGGAGGAAGGGAGGGAGATGGGGGAGAAGGTGGCCTGGCCCAGACCCTTGTCATTTATCTTAACATTTTGGTGGCAGTGTGGAGTGGCAAAGGAAAAATGTGGGGTTGATGTTGAACCTCAGAAACTTCTCAGCAAGTCAGTCTGGTGGGCTAGGTGCTGGGGAGGGAGGGGGTGGAGCAGGGGGCTTCTCTACACTCAGGACCACTCTAGGGGTTTGGGAGGCGGGCAGGAAAGGAAAGGCCAACAGGAAAATGGAGTGAGTTGGAGAGAATCAGAGACTTAAGTTTGCAGTTCGGGGAGCTATAGCTTTGAACAAGGAGTGGTAGGAGCCCTGGGCTTTGCAGTTGCCAGACCCAGTTTGAGTTCCAATTCTGCCATTTCTGGGCTGGGGTCTTTGTGTGCCAGATGGCTCTCAGTCTGGATTCTTTGACAAGAGAGTAACAGGAATTTCTGTTCTTGTGAGGACTGAAGGGTCTTAATGTGTTTGTACTGACAGTCATTGGATTTAAATGCTCAATAAAAGATCAGTTTGGTTAGTTTGATGGTTTCTTTTTTATGTCCCACGCCTTAGTGAAATCACTCAGTTTTGTTCTTTTCCATCAGACTTATTTCACTTGGCATAATACCCTCAAGATTCAACCATGTTGCCACAAATGGCAAGCCGTCATCTTTTTTAGGGCTGAGTAGTATTCCACTGCATATACACATCCATCTTCTTCATCCGTTTACCTGTCAATGGACACTTAGGATATTTCCTTGTCTTGGCTGTTGTAAATAATGCTGCACTGAACAGAGGGGTACATATATTCTTACAAATTAAAGTTTTCATATTTTGGGGGTGGGAGGAGGTCAAACTGGGCGGAGATCAAATACAGGTAACAGAAGGGAGCCAGCCTGTGGGAGCTGAGCCCGAAGAGTACACAGGTATGGAATTGTAATGTACACCCAGAACTTACATAACATTGTAACCAGCGTTACCTTGGTAAATTAACAAAAAGATTCGCTTTGAGTTTCCCCATCTCCCTCCCCTGCCTCCGGCTAAGACCTGAGTGAGGGTTTGCAAACCAACAGCCTCAGGAGGCCACTCCCTGGTCCTCAGGGGATGGGACTTCTGTGGACTATGTAGCTTGAACATTTTTTTCAAGAGAGTGTAAAGAGGTGGATTTTAATGTGAACTCTCCCACAGCTCTGGTGTGAGAGCCCCTCTCTTCCCATGTAAAACGCCCCTGGGCCCCGAGCCGCCGGCTTGCAAATCCTCTGTAGAACATCTGGCCCAGCGGCTTGGGAGGAACTTCCAAAGTAGGGATGGGGGTGCAGGGCGCGGTGGGGGTTCAAAGGGGTGGGGTGGGGGCGTGGGTCAGTCCAGGGTGTTGGAGGTAGTGAGGACTGCTAGCTGACAGGTTAACGAGGGGGAAGAGTGCCCCTGACCAGGCCAAGGTCACCGTCAGAGCAAGTCACTGGAGTGCCATTGGGATAGGATCGGAGAGAGTGCGGAAGCATGAAGACAGAGAGGGAGCCGGAGAGGGAGCCGGGAGAGGGAGCCGGAGAGGGAGCCGGGAGAGGGAGCCGGGAGAGGGAGATGGGAGAGGGAGCCGGAGAGGGAGCCGGAGAGGGAGCCGGAGAGGGAGATCGGAGAGGGAGCCGGGAGAGGGAGACGGAGAGGGAGATGGGAGAGGGAGCCGGACAGGGAGATGGGAGGGGAGACAGGAGAGGGAGACAGGAGAGGGAGCTGGGAGAGGGAGCCGGAGAGGGAGCCGGGAGAGGGAGCCGGGAGAGGGAGCCGGGAGAGGGAGACGGAGAGGGAGATGGGAGAGGGAGACGGAAAGGGAGCCGGGAGAGGGAGCCGGAGAGGGAGCCGGGAGAGGGAGCCGGGAGAGGGAGACGGGAGAGGGAGACGGAGAGGGAGCCGGGAGAGGGAGACGGAGAGGGAGCCGGGAGAGGGAGCCGGAGAGGGAGCCGGAGAGGGAGATGGGAGAGGGAGACGGAGAGGGAGATGGGAGAGGGAGCCGGGAGAGGGAGCCGGGAGAGGGAGCCGGAGAGGGAGACGGAGAGGGAGATGGGAGAGGGAGACGGAAAGGGAGCCGGGAGAGGGAGACGGAGAGGGAGACGGGAGAGGGAGACGGAGAGGGAGCCGGGAGAGGGGAGAAGGAAAGACGGAGCGAGAGGGAGCCGGGAGAGGGAGACGGAGAGGGAGACGGGAGAGGGAGCGGGAGAGGGAGCCGGGAGAGGGAAGAACGGAGAGGGAGACGGAGAGGGGAGAAGGGAGACAGGGAGAAGGAGAGAGCGGAGACGGAGGAGGGAAGCCCGGAGAGGGAGCCGGAGAGGGAGATGGGAGAGGGAGCCGGGAGAGGGAGCCGGAGAGGGAGACGGGAGAGGGAGAAGAGAGGAGAGCCCGGAGAGGGAGAAGACGGGACCGAGAGGAAGGAGAAGGAGACAGGGAGACGGAGAGGGAGCCGGGAGAGGGAGACGGAGAGGGAGCTGGGAGAGGGAGCTGGGAGAGGGAGATGGGAGAGGGAGACGGAGAGGGAGCTGGGAGAGGGAGACGGAGAGGGAGACGGGAGAGGGAGACGGAGAGGGAGACGGGAGAGGGAGACGGAGAGGGGACAGCCGGAGGAGAAGAGGGAGACAGAGAGGGAGACGACGAGAGGGAGAACGGAGAGGGAGCGCGGAGGAGAGGGAGCCGGAGAGGGAGCCCGGAGAGAGGGAGAAAGAGGGAAAGACGGAGAAGGGAGACGGGGAAGAGGGAGACGGAGAGGGAAGCCGGGAGAGGGGAGACGGAAAGAGGGAGCGGAAAGAGGGAGCCGGAGAGGGGAGAGGAAAGAGGGAGCCGGAGAGGAGACGGAGAGAGGGAGAGAGGGAGGAGCCGGAAAGGGGAGCGGAGAGAGGGAGACGGGAGAGGGAGACGGAGAGGGAGCCGGGAGAGGGAGCCGGAGAGGGAGCCGGGAGAGGGAGCCGGAGAGGGAGCTGGGAGAGGGAGACGGACAGGGAGATGGGAGAGGGAGACAGGAGAGGGAGACGGGAGCCAGCCTTGGCTCTGGACCAACAGCTGCGTGTCCCTGGGCAAGCCCCTTGCTCCCTGTGCCTCTGCGACATGGGTAAATGGGCTTTTCAGGCTGTCTCTTTGGGGGAGGCTGCCCAGAGCTGAAGGTGGGGGAGAACCGGAGGAGAAAGCCCCGCCCCTCTGGATCCTGGGAACAGCAGGAGGCCTAATCTGCTGTTGACATTCCGCCACCGGGTCCAGAGGCTTGGGTTTCTCCTGGCCTGTGTGATCCTAGCAGTAGGCAGATGCGGGGATGGAGCACTTGCTCCGTGTCACTCTGGGGTGGATTAGGGACCCCAGAGCCAGGGGATTGGGGGTGCTGAGAAGAGGGGAATTTGGGGCAGGGCTGAGGGCCAGCTGCTGGCAGGGGCTCTTCTTCCTTCACTGTCCATTTGTGTGTGTGGGGAATCGTGCTCAGATAACTGGACTGGGCCGGCCTTGGAAATAAAAACCACTCATGTAGCCAACAGATGCTAACTGAGCACCTACTCTGTGCCAGGGGTAAATAGGAAATCAATGGTCTGCGCTATCTCACCACTATTATCCCCATTTAACAGAGGGAAACTGAAGCTCAGAAAGGGGAGATGATGGTGAGATTTGAATCCGGGTAGCCAGGCCCTCAAGCCTGCACACCTAACTCACTGTGGTCACATGGGCCGACACTGAAGGCAGAACGCACGCGTGGTGGATGCCACCAAAGGGCACGGCCTGGGCTGCACAGACACGGTGAGGGCAGTCGGTGTGGTCTGGGAGGGTTCCCCAGGAAGCTGGTACTGGGGGCCGGGGCTCTGTGGTGAGGGGTGAGGGACACCGAGGGGTCTTCAGTGGGGTCTGCTTTGTGTTTAAAGGGCTCTCTCCCAGCCTGGTTCCGGGAAGCAGGCCTGAGGGACGGTCTGAGCTGGGCGAGGTCCCAAGGCTGAGGCTTGCTTTCTGAGGTGCTGGCCCGGTGCCGCCCGGCTGGGCTCTTAGCACCATGGCCGACGGAGGGCCAAAGAGCTGTTATGTCTGTGTGGAGGGTCCTTCTCTCAGCCGTGCCTGGAGAAAAAGCGGCCCTGGGCTGGCCGGGACCCTCGCAGACTGTCCTTTTCTCTTTTCCTCCTTCCTCCCTCTTCCCTTCCTCCTCCCTCCCTCCCTCCCTCCCTCCTTCCCTCCCTCCCTCCCTCCCTCCCTCCCTCCCTTCCTTCCTTCCTTCCTTCCTTCCTTCCTTCCTTCCTTCCTTCCTTCCTTCCTTCCTTCCCTCCCTCCCTCCCTCCCTCCCTCCTTCCCTTCCTCCTTTCCTTCCTCCTTTCATTCCTTCCCTCCTTCCTTCTTCCCTCCCTCCTTCCCTCCCTTCCTTCCTCCTTCTTCCTTCCTTCCTCCTTCCTTCCTTCCTTCCTTCCTTCCTTCCTTCCTTCCTTCCTTCCTTCCTTCTTCCCTCCCTCCCTCCCCCTCCTCCCTCCCTCCTTCCCTCCCTCCCTCCCTCCCTTCCTCCCTCCCTTCCTTCTTTCCTTCCTTTCTTTCTTCCACATCGTGTCAGGCACTCTTCCAGAATCTGAGATTACATGGACATTAACTACTTAATTACTCAATGCCGGGCCCGATGATAAGAGCTCTGTGTTCATGACCTCATTTGCTCTGCACCAGAACCCCAAGTGGTAGGGACTATTATCATGCCCATTCCCCAGACGGGCATGGAAAGGTTAGTTCCTAAGTGGCAGAGGAGGTTCGAGCCCCAGTCAGCAGTTTGCTCTTGCCCTGGCCCTCGGTCCTGCACACCGCGGGCAGGAAGGACGTCTCCCACTCGGTCCGCGTGGGTCTGCTAGGTTGCAAGCTCCATGAGGCCAGGACCTGGGGCAGATCACCTCTGACTCCTTCACTCAGCACATGGCATAATGAATAATGAGTGGCCACCCAAGTCAAGGTTCCCGGGAGTCCTGGAGGGGACCCTGGAGGGGAGGCTGCTCTTAGAGCAGGTACTGGACCCAGGGACCCTCTGCCTTGTGCCTTGTGGTAGGTTCCAGAAGGCCTCGGATAGAATATCAATGGCTGAGCCCTTGAAAATCTAATCTCCCTGCAGCCACCTCCCCAAGGTTTCCCTCCGCCCATCAATCAGCAACGAGACACGATCGTGTTTTATAGCCAGGCCGGGGTGGGGGGCGGCATGAAACCCAAGTCCCCACCACTCCGCCTGGGGTCCCGCCTGCTTAGGAGTATCAGGGCAGACCCCGGCAGAGCCTTAACTCTTTGTGCCCCGGGTCCTACCAGCTGTGGGCACAGCTGCTCCTTCCCTGACAAACGAGGTCCCTCAGGGGTGGAGGGACACGTGGGGACAGGGGAGGGGTTCTGGGTCTTGACTGCTCTAGGGACCTGCGGAAAAGCCTGTGGATTAGAGGGTAGTTCTACCCACCACTCAGAAAACCTGGGGTCTGTTCAAGGTCTGCTCTTTGTAGCTGTGTGGCCTTGGGCGGGTTGTATTCCTCTCTGGGCTGACTCCTCAGCTCAAACGTGGGCGGAATTGGGTTCTTGGCCTGGGGCCCACCATCTTTATAACAGCCCCCTCTTCCGAATCCATTATACATACATAATAAGAGACTCTAACCTCTCTTAGGAATTTGTTATTTCCACTTTCCAGATGAGGTCACTGAGGCCCCCTAGAAATTTCCATGACCCCAGGTCACTGAGCAAACTGCTTTACCACGAGGCTGGCGCCCCTGTTTTCGGCGGCCGACTCGGGGGCTAGCCCCCTCCTCCCTGTCCCTTCCTCTCTCCTGTCACTGGAAACAGATCTGTGGGCTGTCCCGGGGCGAAGGGGGCCAGACGATGTTCAGCATCACCCAGGAGGGGGTCAGGGACCTGGGCCGAGGGGGAGTTCACAGTGGGCCTGAAGGTGCTGCCTCACCGTGACCCCTCGGGGCATCCTAGGAAAGCTGAGGTGTGTCTTCCGGAGAAGCCACAGGGTGAGGGGCTTGACAACATCACGAAAGAGGTCCGGTGCTGCAGGGCTGGCACCCCAGCTTTAGGGTGGACCGGTCTTCAGGCGGGACCTTGGCTGCCCATCTTGTCTCTTCCACGGGAATAGTGATAGGAACCTGCCCAGTCATCCTGATGTTTCAATAGAACCGTGGCCACTCTCTGCTCCACACGCAGTGGGACCTGAGCTATCACTAGGGCTGCCACAGTAGGGGCTGAGCTCCCCGTCACTGAGGGCTATTCAAGCAGACTCACGGTTTTGGGGCTGGAGGGGCATCTTGGGGGAGGGGTGAACTAGGAGGTGAACCCTGAAGGCCCCTTTCAGTGCTGATGGGTGGGGGGGGGAGTGCAGGGGAGGTGCGTCCTTGGGTCTCCAGTCGCTGGCTCCCGGAATCACCAAGGTCACTTCGAGGAGGGGGAGCTCAGGAGCAGCTGATGAGTCTCTGGGGACTCATCAGCTGGACCAACAGCTGGACGTGCGAGACTGATGGATGGTTGTTTGGAAACCCGTTTTCTGAAGCCCAGTCTGGGGTGGGCAGGTGTGCCTTGGGGAGCCTGGGGGCTGGCATGGTTGGGGGCTCTGTGCCCGGCAGGTGGAAGGTGGCTGCCACCCCAGCTCCAGTTACTTTCTCCTGCCTCTTCGCCAGGCTGTGCCTCAGGCTGAGACCCTCCCCTGCTCCTGCCTGGGTTTCTGAGGACAAGCGTCCGAGTCCTGGGCAGGGTCCAGCACGAGGCAGCCAGGCCCAGCTCTGCTTCGAACGGCCGCGTGAGCTTCCCGGGTCTGTTTCCCATCTGTAAGTAGCTAAATTTCCCTCGCTTCCCAGGGAACGGTAGGCCAGGTTGCCTCCTCTTTATGCTACAGATCTCAGTTTAAACATTACGTCATTAAAGATGCGTCCCTTCCCCTCCAGCCGCCCCGCACTTGGTGTGTCCGATTCCTTCCTTCACGGGAGCCCACTCGCTTCCCCTGGTACTCAGCACCGTCCCCAGTGACCTTGTCTGTCCCTGTCCCTCCCACTCGGGGCAAGCTCCATGTCTGGCTCAGGAGACATCTGCATCTCCAGGGTCTGCACGGCGGCTGGCACATAATAGGTGCTCAATAAATCACTGCTGAGTGGATGAATGAACCAACCAACGCAGGCCCTCTGAGAGGTGCTATGGGGCTCAAGAAAACAGCAACCAGCTCTGTCCCGACGAAGCCAGTAGTCTGATGGGGGGGCCGTCCCGTTGATACTATCATTCTGCAGCAATGACTAAAAGGCCACGAAGGGAGAAGGAGGGCGGGGCCTGGGGTAGGTTGTGCCTCTCCCGTTTACTCTGGCGCTTGGGCATCACAACGGCCCAGTGGGAGTTCTGTTCTGGGGGCAGGGCCTGGGGTAACGGGTCCCTCTGCTGTGCCAGAGCCTTGGCCTGTGCTCAGAATCTTTAGTTTTTTGTTCAGAGCTTTGGGCATTTGCTTTAGTTCTTCCTTTTGGCAGGAGGCAGCACAGTATATGGCCTGCGGTACATCTGTACCCGTATCTCAGCAGGAACAGTTGAGTCCCGGAGAGTGGGAGTCCTGCATTTATTTAATATTGAAGCACTGATCACACACCAAGTCAGGGGAGAAGTGCTCAATTCCACTGGAATCCCGCCTGTGCCCTTGACAATAAACCCAGGCTTGTAGAGAAGGGAGCTGGGAGGGTCTCTCTTGAAGGTCTATGGCCCACCGACCTGTTCGGCAGGTGAGGCCCTGAGGGCTGTGGCCCGGCCTGAGGTCGCAGAGCCCAGTGACCAGAGCAGACAGCCCAGGACACCTGAGCAGGAAGCCACCGTGGAGGCTGGCGGGTGTCCCTGGCCATGTTGGGAGCAGAAGAACGGAGGGGGACACAGCACAGCAGAAGGTCTTTCCTCCTCTCTTTTTTCTTCCTTAAAAAACAAAAACCAAAAAATCCCCGATCTTCCATGGCTTGAAAAAATGGCCCGAGTCCCGTGTCTGGCTCCAGAACGTTTCATGGTCCTTCCCAGCCAGGACGCGAAGCCCGCGGTGACTTGAGCTCCCCTGTCCCTCGTCCTGGCTGGGAAGGGCACATCCATCTTCCCCAGCTGGCGGCCGGTGTGGGAAAGGCCCTGTGGCGGGGGCAGGGGGGGGGCACCTGTTCCTTTCACTCTCCCTAAGCTGTGCTCAGTCCCTCGCAGGGGCTGTGACGGGAGGTCACGGGGGGGACCTGTGTCACTGCAAACTGAGCACCGCATGACACTGCCTGGTGATGAGGCTGGGATGAGTGAGGGTCTGTCCAAGGCCTGGGCTCTTCAGCGACATCACTGCACTGCTTCCTCCCAGGGGTGGCGGCACGTCCTGCAGAGTCCCCGGCGAGGGGGCAGAGCCCTGGCCTGGGAGGGAGGCAGACAGGCGACGGGCGTTACAGGGCCGTGTGGGGCACAGGCACTGAGGGACCCTCCCGGGCTGGAGGAGCAGCCTCTGTGGAGGCTCAGAGGCCCACGGGCAGGCGTGTTTGGGGAGCTCTGTGTAGCGTGTGAGCAGGGACGGGGCCGTGTCAGCCGGGGTGTAGGCAGGGCCTCAACCACCGAGTCAGGGCCACTCACTGGGACTGATCCCCACGGCGCCGGAGCCACTGAGTGACTGTTCAGATCTGCCTTCCATGGAGGCACTCTGCCCCCAGGGCGGAGGAGGGGCGAGGGTGGACGCCAGGCCCAGATGAGCTCCTGGTGCATGCGGATGAGGCCCGAGAGGCAGGGCTGGAAGGCCGTCAGGGGGAGGGGACTGAGGACACCCTGGAGGTCAGGGGCCTGGCTCTCTCCAGCCTCTCCTGGCGGCTGCTCCCCTCGCTTTGTCCTGAGGGAGTCGGACAGGCAAGGTGTGGAGGACCCGAGACCAACCTCAGCTCAGACCCAGTTGTGCTATTTATCAAGCAATTCGCCTTTCTGAGCCTCAGTTTCCCTATCTGTCATGCACCGAACTCCCAAAGTAGTTGAGAGCACGGACTGCCCCTTTGTAAGGTGCCCAGGCCAGCGCTTGACACAGGCCGGGTGACCGGTGCCTGAGAATTCCCTCTGTTCTCAGCCCCTCCCGGATGGAAAACCCTCTCTCTCCGTGTCACCCTAGCTGGAGGCTTGCTGGGGAAGCAGGGAAGGGCTGTGAAGGAACCGGTGCCTGAGGGAGCCCGAGGGCGGAGGGAGAGGGCTGGGTGCTGCAGGGGCCACTCAGGTTTCAGAGACCCCGGGCCCTGCAGAGCTCCGAGGAATTTTCCCAGGCCGGGGGCAGGCAGCTGGAAACCATCCGTCCCAAGGAAGGAGAGAGGATCAGGGGTCCTGCCAAGGTCTTTCTCTGGGAACAAGAACTTGGGAGGGGGGCAGAATTCTGCCGTTCGGCCTGGAAAGATGAAACCCTTCTGCTTGGGCAGCTGCTCTTGGGGTTGCCAAAAACCCAACCGGCCTGGCCCTGCTCCCCCGGGGCGGTGACAGCACCGGCGGGCGGGCCACCTGAGCCGCAGTGGCCCTGGAAGCCGGAGGGCAGGCCTGGCATCTGCCACCCTCTGGCACAGACCTGCCCTGGGTGGGGGCCTGAGGGCATTGCTGAGGGCTCCCCAGGGTGGCCAGGATGTCACAGCCCAGAGGACAGAGAGGTGGGGGCCCTGTGGCACAGTGAGAACCCCAAATTGAGGAGCCTAAGTTCAAGTTCATCTCAGGATCAATATTACCTGCCCTGCCAGGTTGTTGTGAAGAGCAGAGATGACAGGGGAGAAGCACCAGCACATAGTAGGTGCTCAGTGGCTGCTAATTATTTCCCTGGAGGGCATCTAGACCAGGGTTCAGGGACAGGCCGAGCCGGACGGCCTGGGTCGGTTCATTACTTCCCACCATCAGCGCTCGGGCCGCCGCCCGGCAGTCCGAGAGTCCGCAGCCCTCACTAGCTGTTTATGATGGTCGGCACCACAGCACGTGAAGACTTTGGGCCCCAGTCTATAGAATGGAACATCCTTTTTTTTTTCTTGCCAGTTTTAATACCAGTAACAGCTGCTACCCAGCCTTCTGAGTGCTGGTGCCCTGCCCGATGACTTACATACGCCATCTCGGGAGTCTGCCCCCCACTCGGGGATACGGATCATTACAGCCCCATTATGCCAGGTGAGGAAGGAATGACCTGAGAGGTGGAGAGACCGGCCAGTAAGTGCTAGGGAGAGACTGCAGGGAGGACTCCAGGCAGAGCAGAGGCATGGCATGCTGGGAAGGGCCTGGGCTGGGAGGCAGGAGCTGGCACCCCTGTTCCAACACACTGGGGCTCACCTTTCCCAGCCTGTCTTCCCAGGGTTAAGGCAGAGGCAGTACCAGGATGTGCTGCCTGGGGTCGGGACAACCTTAACTGAGACCAGGTGTGTAGGGCACCAGCCCAAAGTTAGGGCTGCTGGTGGTGGAGGGTGGGTGGAGGGTTTGCGTTTCTTTTCTTTTCTAAATATGTTTTTATTGATTTTTTAGAGAGAGAGAGGGAGAGAGAGAAACATGGATGTGAGAGAGAAACGTTGACTGGCTGCCTCCTGCACGCCCCCTACTGGGGATTGAGCCCACAACCTGGGCATGTGTCCGGGAATGGAACTGAGACCTCTCAGTCCCTGGGACGATGCTCAGTCCACTGAGCCACACCGGAAGGCGGATGTAGGTGTTTCTACGAGGGCAGAAGCTGGTGGGGGCGGGCTGTCGTCATTGCAGCGGCTGAGGTTGGGGCTGCTGGGGAGCTGGAGATGGTGTTGGTGTAGCTGGTGGTAAGATGGGAAGAAAATGCTGTTGCTGTTGCCATTGGAGTTGGTCCTGGCAGTGTTGACAGTGTTGGGGTGAATGTTACTCGTGGCAGTGTTGTTAGAGAGAAATAGTACTGTTGGGATCAGCAATGTGGAAGTAATCGGAGTTGATGTTACCTTTACTGCTGATGTTGAGGTTGGGGTAGGGGCTGTTATTATTGTAGTTATTGGTGGTATCGTTGCTATTGGTAACGTTAAAGTCATTGGTGTTGGTGTTGAGGTTATTCTTTTTATTGTTACTGAGAGTGGTGATGTGAGTGTTATTGTTGGTGGTGGTGGTATTGATGATGGTGTTGGTGACTGACATGATTACTGGTGTTGTTGGTGGTGGTGGTGATGGTACTAACATTAGTACTGGTGGTGTTGATGTGGATGATGGTAGCGCTAACAGTATTACTGATGGTGCTAGTGTGGGTAGTGCTAACATGACTCCTGTCTGTCACTGGTGGTGGTGGCGGCGGTTTGGGGGATGCTGTTGTCTCCTGTGTCCAGCACCTGGCACAGCTGGGCTGACACAATGCCATGGCCAGTGGCCCTTCAGCTGTTCCAGCCAGACATTGCTTATGGAGCCTGTGTCCTGCAAACTTGTTTGTGTACTTTGGCATCTGGCTGCTTTGTTTTCCTTTGGAAAACTCCAGCCTGGGCTGGAAGAGCATTTGTCCACAGTTCATCTGGGTTAGAGAGGGGATCGTCCTTTGGAAAACTCCAGCCTGGGCTGGAAGAGCATTTGTCCACAGTTCATCTGGGTTAGAGAGGGGATCGGGGTGCCTGGCAAGGCCAGGAAGAGACAGGGCACAGCACGAGGCGAGACGGCGGAGCCAGGGCTTGTCCTCCCGTCCACCCTCCTTCATTCTCAGTTCTTACTCAGCAGACTCACCAGGCCCCTCGGTGCCGGGCCCCTGATGTACTGTGATGAATGCAACGCTATTGTAGACCGTGCATCCGAGAGCAGGGAGCTTCTCTAACAGCACAGTATTTCCAGCACCTGCTGAGTGAGTGAGTGAGTGAGTGAGTGAATGAGTGAATGAGTGAGTGAGTGAGTGAGTGAGTGAGTGAATGAGTGAGTGAGTGAGTGAGTGAGTGAATGAGTGAGTGAGTGAATGAATGAGTGAGTGAATGAGTGAGTGAGTGAATGAGTGAGTGAGTGAATGAGTGAGTGAGTGAATGAGTGAGTGAGTGAGTGAGTGAATGAGTGAGTGGGTGAGTGAGTGAGTGAGTGAGTGAATGAGTGAGTGAATGAGTGAGTGAGTGAGTGAGTGAGTGAGTGAGTGAGTGAGTGAATGAGTGAATGAATGAGTGAGTGAGTGAGTGAGTGAATGAGTGAATGAGTGAGTGAGTGAGTGAGTGAGTGAATGAGTGAATGAGTGAGTGAATGAATGAGTGAGTGAGTGAGTGAATGAGTGAGTGAATGAATGAGTGAGTGAGTGAGTGGGTGAGTGAGTGAATGAATGAGTGAGTGAGTGAATGAGTGAGTGAGTGAATGAATGAGTGAGTGAGTGAATGAGTGAATGAGTGAGTGAGTGAATGAGTGAGTGAGTGAATGAGTGAGTGAGTGAATGAGTGAGTGAATGAGTGAGTGAGTGAGTGAGTGAGTGAGTGAGTGAGTGAGTGAGTGAGGTGAGTGAGTGAGGGAGTGAGATGAGTGTGAGTGAGTGAATGAGTGATATGGAATGAGTGAGTGAATTGAAGAGTGAGTGAGTGACATGAGTGAGTGAGTGAAGTGAATGCGTGAGTGCGTGAGTGAATGAGTGATGGAGTGAGTGAGTGAGTGAGTGGTGAGTGAGGTGAAATGAGTAGATGAGTGAATGAGTGAGTGAGTGAATGAGTGAGTGAATGAGTGAGTGAGTGAATGAGTGAGTGAGTGAGTGGGTGAGTGAGTGAGTGAGTGAGTGAATGAGTGAATGAATGAGTGAATGAGTGAGTGAGTGAATGAGTGAATGAGTGAGTGAGTGAGTGAATGAATGAGTGAGTGAGTGAATGAGTGAGTGAGTGAATGAGTGAGTGAGTGAATGAGTGAGTGGGTGAGTGAGTGGGTGAGTGAGTGAATGAGTGAGTGAGTGAATGAGTGAGTGAGTGAATGAGTGAGTGAATGAGTGAGTGAATGAATGAGTGAGTGAGTGAATGAGTGAGTGAGTGAGTGAATGAGTGAGTGAGTGGGTGAATGAGTGAGTGAGTGAGTGAATGCACAGACATGGGGTCACCATCCCTCTCTCAGGGAGCTCCCAGCCTGGCGGTGAGCACCAGGCACCGAGGGAGTGTCACTCAGGGCTCTGGGAAAACCTTACTACGAGGTGACAATTGATCTGACAGTCAAGGACCAACCGAGTGAGGAACCCCCATAGTTGAAGAACAGCCTTTACTCCAAGCCACCGACCCTCACTTCTCCACTTCCCCCTTCCTGAGACTGCCGCTGGGGGTCTTAGGCCCAAGGGGTGTCGAGCTGCTTCCCTGGGATGGGGTGGCGAGGGGTGGGTGCTAGTGTGGGCTGGGTGCTGCTTCATCTCCTGACATGCACACACAGCCTACACGTCAGTGCTGGACGGGCCCTTGGCGCTCATCCAGCCCACTGGTTCCCAAACTGGGTTCCTCAAAGCCCGGGGTTCCCCGGAGGTGTCTCTGGGAAGGAGAGGGGTCTGAGGGACAGCAGCCTCAGGCACATAGTACCTCTTTTGTCTGCTCTACCCATGTGGGTTCTGGGCAGGAACTTCTCAAAATGCAGGTCTCATCCCGGAGTCCCCTTCAGTGGCTACTACCCCCTTATTCTTGACACTGGCGATGTGGAAGTAACCAGTGCTGGTGCTGAGGTTGTTGTTGGTGGGGATGGTGTGGTGTTGGTGCTCTTACTGGTGATGCTGGAGCTGGGGTAGGGGCTGTTATGGTTGTGGTTATTGGTGGTACCGTTGCAATGGGCGGTGTTGGTGGAGAAAGATCAGTCCCCAAAGGCACCATGCTCCCTCTCCCTCCTCCGGGACTCCTGCCAACTTGGACTCAGCCAGGTCCCCCAGGGGTGTCCTGCCTCCTGCCGCTCACAGCTCCCCTTGGCCTTTCATGGAAACCCTTGGATGTCTGTCTTCCGCACAGGTGTGTGCTCTGGGGGTGGGGAGGGGACCAGCACCAGTCGGTGCCCAGGGATGCCATGAAATAAGCCATCTTGCGTAGCCCTCTTGGGTTGCAGATAGAGGGGTGAGACCCAGAGAGGGACGGGGCCTGGCGTCCCACAGCAGGTCAGGGACATGGGCAGCCCGTGTCCTCTGTCCCGTCCTCCCTGCTGCTCCCTGTGACCTCCCCTGGGCTCCTCTCCCATCTTCCCGGGGCAGCGCTCCCTCCTCCCTGCCTTAATCCCTGCACTTCCCGGACACTCCCAGCAACATCTGCAAGCTGGGGTGGGCATGGGAAGCTGGCAGCGGCCTCACTCCCCCCTTGGGGCAGGAAGTCTCTCCCTCCGCCCGCTCTGGCCGCTTGGCCTGGACCGCACTCTCCTCGAAGCCCCAGCCTGGGAAAGGCTCCGCTGGCCCCGGGGAGGCATTCCTGGCCCAGCCTTGCCAAGGGCCTCAGCTGGTGAAGGCCAGGATATGGGGGGGGCTGGCATCCAGACCCACGGAGGGTGGGGGTATTTATGGGAACCAGCCTCCTGCCCAGCTGCACCCCCACCTCAGTTGTGATGGAGGCCCCAAGTGCAAGAGGCACTGAGGGTGGAGAGTTGGGCCAGCAGACGGCCCAGCGGCCAGGGTGGGATGAATGAATAACAGCACCGGCGAGGCCAGACCACTTCTGGGAAACACCCTTGAAAATCGATTCTCAGTGTGGAAAACCGGCGGGTGAAGCAGGGTCTTTCGGGGTCTTTCGAGCTTGCGGGCTGTGGTGCGTTCCCTTCCATCCCCTGGGGACGGCCATTCCCAGGGAGGCTCCGTTCCACCCGGGTCTGCCCCGTTCCCAAGGCACCACGCCCGTCTGGACCTGCCCGGCTTTGGCCACGGAGACAGAGACGAGGACAATAACCCGCGATGCTGTTTGCTTAGTTGTGCCAACCCGCTGAGTTCCAGGCAGGGTTTGACGCCGCCGTTACATGTGTGACCCTCTCTGCGAGTGTGTGATCAGACGCTCTCACGCAGTAGGTGCCCAGTGAACACTGGCGGGATATGCCGTCTCATTCGATTCGGTGTTACTGCCTCCCACGTTGCAGACGAGTTCCCAGGTTACAGTCTGGCCCAAGGGCTCCTAGCTGGTCTGAAGCAGACCTGGCGCTCTGACTGCAGAGGCCACTGTCCACAGCGGAGGGTGAGGGGCACAGCCAGGGTGCCCTGGGGGCGGGCCGCCTTGCGCAGGCGGTGGAGGCCAGGACAGAGTGCCTTTGAGACAGAAATTATAGGCTTGCGGTGCTAAGGCTCCAGAACAAACATCAGTCCACCAAGGAACACTTTCTAGTGTTTGCTTATTTTTTCTTCTGATTATTATAGTAAGACATGCTTATTAGAGAAAATATAGAGACGTATAAAGAAAGAAGAAAGTGAACGCCACCGCCCAATGGCACACATGGCCAGAGCGGAGGCCAGATACGCTGGGTTCATGTCTCCATTCTGCCCCGGGACAGGCACCTGAATTCCCTGAGGCTCAGTTTGCTCTTCTGTAAAATGGGGGCATGCAGGAGGCAGCCAGTCGATGTTCTCTCTCATTGATGTTTTCATCTCTCTCTCCCTCTCCCTTCCTCTCTCTCTAAAAAAAAAAATCAATAAAGGGGGGAAAAGTTTATATGAGTAGAATCATAAGTATGTGACATTTTGAGTGTGGCCTTTTTATGAAAACAACAACAAAACAGCCTAAGTTTCTAGAGATTCATCCATCCAGACTGTTGCCTGTATCAATAGTTCATTTCTTTTGACCTCTGAGCAGCCTTCCATGGTATGGGTACCACTGTGTGTTGAACCATTCACCTGTCAAAGGACATCTTGGTTGTATCCGACGCTGGGCTGCTCATGAACATCTGTGCACAGGCTTTTGTGTGGACATCCATGTTCATGTCTCTGGGATAAACACCCGGGAGTGTAATTTCTGGGTTGTGTAGTAAGTGTATGTTTAATTTTTTTTTTTTAAGAGACTGCCAAACTCTTTTCCAGAGCGGCTGTATCATTTTACATCCCCACTGGCAATGTAGGAGAGATCCAGTTTCTCCTCATCTTCACCAGCGTTTGGCATCGTGGCTCATTTTTATTTTAGCTGTTCTACCCTAGGCATGTGGCGAGAAATATCTTGTCATGGTCTTAAAGTGCATTTCCCTAACGACTGGCGGTGTGAACATCTCTTCATGTACTTTTTGGCGACCCTGAATCCCGATTATTTTTGCCCAGCATGAAGTGCGTTGGTGCTAACTCCCCATAAACATTGTTGGCGATGACTGCATAACTCTTCATCATATTTATTTCTACCATTCTCTTATTTCCCTGTTTTAAGTAATGTGGTGATGAAATACTGTGCATAAATCATGGTCCACACACCACATCATTCCCGTAAAACAGATTCCTAGAAGTAGAATTCCTGTTAGAAGCAAGTAGGATGGACCCTTTTCAAGACTTTGGTGCGCCTACGGGAGGCTTCATCATTGCCATCCTTCCCAATTTCTCTAACCTCTTCAGCAACCAAGAACTGTTTTAGAGAACAGGGAAGCGGAAGGAAGCATACAACATTCTCCAAAGGAGATTATACCCTGGGGCTAGGCTTTGTGAGGGTGAATCCTGGCTCTGCAATCCACTTGCTGTGTGACCTCAGGTAAGTTACTTAACTTCTCTGAGCCCCCTCACTGCCTCCTTTATACAGTGGGGGTAGTTAAAGAACCTTCCTTTATGGGGTTATTGTGAGGGCTGGATGAAATATTATTATAAAGAATATAGCAGCCCTGGCCGGTTTGGCTCAGCGGTTAGAGTGTCGGCCTGCGGTCTAGAGAGACCCAGGTTCGGTTCCCGCTAAGGGCACGTACCTCAGTTGCGGTTTGTTCCGGCCCTGGTTGGTTGTGCGGGTGGTAGCCACTCGATGTGTCCCTTTCACGTCGATGTTTCTCTCTCTCTTCCTCTCTCTCCCTCCCACTCTGTCTGAACAAAAATGGAAAAATGTCCTCGGGTGAGGTTAAAAAAAAAAAGGAATATAGGGAATATAGCATAGTGCTTGGCCCATAGCAGATGCTCCACAAATCAATGCTTATCATCATCATCATCATCATCATCATCATCATCACCATCATCTGTCAGGCCCTTTGCCTGGTGACACAGATGCATTATATAATGACTGTGATGTGCTCAAGATGACTGTCAAGAGCAGTGGGATCAAAGGTTATGTGGCCCTGGCCGGGTGGCTCAGTTGGTTGGAGCATTGTCTCATACACCGAAAGGTTTCGGGTTTGGTCCCTGGTCAGGGTGTGTACGGGAGGGAACCGATCGATGTTTCCCTCTCTTTCTATCTCCCTCCCTTCTTATTTCTCTAAAATATCAGTAAGAAACAACCTTGGGTGAGGATTTAGAAATGAAGTGTTGTGTGGATGGGAACCAGTGCTGCACCAGCCCAGACGGGGTCACGATTGTGGATCTGGGCGGGGGGAAGCCGAGGGAGCTGGGGGGCTGACCAGCGGCGGAGGTGGGGGATGGAGAGGCTCTCTCCAGAGGGGCGGGCACTCCAGGGGGAGGGCACGGGAGCAAAGGCACGAGGCTGAACAGGCAGGGCAGAGGGGCCTGGGCGGGTTGGTGGCGAGAGCCGGGAAGCAGAGGAGACAGAGGTGAGGGACAGGACACAGGGTGAACTTCACTCTGGCTGCAGTGTGGGGTCTGGAGGAGAGGCGAGGGGATCTCCGAGACTCCTGAACACCCAGACAAGGTGTGACTCCAACCAGATGCAGTCAGAACCCCAAGGCTGGGAGAGCCCCACAGCGTCCAGTCCTCTCACTTGGAGGCCGTGGAAGGGAGGGCCCGAGCAGGCAGGGGAGCAGCCCGAGGTCACACAGGGGTGGTGGCAAGCCAGAATTAGAGCGTAGAAAGGGGGACATTTAGTGAGCACCTGGCCCTGTGACGATGGCAAAGGCAACACCCCAGGGAACCCCACCGAGCCCCTGGCCCTGTACCCCTTCCCCACACTGCCTCCAGCCTTTCCACCAGAGCTCGGACAGTCACACGCTGAGACCTCCCAAGCGTCCTCCTCCACCAGCCTCTCTGGAGACCAACTGCTTGGCCATTGGCCAGACTTCACAGCTAAAATCCGAGTGACTAATGGAAGCTGATGGCTGAAAGGCTTCTCTGCTAATTGGGGCCTAATCAGAGGCGGCTGCAGCCACAGCTGGGTTGTGGAAAGGGCCCAGCCCACAGTGCTGCTTCTCCTTGGTTTCCCTCCTGCCCTCACTGTAGGAAAGGCCCAAGTCCCACCCTGGGGCTTCCTGGGCCCTCGTCCGTCCAGTCCACAGAGATGTACTGGAACAACCACCTGCCAGGTGCCGACGGAGAGCTACGACCAAGGTGACGGGCAGCAGACAGCCGCGCCTGGCCTTCATGGAGCTGACAGTCTAAAGGCAGAGTCGCTGGTGAGCAGGCAGACAAGACAATGCCAGCAGGTGACAGGTGCACTTGGAGAATAAAGCAGGGTGGGGTGGGCCTGTGCTCCAGATGAGGTGAGCAGGGAGGTGACATTGGAGCTGAGACCCAAAGGAAGAGAAGGGGGGAGCCCAGCAGAGATCTGGGGGAAGAGCATCGCAGGCAGAGGGAACAGCAAATGCAAAGGCAGAACTGGGAACCAGGAGTCAGAAATCCTGGGTTCGAAGCCAGAATCCACCACCATTTGCTGAGAGCTTATCACCCTCCTGACAGGGCTGGACTTGCTCGTTCTTTCGTAGCTTCTGTGTCAGTGGAAACCTCGAGGGCCACCCAGGAGGCGGGAGGGGCAGCTGAGAGTCGGGCTGTGAGCTGGGCATCCTGGCAGAGGGGTGGGAAGTCCAGCCGGAAGCCGCTGGGCTGTGGCTGCAGGCGGGAGGTCCCGCTTCCCACGCTCTGGCTAATTGAATTACCTCTTCGCACTTCAGCAGCCGTGCCCCAGCTCTCCGTTTCTCATGTTCAGCCAACTCCGGCGGTGATTTAGGAAAGGATATTTCATTTCTCCAAGGTGGCTGGAAAAGGTCATCTGGCAGGTGGGACCCTGAGGAGGTAGACCAGATGTCTCTAGGAATGGCTGGGCCTTAGATGGAAATTGGGGAGATTTAAGGACCGGCAGGTGCACAATTGTGGTGAGAACTAGTGCTCCCCTCCAGTCCTCACTCCAGAGACTCCCCAAATGATAGAGAGAAACAGCCTCTAATTTGGGGAGCAACCAACCAGATGGGAGAGACCTAGTATCAGTCTGCTGGGGGAGGCAGAGTGCTTACCCTGGGAGAGTTCTCCGTCTGATTTTTAACAACCAAACCAAACACATACCAAGAAATTTGTGAAAGAAATCAGGCCCAGTTGCCGAGGACCCCAAGGGAGCCGTGCGGATGCTTTTGTTGTACGTGGGCAGGCCGTGGGACCTGCTCATTTGGCCCAAGCTGCTCATGGGCCTGCGATCTGCCTGGTGGGGAGACGCTGTGGAGCATGAGGCGTAAAGGGAGCAGGTTCCAGAGCCAGGTGGCCTGACTTTGTGCCTGGCTCCGGCACCTCCTACTGTGTGACCTTGAGCACCTCCTACTGCGTAGCCTTGGGCACCTCCTACTGTGTGACCCTGAGCACCTTCGACTGCATGACCCTGAGCACCTTTGACTGCATGACCCTGAGCACCTCCTACTGTGTGGCCTTGGGCACCTCCTGCTGTGTGTCCTTGAGCACCTCCTACTGTGTGATCTTGAGCACCTTCTGCGTGACCCTGAGCACCTTCTACTGTGTGACCTTGGGAACCTCCTACTGTGTGACCTTGAGCACCTTCTACTGCATGACCCTGAGCACCTTCGACTGCATGACCCTGAGCACCTCCTACTGTGTGGCCTTGGGCACCTCCTGCTGCATGACCTTGAGCCCCTTCTACTATGTGACCTTGAGCACCTCCTACTGTGTAGCCTTGGGCACCTCCTATTGTGTAGCCTTGGGCACCTCCTACTGTGTGACCTTGAGCACCTCCTACTGTGTGACCTTGAGCACCTCCTACTGTGTGACCTTGGGAACCTCCTACTGTGTGATCTTGAGCACTTCCTACTGTGTGGCCTTGAGTTATTTGACACCTTGGGTTTCAGCCTTTCTCATCTATAAAACAGCAGGCGATGGGGTTTAAATCGATTCCTATCTGTAAAGTGCTGAGAACGGAACTTGGCGCATAGCGGACGCTTGGCAAAGAGCTCCTGTTTCGGTCGCGTGTATTCCTGCTCACAGCTGAGCAGAGGCTCAGGGAAGGGCCAGGTTTGTCCCGAGCCCCTCGGCTAGCGGGGGGTCTTCTGGAACCTGACATCGTGTTGAGCTTTCTTTCCACGCTGTACCCGCCATGGCCACGTTCACCACTTCCTGAGAGCCTCACGCCTGCTCCGTCCGCCATCCGGGGGAGTGTTGGCACCCTGCAGATGGGGAAACTGAGGCCCAGAGAACCCTGATGACCTGAGGGCAGGATCCACGTCTTCCTCTGTAGCGTTCTCGGCCACACAGCGTGTGCTCAGACCACACTTGTTGAAACGAAGATGAAAAGCGGATGAGATTGGCGGGGGGCACGGCTGGGAGCTGAGGATCATTTCATGTTCCCCTGGGGTGGAGCTGGGACTCCAGCCCAGATGGGGCTCCCAGGCCAGCCTGTGTCTCTCTCACCGTACTGCCCGTCCCAGATCCAGACATTTGGTTTGGGGGCCTGCCCCAGGCCGCTCTCCGGCCAGCACGTGTCACCTGTAGCACATCTTCCTAAGCTGTGAGGGGTCTACGTGAAGGCTAGAGGGAAGGGAGCTGGGGGGAGCCCCTGGGCCCGATGCCAAGGCCTTGTGTCCGGGGCCTTGGGCACCTCCCACCTGGCTGGGGAAGATGGCAAACACAGTGGAACAGCATCTGTGACATCCTGCGAATTAATCTCAACGTCCACGGCCTCGGGCACTAAAATGGTGGCACCAGGAGCATTCTGACTGCAGCCGATTAAATCAGAACGCTCTGCCAGTCTGTGCCTGTTAGTACAGCTGGCGAGGGCAGCTAAAGTGGAGAGATGTGGCTGGCATGTGAGGGGAGAGGGGCACCAGGGTTGGGGGTACAGGGCCAGGCAGGGGCTCTGAGCAGCCCGGAGAGGGCGGAAGCGGAGAGGGCCTCTTGGCCTTGTGTTCCCCACCTGGGTAATGGGATGCTCACCCCAACCACCCTCACCTGGGGCTCCTGGGGCTCCTGGATGGGCGCTGGCTGAGCAGATGCATGTGCTCTCTTCAGACCCCAGAAACATTCATTATTCTGTGTATAGAGGAGACCTCTGGAGCCGGGTTTTGTTAGCTGAATAGGAGTTTTCTTGACTCACTCCCACCACCCTCATGGCTGACTAGTTCACACCTCTGCGCCTCTGCGCATGCTGTGTCCTCTGCCTTCTTCCCTCCCCTGCGGGGCCACCTGGCAAGCTGCTGTGCACGATGGGAACACCCGAGACCAACCAGAGGAGCCAAGCAAAGGCTGCTTGTGCTGATTGGCTGGAGCAGGGAGGCAGCCACCGTCACTGTTTGCACAAACGCTCAAAGGCAGGCAGAGGAGTGGAGAAGCTTTATAGAGGAAAAAGGGGAGGCTCCGGGTGTGCCCTGGACGGAGGTGTTGGCACAGCAAAGCAGGTGGGCTAACGAGAAGTGGGCACCCTACGTGGTTGGTCGGGGGTGCGAACTTGGCTTTCTCTGGTTGGTCCTAAATTGGAAGTGAGAATAGAAATTAGGGAAGCTGTCAGTTATTGATTAAGTCCTAGCCATTTGAGGCCACCTGATGTAATGTTACTGTTTAGCTTCCTGGACTGTTACTAGAGATGGCAGTCAGGCGGACTTCCTGGGTTGTTTATTACAGATAGGGGTGTGGTTTCCTGGGCAGGTTGTGACAGGTGGTGGGGGCCACCTCCTCCTGGAAGCCTTCCTTGGACACACCCAGATCAATGCAGGCGGCCTTCTTCTGTGCTCCTGTGCGCCTCCCCTCCCATGGAGGCATCATGGCTCTGGTTAAGATGATGGAGGCTTTGAATCCCATTGCCCCCACTCCTTAGCAGCGTATGTCCTGAGCAGAACAGTGGAGCCTCTCAGCGTCCGTCTGTCCAGTGGGAGGTGTAATAGTACCGGCATGGAGAGGAGTTGAGGTCATGAGTTCACACACTCAGGGCACTGGTGTTATTGTTATTGCCACCCCAGAAATCACATCGGGTGGATGACGATGATTTGTTTACAAATCTCTCTCCCCTGTGACTGTCATTTCCAGGTTCCGTCGGTTAACCATCCGGCTCCCAGTGCAATCCAGGCATTGCCCAGATTTTTGTACCTGTCAGCCTGACCCCACTGACTGGGGAGTCCCTTGAGGACAAAAGTGGTTTCTTATTCATTTCTGTTTCTCATGGCTCACTCAGGCTCTGGCCTGGAACGGGAGCCCAGAGGAGGTTTGCTGACGGACTGAATACATGAGTGAGTGAGTGAAGACAGTGTGGTCTCAGAACCCTCTGCCTTCCTTCTCCCACCCACAGCCTGAGCTCACCCCCCCTTTTTTCCATGCCCTTGGGGGAGGTTTATTCTGGAGGGGGGTTGAGGGAACGAGAGAAGACGGATGGAGAAGAGAGTGGGGGCTCTTCTGACAACTGGGCAGCCTCTGACAACAGGAGCTCTCCAAATGGCCAGACTCTGTCCAAAGGGGATGAGTTCCCCGTCACTGGGGGTATGTAACAACATCAGAAGTGTTGCAGTAACTTTGTTTTATTCATTCACTTATTTTTATATGGACTTGTTTATTTGGAGTACCTCTGAAGACCAGGTACTGAGGTGGGCTATAAGGATTCAGGGGGTGCAACACAGGGTACAAATATTAGATTAGTGATCCCCAGATTGTGGGGTATGTGGAATGAGAACCCTGTTTACCTTTTTTTGGCCAGAAGTGTCCACAGCTTCCTGCCAATTCCGTGTCACAAGATATGTGACGGGGCCCTCCATCTCTCCTTCTCTCTGTCTCTCTTGCACAAACCACAGATAAAAAGGAAAAAGCCATTCTCGAGAAAACATACCCCTAACTGCACAGAAAGCCCGTTTTCAATAAAAGCTCAGCTACAGGGGTGTCTGGGCAGGTAGATGTCACTGCAAGGCACCAAGCAGCCGGCAAGCTGAGCCCCAGCTCTAAGTGGCCAAATTTTGACTTTGAATAACAAAAATAACATTTTATTGAAGCATGACATAAATACAGAAAGAGCACAGATCATAAGCAGACAGCTGGAACATTTTCACTGAGGTAAACACTCTTGTGTAGACAGCACCCAGATCAAGAGACAGAACATCACCAGCTCCCAGAACCCCTCTCATGCCCCTGCCAGTCACCACTCCCCGCCTCCCAGGTAACCCCGCTCGTGTTAGTGGAATTCATACAGTACACGCCCTCTGTGTCTGCTTTCTTCCTACTTGACATTCTACATGACTTGCTATTGGGCATAGTTGTTCATTCGTTCGTCCGGTCATTCATTCGTTCATTCATTCATTCATTCATTCTCCTTGCATCAGAGTATTTTGTCTCGTTGCATGAGTGTACCTCAATATATTTATCTGTTCTACTGGTGAGGGGCATTTGGCCAGTTCCCCATTTGGGGCTATTCCGACTAATATTGCCATGGGCATTCTAGCGAATGGCTTTTGGTGACCATAAGCACTCATGGCGGATGTGGACCTGGAGTGGAATAGCTGGACCATAAGGAAGGCATATGTTCAGCGCGATAGACATTGCCAAACAGTTTCCCAAAGAGGTTGTACCAACTGACACCCCTAACCGCAGAGCGTCAGACTCCCACCTGGTCTACACCCCCATGCACTCAGGGTCTTATCCCCACCCCCTGACTCTGGGATGTGGTTTTAATTTGCATTTCCCTGATGATGCGAGAAATCGAACACCTTTTTACGTTTATTAGCCGCTCGGATGTTTTGTTCTGTGGAATGTCTGTTGAAGTCTCCTGACCGTTTCCCTATGGGTTTCTCTATTTGCAGGAAGCAGTTTAAAACTGTTCAGACTCTGAGTCCTTTGTCCAAGATGTGCAGGGTTCTTCCACCTCTGCTGCATTTCGCTGTCTCAGTGATGACGAGCAGTTCTCGGTTTTACCCGGTCTAGTTAGAATTGCGTTCTTTTATGGTTAGCGCTGTCTGTGACTTGAAGACAGTTTTGCCTCCGTTGGGGTCACCAAGACATTCTCCCGATTTGCGGTAAACCTTGTAGGATTTCACCTCCCACACTGAGTTGCATGCGGTCCATCTGGGAGACTGTGTGGTGTGAGGAAGGGTTTAGGGTTCCCTCCGTATAGATTTCCAATTGTGGCAGCACCATTTAATCTAGTTGGGGAGCATGGTGTGGGTGGGGATATGCTCATGGAGACATCAGGGTTGGGGGAGCAGGGTGGGAGGCATCTCCTTTTTTTCTAATTAGCAGAGCAGTCCCCTGGGTCTGTCTGTCCCATGACTCCTGTTTTCTAGACGCCAGAACATAGCGTCTGTCCGCAAACTACTCCTTGGCAGCATCCCAGGCTCTGGTGCACACAGCACCCAGGTCAAGATAAGTTGCTCTCAAATAGAAACTACCCCTGCCCCTCCTTCAGTGGCCAGGGAGCTGAAGTTCCATGTGAGTCCACAGTGTGGAAGGTCCCTTTCTGGACAAGACATGGCTTTATTTTTCTTTATCCTCACCCAAGGACATTTTTTTTTTCCCGATATTTTGTTCAGATAGAGTGGGAGGGAGAGAAAGAGAAAAACATCAACGTGAAAGGGACACATCGAGTGGCTGTCACCTGCACGACCCAACCAGGGCCGGGAACAAACTGCAACTGAGGTACGTGCCCTTAGCGGGAACCGAACCCGTTCTCTCTGGACCGCAGGCCGACGCTCTAACCGCTGAGCCAAACCGACCAGGGCAAGACATGGCTTTTATTCACTCATTCACTCATTTATTCATTTATTTCTTCACCCCTTCCCCCTCCCAACTTCCTCTTCCTCCCTCCCTCCCTTCCACGGACAACCTGCATAGAATCCTAGTCTCCAACCCATTTCCTTCTTTATTCTATCCTTAACCTTTAGAACCATCCAACACTATATATAGAGTGTGCCCCGAAAATGTATACACAACTTTGAATAATTACAAAGTCAGTGTTTGTTAAAATACATATCATTTTCAAAATACAATCAAATCTGCAGAAACCCTGTAAACATTTTTGGGGACACACTGTATTTTCCCTTCATGTATATTTTACTTATTTACTAAGGTTTCATGTCTATACAGTAAAATGTACAGCTCTTCATGTACAGTTTGATAACTTTGACAGATGTGTGCACCCATGTGACCACCTCCTCAGTCAAGATATACAACATTGGCATCAGCCAGAAAGCCCCCGGCCCCTTCCAGCCAACCCTCCCTCCAACGGCAGCCACTGCTCTGCTTTCTATCCCCATAGACTAGATTAGAACTTCATAGAGATGGAATCCTACAGTAGCATGTATGCTCGACTCATCTGCCTTGTCCATTGTCTGTCTCTCCAACTAGGACAGAAGCACCGTAGGCGTGGCTTTCGTTCATCTTGTCCTGCTGGGTCCCAGCTCCTAGGACAGTGCCTGGCACGTACCTGGCAGCATAGTTGTTGAATACATGAGTACATGTATGGTTAGAGCTACAGAGTTGCCCTTGCACTTGCCCATTTGTTCTTCTTCTTCTTTTTTCCCTCTAATAGGAATCAGGATGAAGTTCAGTGAGCAGGCCCCAGAGTCGGGCTGCATCCTGGCGCCGCACCTGTCTGCTCTCTGAACCAGGACAAGTGGCCTCAAGCTTCTTTATGTGTAAAATGGGAGTGTGAATGGTTCCTCTCTCACAGGGGAGAACCCTACCCATAGGATAGGATCAAAGGAGTGTTTTTATATATACGACAAGTTAGTACATTTTCATCAAATGCTACTGGTTGTAATTACTGACTAATCAACTGTTAATGTACTCTTAAAGGTCATCTAGGTTATCCATTCATTTGTTTGTTCAGCAGGTATTTATTGAGGACCTACTGGTGACACACACTGGCGTTATAACAGTGAGTAATACTAAGTCCCTCTTCATGGGGGCTGGCATTTTGGTGGGAGAGTGCATTAGTGGAGTACAGGCTAAGCCACTAGAACAAATAAACCCAACACTACAGTGGATTAAACAAGTTAGGAATTCTTCATTTGATTTTTTTTAAATAGCACCCGAAAAGGTGGGTCAGCCTTGCTAGGGCTGCCATTCTCAACATGTGGCTTCTACCTCTGAGCTCAGTTATGGCTGCTGCAGCTCCTGCCATCTCACCTGCAATCCAGCCAGCAGGAAGTGGGAAGTGGCAAGTGGCAAGACAAGTGTCTGTCCTTTCCTTTTAAGTCTTGAGGTAGAAGGACCTGATGTCATATTTACATACATACCTCTGACCAGACTTACTCACGTGACCACACCTAGCCACAAAGAGGTCTGGGAAATAAAATTTCTAGCTTCATTTTCTAAGATCTTGGGGACTAGTGGTTTGGGGCACTGACCCCATATCCCCCAGGTGAGCCAGGCCCCTTGTGGGGTAGCTCGGGGATATCTCAAAGCTAGAATTGCCAGATTTGGCAAATAGATATACAGGACACCCCATCCATTTGAATTCCAGGTAAGCGACAATATTTGGGACATATTTATACTAAGAAGCTTTTCATTGTTTATCTGAAATACTGTACCTCATCAGTGATTCCTAGTCAAAGTTCTTTCGTGGGTAGGGCCCACACCAGTCTCCCCTGACTCTTCCAGCTCATCCTAGCTCTGCCTACAAAGCCACTCCCCAAGACTTAACTGTGCACATAGTGATGGGCACCTGTGTCCCCTGACCTAGGACATAGCAGTCAGGACAGGTGGCGGCCCCTTTCCCACAAAGGTGCATTGATACGAAGCCCACAGTTGGTCATGTGGGACAACTGGTCTGGGGGCAACCTAGAGGTGCCCATCCCAGGGGTCTGATCACAGTGGGCTGAGGCCTGCCCGAGAAGGCTTCTAGGAGGAGCTGAGCCATGTGGTGCCAGGGCGAGGCCCAAGTCCTGGAATCACCGTGGCCCTGGTTCAAATCCCAGCTCTGCTCCTTCCTGGCTGTGTGACCTTGGGCGAGTCCCTCATCTCTCCCAGCCGGGTTTTCTTATCTGTACGGTGGGGATCGAAACAGAACCCATTTCGTAGTGTGGTAGTGGGGAAGGGTTGAGACAGGGCTTACGCAATGATCCTAGCACACCTTTCTCTTGTAGCCGCTGTGTCTATTGAGCCTTTGAAGGGAACAAAGGGTTGTCATTGTCATTCAGGAGGCAGCAGGATTGGAGTGGGAGGGAGAGAAAGCAAAGATGTGGAAGGGGGGTCATCACCCTGGCCACCCTATGGAGTCTGGCACACCAGGCTGGGCTGGGGGCAGCGAGTGACCAGGTTGAGGACAGATGGCCCCGAAGGCCAGCGGCACGATCTGTCCTCTCGGCCCTGTGCCCCTGCCCCTCGGTACCCCTCTCACTCAGTCCTCTGCGCCTCTGGTTCCCGCACCCCGCTGCATCCCAGCCCACCACGGCCACGGCCATGGCCACGGCCACGCTGTGGAATTTCCAATTTTCAGCTAATGTGCAGGTCGTGACAGAGGCTCAGAGGCCCTGGTCGGACATAATGGCAGAAGAATTGTAAATGTCGCCCCAGTGAATGGCAATGAGGGCGGGCGGGGAGGGACATTTTCCATCGGCCGGGCGCAGAGCCCGGGAATGCATTTTCTCTCGGAGTGTGTCGCATTAGATTTCCAGAGGTGCTTGGGCCCTAGGTACATGTCATTAGTAACAGTTTGGGCGATAATGAATCCTTTTATTTCTTTTCCTCACAGCTCATGAATACATAACAAGGCCCCGCTCAGGCGCATCTGGCCTGGGCCCGAGCCTCCCGCTACCTAATCTTGTCCCTGCTCCCATATCCAGGCGGCCCAGCTGGGGCCTGCCTTAAAGGGGCCACGTGCCCTTTCCTGCCTGGGGACGCCTGGCAGCCGAGGGCCCCAGCCCTGGGCAACACCAAGGCCCAGGACATAAAGGCGGGGGGTAGACCGGGGAGGAAGGGGTCCCCAGCTCCTGGCTCAGTTGTGAGCACCCACAGTGTACCCAGCAGGCACTTGGCAACACAGCTTACGAACAGTGACTCCTGGCTGGGCTTTATATAGACTATCACTGAGCCTGCCTGGTAGGGCGGGGCTCTGAGGTTGTGACCCCACTTCACAGCTGAAGACACTGAGGCCTGCAAGGGTGGGGAGGCTTCTTCTTGGGCTCAGCAGGCCAGGCTGAGGCCCGGCCCGGCTTCTCCCTCACTGGTTGTTGTTAGAGAGGTTCCCAGGGAAGGGCGTTTTATCAAGTGATTCTTGATGTCTGTTTCCCTCCCAGGAGTCCAGTGTCTGTATTCATCGTGCACCTGTGTGGCTCTGTCTGTGTCTTTACTGAGCACACGCTTAGTGGGAGGACAAAGGGGTTCGCTTTTTAGTTTCTGTTTTTGTTTTTTCATCCTTACCTGAGGATATTTCCCCATTTATTTTAGATAGAGTGGGAGGGAGAGGGGGAGAAGGAGAGAGAGAAAAACATCGATCGAGAGAGACGTCGCTGGTTGCCTTGCACACGTGACCCGACTGGGACTGGGGATTGACCCCACACCCCAGGCACGTGATCTTGACTGGGAATCAAACCCACAACCCTTCGGTGCCCAGGCCGACGCTCTGATCACTGAGCCACACAGGCCAGGACAAAAGGGTTCGCTTTTAAAATTTGTTTCTCAGATGTCTACAGTCTGCTTTTCAAAAGATCCTGCCCTCTGTCTCACCGCCTGGTCCACTCTGTTTCCTTCACGGTGTTGGGCAGACTCTCGCGCGCCCTGGCATATCTCACACGCCATCACGTCGTCCACGGTGCATGGGCACGAGCCCTGTTAGAGCAAGCGCTGCGTTCCCAGCTGGGTCTCGGTCCAGGACAGTGCCCGGCACGCAGTGGGTGGCTAGCAAACCACCAACCGGTTTCCACCACAGTCATGGTCGCCCCGAGCTTGGGCTGCTGGACTCCACTGGTCCCCGGAGGAAAGGCCTCCAAATCGCTGTGGGCCTTGTTTCTGGGGCTCTCCAGGACCCCTGGGGTGCGGGCGGGCCCGGGTGGCCATTGCAGAGGTGGCTGGAGGAGAGGGACCCGCAAGCCTGGCTCCTGGCGGGAAGACGGTGGCTGCGATGTTAGATGCAGGGATGACAACGCCTCAGCTGGTGGCCTGGGTCTCGGCTCCCTGATGGAGCCTCCTCAGCCAGGTGGCACCCACCTTCCAGAGCCACAGGGTCTGGGTATTTAAAGGCCACTCTGATCCTGGGACCCAGCCAGGTGCACCCTCCTGAGTGCTAGTCGTCTGCCAGGCAACATGCTAAGCACATTACAAACATTACAACACTTAAAGTGCAACGCCTCTGAGAGGCAGGTGTTATCGTGAACCCATTTCCCCACAGATGGAGAGGGAGGCACAGAGGACTTAGGCAACTTGCCCAGAGACACACAGCAGTAAGTGGCGGAAGTAAGATTCGGACCCAAGCCACACGGCTTCAGGGCACAGGTTGGTGACTGCCAGACATCCTCCTTCCTTTTTTTTTTTTTTATCCTCACCCGAGGACATTTTTGCATTTATCTTCAGATAGAGTGGGAGGGAGAGTGGGAGGGAGAGAGAGAGAAACATCGATGTGAGAGAGACACATCAACTGGCTGCCACCAGCACGACCCCAACTGAGGCCGGGGACAAACCAAAGCTGAGGTACGTGCCCTTAGCGGGAACCGATCCCAGGACTCTCTGGTCCTCGGGCCGATGCTCTAACCGCTGAGCCAGATGGCCAGGACCATCCTGCCTTTCTGATAGGCTTCATCAGCAGGCAGCATGCTGAGCCCTCTCCGCAAAGCCAGCCAATCCACCCTCCTGGATCCACTGAAGCCCGAGAGACTACAATTCCATTCCTGAGGCTGAGCAGCGCTGGTGTGAGGTCCCAACTGGACCTGGGCTCTGGGGAGCAGGGGCGATCGGGCATGCGGGCCCTGCAGTCACACAGACCTGGGTTCGAATCTTGGATCTGCTCCTTACAGCTGTGTGATCTTGAGAAAAGCCTCTTTGCCTCAGCTTCTGCATCTGTAAAATGGGGATGCGACAGTACCATCCGATAGGGATACTGGGAGGGTTGATATACCAGTGCATGCAAAGACGTTATAGCAGTGCCCGTGATGCTCAAGAAGGTGTGTTTTTACAAGAAGTGAGGGTGGGTGGGGAGGGACTGGGGTTGGAGCTCCACCATGACCTCATCATGGTGCTCACCTGTCATGACCTCTTATCGTACCACCTCCACTCCCCTCCCCCCACTATCCTCATGGTCACCACCACCACTGTCACTGCAATTTTACCCCAGCCCCCAAGAAGCACTGACATGGGACCAGATGCAGTTACTGGAATACCTGTGGCCTCACCTGGCCAAGGGCCGATGGCACACACTGGCCTTGGATGTGCCAACACCGCCCCATGCCATCTGGAAGGCAGAATGCAGAACTCCCACAGAACTCAGGCCCAACGGGGATCACCCACAATGCCACACGCTCACTGGCTTCAGTCCCCAGGCTCTGACCTGATCATTATTTATTGCATACCTACTACGTGCCAAGTCCTGGGCTAAGAACTTTACATTGATTGCCTCATTGTAATGCTTGCAAAGATTCTGAGAGGAAGGCATCATTCTTTCTATTTTATAGAGAAGGCAACTGGGGCTCAGAGAGGTTAAGTAATTTGCCCAAGGTCACACAGCGGATATAAAGAACTGGACTCAAACCTGGGTCTGTCTGACCCCAAAGCCCACGATCTTAAGCACAATATACACTGCCTATCCTCCACCCACCCATGTCCTGTGTCTGGATTCCACCCTGGCTAAGAGCCTCACTAGATTGAAGGACAGAGAGGAAATAAATGTTCCCTGTCCCTGTGGCACCGTCTGTTTTCACCTTCCTGTGGCCTGAGGCTTGTCTTGCACAGACTCTGCGCAACGCCTCTCAGGGGTGCGCCTAGTAGAGTGTCTGGAGGGCAGGCATGACCCAGGGAGGGTCCGGAGGGCAGGGAACCGGGTGTCCGTCCGGGGCGCTTGGCCTGGACCTCAGCGCCCCAGCTTTGCCGTCTGCACCGTGCACTTTAGGGGAAGCAGCCTGATCTCTGGAAATGACGCTCTGGGAAGTGAAAAGGCCTCCATCTTACCCCAGCTCAGCCACCTATCAGCTCTGTGACCTGGCAAATGGCCCTTCTGTGTCTCAGTTTCCTTGTTTATAAAATGGGTATAATAATGCTGCTCCTGTGCATATATTGTACATGCTCAGCACTTGGAAATTTGCAGTGAAGATTAAGCTGTAATTGCAATAACAATTATTCTATTTCCTTCTCTTCATGGAGTCCTGTCCTGTGGCCCGGTCATTCAGGGCCCTGCCCACATCGTCCTTGCTTGCCTGCTTTGCTGTGCTTGCTCTTTCTTCTCTTCAACCCATTTTGTGAGAGTTGCCCTGATGATTCTTCTGATAACACATCTCTAATCATGTCAACTCCATCCCCAGGAACCTTCAGTGGCTCCCTATTGCTTCCAGGACAACTACCAAACCTCCTACCCTAGCATTCAAAGCCCTTCGCAAGCCGTCCCCATCTTCTTGTTAAATCTGATTTGTGCAGGCCCCACGCAAACCTCCACTCCCTCCTGCCAGCACCCACCCAGCCCAGGGTAGTCCTGCCTCCTCGGCGTTGCTTCTACTGTGTCTCCAGCCTGGAACACCTTCTCCACCTCCTCCTCCTCTTAGTATCTCCCAGCTTGAGTTCCACCTCCTCCAGAAAATAGGCCCTTCAGCCTACCTCTCTGAGCCTGTTTTCTCATCTGTCAAGTGGACCCTAACTGTGCCTGTTTTGGGGACTTTTTAAGAGAACCAGAAGTTCTCAGAACACAGTGTGTGCTTTGAAAATGGTGGCCATGTGGGCTTCCTTCTCTCGATCTCCCTCTCCAATCCCCTGCGCACAGCGGGGCATGCCAAGTAGCACCCAAACAGCAGTGCAGCCCCAAGGTGCCCATGGTGAGGACCTGCACCCCACGCCCTGCATGACTTCTCCCGGCCTCGCTGTTGATGCTGACACACGGCCCTCACCTGGGCTTCCAGGACCTGCCTGGAATTTCAAGCTGAATTTGCTTTGACCTGTTCCTCGGGGCTGGCCCCTAAACCAAACCATATTCCCCAAGTGCTCAGTGTCCCCTGGAAGGTGGGGACAGAGACTGGCTGAGCTACTGCCTGGGGCCACCTTCACCAACCCCTGCCCAGCTCTGCCTCCTGAACTAATTCCATAATCCTGCGTCCTGCCTGGCCCCAGCGGCTCAGGAAGGGTTCCCTGGCCGCCTCTGATCCCACCTTCCTGCTTCGCCCCGACCACAGCCCCTCGGCCCCTTGCCCGCCCACACCAGGGCCCTGCTGAGGTTCTGAAACTCATTTAGGTCTGCCTTAGCACCCCTGCCCCCAGACCCCCAGCTAGGCCCTGTAACAAGATCCAGATGTTCCCTTTACTGTCCCCAGGGTCCCCAGCATAATCCGTGACAGTTGGGGGGCCAGAGGGGGCAGCACAGCTGCAGGGACTGCTGGGATAGAGGACGGAAATGGGGTACGAGGCCCAGGGTCCGGGGTCAGTGGAGAGATAAACATACACACCCCAACCCGGCACCTTTTGTCTGAGCAGCTCCACTCCTCCTCCAGAAAACACTGGCAGCTGCTGTGTGACCTTGGGTGGACTGTGGACCTCTCTGAGCCTCATCCCCCGTGCCTGCTGCACCAGCTGTGACCTCACAGCATTGCTCTTAGACTAAATAAGTGAAGGGCTCGTTTGGCACGGGAGCCCGGCATACAGCAGGTATTCACCAAACAGCAAGTCATCTCAGCTCTTGGAACCTCGGTTTCCTCATCCATAACATGAGGGCTTTAGGGAACACTGGCACACAGCAGGAGCTCACCAAGTGGCAGGTGCTTCCCCTTGCCTTTGAGCAGCACTGGCCAGCACCCGAGTGGCCGAAGGAGGGACAGTCCCTCTCCTGGAGTCCTCCTCGATAGCTGGACTGGCTTGGGGACCCCTCATCCGATGGGGAATTCAGGACAGAGACCTGGTTTCTAGTCCCAGGTCTGCCTCGTGGCAAGCCCCTTCCCCTGTCTGGCCTCAGTTTCCCCATCTGAAACATAAGATCTGTTTCAAGAACACAGTAGATGCTCAATAAATATCTGTCGAATGATACTCAAATGCTGTAATCCTTTTCTCTCTTCCCTCTTTATACTCACAGACCTTCCTCCTTCCTCCTGCTCCCTCACCTGCAGCCCCTCAAATGGCTGGGCACCCCTTGGCCCAACCACCTGTCACACACTCTCAGGGGCCAACACTCAGCAGAGGAGGGGTTGAGGGGCAGGGCTCTCCTGGTCTGGAATGAGCAGCTTTTTGCTGTGCACCTGCAAGTCCCTGCCCCCCACTCGCACCCTGGCCCTCTTTGTGAGCTACTGAAATGAAGCAATTTAAGGCACCAAAAGCCTGAGTTTGAGCCCTCCTGGCTCCTCCATTGACTAGCTGTGTGTCCTCAGATATGTTTCTGAACCTCTCTGTGTCTCAGGTTCTCATCTTTAAAACAGAGACAATAATAGCCATTTCTAGGATGGTTGCAAGAATTAGAGATGCTAATACAGGTAAAGCTTATCACAGCATTTGCCATGTAGAATGGGCCATATATATTTCGGAAATATGGCTCTCGGGGCCCTGTCCACCCACGCCGAGCCTTGCCTGCCCCTCCCGTCCTTTGTGTATCCTGAGCACCAGCCAGATGGCCATTCCTTCTCATGCCTCCCTCCCTTTGCACGTGCTGTGCCTTCTACCTGCCTTGCGGCTCGTCTCCATTCACAACCTGATAGGCTCAGCTGCCCCCCCACACACTCCATCCCTCCCTGCAAACCTCAGTCCCTGGGCGCTCCTCCGTCCAGGCTGACGTCTGCCGTCCCCCTGGGATGGAAGCTCTTTGGAAGCGGAGTCTGCACCTTATTTATCTCCACATTCCGGTCTGGCTTTTCATGGGTGGTTTATACATGTTTGCAGAGTAAAAAGTAAAAGTGGATTTTTTTTTTATCCTCACCCGAGGACATTTTTTCATTTTTTGTTCAGATAGAGTGCGAGGGAGAGAGAGGAAGAGAGAGAGAGAGAGAGAGAGAGAGAGAGAGAGAGAGAGAAACATCGACGTGAAAGGGACACATCGAGTGGCTGCCACTCGCACGACCAACCAGGGCTGGGGACAAACTGCAACCGAGGTACATGCCCTTAGCGGGAACCGAACCTGGGTCTCTCTGTACCGCAGGCCAATGCTCCAACCACTGAGCCAAACTGGCCAGGGCGTAAGAGTGGATTTTTAAAACATGAATTCGAGTTAGAGGGACTCGAGTTACAGATCTCCAAGCTGCAGCGCGTGGAACTTCCCAGTGGCAGAAACACACCTACGAGTGGACCCGCGAATTCACCCTCCCCGAGCTGTTTCCGTGCACACACTGGACACGTAGAAAGGGCCCTGGAAGGGTAAACAACGACGCGACAGCAGGCATGTGCTCAGGCAGGGTGACTGATTTCAGCGGTGGTGCAGAGGTCTCTGTCACCTTGTCTTGTGTGAATTGTCACAGAAAAAATGAATTGAAGTGTTAGAAACAAATAAAATAGTTCTCTTCTCCGGTAAAAAGGTTGATGTGAAATCCTTCCCTCACTGCTCCAGACTCAAAGCGAACATGCCAAGCCTTTGTCTGCCACAGGGCCTTTGCACGTACTGTTCCTTCTCCCCAGCTTCTAGAGGGCTGCCTCCTTGCTTGGCACCATTCAGGGTTCTGTGTAAATGCAGCTTCCTCAGAAGCAGCTGATTCAGCCCCATCGCCCCTTCTCAGAGCCCGCTGCTCATTCCCATGCTCAGCAGAGCTGCAATTATTATTTTCAATCTTCGTTCAGTTGCTAACTATCTGTCTCCTGTTACTAGCATGTGAGCTCTGAGGTCAGAAGCTGGCCTGTATTTTCCCTGTTGCATCCAGTGCCTGACACGGCTCTGGGATATAGTAAGTGCTCATGTAATATGTGTCGAATGAGTAAAACCCTTTTTAACAGTCTTTAAAAATTTTTTTTGGGAGATGTCCAGTGTTTTTGAACTTTTTGTCTCTAGTGTTTTTTAAAGCTTCCTTCATTCAAATCTGAACCACCAACTTCATCCCTGCCCTGGGGGTCCTGCTGCTCTCTCTGGCTCAAGCTCCCTTATTAGATCGTCCGATGGTACAAATAGGCTTTGCAGGCAGCGACAGACGAGGCATGGAAGTCCGGTCCTGTGACACCCAGAGGCTGCTCAGGGGACATGGTTCAGAGCCTGGTCTGACAAGCGCGGCTGGGGACCACTGCCTATTTTCTCGTGCTTTCAAGACCGATGTGTTTGTTTTCCTTATGTTTCAAAACAAACTTTAATTGTATTTGTTGACTATCAGACAGTCACGTAATTCAAAATTCCAAAACACAAAGGTATCTTTCCCCGCCCCCTCCCTAGAGGTAACCAATGTAAACAGCTTCTCATGTAGCTTCCAGAGATGTTTTATGCATGTACAAGCAAGCACACGTACATGTTCTCTTTTCCTCTTTCATACACAGATGGTGGGATACCACACACACGGTTCTGCAAAGTATCTATTTTTTAACCTCACCATGTATCTCGCAGATCTCCCCATGCTTAACACCTAAAGAGTATCCATAGATTTGCTTAACAGCGGCAGGGACACCAGCCAAGCTTTCTCATGTGCGGTGCTACTTACCAGGATGCTGCCTAGTGAGCCAAGTGGTGGTGGTGAAGGTCAGCGAGACCAGGGTTTGAATCCCAGCTCTGCTGCTGGCCCCTGAGTGAGCCACTTAACTAGAACCTCTTTGTACATCCAAAGGGGACAACCCCAGCACCTGCCTCATGAGATGTTCCCGGGATTAAATAAGACAATGTGTGTCGGGGTCTGAGCTCTTATACACAATGTGCTCAAGACATGGTGTCTACTGTGAAAATATTCTCAATCATAAAATAAGTGTCATTGCCTGGCCGGTGTGGCTCGGTGGTTGAGTGTCGACCCATGCACCAAGAGGTCTCCAGTTCGATTCCCGGTCAGGGCACATGCCCAGGTTGTGGGCCCGGTCCCCAGTGCGGGGCATGCAGGAGGCGGCCAATTGATGTTCTCTCTCATCGATGTTTTATCTTTCTCTCCCTCTCCCTTCCTCTCTCTCTAAAATCAATAAAGAAAAAAATAAAATAAGGTAAGAATCCTTCTCTGGTCTCTCGCGCCCAGGCAGCGGGTGAGGATCTCTGGAGGTTGTGATGCAGTGTCCTGTTGAAACTGGGGTCTCCTGTGCAGAGGAAGCCATGCAGATGGCCTGGGTGTGTTTGGGCAGGAAGGGCCCTGGGAGGACAGGCACCCCCACAGCACGTGAGAACAGGGACAGGCGTAGAGTCACCCAGTGAGCCCGGCAGTCCTCGGTGTCTCCTGCAGACAGATGGGGTGACAGCTTTTCTTCGCAGCCTTTGTTAGTGCTTAATCGCTGGACACATTTAGGCTCAAAGTGCTTTGGATTTTGTTTTTTTTTTAATTTTTTTTTTTTATCCTCATCCGAGGACATTTTTTTCATTTTTTGTACAGACAGAGTGAGAGGGAGAGAGAGGAAGAGAGAGAGAGGGAAACATCGATGTGAAAGGGACACATCGAGTGGCTGCCACCCGCACGACCAACCAGGGCCGGGGACAAACTGCAACCGAGGTACGTGCCCTTAGCGGGAACCGAACCCGGGTCTCTCCGGACCGCAGGCGGACGCTCTAACCGCTGAGCCAAACCGGCCAGGGCTGCTTTGGATTTTGTTAAATGTCTTCCCTCCGTTTCCCGGAGAGCTGTCATTGATAAGAGATGACAGCCAAGAACAGTGGGTGTTGCTTCCGGTTTTCCTGTCCACGTTTACTTCTTGTCTGCCTTGGGTTTGGTTTTGTTTTCGGACTTTTTAGTTACCAAAGTAATAGAACGCCCATTGAGAAGTAAAAAGAGAGTCCTGAGTCCATTCTCGGCAATTCCCATTCCCTTTCATACTGTCCCTCTGGGTTGCCTTCTGTGTACTTGAACTAGATCGTATCATAAAGTCAGTTTTCTATCCAAAATTATCGGGCTTATCCCTATGTGGTTAAGAAGGGCTCCAAGTGGAAACACCCTATTTCCTCAGCCCTCCCGCCGCTGGACCTCTGGCTGTTCGCGGTATTTCACTGTCCCGGACACCTGCTGAGAGAGGGCTTTGCCCCCACCCTAGGTTTCTCCCCGAGCCTTGGATTCTGGAGGTGGAATTCCTTGGTCAACGACTGTGATGATGTTTAAAGATCTTTATGTCCCTTGGCTCCATCACCTCCAACCAGCTTTATTGTAATATGTGGCTTAGCAAACCCTGCTTTTATAACAGACAAGGTTTGACCCAAGTAACATAACTTTCACATTTGTTTTCCCTAAAGCATCTCTGGGGTCCCCGAATCCAAGACCAGCATGACCTGGTACAAATAACTTTCTGGGCATCATGGAGGTAGTACAGCGGACCTGTGTTCTGGGCAATGCCATCCTCCCTTCATCCCGGTCACTGTGGAGCTGTGTGACCTTTTGAACTAGTGTAGCCTCTCTGAGCATCAGTGATGTTTAAAGCAGGGGTAACCCTCCACCCACCCATCTGAATGTTGGCTGGTGAATTCCTAAGGTTGTTACAATCGTAAGAGGACTGTTCCTTCATTCAGTAAATATTTAACTAAGCTGTGTCAGGCTGTGGATTCGATTCATCATTCCCCACAGTTCCGTCTGTACTCATCGGGCTCAGACCATCCTGGGTCAGAGTCCTGCCTCTCTCCCTAATTAGCCATGGGACTTGGACAAGCCAATGACTCTCTCTGAGCCTCTGCTTTCTCTCTGTAAGTTGGGGACAACAGCAGTAACCTAGAAGGTGACTTTGAGGACTCAATGATATAATGCATGTGCTGAGTAAGCTCCCAGCAAATGTTAGCTGTGAGAACAATTACCATGTTGCACAAGAGGGTCTCAAACAACTTCTGAGTTAGTCATTTTGCTCCATTTTCAGGATAACCAAAAGCCTTAACTGTGTTCGAGTCGTGTTCCCATGGAGGCAGGGGAGAGGCTGATATTGGCTGGATGCCTGCAGGAGGTTCTCAGGGCTCGTTCATGGGCTTATGTGCCCTCCCGGAACAAGGAGGCCACCAGGGCCTAAGCACCTTTCTGTCCATGGCTTAGAATCAGACCCTGGAAACAAGTCAACTACAGACCCGAGGGCTTCAGTGGGGACCAGTCAGCTCAAGTGTTGGAATAAGGCGGTGCCTCGGCCTTAGAATAATGTCATAATCAACGTGACACTCTTATAAGGTTACGATGTTCGAATGACTCAGTGTTAGAACGTGTGGATGTTATAATAATGGCTAGAACGTTACCCTGGAAGAGCTTCAGCATTAAAAAGGCTGTTAAAAAAGATCTGATCATTTGCTGAATTTCTAGACCTGCAAACCCAAGAAAAAAAATATAACGTGACTTGTCTAGCGGTTAGTGACAGTGGTTTTAGATAGATTTTGAGGGGGGAAATTCAGAACTGAACTGGTACCATCTTTATATTATTGGGAACAGAACGCAAATTTTGAATACCCTTTCAGATAAAAGTTGGACCATTTAAATGAATGTTGGGTTGGTGTGGGCTGTTTGGGGTTATTGCCCACCCCAAATGCCTGGGCACGGACACTTGTGGTCCCTTTTCCCTTCCTTGGGAGGCTTGTGGAAATACATGTAGACCATGAATATTAGAGCAGTCCCTTCCTTCTACAGGTGACAGTGTGGTGGCCCGGACACACTAAGTGATCTGACCCAGCTGCCAGAGTCTGCGGAACCACAGGTCGAATCTAACCCCCTGATTCTGCATCCCCGATCCCCTGCCCCCACCCCTACCTCCTCAGCTGCTCCCTGGGTAAGGGTCTGAGCAGAGGGCCATGGGGTGCTTGGTAACCCTTCTTTCTGGATGTGGCATCAGTGAATTCTGCCTTGGAATACATTGTGCACATACTCAGCCTACTGGCTGTTGACATGCTTTTGATGCCTAGCCATATCTTACATAACTATATCTTTTTGCTGAGAAAACAAATAGTTGGAAAAAGACGGTCATCTGGTCTACCTAGAACAGTTGTGTATAGCAATCTTTAAGCTCCCAGCTCTGCCACTTCCCAGCTGTGTGATCTTGGGCAAAGAACATGGCCTCTCTGTGACTCAGGGCTTTTCTTTGATAAATAGGATTAATAGTAACTTCATAATATTGTTGTAAGATTTCAGTGAGGTAAAGGACCTTACGCAGAGCCCGTCCACTAGGACATCCCGTCTTGCTGTCTGAGCTGGAGTAGACCCAGTCTTCATTTGGCCCTGGGTCCAGAGCGGGGTAGGAGGGTGAGGAGTAGGGTAGGATGGGATCAGAGGAAGAAGGTGTGGTCTAAGTTCACAACGACCCATGAAGTGCTTTCCAAACAAACAGCTGGAAGACATGCCAAAGAGTCTCTGATCGCTGGGTCTTGAGTTGCTTGGATAACGTCCCACTTTGGTCTAGAATACTTGGTTACTCCCTCTGTGAAATGCTGAGCATGTCCCTTAGTGAGTGAGGTCCTCCCCACAGGACAGTGGTGAGATGGGACAGAGTTGAGGCTAGGGCTCGGAAAACAAAAGCAAATATGCCATGCAAAAGTGGGGTGCTCTAAACAGTGCATCTTATCATGAATGGTTCTTCCCAGACCTCTTGTGTGTGTGTGTGTGTGTGTGTGTGTGTGTGCATGTTCATTACATTTGCTGGGATAACACTGGTTAATAACATTATGTAATTTTCTTTTACACCTCAAAGAGATCCCAGACAGCCACTCTGAAATGGGCTGAGGAAGAGCCAGAATTACCCCCGAGGAGGGAAAGGCCGGATGCAGCTGACCTGAGTTGAGACCACACGGCAGATAGGAAACAAGGCTGGGGGGTTGGGAATGGTGAAGCCCATCCAGCAGGTTCAGGGCAGGAGGCTCAGCACCAAGACCAGGAACCAACAGAGAGGTCAAAGTCTGCTGTCAGGTGTCTTGGATGCTGGCCCAAGAGGTCCACCCAAAACAGAGACCCAAGCACGGTGGTTCAAGATGGCAGGCTTGCAGACACAGGGAAAACACGAATTTGAATACGAATGACCTTCAGCAAAGTCACTTGGCCAGTGAACAGAGAACGAGTCCAGGGAAGTAAGACCCACTGGCCACCTCCCCTGTCCACTCCCACTGAACCCCAAAGTTTTTTAATGCAGCCCACAGGGCTAGAGCAAGCCCCAGGCGGTGGCTGCTCATCCTTTGGTCTCCAGCCATAAAGAGACAACAGAATGGAAAAATAATTAAAAAATAAGAGTGGAGGTGGAGGGGGTGTGCTTTGGTAGGGGGGAGAGCTGGGGACCGAAGAAGCGATTTCCAGGGAAGAGAGGGATGGAGGGTTGGAGAGGCTGGCGTTGAGATAACCAACAGATGCGATTCTTCAGATAAGCGTAGCAATTTAGATAAATCTCAGGCTTTGGAGCTGGTCGCCTGCGTCCCCTCTCCTCCGTCTGCCTTTTTTCAATTTTATCTCTGAGCCAAGGGAGGGGGCGGGGGAGGGCAGGGAACTCTGAGGGGTGAGGAGATGGGAGGAGGGGAGGGCAGCGAGGGGGGCCAACTTCATCTTCGGGGACTTTGGTTTTTCTTTTTAATGTGTTTTTCCCAGAAGGTGGGAAATGCCAACACACACTCGGAGACCTAGAAGGCGGCCTATGTTTTTTAAAAAGCAGCAGACAAAAATCAAAATATTTGAAAATGTATTTCATGGTAATTATGTCATATTTCATGGGCTGGTGCCACTACTGAAAGAGAGGCTGAATGCCTTAATTTGTATAGAAATTGTAATCATTTGTTCATTTCAAGGTGAAAATTGCATTTTTTAATTTAAATTGTATCCTGCATGATAGTCTATTATCTAGTAAAATTGTCTCCATGTCTGAATGCCCTATATGCAGCTGCAATGCTTGTTACAAATCCACTTATATTCATAAAAGCAGGTGGACATCTCAGGAAATGGAAGCCGTTGTGTGTGTGCGCGTGTGGACGCATGTGGACGCGTGTGGACGCTGCGGCGCCCTTGCCCACCTCTCATTCCTGGCTCCTCATCCCCCCTGCTCCCCACCTCTGACTCCCGCGTCAGCACTTCTGGGTCTGCTTAATTAACACGTGATAATTAGTTGAAACAAATGAGGAAACTGTGCAATGTGGAAGCAAAGCCCTGGACTGAGTCTCCCCCTTGCTGTGGCCCCCTGAGCAGGCCTGGAGCGCCACTCGGGGCCTCAGTTTCCCCCCTCTGTAAAGTCAGAAGCTTGACTTCCTGCAAGGGAAGGTTCCATGCTCACATGGCCGCCTGGCGCAGAGCCTGGCCCCAGGGCCCGACGACCTGACACGGGGTCCTGGCTCTGCCACCAGCGAGCTGTGTGGTTTTACACCAATTCCTTAACCTCTCTGGGACACGGTGGCCTCGTCTTTAGAATGAAGTGACACCACACTCTGCCTCGTCCGGTTGCTGTCAGCAAACTGGCCGGCGGGCCAGCTTCTCCGCCACCTGTGCTTCAACTTGCCAGCTAACAGTGGTTTTGACGTTTTTTTAAATCTATTTTTTTTTAACATCTTTTGATTTATTTTTCTGGTTGAAAAATAAATCGAAAGAAGAACGATGTATCGTGGCATGAAATTATATGAAAGTCAAATGCAAGTGTCCATCGCTGACGCCGGACTGGAACGCAGACGCTCGTGTGTGTACCTGAGGCCGCGGGATCCGCAGCAGAGCTGAGTAGTCGTGACGGAGGCCGTGGGGCCCACGGAGCCGAAAATATTCATTATCTGGCCCTTTATGGGAAAAGCTCGCCAACCCCGGAAACGGCATAAGTCAAGTGCTTAGCCCGGTGTCGGGCACGGAATGAGCATCATGTCTTAGCAGTGTGGGAGACGTGAGGACGTGTGGGTGTCAGGAAAAATACCAACCAGTATTTACTTCACAGTTCTCACCTGCCCAGCTTGTACCAGGTACAAAGATACAGAATCTCTTTGGGGACAAAATCCGGACTTGGGGATGTCGTTTTCCCAGAGGAACTTTTCCCCAGTTTTCTTGAAAATTCTATAACATTGTTTTTTTATTTTATCCTCACCCAAGAACATATTTTTTTGCATTTATCTTGAGATAGGGTGGGAGAGAGAGAGGGAGGAGGAAAGAGAGACACACTGATGTGAGAGAGACACACCAACTGGTCGCCACCCACATGATCCCAACCAGGGCCAGGGACAAACTGCCATGGAGGTACGTGCCCTTAGCAGGAACCGAACCCGGGCCTCTCTGGACCGTAGGCTGACGCTCTAACTGCCGAGCCAAACTGGCCAGGGCTACACATTGTTTTAACCCTGGGATGTCAGAAGGGGCCTTGGACCAGACGTCAGATGCTCTCGCCCACCCACCTGCTCTGGGAAATGGGTCCCTTCCAGCACAAAGTACAGCCGCAAGCCCGTGCCAGGTGGAAAGGGTCCGCGTGTTCTTGGCACGGAGCAGCTGTCCTGGTCATTGCTGAGCCCTGTTTAGAAGCACCTACTACCCATCTTTTAGCCCATTCATTCATTCATTCATCTGTTCGGTCATCACTCACTCATTCATCCATCCATCCAACAATTTCCACGCACTGTCCCAGAGGAGGCTCCCTGGATTCTCTCTCAGTCCCGGGTTTCCCTGGGTGAAGGAGAAAGAGAGCCTGCGCTGGAACCCAGGCTGTGTCCTCTGGTGAGCCACCCCCTCTCCAAGCCGGACTCCCCAGCCAGGAAACGGAGTTCCTCGTCTCCTTCTCCCTCACAGGCCCGTGGAGGGGGATTCAGAGACCGTGCATGTCAAATGCCTCGTCAGCTGCAGGGAGTCGTGCAATTGTTGTTTAAGGATCTGCCTTTGTCAGGAGGTAGGCTAGGATGACTCACCCGAGGACACGTGGCTAAAAGTGACCCAATGAACTTAACGCCAGTGCTTGGTGTTATCCTGAATGTCTGTGCCCACCTCCCCAGAATGTCTGTTGTGGAGCCCCCCCCCCTCCAGCGCCATGGTATTTGGAGATGGGGCCCATGGGAGGTACTTAGGGTTAGATAAGATCGTGATCAAACAAACGGATGAACGAATGAATGTACGGGAAGGGCCTGGAATTCAGAGACGTGATCTCTAGCTCTGGTTGTTCCGGAACTTTGGACCATCCCTCTGGTCCTCTTTGGGCCTTTGTTCTCAGTATCTGTTGGGATAGAGTCCCCTGTAAAGGAGGTATGGTCACACTCCTTTATATGAAGAAAAGGGGTCTTGGAAGGGTTAAGTCCCATCCCAAGACCACCCAGGGGCAACCGAGAAGGTTAGGATTTGAACACCGGTCCATCTGGTTCCAAAGCCCACACGCTTCGCTGTGCTTCTGCCTGTGTCCAGGTTGGGACCAGCCGTCCCTGCAGAACCCTCCACCCCCAGGACCTGGACACTCCCAAACCAGCCTCGTGGGCTTGGAGGACACACTGTAAGTCACAGTGCGCCCGATTCAAACGGGCACAGGCCACACCAGCCGCCTTCCGCGAAGGACCAGGTCAGCGGCTGCTCTGGGCAAGATGGGAAATGCCGGCGGTTCCGTGAGTGCGGACGACCGAGGCTACGGAGTCCGGCCTCTGGTAATGGAGCAAACCTGCCCCACCGCTACGCTGGAGTCTCCACCGCGACACTCCGGGCCTTTCGGGCCAGACCCTCCCTGTGGTGGGGCCCGTCCAGCGCCTTCTAGGGGTGTCAGCCGTGTCCCGGGTCTCTTCTCACTAGAAGGCAGCCGTAGTCCGCTCGCCCGGTTTCGACAAAAACAGGAAGGTCTCCAGACATTGCTAACCGCCTCCTGGGAGGCCAGCATCGCCCCCCGCGGAGAACCACTGCTCTGAACGCCAGCCCAGCCTGACCCTTCTCGTTCTCTCTCACAGGGCGTGACTGTCATCCTGGAGGCACGTCCCCAGGCGGCGGGCTTCTGGCGGGTAGTGACTCGTGCTGAGCCTACTGAGGGCCAGGCATCCAACCTCGGACACCGACCAACTCACTCCATCTTCACAGCGTGTGTCCCATTTGACAGAGGAGGAGACTGAGGCACAGAGAAATGAGATGAGACGCTGGCAGGCCTCTGTCCCGGCAGACCACTCGGCCACAGGCAGACTCCCTGCTGGGCATGTGCCCACGCTCTCGGTCTCATTCAATCCCAGCACCTTGTCGTGTTGTGATGGTTGATGCTCGGGTTCCAGAGGAGGAGGCTAGGGCTCAGGGGTGTCCCTGAGGTCACCCGTGTCCCACAGCCACTGGCAGAGCCAGGGTTTGAGCCCGAACCCTGAGGGAGGGCCCACCATCTTCCCACCACTCCTGGCTGCCTTTCAGGGACTTGTGAATACACTCGGCTCCGCAGCGTGTAGATTGTTCACTCATTCGGCAAACAGTCACGGCGCCCACCGTGCCAGGCCCCGTGGTTAGGGGTGGGCTCTTCCTGACCTTTGACAGGCCTGCCGAAATATCTAAGGGCGCAATGATGTGGGATCTGGGCTGTGCTCCCCAGGTGGCCCAGGGCGTGGAGGGGAGGTGGGCGACGTTACAGATGAAACTGCGTCATGGCAAGTAGACAACCGCTGCAGCCAGGCGAGGGCTCCGGCCTCACTCCCGCGGAATTTCCCGTCACACAACGTGGTTGGAAGTGTGGACACTGGTTCCATCACCTCTGGTGTCCTCCTGGATAATCTCCTCCTCTCTAGACCTCAGTGTCCTCTGTACCGTGAGGGGATATAGAGCCTACAGTGTCGTTGTGAGGACGACAGGAGCCAACACAGAGAACACGTGACCCTTCCCGCACAGGGCAAGGACCTGGCCAAGACCAGGCTCCTGGAGGGGCACAACAGCTTCACCACAGGGCCGTTGTCTACAGGGGGACAGGAGACCCACTATTGTCACAGAGCTCATTCTAGTGTCTCCTCGGTCCACCTCCAGCCAAGTGCGGCAGGGAAGTTGTGGGCCCTGTGATGGCCCTGGAGCTGTCTGCAGAGCGAGTGGAGACAGAGCTCCCAGCCCCCATGCAGGACCCCGAGTCACTCAGTTCCGTGCCCCTGGCCCGGCTGTGGCGAGGCCCATGCAGACTTCCCGGTGGCTGAGCTGCCAGCAAGATCCTTGCGAAGCAGACGGAAGGGCCCTCCCACCTGTCCAGCACGTCCCGCGTTTCCTCCATTCTGGTGAGGGGTGGAGCCCTTCCCTCATTGGCTGGTTGGATGACTTCCATGTCCCAGACTCTCGGGAGTTGGCATGGAATGTGGGGAGCCCTTCGGGAATCCTGGCAGGATTCTGGGCATGGATGGACTTGCATGTGAACTGCGCCCACTTCAATATCCGTCCTCCAGGAAGGTGGCATGGTCTCCGCCTCAGAGCGCTGCTGCTTGGGGAAGGGGCCTCCACCCGTGAATATCCCACGTGCTGCCCACACATCCCAGACTGCCTTGCAGGAGGGGGAGCCCTGTGGCCAATCCCACGAGGGCATAGGACGTGGGTAACTGTGAGCGTTGTCACATCCCGTTGCCATGAGGAGCTACGCTCTCTATGGCCCCACAGGGCAGGAGCCCTGGTTTGGAGCCCTCCTGGACGCCCAGGTGTCTCTTCCCTGATTTTCATCTGTATCCTTGAGTTGTCATAAACCATAACTATGGGTGTAACAGCTTTCAGTGAGATCTGTGGTCCTTACAGCAAATGATCAAAACTGAGGGTGGTCCTGGGAACCCCTGAACCCTAAAAGAAGTGTGTGTCAGCAGTGAGGGTGGTTTGGGGACTGTCCCCCTAATTTCAAGCTGCCTTCGCCTTCTGTCATTAGAGAACTATACCCAAATGTGGCACCGTGAGCATGGACCTGAGTGCACCCTAGAGAGGTGATGCATGGGCCAATCTGTTCTGGGGACAAGGTGACAAATGAAGATGATGGTGAGATCACCCCTTGACATCATGGGGTCACCGAGCAAGACTTGATGACCTCACGGCCCCACCACTGGCTGTTCAGGCCAGGTCGGTGGGGCTGCACAGGTGTTTATTCAGCACCGGTCTTGGGAGTGGGGAGCTGGAGGCCCCCAGCGGGCATCCCTCGGGGTCGGAGAGGTGAAAACCAGCGGACTGTTACGTCGCACACAGAACTGGTGCTAATACAGTCACATGGAGGAAGCTCGGTGCTCCCCAAAAGTGAGAGGAAACGGGAGAAATCTACAGCACAGAGATGTGTGCAAATCCATAACACACAGCAAAAATAATCCACCCAAGGAAGTGCATTGAACATGGCGGATGCTACATGGGGGAAGAAAATGGTAAAAGCAGACAATGAAATCACATGTCATTAGAGATCACAGAGCTCAGGGAGGCACCGTAGGTTATAAAATGATGGGAATAACTGTGGACTATTTGTCCTGTCTCCTGTGGGGTCTTCTCATCTTGCTGCCCCCTTTCCCAGCCTTTACTTCAAGCAAACATCGGCATTCATTGATTTCGATAAAGTTCCTTTTGCTTCCTGAATCCTCCATTCTCCCCCTGCCTTCAGCACCCCATGAGCCAGATACACTGTTGGGAGGGATCATGAAGCCTCCTCCCAGAGAGTCAGGGGGTCTCAGTTATTTAAAAAAAAATTTTTTTTTCCTTTATTGATTTTAGAGAGAAAGGAAGGGTAAGGGAGAGGGAAATAGAAATATCGATGAGAAAGAACATCGACTGGCCACCTCCTGCATGCCCCCCACTGGGGATCGGGCCCACAACCTGAGCATGTGCCCTGACCGGAAATCGAACTGGTGACTTCTTGGTGCCTGGGTTGATGCTCAGCCACTGAGCCACACTGGCCGGACAGGGTGTCTCATTTCTGACTGCAGCTTAGAACCACTTGGGACATTTCATTACCCCACCCTCCACCATGACGCCAATGCAATGGGCAGGGATGGGATCTGTCCCTCCACCCTACGGCCCTTTAAGTGGCTCCAGGTTGCACCCAGGAATGGGAACCACTGGAGTGGGTGCTCCTGCCCCAGCTCCCCTCTGTCAGGGCCCCTCTCACATTCTCTGCAGTTAGAGAGCTGCATGTTTCTCCCCAACTCAGCTTTCCTGAACCATCTTGAACAGGACCTGGCACAGACCAGCCTCTCGGGAAATGTTTCTTTGAGACGAACTGTTTTCAAACCGATGAGACACACAAGTCTTTGCTCTGTTTGGTCCCCAATCCTTTTTTTTCAATCTCCCCCAGATTCAGCTCCTGATTCCCCCCTGGATCTGGGTCCTGTTACTTACCTACCAGGACCCAGATGGGAAGGAAAAGTCTTCTTTTTAACAGTTTTAAACAGCTGGCAGCCCCCCTGCTGCCTCTCAGCCCACGGCTTTGTGGGGAGCCCGTGGTCTGAGGCCGAAGGCTGAGGGTAAGGCAGGCCCTGGGGTCATCTGGCCCCACAGGGCCGGAGCCTACATTTGCCTACACAACTTGCCTACATTTGAAGAGAGCAGACGCTGAACTCGGACAGCCTATGTCCCAAAACTGCGGCCGCCACCGGCTAACCGTGGGCAAGCAGTCTCAACTCTGAGGACTCGGTTTTCTCATCACCTTTAACACGGGCACAGTGATGGTATCAACCCCCAAGACAGCTGTAAAGAGGGAAAGAGATCACAGAATAAAGAAATCTATTTAACTGTCTTTAGCTTCGTGTTTCACAGTCTTATGTGACCACGGGCTCTTTAATATAGAAATGCTTATTAACCTGGGAGGGCGGTGCCTGGAGCTTCCTAGCAGCCAATGGGAAAGGGGAAACCGGTGCGTTACACAGCACTGATGTCAGCACAGAGCAGAAACCTGCTAACAGAAGCTTCTCCCTGCTGTCCTCCTACATAGGGTAGTGGGATGTGATAAATAGCAACTTCAGAATAAACTCCTGAAATATATAAAGCTGCGTTGTAATAGACTTCTCTGGTTTGACTGTAGGCTTGACCATTAGACTTGCCTTGGTCAACAAGATGTTAGTGAATCTCACAAGAGAAGCTGGAAACAGGGCTTGGAATGGGACCCCCACGATGCCTTAAGAACTCTGGAGATCTTTAATCATGGCCCAGTAGCTAAGCTCTTTTTTTTTTCTTTATTGATTTTAGAGAGAGGAAGGGAGAGGGAGAGAGAGAGAGAGAGAGATAGAAACATTGATGAGAGAGAACATCGATTTGCTGCCTCCTGCATGCCCCCCACTGGGGATCAGGCCCACAACCCGGTCATGTACCCTGACTGGGAATTGAACCAGCGACCTCTTGGTGCATGGGTCGACGCTCAACCACTGAGCCACACCGGCCGGGCAGTAGCTGCACTCTTGATGGTACCCCCCCCCCCCCCAGAACAAATATTGTCAGACTTACAGCTTAACACTGAGCTGCCCACCTGTATTAGTTTTCTGCTGCTGCATAACAAACCACCACTAATTTAGCAGCTTGAAACAACCCATTGATTATCTCGCGGTTTCTGTAGGTCAGAAGTCTGGACGTAGCGTAGCAGGGTCCTCTGCTCGGGACATCATCAGACTGAAACCAAGGTCTTGGCGGGGACTGAGATCTCATCTGACAGCATGACTGGGGCAGCGTCTGTTTTCAAGTTCACTCAGGGTGTCGGCAGAACTCAGGTTTTTGTGTAGGACTTCAGTCCCCGCTTTCTTGCTGGATGTTGGTCAAGGGTCACTCTCAGCTTCCCAGAGGGTGTCCTCACACCCTAACGATGGCCCTCTTCCCATGTAGCAAGCAGCTTACTTTCTTGTAGGCAGCAGGAAAATGTCACTCCAGGCTGCCGTGACGGAGTCTCATGGAACCCGTGTGATCACGAACGTGACGATCCCCCCACCTTTGCCAGACAGTGTGAGCGTGTCCAGGTGGTGCCCATCCCATCACATCCTCTGATCCTACCCACGCTCAAGGGTAGAGGGCCATGTCGGGGGGATGCACCAGGGGACAGGAATGTGGGTGGACAGCACAGAGTTCTGCCTACCGCACCACCCAAATGTAGATCAGCCAAACCAAGGTGGACCTACAAGTCTGTGAAGGTGAGAATTAATGCTCATGATAAGCCACTGAGTTCTGGGTTCTTCTCATGCAGCATTACCCTGGTCCTGGTGGTCAGATACACTTCTTCTCAAGAAGCACTGTCTTCTAGCTCACAGTGTCCTAGCTCCCTAAGCGGGACAGGGCGCTGGGACCAGTCGGGTCTGGGTTTGACTCCACTCCTCCTAGTTGGGGGGCCGTGAGCCAGTTCATTCACTTCTCTGGGTCCACGTCCTCATCTCGATCGTGGGAACCAGATGCCTCTCTCACCTGGGTGTTGGAAGAATTAACTAAAATAATGGATGAGGACCACCTGGCATACACTAGGCGCCATAAATGTCATTGTCATTTTTTCTATAAACTTCATATATCTAGCCAACATGCCCATGTCTTCAGAGAAAGAACGTGGTATGAATTCCGGGAGCGGCCGTGGCTGATGCCCGTGGTTGCCTGGCGGGTGTCTCATCACCAGGTGAGGGGGGGCTGCAGGGTTCTCAGCCTGGGTGGGCTCTCTGAGCCCGGGTGGGCTCTCTGAGCCCGGGTGCGCTCTCTGTTTGAGCCAGCGTGTGGAAGGCAGCCCTGCCCGGTTTCCATGGGGCAGTGGGGTAGGGACCATGGGCATCCACCCTCAGACAACTCCCTTGCTTCATCTCTCCGGCACTTTTTAATTTCGTTATTTTGTTAATCCTCACCTGAGGATATTTTTCCATTGATTTTTTTTTTTAAGGTACAGTGGAAGGGAGGGAGGAAGAGAGAAAGAAAGAGAAACATCGATGTGAGAGACACATCCACTGGTTGCCCCCCAAACAACCCTGACTGGGGCCAGGGATTGAACCTGCAACCCAGGTATGTGCCCTTAACCGGGAATTGAACCCACAACCCTTCAGTCTGAGGGCCGACACTCTAAATGCTGAGCCAAACCTGCTAGGGCTCCAGCACTTTATTTTTAAAATGTGTCCATGGCCGACCTGTTTTGTAGGGTGCGGTCTCTACCTCGAACCAGCTGTGTGAGCGAGGGTCGGTGACTTGAACTCTCTGACCCTTGGTTCCTTCCCTGCACATTAAGGGCGAGAGTCACCTCACAGGGTCATTATGCTGATGATTTGACAGACAGCATGTGCCTGGGCCCATTCCAGGAGCTCGTAGGTAGTGTTCTCTTTCCTCGGAGCAGAGACCATCACTTCTGTTCTCTGGGTACCACTCCCTGCCCCACCCCCTTCCCAGAGGAGCTCGAGCAGGTGCAGTGGAAATGTCTGCTGTCAAGTTCACATCTCTAGTCTCATTTGATCCTCACGAGAACCTCTGCATAGATGGGTGTGGTGGTCCTAGGGCTGCTCCCAATAGTCCTACCTCCCACTCCCAGGCACAGGAGGGCTTACACTTGCCCCTCTTTTCAAGTTCAGTGGGACCACATGACTTGCTTTGGCCATCGAAGGGTGAGCAGAGGTGTCCTGTGTCACTCTGGATAGAAGCCTCAGGGCCAGGGCCCGATTCACCACCTCTTTCTTCCCTTCTGATAACAGCGATGCTGGCTGTTCTTAGCCTGAGTGGCGGACATGAATGTGCACGAGGGAAAAGGCGAACCTGCCACAGAGCTCGGGAGGGAGGGCTCACTGCACGCTAGCTGCCAGGGCAGGGTTCTCAGCCTTCCTGATGCCCCACCCTCTAACACAGCCGTGTTGTATGTGGGCGCATCTGCATGTGGGCGGACCCGCCTGGAGACGGACAGAGGAGCCGTGTCTCGGTTACTAAGACCAGCGGAAATACGTGTTTTCCAACGGTCTTAGGTGACCCCTGTGGAAGGGCCATTCAACCCACAAAGGGGTAGTGACCTACAGGTTGAGAACCGCTGCTAGGGGGACAGACTCGATTTCCATTTGAAGGATCAGGGGAGTGGCCTGCCTAACGTCACACAGCAGGTACCTGGGATCCAGGGGCAGGGCTTTGCCTGAGGGAGCCCTGAACACACCCTCCCTGGTGCCTCACGGGAAGGAGCCCTGCTCCCTGCGGCAGCTGTTTACATCATCAGGACCAGGAAAATGACTCTCTGTTCGGAGTGAGTCCATGGCAGCTGGGGAGTGGAGGGGATGGTTCTGGAAGCTGCACTCTCGAAAGGACCAGATATTCTAGACTCAACTCAGCAACAGATGGGCTTATACTCAGAAGCCCAGTCTCTCTGTCCTGTGTGTCCCTCCTCACCTCTGTCCACGTACCTCCTCTCTCAGGAGCTTCTTCCCTTCACTAGTAACTCTTGTTCTGGGAAAGGATGTGAAATGCATCCACCATAAGGTGTGCATGAGCCATGAGACCAGAAACAGACTGCTATGTTACGCAGCATTGTGGTAATAGCTGACTGATACATTTGTCTATCCAATATCCATTCTTCTCTATTTCTTTAGATGCAGACGCCTGATTTTATTCTGGGAAGCAGTGTGCCTGAGCAGAGGCTATCTTTCTTAGCTTCCCATGGGACATAAACAAAGGTTTTTGAGGGGGACTCCTAGGAAAGCTCCCTAAGAGGAGGTCAGACAGCTCTCTGAGGCCCCCAAAGGCCAGGCTGTGTCTGGGAGCTCCTTAGTGTCATATACTCAGCACCCAGCATGTTGAGCTGCCCCCTAGCACCGGTGTTGGGCAGCTCTGAGCCATCCAGGTGCTCTCTGGGCTGCTTCAAGACCAGCCTTTGGCTCAGTTTATTGACATAGTAATCTAGAAGGTCCATAGAAACCATCTAGCCTGCTCTTAAACATTATATGAAATTAGGGTCTGAGACAGGGGGAAAACTGACTCGGGATGATAGCAAGTCATATGCAGAGCCGAGTAGAACTTGACCAATTCTTGACACCCCCCCCCCCCATATCTTCCTCATAATGGACTGGTTGGGTTGAGGAGAGATGGAGCAACAGACATGGGGTGGAAGGTGGTGGGGAGCTTGGTTCTGACTTGAGCTGCCTGGATTTCACAGGGGGCTGAACAGAGCTCATCAGACCACAGGGACTCTCTCTGGAGGAGGGTGCCAGGGCGGCCCTTCAACTGGCCCTTCGATTGGGTCTCAGACTCAACCTCCCTTGGTCCTGCCCTGGAGAAGTTGGCTGGGTTGGATGGACCAGGTCCATACGAACACCTTACCAATCCTTCATGTCCAATTTCTCCCAACAACTCCCCCACCATGCCCCTTCCTGCTCAGATCGTCCAGATAAACCCTGAAATGACATGGGGACCCTGGTTTACAGCCGGGGGAACATATGTGGTCCTCGCCCAGATGCCCTTTCCTGGGCCAGCACACTTGTCCTCTGGTATGAATGTTGCTAAGGGCTCATTGTTAGACCTTTCTCTGCAGAACTGGCCTCAGCCCATAAGAGCCACAGTAACCAGAGATGCTCAGGCACATAACAAGCCCTTTCCCCACCACCCACACCCCCAGGGACGGCCAACAGCCAATGAGTGACAGACGCTCTGGGCCAAAGGGCCAGTCCCTGGTCTCATGGTCAGACTAACGCTGCTACAATTCCCGCCCAGAGCTACCGACAGTGTTAGGATGAAGCGAGACTCCAGTTAAACCTCCCTTTCTGCCTAGTTCCTGCCCCACCCCACACCCCGCTTCCTTCACTCCCCACCCGTTTCTCTTGGGGGCTCTCCCTCAACAATTCACCTGCCCCAGAACCCTCTTATCAGCCTCTGCTTCTATGGCCACATGTAAGCGTCCAAGCTCTCTCTCACCCCCAAATCCATGTCCTAGGAGACAGCCACAGACGGCTCTGAGCTCAGCAACAGGGAAAGTTTGTCCTGGTGAAGAGAACGGAGGTTTCACCAGAGAGATGCTTAGCAACAGCGTCACTGATCAAACGTTGATTAGGTAGCCACTGCGGATCTAGCGGCTGTTTGACACCCGGGAATCCGGGCGTGTGTGAGAGAAATGCAGCTCCTAGCCTGACCCTCTAAACTAGGTCAGGGCCCCTCCGGCCACCCCTCCGGCCCTTGCAGGATGGCGATCAGGTGAGCACACGGAACCTCGCAAATGCTTTTAATTTCTTTTAATGTATAACAGTTACGCCTGAGTTACAGAGGAAGCGCTTACAAGCAGGTAGTTAAAGCAAATGCCAGTTTCTCTTTCTAGTCTACTACTCCATATAGCTGAATAAATTATGGTGCGATTATATTTAAACACACACCCTCACACCCACACGCACAGCCCACGCACACGCACACGCACACTCACTTCCACGTGGAGGAGAATGGCTGCGAGTCAAACACGGATGCAGCCGAGTCGCGGTCACTAGGAAGAAGGAATGATCTAGAGCGCTGTGTAGGTACTTCCCAGGTAGGGAGCGGCCACTTTAAGAGTTACAGAGAAAGCATTCGATACGAGGATGTCTCTGAGCATTTCAAGAAGGTGGCTGGAGAACCCCATTTGGTCTTGGTGCCTCTGCAGGAGGGGAGGAGACCTGTCGATCTCAAAAAGTGTCCAATAAGCGAAGGGCGCATTTGGGAGCTTGAGGACATCGAGCTTAGGGAGGCCCCAGATAATGTCTTTTTTGGGGGGCAATCATGGAGTTTCACCGAGTTCCAGAATCCAAAGCTCAGAAGTTTCAACAGCTCCACCGACAACATTGGACTTGGGGGCGGGGGGTCCAAGTCCGGGACCTGTCCTGTGCTCCAGCCACAGTCAGACTGGAAATCTGACCTCAGTGTTCTTCTGGGCAAACCTCTCTGCATTCTCCCCTTCTCTCCCCCCCCCCCCCCCCCCCCCCCCGGCCCTTCTCCTTCATGTTCTTCTGGCAAAAGAACGGCAAAGGTCAATCAAGTAAAATATAAGCATATAATAGCAAAGCTTGGTTCTTACACGTCACTTTTTTTTTTTTCATAGCAAGAGAGAAACACCAAATAAAAGAAAACAAAGCAATAAAAATGAAAGAACCCAAGAGAGTCTGGAATGTATAATTTGAAACACACGATAGGCAGATATGACCCTACAGATGGTCCCCGGCGCCTAGCACGTCACGCACCGTGGGGGTCTCTTTCCTCTTGTAGTATATATATTTATAGAAATAAAAGTCCACTTCCTATCAACGAACACCACATCACCACACTTCCAACTAATGTACAATGAGCTCAGACGAGGGGCTGCCCGCGGGGAGGACCAACAGCTACTTGTGATGAGTTGGAGGAAACATCTCTTATTTTTGCTAGATTCTATTTACAGGGAGGACGGGGATGGTCTCTGGGCGGGCCCGGCCGCTGGGATTCAGACCTTCTTTCTCCGGCTGTGGTCAGCCCTCAGGAATTTGAGGCCTGCACCTCTTACCCCACACCAGCTCTCTGGCCAACATGTGAGCTGCCAACACAAGACTGAGTTTCTAGTCCGAGTTGGCTAAGCAAAGCAAGGAAACAGGTTTCAGGCAAAACCTGTCTGGGTCAAGGTCGCCTTCTGAGGGCAGTGGGGCACCCGGGGGAATAAGTCCCATTTTTTTTTTTTACCAAAATGGTGGCTTGGGAGAAGTCCAGAGACGCTGAATGTAATGAGAAGTCATTTGGTTTATTCCTGTTTCATCCTAGGGGGGCGGAGGTTTGGATTGGTCCCAGCATCGGAATGTCACCTCCTGGGGGGCGGGACTGAGCAGTTGTGGTGTCACCTGCCGGACAGCCCTGTGCCTGGGGAACAGAGGGTATAGAGACTCAGTGACCCCTGAGCCGGGCCTTCAGGAGGAGGGGTTGCCCGTTCAAGGAATGTGGGTGAAGACAGTGGCCGGAGGAAGAGCTGGGTCCCGGCTGTGATGACCACAGAGGCATGGGCCGGGTCACCGAGGGAAACAGTCTTCCTTTTTGTCCAGAGCTCAAAACGTCAGAAGTCTCCTACTGTGGATGCTCCAGTTGAAACCTGGGTTGAATTTGAGGGGCCACATGCGTCTGAGTGTCTGCTGCTACCAACGGGTCTGTTTGTCCCCAGCTATTAACAGATTCCTCTAAAGCAGACACGGACCACCCCGGCACGGCCAGGGCGGGCTCCATAGTACTGAGTCTGAAGACGAGAAACAGGTGAGCATTTCTCAGAGGTGACGTCCACACAGGAAAGTGTCCCAGCTCCCCAGGAGGGGGAATCGGCTCAACTCCCAAAGCAGCCACCCATCCCTCTAGGAATGTCCTGTTGGCTGAGGGCAAGGACGTGGGTTGACCACAGAGGTGGCCTCGCGTGCCCACATGGGGACAAGCAGTTTGGTCCAGTCTTTGTAGGCTCAGTGCCTCCTGCACAGTGCCTCACCCGGCAGCACTTGCGAAAGGGGGTCCAAGGGGAGATCACAATGATGGGGACGATGAAGAGAATTTGGTAAGTAGGTGAAGATGGTGGAAAGTTCCGAGTTAGTGTAATTGGGGCTCGAACCTTTCCCAAAGAGAAAGGAGCTTGAGGAAGGCCACTGCGGTGGCCGAGGAGAGCGTCTCCCTCGCCCCAGAGTTGTCGGCAGTCCCCTCCCCCCCCGCCCCCCGCCTCCAAACCCAGGGGTGGCAGTTTGAAGACTGGCCACCTCTGTCCCTCCACAGCTGTGCTGGGTCAGGAGACAGAGGCCTCGCCCAGAGTGAATCAACCCTGAAAGATGCCACTCTGCATGGGACAGGGGCATGCCCCCCACCCCAACGCCAAGGGGAATCGGTGGTCTTATCTGCGGGGCAAACAGTCTCTACCAGTCCAAGAACCCCTCTCCAGGGCTCCCAGGGAAGTCCTCTGCACCCCAGCAGCTTGAAGGGACTCACTCCCTGGCAGATGGGGGTCCCCTTCCTAAAAAACTGAGCATGCAGGGCACAGGCTTAGGCCTCTGCGGAGGCTTTGTGAGAAATCGAAGCTACACAGGGTTGAAGCCTTTGGCAACAAAGGTCTGCTGCCCATCGGCAGAGGGACCCCCGTTACCAACCCCCCTCCAAGCCTGGCCTCTTGACTCTTGGGTCCTCAAGACTTGACCCCCACCCCCGCCTACCTGATCCAGTGAACTCAAACGGAGGCCCCGCATGGGGTGGGCAAGGCTGAACCTGGCCTTCAGTATAAGAGGCGGCTGCTTCTGGGCCTTACTGGGTCCTTGTGTCTCCGGCTGGTCCACTGCTGATGAGCCCCCCCACCGCCCCCCTCCCCCCCGGTTAAGTCTCCCTGCCTGGGCCAGATCTTTCCTTACACCCAACAGAGGTGTGTGGGGAGCATCCTGAAGTCCTTGGAATTCCTGGGTGGTTCCCCTGGGAAAACCCCAGGGCTGGGTTCCCTTTCTGCTGGAGTCCCGCCGCCCAGAGGAAGGGCTGAGGTCCTGGGGAGGACTAGCTCCCAGCATGTCCAGCTGAGAGTGGCCTGTGAGCTCCTCCTCCACCTCTGGCCAGGGTGCCACTGGAGCTGGGTCCAAAGGGCTGCAGGACCTCACCCAGACACCAGCCTCCTTTGGGTGTTCATGGCTCTCCGTTCAGGGTGAGCTTCGATCTCTGTGCCTGAGATGGCAGAGGCCATGGCAGGATTCGACTGGGGAAGGGACGTGAGCTGACCAGAAGCCCTCCTGGGGGGAAAGCAAAGGGGAGATTCCAAGGTGGGGGGTCACTCGAGGTCCCTAGCCACAGGTGAGTGGGAGACCGCACACCTCCAGAGGGCTGGCTCTGAGAAGGGCCGGCTGGGACCCCAGGGTGACGAGGGGACTGAGGCCGGGAGGTTCGGGGATCGGTAAGCGTGGAGCGGGGCCTTGGGCTGGGGCAAGTCACCCCGGGGCCTAGTAGGCCTGGCCCGTTTCCACCGGCAGGAGCCCCAGCACAGCGGAGTGCTCCCCGAGCTTCATGCGTCGCTGTGTGGACAGGCTCACGTTTTTGGCCAGGTAATCGACAGCGGCTGGAAAAGAAGTAAAGAAACTCCTAAAAATACAGTTCTGTTTTCCTGTTCTTCTATCTGTCCTGTATCTCTCCATCAGACCATCCACCCACGTATACATCCATCCATTCATTTATCCATCCGTCTATCCGTCCATCCGTCCATCCATCCATCCGTCCATCCATCCACTAAGGTCTTTCACCTCCTCTCCAATCTTCCAGCACCTGCTCTCGTGGGTTCTGTAGGGAGGTCCAGAGGATACCACATTGTTGAATGAAGAATCCGTCCCTCTTTCTGTATATATCATCCCCTCTGTGGGGCGTGTCCAGTGAGCCCCATGGAGCCCAGGTAGTAATGAGGGCAAGGTCCTTCTGCCTCCTTTGGACCCTGAGCCCAGCTCACGAATGAGGCAAAGCAAGACCACACACTCAAAACTCAAAGCAGCTTTGCCGGTGAGCTGGGGGGTCCGCGCGAGGATGAGCCAGCGCCCTGATGTGCAGGAAGCCGAGACCTCCAGCCTGTCAATTCTGGTCACCCAGGGAAGAGGGATGAGAGTTGGAGGGTGTGTACGTGTGTGTGTGTGTGTGTGTGTGTGTAACAGTGGAAATAGGAATCTCGGTGAAGCAGCAATGGGCACGAATGTGAGTGTTCACACATGAACAATACCTACACATGCACACAGGCATGCACACAGATGTGGGTGAGTTGTGTGCACCTGCGTGAGTAGAACAGTGGGAATGCTTATGCATGTACAGGTGACCATGTACTGGTGAGTTCACCTGAGCCAGGTGCATGTCAGAGTGTGTGTGTGTGTACAGGTATGACCACCAGGCTTGCACGTGCCTGTGCTGCCTTGACTGTATTCATTGCACCTGCCTGAGGCCACAGCAGAAACCAGCCCTGGCCAAACGGTGCGCCTGGCTTGGCCGCAGCACTGGGAGATGCTTCCGAAGCCAGAACCCGCGACTGTGGCCAACCTGACTCCTGATCGCGCAAATCCAGAGGCGAGAGGAACATGGAAAGAGTGTTGCACCAGGAATCTCGAGGCTGGCCCAGCACCCGCTCTGTCACCTGCCCACTGAGGCACTCTTTGCCACTCCACATGCCTCCCCAAAGTTGAGGGCTCCGGTCTAGGATGGGTGGGTGCAGCCAGGAGGTGTTGGGGATGGCCAAGGGCAAAGCCTAACAACTGAGCTACCCGAGGCCATCCTGTCTAGGGGTTTAAATGGCCTAGGTTCAAATCCTGTGCCTGCCAATGGAGAGTGTGTCTTCTGGGCACCCCCTCACCTATCCAAGCCTCAGTCTCCTCCTCGGTAAAATGGGATAATAATGGCACTGAGGCTGAAGAGTAGTGGGAATTGAAAGGGAAAGTGCATATAAAGTGGTTAGTTGGGACCGTGCCTGGCCCACAGCGAGCTCAGTAGCACGGGCTCTAGGGCTGGGATTTAGTAATCAGATGTCACCTTCAATGGGGCAATTTGGAGTCCCAGCCACCATGTGGCTTTGGGCAAATCCCTGCTGTTCAGGCCTGTTTCCTTGTCTACAAAGTGGAAAGAATAAGCCCCACCCTCCTTGAGGGCTGTTACCAGAATCAAAGATAACGTGGGTTATGATGCTGGGCACGGCCCTGGCCAGTTTGGCTCAGCGGTTAGAGTGTCGGCCTGCGGACCGGAGTCCCGGGTTCAGTTCCTGCTAAGGGCACGTGCCTCGGTTGCAGTTTGTCCCCGGCCCTGGTTGGGGTCGTGTGGGTGGCAGCCACTCGATGTGTCTCTCACATCAACGTTTCTCTCTCTCTCTTCCCCCCCTCTCTCCTGCTCTACCTGAAGATAAACTAAAACATGTCCTCAGGTGAGGATAAAAAAAAAAAAGACAAACAAAAAGGTGCTGGGCACGGAGGGCTCAGGGCACAGCCCCTAGATCCCTGCAGAACGCACCAACGCCCTGGCCCCGAGATTCCCAGGCTCTGGGGCCTGAGCTGAGCCGCCAGGTTGCTCCGCGCGGGCCGGGCAGAGGCGGTGAGGCAGCCTGCCCTGCCGGGGCCTGCCCTTCCTCTGGGCGGGCAGGGAAGAATCTCCATCTCTGGCCTCCAGGGGACCCTGTCTCTCTGGCCACACCGTGTCTGCTAGTGGAGCAGTCTTCCCTGCCCCGTGAGGGACTCTGTCTACAGTCGTAGGGAACAGGAGGAGAGGCGCCGACACGCTGGGTTTGCTCCCGGTCCGAGCAGTCTGCCCGTGACCCCACTGGACAGAGGAAACTGAGGCCTGCCGAGAGGTCGCACACTCCGAGGGAGTGCATGGCTCGTGAGCTGCGGAGCCGGGGTGCAAACCGAGGCAGCCCGATGCCAGCTGACCACCGCCGCCACCCAGCAGCCCCAGGGATGGGCACAGCACTTCCGTGCACGAGGCACACCCCAGGCCCTGCACTGGCCCCACTGTCCACTCCAGGACATGTAAGTGACTTTTCCAAGGGCACGTGGCCAAGTCAGGTGACGTTTCCCGAGTCCCCAAAGGTTCTGCCTACCCCTCCATATTCCACATCATGCCAACCTCGGATGCCAACCGCTCCAGCCCTTCCTGTGGGCCGGGCGGGAAGGTCTGGCTTTGAGGACAACAAAGCGAGACCTCACGTGTCAGCACTTACCACGTGCTGGGTGGACGTGACCTCACTGAGTTCTCTCAGCAGCCCCGTGCTTTCGGCACCGCTGTTCCCGTTCGACAAAGGTGGAAACTGAGGCACCCACAGCACGTGAGATGACAGAGCCTGAGTTTGTCACCTCTGACCACTCTGTCACCTCCTCTTTAGCTCCTCCCAGTCACGAGCCATGGCCCAGCGCACACTAGGAGCTTTCCCAGGCCTTGTCAAGGTGAGCAGGGAAACACCGAGAAGCCAAACTTGACCGACGACCGGCCAACTTCAAGGGCACCCATAACGCCACAGAGCCTGCCTCTCCCTGGGGTCCAGCCCGGGGCCGGCCAGGGTAGGGCTGTGGCATTTCTCATTATGGCCTCTGTCAACGGCCCCCTGTCTCTCCGTGTCTCCCCTTCTCTGCCTCGTACCCACGCTCGGGCTCTAAACGTCTCAAATTAGATTAACCGGGAGTTGGCAGGAGATGTGGCTGGGATGCCAACCGGTAAACAAATCTCAGCCGTCAGTGTCTCGTCAGCCCGCGGCCCCAGAGGAGGACCCTTCTAGACACAAATTCTTATTAGACTTGTCAGATCTATTAAAATTCTTTTCACACTTCTGCGTTCTATCAGCCCCATCATTAGGACAGCCCTGGCCTCTGGGAACACCGGGGCCATATTAATCTGCCGTATGCCCTGTCCCTGCGCCCCCACCACGACCTGCTCCAGGGGCAGGAGGGAAAGACAGATGGACGGACAATGGCCAGGGGAAGGAAAGGAAGAGGTGGAGGTGTCTTTGGGAAGGTGCAAAGCCCCGGAGGAGAAGGTGTGCTCTGCTATTTAAGAGTTTGGCCCATGTGTACATACCAGGCACACCCAAAGGTGAGATTCTCCAGGGGTGGGGCTATTGGTGGAGCTGTGGACACACGGATATACACTACTGTGTGATCTCGGGAAAATAACCTCTCTGGGACCCCACTTCTTCTGTCCAGTGGGAATAACTACGTACATTATACAGGGTGGCCAGGAGGATGAAATGTCAGGCCCAAAGTAGATGCTCAATAAACAGTCATTTCTCCTTCCTTCACTCACCTCACGTTTGTATTTATACCTCAAAGCCATGTGTATACACATATCAGTGGAGCTCACACAGAAATAAATCTCTGTGCGTGCACCTCTGTACACACACAGGTCAGCGTGAAGTGTGAACGTTAACCCACACACGGGTGGGTCTAGGTATGTATCACTGCTGGCTGTCTTAGACAAGCTTGTGGTTTGGCCAAGGAGAACTGGTTTGAAGTTAGGAGACCCAGACTCCCCCATGCACGTACTGTGTGACCATGGGGAAGTTCCTAGCCTCTCTGAGCCTTAGCGTTGTGTCTGTAACCTGAGGACAAACAATCTCTACCTTGGGTGGGGTTTCTGAGAATCACATGAAATGAGGAACATGCATTTCACTGAGTGCCTGGTTGGCTAAAACTCATGCACGGGACAGGGGGACAGGCAGTTTGGGACACTTGACTTTTGCCTGTGGATGGTGGGAGCCATCACAGGTGTATTCAGTGGCCCATGAACACGGGGCAGGTGTCACTGGGAACACAGTGCATCCCTCCGTGGTCCTGGGATGTCAAAGGGGAGGGAGATGCTATAATGGAAAAACTTTGAGAAGACTGAGTCTAATCCCTGAAACCCCATTTCACAGGTGGCAAAACTGAGGCTCAGACAAGCAGGGTGCCTTGCCCACTCTCGTGGTGCAAGAGGGGCAGGCATTCCGCAGGCCCTCCACCCCCAACCCTGGAGCCTCTGCCGGGGTGGGGGGTCTGGTGCTCAGAGTCCCTCTGGGTTGGGCTGCAGAGTGTGACTCAGGAGGGGCTCTGAGATACCCTAGAGGAGCTAGGGGAACAGGGGTGAAGCTACAGGGGAGTGGGAGGAGCGAAGAGAGGAAGGGTGAGGAGGGAGGGAGGGGAGGAGGAAATCGCTCCAGCCAGCTTCTAGGAGCAGAGAGGGAACAAACACTCCTTTCTTGCCTCCTGGGCCCTTTGCCTTTTGATCCCCCTCCCTTGCCACCCCCGTGCTGACTCTGGGGTTAATTTTATTTCCGAGTTGGGCAGGCGCCCCTGGAGTCAGGCACGGGGCTCTGGGTGTGACTAACGCCTGCCCCAGGCTCTCCACTCTTTATCAAGAGCATGTGTGTCCTGCTCTGCTCCCCAGGCACAGGGCTGGGGCAGGGGTCGCCCGTGGCTCCTCTAGAAACACGTCCACGCACATGTGTGCACCCTGCTCGCAAACACACATGCACACTCATCATATACCCACACGCACACTCACACAGACACAGTTACACACAGACAGCATCACGTGTACAAGCCTGGATGTATACAACCAGACCCAGGAGCACACAGCCACACCCATGCACACTCAAGCACACACGCACCCATATAACACACTGCACACTTCATCTACGTGTCCCACAAGTGCTCCCCAATACACACATACACATACACACAAGCATGTGTATACACACATGCATAGAGTCACACGTGCACACTCACACACATCTATGCACACATTTATCACACAGGTCCACATAATAACACACACACTCCATATGTGTCAAACACACTGGCACAAACACAGACACGGCCACATGCACACACCTGAATGCACATTTAAACATGTGTATGTTATAGCCACACATGATCACATGACCAAGTGTGTGCACATGTGTGTTCCCACAACACATATACATGCCATGTATGCACTGTGTGCTCATTTAAACTCACATAAGTGAATAGCCATGTGCACATACACCCGCATGTGCCACTCACATTCACACACACACATACATACTCGCCTGTGCACAAGGGCGTGTGTACTAACACCTGTACGCCGAAATACTCAAATACACACACAGACACACACACACAAACTGTAACACATCCAGAAGGTGTATTCACACTCAGGCAGACACAGGTGTGCACACATATCATATCCAAACACGCATGCACAGGAGGGGCCATTACCACAGCCGGGAGGTAGAGGCCGGGCAGCTGGCCCTCATTTACCATGGAGGCCAAGGCCATATGAGGAGGAGCGCGCTGGTGTGGGGAACAGGAAGCAGAGGTCAGTGAGGCCGGGCAGGGCTGTGGCGGGCGGGTGTTGAGGACATCCTTGGGCTGGGAGGCCTCACCCTTCTGATTAGTTTGACACCAGCAGGTGAGGCCTTTGCCGGGAGGTGGGCAGGAGGGGCAGCCTGTGCCCTCTTAGCCTGCCCTGCTGCTGCCCCGTCCGGCAGCTGGAGGCTGTGGCTGGGCTGCCTTTTGCTTTTGGTCTGAGGATCTGCGATCCCCGTCTCCAGGCAAAGTGCTGGGCATGTGAGACCAGCTCAGAGTTCGGGGAACCCACGGCTGAGGACGGGGGTGGAGGAGAGAGCCCGAAGCACAGCTGTGCCCATGGCCAGGGGGCAGAAAGGGCAGAAAGGGGCAGCACCTCCACCACCCACTGTCCCACCGGCAGCCACCAGCCACGTGTGACTACGGAGCACCTGAAATGTGGCGTGTGCGACGGAGGGACCACAGGTTACATTTTGACCTAATTTTACCTAATTTAAATCTACAAACGGAAATTCAAGTTAGTCTAGTAGTTGGGAAACTCTTCAGTAGATGGAAGAACGTGGGTGTATAAACCTATGACTTCTGTTGTAAATGTTACGAGATTCCAAGGCAGGTCCAGCATTTCCAACGAGCACGTCGTGTCTGAACGAAAACGGGCTGGGTTTATCCGAGGCGTAGTATGAAGAAAAGAACGGCCCTGGCCGGTTTGGCTCAGCGGTTAGAGCATCAGCCTGCGGTCCCGAGAGACCCGGGTTCGGTTCCTGCTAAGGGCATGTACCTTGGTTGCAGTTTGTCCCCGGCCCTGGTGGGTCGTGTGGGTGGCAGCCACTCGATGTGTCCCTTTCACGTCAATGTTTCTCTCTCTCTCTCTCTTCCTCTCTCTCCCTCCCACTCTACCTGAACAAAAAAAATGTCCTTGGGTGAGGATAAAAAAAAAAAAAAAGAGAGAGAGAGAAAAAAAATTTTTAAAAAATGTACATTTTGCCCTGGCTGGTTTGGCTCAGCGGTTGGAGCGTCGGCCTGCGGTCCAGAGAGACCTGGGTTCGGTTCCCGCTAAGGGCGCGTACCTCGGTTGCAGTTTGTCCCCGGCCCTGGTCGGTTGTGCGGGTGGCAGCCACTTGATGTGTCCCTTTCACATCGATGTTTCTCTCTCTCTCTCTGTTCCTCTCTCTCCCTCCCACTCTACCTGAACAAAAAATGGAAAAATGTCCTCGGGTGAGGATGAAAAAAAGAAAAGAAAAGAACGTAAAATAGCTCATTCATAACTTCATACGCATTTCAGGTCGAAATGATCATCTTCTGGAGAGAAGGGTTAAAAAATATGTCCGTGCAAATCAATGTGCTGTTACTGCTCACAGTTTACAACGTGGGTCCTCGGAAATCTTACACGACACCTGTGGCTCTTCGTGTACTATTCCTACGGGCAGCCTTTCTCCAAGGCAGCGGCAGTGTGGTTGCTGGGGCCCAGATCGGGGTCATCTTAGGACAGCTGCTCCTCCTTTCTGGACCTCAATTTCCTCATCTGTGAAATGGGCACCCCACCCCCACCTCACAGCTCTCTACAGATAAGCAGGGGGCGGGGTGGGGGGGTGCTGGGGCGCCGGGCACTCACTCTGGCCGTACTGGCCGTACTGGTAGCCAGCCACGGGGTCCACGCTGTAGCCAGTGGTGCTGTAGGTGGGCGGGCAGTAGGACTGGGAGGTGGGCAGGCTGTCCCCCGGCTTGATGGAGTCCGCCCGCTGGCTGCAGCTGGCCGAGATGGAGGGGGCCGAGTCCAGGCCGCCGTGCAGCGGGGAGATGGAGAAGTCGGCCTGCGGCTGTGGGGGCACCGCGCTGGGGTTGCTCAGAATGCTCATCACCTGTGGGGAGAGACCATCGCGTCAGCTCAGCGGCGGGGGGGGGCTTGCCGGACCGCGGGCACCGCGTGTGCGGGATGACGCCAGGCTGGCCCTTGAGGTCCCTGCAGCATCGAAACCGTCGGCTGACCTGTCTGCTTGCCCTGGTGGGTAAGATGGTTATGGTTTCTCCTGGGTAGGTCCTGGCCCATGGAGGCTTCCTCTGCTGGGAGCTCGAAGGGCGAGGTGGGGCCTGTTCACCTCTCTAGCCCCAGGCCTGACTGAATAAGTGAATGTATAAGTGAATGAATGAACGAACGAACGAACGAACGAACAAACTAGCTCATTATGTCTCTCCTATCAGACAGGGAGCTGTGCCTCCCCCAACAGACTGGGAGGCCCTGTCTTCCAACACAGAGGTTAGAGCCGGACTCAGGGTCTGTCCAGCTTCACTCCTCACCCTGTGCTAGGACTGCTACGCTCTTGGCCTTGGACAAGACCTGGTGACCGCCTGGTGATGTACAACACCAGTGTACATGGCCAGTGCTGCCCAGCAGCCTCCCTGGAACCTCTGGTCCTGGCTCCGGGATGTGTGTGATGTCACCGCCTTCCTCGAGTGGCCTGGCTCAGCAAAGAGACTCACCATCAGTGCGGAGAGAGTGGGGCTCGTCTCCAGAAACTCCGCTTCCAGAACCTGATGTTGGTTCTTTGGTGTGTTCACTTGTTCATTCAACAAACACGCACTGATGGTGACTGAGGCTGAGCCCGGGACTTCAGAGGAGGAAGAGCCATGGTCATGGCCCCCAACCGGGGCCTTTTGGGTCTGGGGGAGGGGCACCTAGCAATAGATTATCAGGATACGGGGTGATGAGGGTGGTTACAGAGGCAGCTCAGGGGCCGTGGAGCCCGGGGGAGGGCACCCAGCCAACCCAGTGCCTCTGGAGGAGGTGACACCTGCTGTCCAGGAGAGCGAGCGGGGACAGGTGGTGCGGGCAGCAGGACTGCCCGCAGCGTGACAGCACGGTGCCCAATCGGTCCAGGGCAGAGGGTGGAGAGGCTGGAGAGGCAGACCTTTGTGGATCTGACCCGCAGGGCCCAAGACCTGGCAGCCTCCTGGTACTGCCACCCCTCTGGGAGGGAGCCACAGTGCCCGGTGGAGTCAGGCTCGCTGACAGTGCACCCAACACCAAGCTAAGGAACCACACGCCGTCTGTGCTGGGCACATGCTGTGTCTCTCGTTCCTCCACCCTCCTGGGCGACGGTGGGCTGTGGGCAACCGAGAATGACCTGGTGGCTGCCGACACCTTCCGACCACGTCTGCCTTCTCACTTGGACCTGCGCCTGCCATAGATACGGGGCGTGCCAGGATGCACACCCTCAGCCGGGGACAGGCTCGGAGCTCCTCCGCTTCAAGCTGGGAAGCTCCGAGTGTCCCTCCCCTTCTGTGCCCACCCAGCCTCAGGAAAAGAGGTGAGACGGACCTAACCCGGACGTGGCTGGAGGACGCGATGAGCCCTGCCTGGGAAGGGCTCTGCACCCACCCGGGCACAGGGCACGTGCGCAGGAATAAGCGGCCCACTGTGCTAACCCTCTTCTTCCCCACCGCCCTCGCTGTCCCTCCCCTCAGCCAGACTCATGTGACTTTCCCGATCCACAGCCCTGCAGGGACACAAGGGGCAGAGCCATGACACCCATTTCTCAGATGGTGACACTGAGGCCCATGCAAGGCGGAGGCTTCCCTAGATCTCACCGCCGTCCAGCTGGCCGGACCCCGCGTGCTCGCCGGATAACGCCAACACCCATTCTCAAGGGTGTTTTAGGCAGGCGACCCTATTAGAGGGTCCTACTCCGGGGACTAGCCGCAGTTTGCTTCCTGGGCAACTACTGCCGAGTGGGGTCCCCCATCCCTGACTCTTCCCTCGATGCCCCCTCAGCCCTGGGGCACCCCTCATCTGTCCTTTACCTCCCCACCCCTTCCCAGAGCCAGAGTCAAGAGCATGTGCCTGCTGGGCTGGTCCCTGTCTCCGCCGCAGTGGGTGGCGTTGGGTGGGACTCACCGGCGTGGCGCCCAATGAAATGGCAGAGGCGCGGGCACGGGCTTGTGAGAAGGGATGTGTGGGCGGGAGGTGTCTGCGCAGCTCGGCACAGCAGCTCTGGTTTAGGGAGCCGAGGTCTCCCCAGTTCACAACGTGCTTCCAAGACCTTTGTCATGGTGGGTGGGGTCCACTCAGGGTGCTGGGTGGTGACGAGGGGGACTCCAGGAAAAGGGGTCCCCGTAGTGAGGTGGTGTGTGGGAATTCGACACCACTGGGCTGTGTTTGTTGCTTTCTGACTGTGGAGATGGGGTCTCCTGGGCCTGAGAAACTTGCTGTGTGTGTGTGCATGCATGTGTGTGTGTATGCGTGTGTGTGTGTATGTGTGTGCATGTGTGTATGCGTGTGCATGTGTGTGAGTGTAGGGGGATTCTCTGGGAAAACTCAGGAATCTAATGATGCCCTGACGGTGAGGAGACCCCATTCTCTTCCAAGTTCCTGCCTAGACCTCACTTTCCATCTAAATGAAGAAAATCCGCACCCATCCTGTTCCCCACCCTACGCAAACACTACCCCGCTGCTCCCAACGAGGCCTGGGCCCCAGGGACAGGCCCGCGCTCAGGAGAAGGGCACAGGCCCCCACCCTTCCTTCAGAAGGATGTGGTGGGCGGAGATGCTCGGGCGGGTTCCGCAGCGCAGGTGAGACTTCCTCCTGAATTCCGCTAAGATGCAGGGAAGAGACATGAGTGGGGAGGGAGAAATGGGGGGTAGAGAGCGGATGAGGGTGTTCTGGGGACAGGTTCGGAGCTGTGCATAGACCCAATACTCATCCTGCAAGAGAGAGACCTACAGGGAACCTCCACAAAACTGACCATACCACTCACGTCACTCAAGGATTATCGGTGGCTTCTCAGTACCTCCCAGGTAAACGGGCACAAAGGTTTCTTAGGATCTGACACTACCTGCCTGTCCCAACTCCTCCCACCACTTCCTACCTTGAGCTTTAAATTCCAGCTACACCAAACACTATGGTGTTTCCCAAAGACAAGCTCCCTTCACGCATGTATTCGTTCAACAAACATTTCACAGAGCGCTGCCGCACGCCAGGCTGGAGCCAAGGTTGGACGGGAGCTCTCTGAGGACAGGGTGGAGCTGTATTTCATCCCCTTTTACAAGCCCAGTGCCTACATTGTATTCTACATACCATGAGCTCAGAAAACCCCCGTTGAATCCATGCTTAGTCATTTCACACAAATTTATTGAGCACCTACTATGTGGCAGGCACTGAGATGCAGCAGTGAGCATTAGCAACTCCATGCTCTCCTGGAGCTGTCAGGCTGACAACAAACAAATAAGTAATATAATTTCCAATACTGATAAGTGCTATGGAGGAAAAGGAAGGGAAGGGGGGGATGTGGGGCAGTCAGGCAAGATCTCCCCCAAAAAGGTGGTGTCAAGACCAGAAAGAACCAGCCATGAGATGTAGCAGATGGTTTTCTAGGCAGAAGAATCAGCAAGTGCAAAGGCCCTGAGGTGGGCACATGCCCGGCAGGCTTGAAGAATAGCAAGAAAGTCAATGTTGGGAGTGAAAACCCTGAGCGCTGCAAGGCTTCCCAGAATCCTTTGTCAGAGGAACTTGTGTGGTGCCCAATGGCTCAGGAAGCCTCGGACCCTGGGCCATGAACAGATAGCTCCGAATCAGCTCAGGCCCAGGGAGCTCTTACTATAATGGGATTTGTTCAATGGGATTTGCCCTGGAACATCAAATCAAATTCACATCTGGGATAGGTGTGAATGGGGGAGGTGCGCATCTGTTTACTCCAGCGTCCCTGGAGCCCTGTGGATCAAAGGGCTTTCATTTCACCCAACCCCGTCTCTGGGCTTGGCAGCTTCCAAGCAAATGGGACAGGACCCAGCTGAAGAGAGGTGGGAGGTGGAGCAGGGGTCCTCAAGGAAACGGGCTATTATCCCCCATTCTGCTGCTGGGGAGTGAAAAGGTGACAAGTAACAGCCTGTAAGTGGCACAGCAGGATTTGAACCCGGGTCTCCCTGACCTGTAGCGTGTTCCTTTCCCACAACAGGCGGTGCTGGAGAGGAGAGAGAGGCCCTCGCCGCCCCTGGGCAGGGCCCTGCAGGCTCGGTGGCCCCTGGCCTCCGGCCGGCCCGTGGACTTCCCGGACTCCCTCTGTGCCCGCAGCAGAGCGCGCGTCTGCCCACTGTCAGGGGCCTAGCCGAGGTCTGGAGCCTGCAAACTTTTGAACTTGAGGAAGTCCCGGTCTGATGCGGTAATCCACCCCCCTCAAGAATGCTAAGGCCTCTCCCTGGTGGGTTTTACTTTTTTCCCGGTGACCTTGCTTTCACTAATGTATTACTTCTTGGTACGTTACCGTTACTAACTCAAAATCAATACCGACCTCCACATCTGTAAGGTTTTATCTGAAGGCAAATCTCCTGGCTGTCCGTCAGGCTGAGTGACAGCCGTCCCTTCCTCCCCCCCACCCGCCATGGCCCCCTGCCCACCCCAGCCTCTTCCTCTCCCTCTGCTCTAAATCAGTCCCAGCCTCCACCAGACTAAATCAATAAGGGGCCGGCCTCACCCCCCTTCCGCCGCTGGCTTGCAGGTTTTGGGGGGTGGGAGCTGAGGGAGCCCCGTGCCAGCCCCCCTTCCACATCCTCTGCTCACCGCCCCCTCCCCTGGGACTTGCCAGCACTACCCTACTTTAAAAGAAGGGGATGGGAAAAATGTAATTAATTCCCTCCGTTCCTGAGCTGGCCCGGAGGGCCTGGGACCGAGGAGGCTGAGCTGAGAGATCTGCACCCTCTGTGATAACCGAACATGGCTCTGGGAGCCAGGCTGCAATTAGAAGGGGTGATCGCCATCATCGGGGCTCCGTGGCAGGGTTGGGGTGGATGAGTGGGGGCCTCAGCAGGAGGCAAAGGGGAGAAGGAGGGGCAGGGGCCGAGACTGACAAGGTCAGGCTATTGGACCTGGAGATGGGGTGGGCTGGAACGAGGCCAAGGACCACTCGGAGCAGCGGGCGGTCGGGAGCCCTTGTGCAATGACAGAGGAGGACCAGACAGTGATCTCACCAAGGGCACCTGGCCAATCAGGGCTCCGCGGGCTCCCTGCAGCACTGGGGGCCAGAGTATCTGCATTAGCATCCACGCTCTGCTGCCGCCTAGCTGTGACCCTGGGCAATTTCTTTAACTTTCTGAGCCTCGGTTTTCTCACCTGTATAATGGGAATGATACGTGTAGATACCCATGGGGTCCCTGTAAGGATTACATGAGTCAATGCACATTAAGACAGTACCTGGCACATCACTGGTCCCCAGTAAATGCAAGCTCTCCCCCTCCTCTGCCACCTGTTTTAGAAGGGACCCAGACCAAGGGAGACATGAGCACTGAGGGCAGACTCAGGGGACGGCTCCCTGGCAGGGACCAAGCTATTGTCGCCTCCGTTCCCCCAGCGGCCTGGCCTGCAGCGGATGCCTTCTGAACAGACAACGGCTCTGCCTCCACCAGCAGCTGCGGCCTGTGCTCTGGAAAGGGAGCCAGGTGAGTGTCTCCGGGAGCCACGCCCCCGCTGGCCTGACCGCGCTCATCTGTCGTGAGGGGTGGCGTCAGAGGGCATGGGGCCCTGATGGTGAATCTGTGAAGTCCCCAGTCGAGACCTAGCGAGGCCCAGAATGGACACAACGCACCGGGCAGCCTACAGCGCACCTCCCCGGGGACACACACCTGAATCCAGGAAGGCGAGACAACTCAAAAACGCCTCTTGTCCGGAGGGCCAGAGAGCTTTCCAACAAACCCCAGTCCTTGGCGTGGCACACCTCCTTTGCTTAAACGCATCGGTACCTTTCACACGTGCGCACACACATACACACGTGAAACCTGGGAGGCACCTCGGAGATGGCTGCATTTCCACAGACGGGGGACCAAGGTTCAAAGGGCAGTGACTTGTACTCAGGGAGAGTGTCACCCCAGAATCATGGCAGCTGGGCAGGTCCCCACTGCACCCTCCTGCCCCAGGCTCAGGCTTGGCTCCAGAAGGACCTGCGGGCTTGGCGCACTGAGCAGGTTCATGTCCAAGCCTCACATCCAATAGCAGCCCGAGTCCATCCGCTCACTAGTCCACGCCCTTGACTTCCACAAGGTGAGGGGGCATGTCTGGGGGCAGCCTGTGGAGAGAAGGCACAGCTTGCCAGGAATGGAAAACAGTTTGTCCGGACCAAGTGAAACACGTCTTTATTGGGCCCAGAACTGTTCCAGGCTGGGACAGCCTCCAGTTCATGACTTTCCCTGGTCCCTAAGGGTCTAGGGCGTAGGCTCCGCGAAGGGACAGGGCTGCTCTACTGAGGTTGCCCACGCAGTCACTGCCTAGCGCGGTCACCGGAGGAGTCTTTCAAAACACTGGTGCCCAGGCCCCACCCCTTAGAAATCCTGAGTAGTTGATCTAAGGGTCTGGGCACCAGAATTTTAAAAATCTCATTCCAATTCATTCTAATGTGCTGCCGAGTGTGAGAACCACAGCCCTCCTGTTACTGCTACACACACACAATACGACCCCACATCCACACACAGACGTGCGAAGACGAGCGCTCACACAGAACCTGCGGACACTCACACCAGGATGTGCACGGACACACGAGAAGGGTGCACGTGGAAATGGCCCCTGCTCACCGCTAGGCCACACAGATGTACACACGGGCCAAGTCGCCCACTTGTGCACACCGCAGACTTACGACGCCGTGACCACCAGCTCACTAAGGCAAACCTGTGTGCCCGTATTTACCCTCTTCCCGTCCCCAACACACAGACACACCCCCGCCCATGCTGCTGCCTGTCCCCAGCTCCACGCTGGGATTAGCGCAAGTGAGAAATCACCCACCCCGGCAGCCACCTACTCCCCCCCCCCCAACCGCTCCCCTTTCTCCAGCTCAACTCTCTGCTAAGAGGATCTGGGCCCCCTCCCTTCTCCCTGCCTCCTGTGGACAGCGGTAATGGGCTTCGGGTACTGACTTTGAGCTTCCAAACAAGATTTCCTGCAGGTCTCCCTGTTCCCAGCCCCCTCTCCCTCCACCCCCTCCACCGTCCACCAGCAGAGCTGATGCCCAGGCAGGGCCAGCAAATGTCTCTCCCTTCCCCCAACCTCGGACCCAGCCCTGACTCCTGTTCCTCCCTTCCTTCCAGGAAGGTCTTCTAAGTCTGCCTGCTGCCATTCTCCTACACAAGCTCAACACCTCAGTTTCCGAAACATTTCCCTTTCAGCCTTATGACGAAGCAGCACTGTTAGCCCATTTTTCAGATGAAGAAACTGAGGCTTGGGGCTCACTCAGAATTTCCCAGGGGATGCGTGGCAGATGGGGGCAAGAACCCTTGACTTCTTTTTAAGTTTTTCTTTTTTTCTTTATTGATTTTTAGAGAGAGAGGGAGTGGGAGATAAAGATAGAGACATTGATGAGAGAGAATATCAAATGGCTGCCTCCTGCATGCCCTCCCCTGGGGATCGGGCCCACGACCTGGGCATGTGCCCTGACCGGGAACCAAACTGGCGACCTCTTGGCACATGAGTCGACGCTCAACCCCTGAGCCACACTGGCCGGACAAGAACCCTTGACTTCTAATTTCTAGTCCAGTACTGCCCTGGCCATGGTCTTCATTACCACAGACAACTCTGGGTGATTCTCCACTTGTGTGCGTGCTGCATGGGTGCCTGTGGGAATATCGTGTGTGTGTGTGAGATCAGTGCATGTGTGCATGCACACGTGCACATGCGAGTATTGTGTGCATTCCACATGTGAATTCTGTATGTGTGCTTGGAGTCTGTGTGTGCCTGTGTGTGGATACTGCGAGTCTGTGTCTCCATGTGTGTGAGTACTTCACATGTAGGTGGGCACATGTCCTGTCGGCCCCTCTAGGTGACCTCACCAAGGGTGCACACTGGGGCCTGGGGCCCTCGGCAGCGCAGAGGGCACTTGGAAAGCCCCTGGTCTGACTGCCGTCTCCGACCAGGAGGGGACTCCCACCCAAACTCTGGCAGGTCACCTTTTCCTCCCTGTGGAGTTCAGCGTGCCAGACCTGAAAAGACTCACGCGCCGGGCCGTATGGGACTGGAGGAGTCTCTGCAGAGAAAGGGTTCCACCAGGAGCTGCGAAGTCTCGGGTTTGGAACTCGTCCAGAGAAAACGGTCAGCCCTACGGTGGCCCTGCCTTCGGCCCTGGCCAGGAGCTGCTGGGGGCCGACTTGGCATCCTATTCCCAGTGCCTGGCGTACAGCAGGTGTCCAACAAACATTTGGCAAGTGGGTGAATTCCTGAGTGAATGAGCGGATGAATGAATGAACGAACGAATCTTTTCATCCCCAGCACAGGGCCTGGCACAGGGTTGGTTGAATGAAAAGAATAACGGAGGCTCCCATGGCACACTCACGCCCCTCCCCCCACGGGGTCCTCGGAGGCTTTAGCTACAGACTCTGAAGTGAGGGGCTGGAAAGAATGACTTCCCACTCATTGTCCCAGAAGCTAAAGACTCTCTGACACACACACACACACACACACACACACACACACACTTCCAATGTTTGGTCTAAAAGATATCAATCTCCAAGTATCTGGAAACATCTAGAAATATCTGGAAACACCGGGGGGGCCTGGACTGGGCCCCTCCCGGGAGGGTCGTGGCTTGGCCGTCTGGCGGGTCTGTGCCAGGACGGGTGGGGCTCGGCCGGCGGGCCTGGCGCTGGTGGGCGCGGGGCTCAGAGCCCGCCCCGATGGCATGATAATGGCGGACGAGGGATTAGCGCGGCTGCTCCGAGCGCGGCGGGGCTGCAGAAGGAAGGGGCCGATCGCTGGGAAAGATATGACTATTTAAAGATAATGATTGCATAAATTTAATTAGCACACTTTCACGCGGCAAATGGCCGTTTTGTAATTAATGTATTTGGCCTTACTAAGCATGAAAGATCCCATCTCCTCCCCCTCCCCTCCCGCTCCCCCTCCTCTGCGGCCCCTAATGAAAGACAGAGAGCAAGTGACAGAAACAGTTTGTCAGCGGCTCCAGGTGTCAGGGGCCTAATTGGCTGAGCTGAGGGGAGGAGGGGGAGCCAGGAGGCTGAGAGGGGTAGGGAGAGGGCCTCCTTGGGAGAGGGGGCGCAGGATGGGGAGGCCTGGGCTCTTGGCCCCCTGGCGTGGAGGGGGAGCCCCCTCAGTAATTGCTGCAGACGTGAGCGCAGATTGGCCGTGGCAGGGAGTGAGCGGTGGCAGGCAGGCCTCGTTAGTACCTGGGCAGACAAGCTGGCACATATCACCATGCGTTAAGGACTCCTGCCGTGATAGCTCGGCCGCTTGCCCTCTCGCAGGAGCAAGTCCTTTAGGTGGAATGAATGAAGAGCCTCAGTGTCCTCTTCTGTCAAACGAGCCCCCAGCTATCGCAGGGCTCAGAAAATGATCACAGCTGTCCACGATTAAGCACCTAGAATGTGCCAAGCACCTACTGTGTGCACAGCCACGCCACTCCTGACTGCAGCTGTAAGAAGGATGCAGGCTTTCACTTTCTGAAAGGCGAATGCATGTTAGCATCCCTAGTGCCTCTCCGTGGCTGGGTTTGCAGCCAGGTAACATCACCGTCAGGCAGCAATGACGACGGAGCTGCGTGCAAAGCTTTGGTCGACGCCTTCTGATACCATCAAGAAGGACCAGCTGCAAACTGTCTTAGATCCAGCGAAATAGGGGTATCGGCGGCTCCGTGTTACAGATCAGAACACGGAGGCTCTGGGAAGCTAACAAATTGGCCCAAGTCTGCATATTATCTAGTAAGTGGTGGGCTGGGATTTGAACACAGAAGGTGTAAGTCCAAAGTTAATTCTCTTTCTAGCATCTACCTACGGGCCCTGCTGCAGGGCCAGCTCAGCCCCTGCCCCACCCCCGTGGCACCATCCCCTGTGGGCTGGCTAAGACCAGCTCCATGGGAAAGCTTCTTTGACAGGGGGGTATAGTTGTCGACCGCAGTAATGCCCCACAAAGGTAGAGCTGCCTGATTTTCTTATGGGGTGACCAGGATACAGGGTTGAGAGGGTTCCAGCTGCCGTGCCCGACCCCTGTGCCACGGTCATGTTGAGGATGTGTGCACCCACCTCTGACAGTGACCCTCCGGCATCTCCACCAGCTGCCCTCTGCCAGCCCCAGACTCCGGCCCCTGCCCCAACCAGCCGGGCCCTCGTCCAGTTTTCTCGGCCGGGCGGAGCAGGGCAGGGGGGCCTTCAGCCAGCCTAGGCCGGGCGGAGCAGGGCCCAGTCAGCCCTCTCCTGAACCAAATTCAATTTCGAAGCTTAATGAGTTTGCAGAGGAGCCGGGTGAGCTCGCTGACACCAGTCCTTGCCGGCTGGGTGGTTCCCGCCCGGGCCACCGAGTGCGCAGCAGCCAGAGCCGGGAGAGCCCTGGGCTCCGTCGAGAGTGGCGGGGGCACTGAGCGAGTGAAAAATGTCAGAGCAAATTGCTCTTGACAGCGTTAATATCTGCACCTCATAGCAATAATTACATGTAAATAAATAGCAAAATGACACTCAGCTGGAGGCAGCTTGGGGAGGACCGAGGCGGCTAAGGACCAGCTGGGGACCCGAATGCTCTGCTCCATCCTTTTCTCTCCATCTCGGCGCCTCGGCTCCCCCCTCACCCTCTTGCTGCAGCGCAGAACAGGGATCCCAAGTCCTGGCTGCTCACGGACAGTGTAAGGGAAGGAGACAATCTGTGGGTCCCTGCGGGGGCGACAGCTGGACGGAGCCTCCTCTCAGTCTCTTTCTCTCTGAGCGAATCAGTCCACCTCTGGGTCTCTGTGGAGAGTCCTCTGAAATCCTCCTCTCTGCCCTGGTCCCTTGGCCTTGACCTCCAGCTGAATCAGGTCCTCCTCCTGCACTCCCTGATTCTGTCTGTCCCCTCACCCTCTCGGTCACACACTGCAGACATCCAGTCATCTTTGGCTCCTCCCTCGTCCCAACACCCACGATGCCGCAACACCGGGAGCCATGCAAACTCACGAGCTAAACGGTGCTGCTGCCTGTGGAGTCAACCCACCCGATGCTCATTTCTTTCATTATGAAGACCAACAGATTTGGCTCCGCTATGGCAAAGAACATAAAATGAGCATGCGTTTTAAAGATAACCCGTGAACGTCTGCGTGATACCCCACACCCCAGGGCCTCAGGGGGAATATGCTCGACTATTATTATCAGGGGTACTTGGGAGAGAAGTTTGAGAAGCCCAGTGTGAACCAGAATTGCTGCCTCTGTGCCTTGTTTGGGGGCCTATTGATTCGCCGGTTTGGTTTTGTGCTTTTCTCTGCAAAAGTCAGGGCCACGCCTTACCCACGTCTGGACTCACGGGACTTAGCAAAGGCCTTGGAGGTGTCTGAGAGAGGAAGGGAGGAAACAAAAAGGAAGTAAAAGGCTAGGAAGAAGGGAAGGAAGGAAGGGAAAAGAGGAGGAAGGTTGGAGATGGGAGGAAGAAGCTGCGGCCCAGGGGGGTGACGTTCTCCAAAGGGGCCCAGGTGTGCCAAGGAGCAGGCTTCCTCTCTCCCCTCCCCAGAGGGACCAGGGACCGTCCTCCTGGGACCCAGCCTCCCCTCAACCCTTTGCCTGTGCTGTCGAGCGTTCCGAGAGCCGGGGCAGGCACAGAGGGCCCTCCAGCCACCGCGCACCCCGCCTGCCTCACCTGCACGGGGCAGGAACGCAGGCTCATTCTCTGGGAAACAAATATCTTCTCCGGAGCAGCCCCCGAGTCCCACACTGACTTGTTCAGCACACCGACTAATCCACTTATCGAGGATAAAGCGCCTGTGAATCCCCATTTGATAAAGGCAGCCACGAAATTAGCAAAAACGCGCCCACGGCTCCGACGTAGCAAACAAACAAGAGGCTGGGGACTACAGAGAGATGTTGTCTCTTTTCAGTCCCAAGGCCCGGGAGAGGCGCCGGGGAGATTGGGGAAGAGATAACAGCTCTCTAGCTTGCGCTTGGGGTGTACAGGAAGGGGTTGGGCAAGTTGGAGAAAGAAGCCTGAACGGAGTCCCTGCACCCCAGTGCCGGCCTGGGTCCCCAGCTCCCATCGTAGCCCAAGCCCGTGACTCGGGTGCTCCCACTACCCCAAGGCACCCACTGGTGGGCTCTGCTCGGAGTTCTTTGGCGCCCACTGTGTGCCAAGCAGCACGTGTTAGACCCTGACTGCTCACAACAGCCCTGTTGCCACCCACGCCCCAGTGAGGTCGCTGAGGCACCGAGAGCTCCAGCCACTTGCTCGAGATCACTCGCTGCAACACTGTCCCCAGCTGCAGTTGCATTACCTAAGTCTCAGAGTCTGTGATCTAACGGAGACAGTGACTCTCCGATCAACCAGGACCAACTCAAAACTCAACCCACATCTCCAACCACGGTCCCCAACTCTGACAGCCGTCCCCCAAACCACCTGGCTCTCCACCCCCGGACCTACGGTCCCCACCCCTGCACAGGACTTTCAAGCGGCTGGAGCCTGGGTGCCCCGTATATGATCCGAGGACCTGCGTTCACCTGGCTGAGTTGCTGACAGAGCCGAAGTCATCCCGCGTCCACCATTAGTGACTGTTCTCAGGGCGGTGGGGGCCTCCCAGCGGGCCCCTCGAGGCCTCTCTGCTTTGCCCCAGGGAGCTCTGGGCGCTCTGCTGACCCCCTGACCATGGCAGCAGCGTTATTAACACCGTCACACAGACGGAGACAAGCAGAGACCCGGACGAGAACTCAGTCCACTGGCTCACCTGAGGGTGGCTCTGAGGAGTGGTCTCTCCTCTGCTCCTGGGACTGTGGAGGGCCTGGGGACAGGGAGGGGCCAGCAGGGGGTTCTGGAAGACTTGGTCCCTGTGCTGCCCACGTGCGGACTCTGGCTTGGGGAGGAGGAGGGGCTGGCCCCAGGCCTGGGGGTGGGACATTAATCACAGGACAGCACCTGTCAGGGTGCATCTGGAACTAAAAGGAAACACTTGGCAAAAGGGCAGACTACTCACCTCGGGCTCCTGGGGTTCTGGGACCAACCACGGCCACACCTGGAGGCCAGGGCTGGAACAGGGCATCTGGGGCTCAGACCCAGGCAGCCCCCTTTGCTCGGGAAAAGGCTCTCCCACAGGCACCCGGACTGTGAGTGGGAGAAAGCCCTGGAGAGAGCTGGGCCTCGGCAGGTTCCCGCGGTGGAGGAAGGCGGCACCATCTGCTGCTGTCCCCAGTGATGGAGGAACCCAAGGGAAGGTCCTTCCCTCTCCAAGGCACCAGCTAGGTGGTGAGGCTGGATTCAGACCGGGTCTGTCGTCGTCCCTGTCTGCACACCTGTCTCTGTGTTGCTCGGTGTCGCGTTCTTTCTCTTGATCCCTCTCTTCCTGTTTCTGCCTCTCTCTGTCTCTGGCAGGCTGGCTGTCTCTCCGTGTGCTTTGCTCCTGGACTCTCGTCTCTCCCATCTGTCTCCACGGGTCCTCCAGCCCTCCCTTACCCTTAGTGTCTGTCCGGACCCACCTCCCTTCTCTCCACCAGTGTCTCACACCCTGCTTCTCTCCATGGGTCCGTCTGTCTGTCCACTTCCAGGCCTCTCTGCTCACCACGCCTCTGCGCCTGCAGCAGGGGGCGCCACCTGAGTCGGCCCTGGAGCTTCGCGCCCCGGCAACGAGCCCACCCTGATGGGCGCCGGGCTCGCACCCTAGTCAGAGGGTTGTGAGCACAGAACAGGACTGTGGCTGGAGGAGCCCTCAGCCCCTCCCCTGCCCCCTGCTCCTTCCTGACTTCTCAGGGGTTTCGGTCCCCCCTAGGCCTCTCTCCTTCCCGTGTGGTCAGTCCACTCTGAGCCGCTGCAGGGAGCTCACGGGGCACCTGAGAATGGGCGCTGGGGAGGGCGTGACAAGGTCATTTCAGCCAGTGTCTCAAACTTTCCTGTGCACGCAAGTGTCCTGGGAACCTGTTCAGGTGCAGACCAGACCCGGAGTAGCAAGGGTTTGGCCCGGTCCCTGCCCGTTCCGGCAGCCCAGCATGGAGGAGAGAATTCGATCCTGCACTGCGCACACCTGAGTTCTGGATTTTGACATTGTCCCTTGCTGCCCACCTTGAGCTTTGCCTGTCTGAGTCTGCAAAATGGGCACAGCGATTCCAGGCCCTCAGGGCTCCGTGAGGATGAAACAGCTAAAAATACCTGCTCGACTGCCAGGTTCTGAACAAATCGGGGATGCTGTCACTGTTGCAGGGTCAGCAACCCTGCCACGTGAGGGGCCAAAGCAGGGCGGGACCCCAGCTGGGACAGCTGCTTCTCCCCAGAGGCTAGAGAGGGACAGTGGGGTTGGAGTCAGCAAGGAGCGTGGGGAGTTTGGGGCGGGACAGCATCATCTGTGGTAGAGAAGGGAAGGCAGCCCCTGGGGGCAAAGCTCAGGAAATTCTGCCCTGGGGCATCACGTCTCAGTGTGCCCTGGACACATCCCCTTTGTGTGAGACACTTGTTAGGACCCTGATGGGACCTTAATCCTCTGACACTCTCTGCTGGTCCCCAACAGACCAGCAGGATGGAGGGACAGGGGCTGGGAAGGGGAGACTCCCTCGCACGTCCACCCAAGACTCCTCCTCCGCTCGCCCCAGTGCCGGAACAGAGTTCCCGGGGCGGTGTGTCAAAGTGGGGGCTGTCCACGCCACTCGGAGCAGAGCGACATCTGTAGAGGCCGTCCACCGAGCCGCCGCCATGGCCCGGCCCTCGCCACAGCCACCGTGCCCCCAGGAAAGCCCTGCAGACCCCGGGCCTTCCCAGGCAGTGGGGCGTGCAGGCTACTGGGTGCCGAAGGAGGCCGGGGCGCAGCTACTTCTGGGGTTCCTTGTAGCCTGGAGATTGCTGGAGAGGAGGCCTCAGTCCAATTCTACCAGCCCCTTCCCTGTATCACTAAAGAAATGGGGGGTCAGGGTGTTGATGTGGTGTTGACAAGGTGAAGGCTCCCCAGTCCAGAGCGATGTGCCAGGCCCAGACCTGCAGCCAGAAGGCACCTTCCTGAACATCTAGATTCCCCCGGGCCCATGAGAGACCCGCTGCGCCAGACTGCCCGGGGGAGCCTGAGAATTTAGACCTTGGACAGGGACCCATGTCATTCTGATGCACAGGTCGGGGGACCACCGACTCCAGTTCAATCTCCTACCCTGCAGAGAACTCTCTCCAACGGTCTTGACAAAACCAGACTGTTTGCAAACCCCCCCCCCCCCACAAGCCCCCGAGGGCGTGCTCACTGATTTCCACCTCTCCACCCCGGCCAGTTCTGCCTGCCCTGAGAAGCCCTCCTCATCCTGAGCTGAATCGCCTGCCCATGAGTCTGCCCTCTGCCGTGCCCCCAAGCACACTGGCTCTCTGTGCCCATCACCAACAGCCTCGTAGAAGTCGAGGGTGGGATGGTCAAGGTTCCCTTCTGGACTTACTTTGTATCATCTGACCACCCACCACCCAGGAAAGTGGTTAGAAAGCAAAGGTGGCCCTCCAGGGGGTCTGTCCAGCCTTGCCAGGCCACAGGTGCCCCTCCTCCGTCCCTGCCTGGGGGGCATCCCCTCCTCCCTGGAAGCTTGTAGCTCCTGCTTGCTTGCTTGTCTCCTGTGGAACTATGGGAAGTCCTTGAAGGCAGGGCCACAGCTGGGCATGGAATGGGTGCTCAGCGTCCAGTGTGTGCCCGCAGCCGTTTGCTGGCCCTACTGCAAGCCAGGCTTTGTGCCTGAACACAGGCCACCAGGATGGCCTGGTCCTTGCTTTACGGGAGAGAGCAGTATCCACGAAGTTAAAATTCAGAGGCAAAACTGTCCCTCTGGGCGAAGTATGGCCACTGAGCCTGGCTGGTCAGGGAAGGCTCCTGGGAGGTGTGACCTCTGAGATGAGACCAGAGAGAGGACCAGGGTGTGGCTAGTGAGGAGAGGGCGAGGGAGAATGTTCCAGCAAGTGCATTGGTAAAGAGGACCGTTTGAACGGGCTGGGGACGGGGGAGAAAGTCCTCATTGGAGGCACGACCAAGGAAGTAAGCGCCACCTGCTTCTCTGGCAGGTTCAGCTGGTGGGTCCTGTCCCTCCACCAGGGCTCACCCAGGCTCACCCGGGACAGATGGCGGAGGCAGGCCCCGCGAGCACACGCCCGCGCCCTGCGCCCAGGCAGGCGGCTCAGCGTCCAGGGGGCTGCGGGCTCGCTGCCGCTCCCCATCCCGGCCGGGCAGCTGGAATTAAGCAGGCTGCCGAGCCCGAGCGCGTCCTTATCTCGGGGAGACAGTTGTTGGGAATCGCTTTGACTGAGTGGTTTTGTCTCCCCGCATTTTCCACTGTCAGGCGGCCTCGGGCCATGGATCAAAGGCGCAGAGGCGCCACTCTGCGCAGGGAGGGGCGTGGGCAGCGCTGATCCAGCCCGATCCACCCGCCCAACCCCGCCGCCCCCACCCTGCCCGGACCCAAGGCGCTGGGCCCCCACAGCCCGCACCCAGCACTAGCGAGCTGGACAGGTCCGACAGACATGGGAGTGTCGGATGAGGGGAAACGAGACCGGGACCAGAAAGGAAGAGGGTGAGGTGAAAGAGGAGGTGTTTGCGAGAGAAATCTGGACGGAGAGAAGGGGTGGGAAAATGAGAGAGATTAGGGGGAAGAGAGGGGAGGGGGCTGGACGAGAGGAGAGAAGGAAGGAGGGAAAAAAGAGGGTCTGAATGAAGTGGGGTAAGCAGGGCCCGAGGGGAGGGGGCAGAGCTGTAGGAGGCTGAGGATGGGACCAGGAGAGGGTGTCCAGGGTGGTGCAATGGAGTGCAGGCAAGGCTGGCGGGAGAGAAGGGGCTGGGAGAAGCCAGGCGCTGGGGGGGGACGGGAAAGGGGAGACAGGAAGCAGAGGCAGTGTGCAGAGAGCCCGGGGTTCCTGTCCTGTCGCTGGCCCGAGAAGCTCTGGGGTGAGGGGCCGGCCGGGAGGCAAGACTGGCTGATGGGTGGGGCAGAGGCTGTTCTCCTCCAGAGAAAGACCCGCACCCGTCACCCGGAAGGAGGCAGAGGCGCAGAGTCAGGGGATCAGCCGAGATCGCACAGTTCAGGGTGGCACCCAGGCCTGACCTTTCGAAAGTCCCCAATGATGCCTTGGGGGACAGTGGCCCGGATCTCTGATGCCCCTAGCAGAACTCTCAGGACAGCTCAGAACACCTGTCCCCGTCCCAAAGATGCTGGGGAGATGTTCACAGCTGGCGAGAGGGCCAGGAGGGGGAGGGCGGTGGGTGTGAGGCTGGGAGACAAGGGACACCCGTGGCTGAGGTAGGGACAGCGCAAGTGACTGGACAGGGGGGTTGATTCTGCAACAGAAGGTCTGGAGCCTGACCCTGCACCTGATCGCTGTGTGGCCTTGGGAGCCCCCATCTGCAAATAACCACACCCTTATGCCAGACACCCGCGTGCTTCGCATGTGCCCACTCAGACCGACCCGCTCTGAGACAGGAACTATCATTAGCGCCATCTACAGAGGAGGAAACCGAGGCAGAGAACTGTTCGGAGTCATACAAGAAGGAAGTGACCGTGCTGGGGACTGGCCCAGGCCCAGGGATTCCGGGGCCTGCACCTCGACGCCCCGCTCTCCTGCCTCTGGGGGCACTGGGAATCCCCAAGATCACAGAGTCCAGTCGGGGCCTCAAAGATGTCACCAGCAAGTGGAAAACAGACCTTTTGTGTGATGTACTGAGTAGCAGCCTGGTTTCTGGGGCCAGGCAAGTGGTTCAAGTCCAGGCTCTACCACTTGTTAGCAGCTTAGGCAAATTATTTCAATTCTTGGTGCCTCCGTCCCCCCACTTGTAAGACAGAAGTAGCGAGGCCCTCCCCTTCCAAAGGAGATGCTAGGAGATTAAATAGCACGGCACCTGGCCTGTGACGCGTGCTCAGAAATCCTGAACCATCGTTATCATTATCTGTCCAGGAACACAAGTACTTTAATATACGTATAAAGTGTGATAATGAAGAGTGAAAGCACAACTGACCGACCATGGGGGGAGGGCGGGCTTCCTGGGGGCGGCCAGGTCTGAAAGGGTAAGTAGCAGCGGAGTCGAGGTGGTGCCGGGTGCGGAGAAGGGGCCCATGCAGAGCAAGCAGCAGGTGCGAAGTCGTGGAGGCAGGGTGGAGCGGGGGCAGAAGGGACCCTCAAAATCACCCCTCTCCCCCCTACCTGGGATCTTGCCTGGCCTCCCAGGTCCAGGTGCGGGCCATCCCGGCAGCCTCCCTCCCGCTGGGAACCCCAGGGACAGGCCTGAGCAGCTCCGAGTCCGCCCACCGTATTAATTGCTAATCTCCCTCATTTTCTTCTCCTCTATCTGCAGGGACTGCCTCGTTCCGAGCCCCCGTGTTAATCAGGAAGAAGGACAAATCCGCTATTTGCATTCTCCCTTACAGAACCAGGCAGTTCTGGACAGCCACGGGGAGCCCAGCTGACCCAGCTGAGGCCCCAGGAGGCTGGGGAGGACGGGAGGACTCCGTGCTCACACAAAGAGCCCACGGAAACCACCGACTCTGAGCAGCAAGGTTCCTTCGGAGCAGTCCTTCCATCGCTAATTGCACAGATGGGGAAACTGAGGCGGGGGGGGTGTCTCACACAGTGGGTCAGAAGCAGAGCCAGGAGGGAACTCAGATCTGTCGATATTCCAACCCGTGACAGGCCTGGCCTGGGCTGAGCCAGACCTCCTGTTCCAGAAGGGAAAAGAAAAGAAAAAGGCCTAAGCAGAGAAACTAGCAGGCCACCACTAATTCAGTTTCTAATCAGGGCAGGGAGAAGCAGAGAGGGAAAAACTATCGCTTACTAAGCCCTTCCCATATGCCAAGCATAGTACTAAGTATAAACAGTCTCATTTATTTCTCATAATCCTGCAAGGTGATTAGTATCACCCATTTTACAGATGTGGAAACCAAGGCTCACAGAGCTCATGAAACTTGCTTGTGGTCGCATAGCAAGTAAGTAGAGGACCCGGGATCTGAACCTTGGTCTGTATAATCGTTCCAATGAGTCCGTGATATATCTGAATTAGACGGCTTTAGTATTTGCTATATTATTTGCGGCTGTCTGGTCTGCACCAACCTCCTATCCCTCCCTATTTTCCCCTGAGCCAATCCTACCCCCTCTCTTTGAGACTCCTCCTCCAGGAAGTCCTCTGTGGTCACGCCCTCCCTTCAAACTCCTCTCCTCTTCCCATTCTGTCTGACCAGAAGCCCCACTGAATTCTCTCGCTGCTTGGGGTGGAAGGGAGTACTGTCTCCTCCCAGGTATGCTTGGTAAGAGCAGAGACAGCCTTGTGTGTTTCCCTTTCGAGCCTGTGTGCTGTGTTAATAACAGGAGCTAGAGGAACGAGCTGGAAGGAAATCACATGCAATGACATTCAAGTGCAAACTGCAGATCAGTAGCCTCCAAACGCTCTTGGGTACAGACCACAGCTTCGCGTCATCAGGCTGCGCATGCCTGGGGGTTGTCAGTGGTAGCTGGAGACCTATGTGCCAGACACTGAGTTCTGTGCTACCAAAGAAACCGTCAAGCCCTGTTGTCACTGCCTCACCCGTGGTCCCACTGCAGCCCGTGGGCCCTGACGTCAGGGGGCGCACGGAAGCGGCTAGGCCTCTCCGCTGCGTGTTAGGGCAGGAAGGGGCAGCGAAGCTGCCGCCCACAGCTTCTCACGGCACGGTCTAGGTCACTGCAGATGTTTCAGCGGTGGCCAAAAGGAGGCCCCGGTGGCTCTGAGTGCAGCCCTCAACCTGTATCTCTTGTCCAGACTCAGGGAAGTGGGCTCAAGACAGCATCTTCCCACCTGGTCCTCTGAGAAGGAGACAGGCCAGGGTGGCCCTCCTGCTTCTCCCTCGATGATAAAAGACCCCAAAGTCACCTGGAAGCCAGACAATAGACCAGGCCCCCCATTCCTAGCGGGACCTGTGCACGGGCACGACCCACTGCTCACCAGCAGCCTGGAAAGTTCCTGAGCCCAGTCTCGCCTCTGTCCCCCACCCCCTCCCCCCTCCACCCGGGACAAGAGGGTGAGAGCCGCAGAGACAAACACGGCTCTGTTTTCACAGGAGAGGAGGCTCTGTCCTGGCCGCTCCCTGTGGGCTGGAGCCGGGCCGCTGATTGACGTGAGCAGGTGGTTTTGTTTGGCGAGCAGCCGCCGGGGGGAAATAACTCAGCTTTTCCCACTGAGGTAGGTTAACCGTGGACAAAGGCAGAACTGGAGTGAGAGCAAGATCTTGGCAGGCTCTGTCCCCCAGGGCTGGACGGACTCGGGGCTGCCCAGGCCCCCTGGCCAATGCTGAGCCCTGCAGTGGCCTGGCAGGACTCAAGGCGAAGGGGCACTCGGGTGGGGACGCAGGAGGTGTGGGCTGCGTGGACAGTCCCCACAGCCCTCAATCGGTGCTCTGATCAGGGCTGTGATGAGGGGCTGGCAGAGACGGCTGGGGTTGGGGGTGTTTCTGGGAGCTGGGCTGTCACTAAGTAGGGTGGAAGCCAGTTGGGGAGGGTAGTAGACACTGTAAAATGTCATTTGGCTTCAGGTCCAAGAAAATCTGGGCACAGACCCTTGGCCCTCTCCACAGGCTGACCTCTGACCCACACCATCATGGTTGGTCACAGTGAGGAATGGTGAGAAACGGGTGGGTGGGACGGTGGGGTGACGCAGTTAGCTTTTCCCTAATCCTGGGAAAAACACTCAGAGCCAGTGTCCTTCCATCCGTCACCCGTGCCCGGAGCCCGGGGTGGGCGGCCAACCTTTCCTGTGCTTTCTGCAGAGCGAGGTGCCACCTGCACCCCAGCATCCTCTCTTCCCGAGACTGGGGTCAGCAGAACACCCCACACTTCTCTGGATTGGAAACCAACTCAGTTCTTTTCCAACCAACTCAAGGAAGTGAAGGAGAGGGGAAGGGAGGGGGGAGAGAGACAGGAAGAGAGAGGCTGGGGGTATGGCAGGGTGGGGTGCCAGGGCATTGATGGGGGCTGGGGGAGAATGAGGGCACATTGATGAAGCAACTGCTATGTGCCAGGCACTTTCCTCGAACTCTCCTTTCGTCCTCGTGGCACCCCGGAGAGGTCGGGAGGGTCACTCTCACTTTCAGATGAGGCCAAGGAAGCCCAGAGAGGTTAAGCGAGCGCCCCAGGGCCACACAGCAACTGAGGAAGTGGCAGAACCAGAACTCCAGCCCAGGGCTGCTCTTTAGCAAAGGCCCGCAGTTCCTCTTGCCCAGGGGCCTGAGGGAGAGGCCTCTGGGGAAGGAAAGCCCAGGAGAGACGCTGGGAAGGCTGAGGGGAGGAAGACGGAGGCGGACGAGCCGTGGGCTGGCAGGCCCAGAGGAGCGCGGGCTGGGGTTAAAGCCCCATGTTCCTACAACCCGCTAAGCCGGAGAAATGACTGCTGATCCCTCCAAAACCCAACCTTGGAAAATGTGCGCGAGAAGGGTCTCCTTTCAGGGGAGCAGGAAATCCTCCACACCTCCTCCCGACGCCCCGGTAATGCCAGGCTGTCCCCAATCTGCTTTGAGGAACGGAGAGATTAAGAATAATAAAAAAATTGCAATAAAATGTGTGTGAAGGAGGGGGTAATTGTGGACAAACGCAGCATTCAAATTCATTTTTCAGCTCTTTTACACACCATTTCAATCTTATTTTCTGCTTGTTAATGAGATCTTGTTGCCTGGGCTAGGCAAAACCTTCCAATATCAGGACGTAATTGCACATAATTTTCTCTCCTACCAGTGATTTGCATCAGTTTTTTAAAAATTCTGGGCTATTTAACACCCTACAGTCCCCCTCCCCGTCTTCCTGCCTACAAATCTCCCACTCCCTCCTCCTTCCTCGTCCCTGGTCCAGCAAGACTCGTTTTAAATGCTTATTATAAACGCAGTGTCGCCAATAAAGGGGGGAAACACAAAGAGGAAGTGAGAGGGGAGAGGCAAAGGGGTTTCCTATGCCCACCGAGTGAGGGGCACAGCTCAGTTCCCTAGAGTGAGTGCCCTGAACCCTATCCTGCCGAGGGTCAAGGTGCCGTGTGTGGGTCAGGTAAGGCTGCCTTGGAATCCCACCTCCGCCACTCACCTGCTCTGTGGTCTTCAGCAAGTTACTTAACCTCTCTGAGCCTGTTTCCCCAAAGTGTAAGGTTTCTGTGGGACTTGAATGACCTCACAGAAGCCAAGTGCTTGCAACGGGACTTGGCTCCCCACCAGTATTCGGAGGACGGAGTGTCTTTCCCTGCCGAACTGCCCCCCCCCCCCACCAGGCCCCGGATGACACCAGGAGGGCAGTGGTGGGGGTCTGCTGTCGAAGGCAAGCAGGAGACCCCATTCATTGAGAAATAAAAAGAAAGCCTTGCGCTTTATTCCTCTTGGTCTCAGGAGGAGGGGACGCTCTGAACCCGGCTGTGCCCCTGTGGCTGCCAACCTCAGCCACGTGGCCCGACGTCCCCGGGCAGATACAGGAGGATAGTGTAGTGGGCTCTGTGGCCGGACCCTTCGAACCTTAGCTCTGCCGCTTTCCAGAACCCACCGCAGAGCCTGGCACGTGGGAGGGCTGTATACGTATTTGTTGGATGGACGGATGGAGGAAGGATGGATGGACGGGTGACCCTAAACAAGCCAGTTTCCTCATCTGTAAAGTGCAGGTCACAATAGCTGCCAAGATCCAGGGAGTGGAAGCAGGTCCGGTACGGAGCCTGGCCACGGCTGGCCCACTGTGCATGCGCGCGCCCCAGGCTGCCCCTGCAATGACCGCGAGCACAGGAAGGAAGGACAGACGGGTTTGCCGACGGCCGGATGAAGAGCTGCCCTCCCAGAGTGCTTCTCGTCAGTTAGTTCCTGTGGAGGCCATAGTGTCAACCCCTCCCACAGGCTCCAGAGAGGAGCAGAAGGGCCACGCAGGACATTATGAAGGAGCGAAGTGAGTGGTGGTGACGAGACAGGAAGGCCCCCTTTCCAGGAGGCGGTGGCTGCAGCCCTTGCCTGGGGCCTGGCTCTGAGTGGCAGTCCCGGCTCGGCCACTAGCCGACAGAGCGATGGTGTGATTTGGGGCAATTTTCTCCCCCGCTCTGGGCCTCAGTTTCCACTTCCCACTCTGGGGGAGTCTACATCTGAAACAACCTGGGGGAGAAGGAAGCTCCAGCTGCCCCCTGGGGACACACACACAAGTCCTGAAGAAGCCCCTGGCCCAGGGCACCCCGCCCCTGGTCTCAGCCCACGTGACCCCCCAAAATGGCAAAACTTGGCACCTGATCTTTGGGGAGCTTGGATCGGTAAGTGCTGCAGCGATGGAGGGCTTCCCGGCCGCCTCCCCCACCACACGGGAGGGAGCTCTCCAGGGAGGGCGTGGCTCCACCTGCTGGCTGGGCGGGCGTCCTCGGACCCTGCTCTCCCGTCCCACTCCGACCTCCTGAGGACCGGAGCTGGTCCCTCTTCTCAGACCAGGAGCTCCTCAGCCACGGGCTGTGTCTCCCCCACCAGAACTGGGGGACCCCCAAGAACCGGCCTAGGTGTCCCCTTTATATCTCCGCTCACTATCCCTAAAAGTGTGCCCTGCTCACGATCTTAGATACGAGCCAGTGATGAGTCTGCAGGTGTCCGATGATTCGAAGTGGGTCAGGTTCCAGAAGCCTTTTGTCCAAAGCTGCTCTACGCTGTGTCCTCAGTGACTGACCCTCAGCCTGGAGTGAGGGGACAGAGTGGGGGGGGGGGTGTCTTTGAGTCCCAGCCTCCAGTGAGCCAGCAGAGAGGTCTCATGGGCAGAAGTCAGTTTCCTCTTCAGAAGGACCCAGGGTGCAAAGCTGGGGTGTCCGCGTGCAGGGTGCCGAGTGCCTGACCCTGTACGGCTGGGCTTTGGGGGAGGACCAGGGCTGGGCTAGGAGGGAACCAAGCCTCACGGTGATCCAAATGTTGAGGAAGCCTTTCCAATGAGTCAGCTCTGCCCATCATCCCCTAAGCTGGGGCCCTGGCCTCCGTTTTCTCATCCATGACGTGGGTTGAATGAGCTTTCCCTTCCACCAAGCTGAGGGTACCAGCTTCCCGGATGGTTTCTTCTTGCCGTCAACCCATCTCCAAGAGAGACAGCAGGTGGGGGCATTTCCAAGGCGGAGGTGAGTGGTTCCGAGCTCAGACTCCAGAGCTGAGGGCTGAATCCCGGTTCTGTCTCTTGAATGGAGAACACTCCGAGCAGGGTCCGAGTCACAGGGGCTCAGAAAGGTTAGCTGTCCTTGTCAACATGGGCATGGAGCACAGCGGGGGACTTGCCATTTCATGACGTTTGCTGTCTGTCTGCAGCTTGGCGTGGGCGGCGGCTTCATCCCTCGTGCTCCCGGGCTGACGCCTAGAACAGTGCCTGGCACCCAGCGGGCACGCCACAGCTACTTGTATCTTGCAGTCAGGGGCCAGGCACAGAGCTGAGAGGACTAAATGGCTGTTTGTGAAACTGCGGGGCGGTCTCTCTGTGGGGTCCCTGAGGCTCACGGCGCCTGCTTCCCAAGCTGGGTCCGAGACAAAGATGGAGTCAACCCCCAGGAGGGGGCACATCCTCCCCCAGGCAGCAGCAAGCCAGCCAGTGTGACCGGCAGGTGCTCAGCGGAGCCCCAACTTCATCCCCCAATGCGATCCCCTTGGGCCAGAGCTATCTGGGCAGTGGTGGCAGGGACCTGCCATTCTGGGTGAGGGGCTGTGTGCCAGGTCACTGCCCAGGTGGACACCCCGCCCCAGATGGGGCCCATCATCCCCTTCTTGCCCAGGCGAGCCACTCTTGTTGGGGAGACAGGATGTGGGAAGTGGACTGATTTCAGTGGACAATCCCCAGTGCTCCACAGACCACAGAGACACGCCGAAGGTGTCCAGTGGGCCCGTTCAGACGGAGGCGCGAGCATGCCGGGCGTCGGAGCTCAGAAATGCCGGCAACTTGTGCACAAGACCCAAATGCCCCCCCTTGCGGCCCCCCTTCCTTCAGGAAGTGTTTGCAGCTTAACCCCAGAGGGTCACGCACACAGAAGCACACACAGCCTGCCCCCGAGTCCACCCTGCGCGCACCCCCCTCCCCTCCAGCAGCTGTTCACCTCCTGGTCCCCTCTGCCCCTGTCAGACCCTCCATCTGTCTTCACACCTCTGGTGGGAACCTTGGGTGAGTGTCCGAAGTCCGCCCAATCCATCTTGGCCTCGCCGCCTCTCCGCCCTGAGGACCGGGGAGGGGGCTGCTCGCGTCAGTGGGTCGGCTTCTCGTCTCGCTGCCTTCCTGAGGTTCATTTCTGCACCCAAACAGTGCCTGAAACCTCCTCACTCTTTAATCCCCTGCGGACCCACGCTGCAGAAGCCAGGGGCCCCTGGTTTGCTAGTCTCTCCTCTGCCCTGTTACAGAAGTGTTGCTTTGGGGATAAACCTCCGCCCACATGGAGACCAGTGGGCTGGGAAGAGCAGTGGTCAGGGATCCAGGTGCCCTGGTCAGTCCTCGCCCGGCCAACGTGTTCTGGGCCCCACATCGGCACAGGGAGATGTCTGGCCACATAATCCCAGTGTCCGTCTTCGGATCTCCAAGGGGTGCTCCTCCAACTTGTTTTGTACCAGGAGGCCAGGCCGGGGCCACATTCTCGGGGCCGGGCTCCTCGGGCCTCGGCAGCATCCTTGCCCAGCCAGTTCTGGGATCCTTTTCTGTCTCCTGACGCTGGAAGGTGAGCCGGGCCAGTTAGTCCTTGGCACAGAGGGCATGGTCTTGAGGTCATGGTCTTGAATCCCAAAGAGGCCCCATTGGGTTCACTGGGAAACATCAGGTCTGCAGGTTGCAGCACCCCCTATATTGTGGGCCCCCGGGAGACTGGGGGCATCACCGCTGGGAACTCTGCGTTCAACTGTTTACTCGGCGTTCAATTCTGCGTGGCCCTGGGCGTTACCTAGCTCGTGCCACTCAATCCTCAGTGACCCAATGAGGGAGCTGCTGTGTCGTCCCCATTTCATGGATGAAAAATCGAGGCAGAGAGAGGAGAAGGGAACTTACCCACAAGTAAGTGATGGAACTGAAATGCTAGCAGCCCTCCACTAAACACATTCACAGAGGCAAACAGGACTGAAGCAAAAACACTCAGAAAAGTAACATTCTGGGAAATGTTTCAGACCAGGGGGTGGCAATCTTTTCGGTAAAGGCCAGATCGGAACAGTTTCAGGCTCTGCGGCGAGATCTCTTCAGAAACAAGTCGACTCTGCTGTTCAGCACAAAAGCAGCCACAAGCACGTAAATGAATGAACGTGGCTGTGTGCTGATCGAACGTGATTTGCAAAAACGGGCAGCTGGACGGATGTGGCAGGAGCAGGGGATGGTAGCCGACCTCCCCTTTGGCCTCCTTTTATTTCAACAACAGGTTTCTAGACTAATTATGTTGTCTCGGCAATGGGAACTAATGTCTACTTGGCCCCTATTCTGCGCCCGGCTCTGTGCTCTGTGTTCTCACCTATTAGCACGTGAGTGCAGAGAACACCTTTCTTAGGAGGTCAGTGACAGTCTTTGTTTAATCATTCTTTTGTTTAGCAGGAGATAAACTGAGGCTCAAGGATGCTACCTTCCTAACACCTGAGTGGAGCTGGGATTCCGTGCGTCTTCCCCTCTCTACTGCACTACAGCGTTCAGGTAAGTTTGTAGCAGGCATATTTTCACCCCAGACAAGAGGGTGGTGTCTCAGATGGTGGGAGGCGGGGTAAAACCAGTCTTGGATTTAATCTTCCCCTGGAGATATCTGAGAGCCTGCTGCAGCTACAAAAATGAACTCACCAGTTCCTCAAATCCACTAGAACTTCCAGCGTCACCCAGTCTTAGTCCCCAAACCCACCACTAACCACCATCAGCCTCGGCATTGTCTTCCCCACTTCATTTAAAGTAGGTCCCACAACTTCTAACAGCAGCACCACCAGGCGATGAGTGACGTAACCAGCAACCAATCACACGTGCGTGGACAGGCTTCCGAGACCCAATGGGAACAGAGCACCATTGTAGAACTCCAGCCACAGTTCCCTCCACCAAGAGGACATGGCCCTGCCTTTCTCTGGATGGTCACTCCTGGTGAAAGGCGGGAGACAGGGTGGAACCCAGGAGTGACCCCCGGTCCTAGAGCAAAGCCCCAACCAGTCAGAATCCCACAGGAAAGGGCGCAAGGCGTCCACCAATGTGCTGTCTGAAAATGCCTGACTTTTATGGGCTGAACAGCCATGAGGTGGGTGGGGGGCCAGTTTCCTGTGGGTGGCTCTGGGGCCAGGAGCAAGTCTATGACACAGTATCTGTTTGTTTCTGGGTGGCAAGAAGTATGGAAACTTGCTATGAAAACCCTTTCTCCATCCACCTGCTAGGACACCCAGGTCTGCCGCTTGGGAAGATAAACTCAAGGTAAGGATCACAAATGAATGACAAGTGAAGGTATTTAAACTCTCAGGGTAGCCATCAGCCAGTGGTTCTGTGGACACCCGTGATTTTTCCCCCCAAGGAGAGCCAGCCGGCGTCACCCGGAGCCCCTGAAGGCTGGGCTGAAGGGCGTCTGGCCATGAGACCTTGCGAAGAGGGGCGAGGCCACATACCTGAGGGGACAGGCCGTTGCTGACGGGGTTCATGTGGTTGGAGGGCGCCGCTGGGTTCATGAAGCTGTCGGAGTAGCTGGAGAAGCTGTGGCGGGTTCCGTAGGCAGAGCTGGTGTCTGCGGCAGCGGCGGCCGCAGCCAGCCCCCCCTGGTGCATGGTGGACGGCGGGAGCGGCTGGGGCCGGTGCACAGTGCTGCCCCCATCTGTGGAGAGACCCAGGGGAGGGCTGAGCAAGTGGCCTCATCTTGGAGGGTGGGCCTCCCAGGGCAGGGAAAGAATCTCCTGTTTGCAAAGCAAGCTATAAGCCTCCTTCTCCCAGTCCCCATCCAGAGGACAGAAGGGACCGTCTTCCCTCGATCTGTGAAATGGGACAAGCTGGCTTCTGGGCAGGGCACTAGGGACTGGCCATGTCTGGACAGACAGACAACCAACATTCCAGACAATCTCTAGGCGTCTGTGCACCGGCCCTGCTGCCCAGTGCTTGGCACACACCAGGTGCTCAGTAACTCATCTGGACTGAAAGTCAGAGCTCATTGGGGACTCTGTTAATCTATCCAGGCCTGTCCTGAGAGCACTTTGTGAGTATCGACCACCTGCCAGGTGCTTCTACAAATACTAAGGGTACAAAGCAGACGTGGTTCCCATTTTATGGATGGAGAAACCGAGGCTCAAGGGGGCTGGGGCACGCGTGCAAGGTGACAAGGCTGAGTGGTGTGGCCGAGGTCGGCACTGCTGTGTCTGGTCCTAGTGGCTTGGCTGCTATTCCGCTCTGTCAGGGCCCCTCTGTGCATCCTTCCAGTGGACGGGACCATCATTCTTGGCAAAAGTTTAATTTCTCCTCAAGAACCCAGAACGTTCCCTTCTTGTCTCCTTCGCCTCCAGAGCTCCAGCCTGCAGCACTGTAAGCGGAGGCCTCTGGGGTTCATGAGACAGATGTCAGGTAGCGGGATTATTAATGTGCGCTGGTGGGGGCGGGGGGTGCGGGGGAGGGCAGACGGGGAGCCAGGATCCAAGGAGTGGGGGGGAAGCCTTCTCCTCTGCATTTGAACAAGACCCAGGAGAGCCACGTGGCTTTAATTTGAGAAGCTCTGCTCTAAATCTGGACACGGAGGTGACCTTGTCAACCTCACCTGGATGCTCTGTGGCCTGTTGACAAAGCCAGGAAGTTCAAGGGCAGGACCTCACCTTTTTAGTCCTCAGTCTGTCCACATGAGAGCAGACAAATGGTATAAATGTACAACCCTTATTATTCCCTCCGTGTTAGGGAAGGAGAGACTGGGTGGACCTGGGGAAGAGACCAAAGGTCACGGCTAAGACGCCAGGACGGGCTCGGGCACTCACCTTGGGAAATGGTGGTGGTGGGGTAGGTGGAGTCCGGCAGCTGGTAGGGGGGCAGCGTGGGCATGCCGGTGGGCGGGAAGCCCCCTGGCAGAAGGTGGTTGAACGCTGCCAGCTGGTTGGCTCCTGCCTGCTTACGCCAACGGGCACGGCGGTTACTGAACCAGACCTAGGGGGCCGAGAGTGGAGAGTCGACGCCCCAGCCTGACTCCTGTCCCTCGAGCCGTCACCCTCCCCGACAGGAGGTCATCCCCGCCCTCACACAGCTGGGCACGGTTTGCAGAGAGCTCTCATGGTCATGGACCGTTCTGTCCTCATGACGTCCCAGTGAGAGGGTTCTCATCACTATCCCCACTGTACAGACGAGCAAACTGAGACCCAGAGAGAGTGGGTGACTTGCCCGGGTGATAGGCCGTGTGACTCTGGGTACAGTGCTCTTTCCCCTGCGGCTGCTCCTGCCCCGAGGGATGTCAATAGGTTGAGGTCCTTGTTCCCACACACGCTCGACTCCCACCTCCTCCAGGAAGGCCCCAAGGAAGAAACCACACACCAGAACCCACCAGAATCCAGAGAGAGACCTGCCTGCCAGACACAGATGCAAAAACCAGTTCTTCGCCCGGAGCCTGGGGCCCCCCTTTGCTTCGCCAACATGGGTCCCCTTGGCTGGGGCCCCACCCCCACAGACATGGGTGTGTTCAATAGGTGTCGCGGAAAACTAACCTCACACTGACTCCCCTTTCTCTGAAGCCCTGTGCTGGAGCTCACGTGTCTGTCCACGCCTAGAACCGAAGGCATGTTCTCCTATTCCCATTTTACAGAAGGGAAAACCGAGGCCCACAGAGGTCAAATAACTTTGCCAAGACCACACAAGTCGTCTGTAATGGGTCTGAGGTTCAGACTTAAATCCGCCTGACTTTCCAGAGCCCACTTGTCTGAATTTGTAACGAGATCTGGGCCGGGTCAGAGAAAGAGCGAGAGTGTGCGGAATGGGGGCTTCTCTGACTTCAAGCTTTGCACATGCTCTTCCCTGGGGCTAGAACGCTCTTCCTGCAGCTGGCTCCTCAGCCCGCAGGCTCAGCTGACCCGCCTCCTCCCGCTGATTCCTTAGTCAGTGCCCGGAAGGTGAGTGCAGACCGGTCCTGCCTTTTCTCAGGGGTTCTGTGTGTGCCTCTCGCACAGTTATTCTATTTCCTGGGTTTTTGGTGATGCTTCTCTTGGTCCCTTGGGCTCCAGGCTCTGCATCCCTTGCTCACTGCTCACTGCTCCGTAGGTGCTCACCCAACACTTGTGGAATGAACCAACGAAAGAATGAACGAACAAGGGAAGGCAGAGAGGGCTTTGCAGGGCTGGGACCACAAAGCTCACTTGGGAGCCCCTCCTTGTGGGGTGAAGACCCCGACCTTCCCTGGCACAGGATCACGTAAGACCCTCAAGCTTCCAGACCATGCCTGCTGCCACGGAGAAGGGGAGTCTCACCGGGCGGAGGGGTGCTCTCGTGCCCTTGCTATCGCTTGTCTTTTCTCCCAGGGGAGAGACGGTGTTTCTCTCCGAGCTGGGTGACCAGAGCGGCCGGCTCTCACCAGCTTAGGATTCAGAGAAAGGAGTCAAGGCAGCTGAGTCAGGGGTGCACACTGGCGCCCAAATAAAGCCTGGCTACTCCTCACTTTCCCAGGGCACCAGGGGTTCCCCCAGGGTGTGGGGCTGAGGCTGCCTCCGAACTGGGAGGAATGGGCAGCGTTCCCTGCTCCCTTCCCCCACGAGGGTGTTTTAATCCAGCCTTTCCCGAAGGGTGGGGCTCCCGCCAGGCCACGCTGGGGGCTGTCCCGGAGAGCCCGGGACACAGACATGAAATACCCCGAAGCGCTCCAGGCCCTGGTCGTGGCGCAGCGCTAAGGCACCTTCCTGCCCCCGAACTCTGCGGACCTCCTTTCGCAGCTGAGACCAGCTCTGCACGCGACGCTTTCCTGCAGGACTTTCCTCGCCTTTTGTTTGCTTCACGTGTGTTTCCAACTGCCTCCCTTTCATGAGATTCAGATACACCTTTATTTTCAAGTACAGAGTTGCTAACAGTGAAGAACAACATGGGCAAATACGGCAAAAATCTTGAGACTGATCCGGCCGGTGTGGCTCAGTGGCTGAGCGTCGACCCTGCACCAAGAGGTCGCCGGTTCGATTCCCGGTCAGGGCACAGGCCAGGTTGTGGGCCAGATCCCCAGTGGGGGGCATGCAGGCGGCGGCCAATCGATGTTCTCTCTCATCGATGTTCTCTCTCATCGATGGTCCTATCTCTCTCTCCCTCTCCCTTCCTCTCTCTAAAATCAATAAAGGGAAAAAAAATGTTTTTTTAAAAATCTTGAGACTGGTCAGAGAATGACTTCGGCGTGGGACGTGCTACTCCAGTTGGCTCCTTGGCGGTGTTCCTGTGGGGTTGGCCATCTTGTCCTCAGATGAAGATACTCAGTCACGCTGGAGGCATTCTTCCCCCTTCCCTGCCTTTCCCACTGCTCCTCACCTTGAACCTTTCCTGGGCCTCTGCACCGCGCCAAGCAAGACCCCGGGCCAAGGAGGGAGACACGAGCAAGACACAGCCCAGCCCTCCAGCTGCCCTCTGCCTGGGCACACAGCAGCCCCTCACAGAACAGCTGCTTCCCAGTGCGGCGACAGGGTGACACACAAGGGCTTGCAGGAGGTCTGAGGAGGGGCTTCCAACTGCACCTCTCAGAATCCAGGAGAGCTTCCTGGAGGAGGACGTGCCCTTTGCTGTCAATTCTCTTAGCTCCTCCTCTTTCGTTGTCCTGTTTCCCAGCTGCCTCCACTCTAGCTGGCACCTCCGTCCTCACAAAGTGTAATACGACCTCGGTCAACAGCGATGGCCCTGGACCTCACTGCCTGGCTTTGAACCCTGCCTCTGACTCCCAGCTAAGACGGGCAGATTCCATGATCCCTCTGTGCCTCAGTTTCTTTGTAAAATGTGGCTAATCACAGCACCCACCTCCTAGGCGGTTCTGGACCTCAAATGAGTTAACGCAGGCAAGTGCTCAGAACAGCATCTACCACTACTGATCCGGTGGAAACCCTCCGATGGCTCAGCTGGGAGGTCTCTTCGCCAGCAGCTGGTACCAGGAAGCCGCCCATTTACAGAGGGGCAAGTGGGGGCTCCTGGGGGGACAGTGCAGCCCGGCACCCCACCTAGACTCCCTGGTCAGGGCTGAGCTCTTTGAAAGCAGCAGCTACGTTTTATTACTCATGTTTGATCCTCCCCTCTACACCTAGCGCTGGGAGCAGACACCATCGGCAGCGTCTGTTTCCTGAGCTGAGTATTTCATCCGCAGTGCAGCACAGACGAAAAGAACATGACGGGTAGACTTGGGTTCAAGTCCTAGCACACTTGCCTGTAAAGCGTGTCTTCAGGAAGTTACTTCTCTTAGCTACATCTCAGATTTCTCACCCAATGAGAGACTGACCCTACCTCCCTACCTCCCAGGATGACGGCGAGGGTGGTAAAGATAATGTATGCGAAGTGTTGAGCATCATGCCTGGCACAGACGTGTCTTCCTCATGCGATCTAACGTCGTGAAAAGATTGGTTTCAGTTACTAATTAGCGAGTCCCTCTGGTGCCTCCCAAATGAGATTCAGTTCAGGGCGGCCTCTGCTTCTGGAAGAAACGCAGGCTCAGGGATCTTGGCATCGGGGTACAATGGGCTCGTTTACCTCCAAGGAAGATGTGTGCAAGGTTGGGGTCAGCCTCCAGCTGTTTACAAATGAAGATTCCTCCAGACAAAGTTATTGGTCCCCAGGCATGTGTCCTCCTGCCTGACACCCCTTTTCTCCACCCTTCGCCGTGGTTGAGATGGGGGTGTCTCCATCAGACGCCGGGAATGCCATATAACACCCTGCAGGCTTCACAAGCAGGGTTGGAGGGGAGCCAGAGGGAGGTGACACACTTGAGTCACAAACCCCACCTGACACGTTTACCTGCCGACTTGTCTATTCTAATATCAGCTCGCTCCATGGCAGCAGCGATTTCTGTCTGCTGAGTCCCCGGCACATAGCAGGTGCTCAATAAATGAGTGCCAGGTGAATGAAGGGAGTTTCAGGAGCGGCAGGATTGGAACCATCAAGAACAGGTGGAGTTCTCGTCGTTAATGACCCCCCACCTAGCGCACTTCTGTGTGCTGGCCACTCTCTAAATACGTATGTGTGTGTGCGCGCGCACACGTGTGTGTTCCCACGTTATCATTTAGTCCTCAGGCCCTATGACTTCAGCTCCAGTTTGCAGACAAGGAAACCGAGAGCAAAGGGAGATACCAACGGAGCTGGAATTCACATCCGGGCATCTGGCTTGAGACCATTCCGAACCACTCCACTGTTACGTGTGTCTTCGGGAAGTTACTTCTGTTTGCTAAATCTCAGATATCTCGCCCTGAGCCTGAGCCTGAGCTTCTCCCCACAGTGAGCCTGTGTCTCCACCCATCTGCAGGGCCACGGACACAAAACGGCATAAAAACTGGTTGCCAGAAGGGGGGGGGGGGGAGTCTGGGTGAAAAAGACGAAGGGATTAAACTACAGGTTGGTAGTTACAAAACAGTCACAGGGATAAAGTTCAGCACAGGGAATACAGTTAATAACAATGTAATAACGATGCATGGGGCCAGGTGGGTTCTGAAACCACAGGGGAAATTCTTTGTGAAGTACATGATTGTCTAACCCCTCTGCTGTACACTTGTAACTAATACAAGACACACACTGAATGTAAACTGTAACTGAAAATCACATTTAAATTTTTTAAAATGGCCCTGGCCAGTTTGGCTCAGCGGTTAGAGCGTCAGCCTGCGGTCCTGAGAGACCCAGGTTCGGTTCCTGCTAGGGGCACGTACCTCGGTTGCAGTTTGTCCCCGGCCCTGGTCGGTTGTGCGGGTGGCAGCCACTCGATGTGTGCCTTTCAGATCGATGTTTCTCTCTCTCTCTCTGTTCCTCTCTCTCCACCCCCCCACTCTACCTGAATAAAAAATGGAAAAATGTCCTCGGGTGAGGATAAAAAAAAAAATTTTTTTTAAATGGCATAGGATTACAAAATCCCTGAACCACAGACTCTTAGAATCAGAGGCCAAGAACTCAAAACTATAGAGCCATAAAACCTAAGCCACACTCAGGTGGCTTCGAAGGTCCCTGCCACACTGTCCACGGCAGAAACCCTCTCTCCAGGGTCTCTGTTGGACTAAATGTTGCACTTTTGCTTGAATGTTTCTGGTATTGGGGATCTCATCACCTCCCAAGGTAGCCTTGATTGTCAATAAAGATCTTTAAGGGCCTTCATGACCATTTAGTTCGATTCCTCTATTATAAATGGGAAGTTAAGTCTCAGGAAAGGAAACTGACCTATTAACGGGGACAACTGATCAGAAGGCAGGAACCCACGGGAAGTAGACCTGTGGCTCCCAGTCCTGCGCTCTCGTTTCTGTGGACCTGTATATGGGACTTGGGACATTTCGCTATTGGCCCTCGTTCTACCTTTGGGGCCTCTCAAACAGACACAACCTCCAAGTCTCCTCTTCTCCAGGCTAAATGTCCCATCATTCCTGTCTCGATTCTTTTGGTTACCTTTTGTTCACTTTTTTAAAGTCAGCATTTCTGTTCCTCCCTCTGCAGGAAAAGCCCTCAGGCAAAGCGGGGAGGACTCAATCCTGCCCTGGGGAGCTCACAGTCTGAGGGGTGACCCAGCCTTGCCCAGGGGGAGCCCAGAGTCTGAAAGGGGAGTCAGCATGTGGAGGATGTCTGCCTTGGGCCCCTCATTGTGGGTTTGTCTGGACTCTGGCTGTTCCCCCTCTTCCCAGCCCCCTCCCTCCTTGGACCTTGAGTGACACCTGTTTCTGGGTCCCCTGGGCCAATAAAAGCAATGCCCTGACAGCCAGGAAATTTTACAAGGAGCGGTCAGGCTTCAAGGTGGTGGGAAGCAGCCGTGGCCCCCAGACATGGGGATGAGAAAGCACCCAGGAATGTGCCCAGAACAGCTGCAGGAGGAGCAGGGGAGGGGAGGGAGGCCCGGGCGGGGGCAGCTCGGGTGTCCCCCTGGAGAGGAGGGGCGAGAATGAGATGAGCTGGCTGCTGCCGCCTGCCCCTGCCCCTTGGGGTCTCTCTCAAAGGCAGCCAAGCCCCCCTCCAGGAGTGGGGGTAGGGAGGGTGGAGTGGTTAAATGCCACTTTGCTTCTAGAACTTTCTCTACTGCTTTCAAATTCCAGCTCTGAGTCAACTTCTGTGTCCTGAATGGGAAGAACCTGGGCTTTGGCATCCGCCTGCCGGCCCCGCTCAAGCCCTGCTCAGCTCTGTGCCTCTGGGTGTGTCGTTTCTCTCAGCCTCTGCTCTGTCCCTGAAGCTTGAGGGCAACCGCCCTGACCCTGGCAAGGTGGTCTGAGGTCCCACCAGGTCAGGCACGAGAGGCCCCAAACCCTGTGGCTGGAGCAAGGTGGGTACCCGACAAAGGCTTGTTGCCCTTGGATGGAAGGGCCCCGTGAGCAGTGTGGGGTGGCCCCTCTGCAGAACCGCCTCCCCCATTCAAAGAGAAGGCAGGCCAGGAACGGGCTCCCCAGGGAGCTGTGCATCATGACCTTCCTCCTCCTCTGCTCAGCCTGAGCCCTCCGCACCTGGGCCCCGAGACCCTCTGCACTAGAGGACTGGGGTCCTGGGAATGTGAGGGCACAAGCCCCTCCCCTGCTGCAGGCCTTAGACCCCAGCCGCTCTGCTCTTCCCACACTCTCCCCCCTCCGCCCCTGCCGGCAGGAACCCACACTTGAGGATGTGCGGGGATGCTCAAGGTCTGGCCACCCTCCCTCTGTTGCTTCTAACCCACCAGGAACATGCCTGCCCAGTCTGCTTGCATGCTTTGTATAACAGGAAACTCATTACCCACTTAGGAAGCTAGGCCTGTTCAGAATTTTCCTGTAGACTACTTCCTCCCTCATCTAGGTTGGAGATGTTTATACTCCTTGAGCCCTCTCTTCTGGCTGAACTACTTGCCCTTCCTCCCTCCCTCCCTCTCTCTCTCTCTCTCTTCCCCCTCCCTCCCTTCCTTCCCTCCCTCCCTCCCTCCCTCCCTTCCTTCCCTCCCTTCCTCCCTTCTTTCCCTCCTTCCTTCCTTCCTCTGCATCTCTCCCTCCATCCCACCTTTCATCCTTTTTTTGGAGTACTTGTTGCCTGGGGAGATAAACACGATCCAACAGGCCTCACCACAGCTCCTGGCTCCCCCAGGGCTCCCTCCATCGGTCAGTCAGTCAACATTAGCTGCCCACTTACTCTGCGAGTAGCATCCGTGTCTACAGCCCCCAGACCATGTGCTGCCCATTGAACCCTCAGGCCTGGCCACCCCACCATCTCGTCCCAGCCTTGGGGCTATGCCCACAGTGCCCACACGCGGATGCCGCCTCACCTGGACGCGCGCCTCCGTCAGCTTGGTCCTCTGTGCCAGCTCCTCGCGGGTGTAGATGTCCGGGTAGTGCGTCCTCTCGAAGGCCTTCTCCAGCTCCTCCAGCTGCTCGGCCGTGAAGGTGGTCCGACTGCGGCGCTGCTTGCGCTTCAGAGGGAGGTCCGGTTCCGACTCCACGTCGGAGCCCTCGTCCAGCCGGTTCCCTACAGCGGGGAGAGGGGTGGGGCGGGCCTGGTGAGAGGCGGGTGCTGGGTGCCCTCTTGGCCCAGGGCTGCACTGCTCACCAGAGGGCAGTGTGGGAAGCACTCTCCACCCAGCTCCGGGACGGTCAACACTGGATGGCACAGCAACCCCTGAAAGAAGAAAATCCCCCACCGTTGGGCATTTAGAGTATTTCCACGGATGACAGATGTCCGTGACATGGGGTCACGATGTCAAATCTCAAGAAGTATATTCTCCAAAAAGGAGAGAATTTCACTGTATGTGAACTGTGACCAAGCGATCCTGACTTGGAGAGGCATTACGGAGCACTGGAACACGACGGAACACTGGAACACGCCGACGCCACGTTACGGAACACTGGAACACGACGACGCCACATTATGGATCACGGTGACGCTACATTACGGAACACTGGAACACAACGACGCCACATTACGGAACACGACAATGCCACATTATGGAACACAATGATCCCACATTACGGAACACGACGATGCCACGTTACGGAACACAACGATGCCACGTTACGGAACACCGGAACACGACGATGCCACATTACGGAACACAGCGGTGAAGAGATTAGCAGGTGTTGGCCTCAGGGTGACGGAACTTTTTTCCATGCGTGTTTATAGTTCACTAGTTTTCCAATGATGACCATTTAGACAACGACTCTACTGCACTTTGGGGAAAGACTGCAACATGAAGGAGAGGAAGGAGGCAGGAAGAAAGGAAGGGAGGGATGGAGGGAGCAAAGGCAACAGGGTCCTGTCCCCACCTCTTGTTCTCACTCAATTGCTTCAAACCTTTATCACATGACTGATCCAGGCCCCTCCCACAAGGGATGGCCTCCCCACCCCCAACCTCCCTAACCGAATGCCGCTTCTTAGAGGTCCCCTGGAGGTGAAGGGACTAGCAGTGCAAGGCCTGGCATGTCGAAGGGCATGATGGGCAATGTTAGCTTGGGCTGCATCCACAGCCTGGAGCGCGTCCAGTCCCGGGCAAGGCCCCTCCACCGGAGTCCCTTCCCTCCGTCCTGCTGCCTCGGCCGTTACAGTCATGCCTGCTCTTTATTGGTCACTGCCCGGCTGACTGTGACGACAAGGGAGCCTTGCCTGCCTCGTTCTAAAGGCAGAGATCGGGGTCGGATCCCACCCCTTCATCCGCCCTTACCCAGCTGCCCGGCAACCCATCACTGAGAGGAGGCTGTGGTGGGCACAGCCGGCATCCTGGGCATCTGCCCCAGCACGTCTGGGTCTCAGAGCCAAACACAACTCATCGCAAGGATTCACCTCCTGAAACTCGCTGCATGACCTCAGTTTTCTGACAGTGACGAGGAGAGGGAGCCCTTGGGGTCTCAGAAGGAGGGAGCAGGGGGTGGCAGGCAGGAAGAGAGGCTAGCCAACTGGTGGTGCACGGGGCACCAGGCTCCCTCCTCCAGTGGGGACCCTGAAGCTCCGGCAGGAGCTGAACAAGATGGGGATCAGGGTTGTGGGGGGCAGAACCGAAGGGCAGACATTGTGCTCAGAGCTGGGCGGTCAGACAGGGGAGGAGACATGACCCTGTCCTGGGAGAAACCCCAGTGTGACTAGGTCTCTGTTCGGTCAAGAGCAATGCCGCCCAACTGACCTTTCTCAATGAATGAAACGCTCCAGACCTGCGTGGTTCACGTGGCAGCGGCCGCCACGTCTGCAAGTGAGCGCTGGAAACGTGTCTGGTGCAACCGAAGAACTGAGCTTTTTAAAAAAGTATTTTCCTTTATTGATTTTAGAGAGAGGAAGGGAGAGGGAGAGAGAGAAACATCCATGAGAGAGAACACCGACTGGCCGCCTCCTGCACGCCCCCTACCGGGGACCAGGCCCACAACTTTGGCATGTGCCCTGACCGGGAATCGAACCAGAGACCTCGTGCTGCATGGGTCGACGCTCCATCACTGAGCCACACCAGCAGGGCAAGAACTGAATGTGTTACATTATTTCACTCGAATTCAGATTTCTGTAGCCACGCGTGGCTGGCGGCCACCACGCAGGACAGCACAAATGTAATGCAGGACAGGCTATTGGACCATAACCAAAAGCATGAATGACGTTAGCCACTGCCTGGCTGCGGGGTAAATTCAAGGGGCTCCTGACCCTGCCTTGCCCAGCCTCAGTGCCCCCTGGGGCCTCGCGCATCCAGTGCCCTCGTCCTCCAAGTGACGCGCAGCTTTCTCCACCCATCATGGAGGACTGAGTCTCCTTTCTCTTCGTCTCCCTGTTCCTCCCGCTCCTTCTTCAGCACAGATCTGGGAACTCTGTGGGGCCAGAGAGATGCCCAGACCAAAACCCAGACTGAGGAAGGCAAAGCAGGGCCCTCAGACACCTCTATTGTTTGAAAGGATCCTCTAGGATGTTGCAGTTGCCATAACAACCCTCTAGATGCTGAGTGGGGAGAGCGAGGCTCTGTCCCACGAGGCAGAGGAGGAGAGGGGACTGGACTGTGGGACCTCAGGCCTCTGAAAAAGATCTCTTGCCTCTTCCCTGGCCCCACCCAGGAGAAGAGACCGTTCAGGTCTGTGCTCGCCTCGCAGTCTGTCTGGGCTGTCGGCTCTTTTACAAAGAGGGGAAGCAAGGCTCAGAGAGGTTCAGTAACTTGATGGAGGCCACACAGCCAGTAAGCCCATGCGAATTCCTGGAGAAGGAAGGGGAGGAAGGACAGACTGGGAGGGAGTTAGGGGGCGCTCTGACGCAGCTCTGGTCTAGTCGAGAGTCCTGGTCTGGGAGGCCTCCCACCTGGATTCGGGGCTCCGTCTTCCCCGCGCTGGGTGGCCTTGGACAAGTGGCTTCCCCTCTCTGGACCTCGGTTTTCTCAGTTGTAGAAATGAAGATGATGCTACTTGCCTGCGTGCCTCCCCGGGCAGCTTTGAGAATGAAATGAAACGGAACCTGGGGGAATGATCTGGAGCCTGGAGAGGGCACCTGAAGGATGAGAATGACGATGATGGTGGTGATGATGACAGTAGGGAAAAGGGTAGAGGGTGGGGTGCAGGACTGAAGCAGCCTGAGTGAGGGGGCTCACTCACAAAGAACGCTCATGCTACCACACACCCTCCCTTCAGTCTCCCCAATGATGCTCTCCCCTTCTCCGGAACCCTTTGGTCTCAGAGTTCAATTAATCAACAGGATTAGGTAGACTTGGCCAGAGAGAGGCCCTGATGGCTGGGCTGAGCCTGCATCACTGAGAGCCTGGGCAGCTGGCACAGGGAGGGGCTGTGGGGAGAGGGACATGGGAGCGCATTCATTAAACAGAGGCTGGGCTTGGGCGGCCGTGTGGGAGCAGCCCCGGCCAGCTGCATTGCCGCCCTCCCGCTCTCAAGCAGCTGTGGGCTGGGAAGAGCCTGGGGAGGGGCCCGAGCTGGTGCTGGTCTGGGGACAGCCCCGAGGGGGGACATGCTGAGGGACCCTCTCTCTGGTTCCTGGACCTCTCTCTGCCCAGGGATGTGCGGAGTCTGATACAGAGCAAGGAGGAAAACGAGCCCCACCATCGGGCCCTCCCAATCTCATGGGAGCAAAACAGCCTGTGTGTGTCTCAGGAAGCTTCCAATCGGGTGGAAGAGGTATCACCCCTGGCCTGGGAAGGTCTCAGTCCGCTGAAGGACACACAGCTTCCAGAGGGGTCGGAGCCAGGGCGGGGTACAGCGTGTGAGTGGAGAGAGCCACAGCACAGCCTGAGGTGGGGGGAGGGGCGGGAGGGCGGCGGAGCTGCGTGGCGAGTCCCAGCTCACGGGTGCGCAGGGCCGAGTCCAGCCCAGGCCAGGCTGCTGGAAGGGGACAGACTGTGACGGGGTGGCTCTCACAGCCACCAGCCCAGCCTCTGCCCCTTGGCGCCCACCAGCTTTCACAGCCGCTCACTCAGGAAGCCGAGGCACACCGGCCGGGCCCCGCCACGTGGGCCCTGCACACGTGTCCGGCTCACCCTGCCAATCCACGGTGCTCCCTGTCAGCTCTCGGCTTCTTTAAATGGCCCGGCCAAGGGCATCTCACTTGCTCAAGATGCTGAACGGAGCTCCCTGTGTTTGGAACGCTGCCCCGTCCCCAGGAGCACGCTTGCTCCTCCGCACAACCCACACGGGTGCCTCCCCCCGCAGGACTTCCGGGGCCCACCCGGGCTGGTTCCAGGCTCTCAAAACTCATCGGGAGACACCGAACTTGCCTGTCTACGGGTCTCTGGACCCCACTGCACCAGGAGACCCTGGAGTACAAGAGGGACTGTACCTGGCACACAGCAGGTGCTCAATACAAGCTTCTGGGGTGACTAGGGCTTCACGGGATGATTACAAAGTTCCTTTGACCCCTGACGCATGGCAGTAGTCATCACCTTACACGTGTGTGCACCCCACAGTTTACATGCCCTCTCGTGATCCAAACACACTCTCTCTCAACACGCCCTGGAAGGCCACGCAGGCAACAGCCCCATTTTACAGATGTCCAGTGGAGTCCCAGGGCAGTGGGCTGGGAGAAACCCCAGGACTGGGACCCCCAGCCCAGTGAGAGCCAACCGAGCCCCAGTGAACTCCCGGGCGGGGGTCGGAGAATTTGATTTCTGCTCAGGGAAGCCAGGGTGGTTCCCTCCCATCCCCAACGCCCAAACTTCCCTGCTCCCCCTTTGCCAAAGGAAACGCCTAGAAACAAAATGATCACAGTATCTCGACCTGCAGGAGGGAGCTGACCCATCTCCAAATCCTTGTCAGAAATTCTAGATCAGGGGAAGCCAGCAACAGCCTTAAGGTGTGGGGTCGCTCTGCCCTCCCGCAGAGACACCCTCCCACCCGGTCCTCTGCTCCTGTGGCCACCACCTCCCGACTCAGCCTTTGTTACAGTTTAACATAGGCCGGCTAGGAGCTGCGGCGGAGAAACGAATCACATAATAGTTGATATGCGTTTTAATCAAGTAATTCGGGCAGAGCTGGGAGCTGGCGAGTGTGGACCGGGCCTCCCTGAATACCAAGCAGGCCTGGGCGCAGGTCTCAGAAAATGGAAAAGTCATTTTACAGCTCAGCTGGGGGCCCGGAGAGCCAGGGCCATGGCGGGCGCCTCGCAGCCCCTCCGCGGAACTGCTCAGCTGTAACCAGTGCACGGTGCGCAGCGAGGTGATGTCTGCGGGAGCCAGCCACACGAGGGCTGGGCATGGGGCATCAGCCGGGCCGTGGGGCTCCGGCCCCCAGTCAGACCTCTCTGGAAGCCCTCTCCCCACCTCCTCTGCCGGAGCTTCTCCTGGTGCCCTCTCGGCACTGCCACCAGGCGCCCAGGGGACAGACCTACTTAGTAACCCTTTCCCCTCCCCTCACACCTCACAGGCAGCCAGCCCAGGACCGAAGCCAAGAGATTCAGAACCCTGGTAGCCCCCCACCTGCCCCTCCCCCACCCCCTCCTGGACTCCAGCAGCCCCAGCAAGGGCAGGCCTGTGCACAGGCTGCGTCCTCCGCCGGCAGCACCCCGACCCTCCCTTGGCCTGCCGTTTGCAGCGGGCCCGGCCCAGCAGAGTGCGGCACAGTTTGCCGGGGTTCTGCGGATTCCGCGTATGTAAAATACGGATAACACCAAGGTGCTCCCCAACCACCTTCTCTGCTTTGCATTTTCCACGGCGCATAGTACGATCACACATGCTAAGTGTTCTAGTTTGCTGTGTGTCCCCAGCTCCCTGCCCCCACTGCCCTGGCCAGCACAAGCTCCAGGACAGCGGGTGTTCTCATCCTTCCGATCTCCAGGGCCGGGGCAGTGGGCACTCAAATACTTGCTGAATGAATGATGAGCAGATGAGTGAGGACATTAAAACACAGGAGCCTGGCTGGTGGCTCAGGTTGTGGTGGCATCATCCCTTGCACTGAAGGGTCATGGGTCTGAGTCTCAATCAGGGCACATACTCAGGTTGCAGGTTCGATTCTTGGTCGGGATGCGTGTGGGGAGTGGCTGATCCATGTTTCGCTCTCACATCAATATTTCTCTCTCTCTCTCTCCCCCTCTCCTTTCCTCTCTCTCTAAAATCAATGAAAACATATCCTTGGGCGAGGATTAAAAAAACAACAAAACAGACACGTGAAACAGTGCCAGGGACACATGCACGCTCAGCAAACATGCTACGTGTAGTTGAAGCAGCTGCCACTCCTGACAACCCCGGGAATGAAGGAGTGACTGTCCTGTCCTCCAGGGCCCTGCTCAGCCGCGTGGACTCATGCCTACGGCCTCCTTTATGGAAATCCATCTCGCGCGTGGCCTTCCTCTTTTCCTGCTGCTCCTACGTGTCCCGGCATCACTGTCTCTGCCTTCTCGGGAGTGCCCGAGGTGGGTCACTTTCACAGTTTGGTCATTACTGCCTCCAGCAATGCTTCAGGCTTAAGCTGCTCTAGGACCCATGTGTCTGTTTTCTGGGGGTCCGGGGTGTCCACAGAGCTCTGTGCCAACGCCATCCCTCAGAGGAACCCGTTTCTTCCTATCAGCCTTCTCCACGTCTTCACTGCCCAGCACTCATCCGTGTGCAGTCATTGCGTAGGTGGGAATGCCGGGGTGGGGGGGTGGTGGTGGGGGGGGATGTGGTCTCGAGTGGCACATCGCTGCTCTTGGGGCTCTGTCCGCACCTCCCACTGCTGCTCCGCTGAGTCTCAGCCGGCTCGTGACGCCTTGGTTCTCTGCCAGCCATTAGTCCTCCTCCTTCGGACTCAGCGGGGGACCACCTTCCCCGACGGCGTCCTCCTCCGTCTGCATTTAATTCATGTCAGGCTTGCTCTCCGAGAGGCCTCCCTAGGGACTGGAGGCACGGGCAAGGTGGGAATCCAAACAGGTCCTTCTAACTTCAAATCCTGCGCTATGTCTCAGCCACCGAGAGGAGTCAACCGCCCGATTTCACTGTCCCAGCTCAAGGGCAGGAGAGGGGGAAGTGTCTTTGAAAAGCGAAGGTGGAACTCCTACTTAGCTTACGACCTGAATTTGACAAAACGTTTTCTCCTCCAGGAAGTCCTCATCGAACCCATCCGGCTGCCCCCCTCCTCGTTTTAAACTCCGCGCCCGAGCATGGCTCCCGTGCTACAGCCCCATCCGGTTCTCAGGCTCGGGGGGCACTCCTCCTGCGTGCCTACTCAAGGGGCAGCTCGGGAGGAAGGAAGCGGTACCGCGGGAGGTGGTTCTGTGGGTCGCACTGCCAGAACTCGAGCCGGGGGGATCCTGTCTCAGGGGGGAGCCCGAGCCTTTTCTGCTCCCAACTGAACAAGCACGAGTCACAAACGGGAGAGAAGAGGGGTTTGCAGAGGGCTGGAACCACCCGAGGCAAACGCACTCAGGGAGGACTTCCTGGGTGCAGAGTTCGAGACTAAGGTGCACCTGCCCTTAAAGCAAGAGGTTGAAGACAGATGTCATAGGACCCTTCCAACTCGGTCTCCTTAACCTGTGGGCGTCATGTGCAGGGAACATGGAGTTTTGGGGGGAGCAGCTGAGATCGGGGAGGGGGAAGAGGGGCATTTTAGGCAGATGCCTGAGAGGCAAGAGCAAGCCCGCCATAGGAGGACCTCCGCTCCCTGTCCCCTTTGACACTCCTCCTGTGACTTTGAGACAATAAAACAATCACAGTTTCCCTTCGCTGCTTCAGCGGGTACTTGGCAGATGGCAGAGTTCTGTCAGGTCCCGAAAGGGGGGCTCGCCCACGGGGTCCTGTCTCGGGAGCGTGGTCGCGGCAGCCACAGGTAGACACCGGGGGAGGAGGGGAGAGAAGCTGTAGGGTCAGGTGGACCTGGGTTCGCCGGAATTCGGGCTCTGCCTCCTCAGAGTCGATGCCAGATGGGCTGTTCAGCTCCAAAGCCTCGTTCTGTTTATTTCTAAAATCGAGGCAGCGATGGGAGTCAAGAGGGAGAAAGGGAAACGCAGGAAACTGGAGGCTGAGCCCGGAGAGCTGCGGGTGGCGGGCACCCGGGCGACCCCCTGACACGTTCTCCTCTCAATCAGGCAGAAGCCTGGTAAGTGGGGAGCTGGCTGGCACTGCAGGCTCAGTCCCGACCTCCCGCGTGGCCTTCAGCATGTACTCGAACTCGTGGGCTCTCCATCTCCCCCTCCCCCCGGGACTGAGAACTGCCCCCGCCCACTTCTCGGATGTGGCTGCAGGGGCACCTCCAGGAGCCGTGCCTTGGACACGGCCACCACAGCCTGCGCCCCGTACTGACTCGGTGACTCCACTCTAGGCTGCGGCGTCCTCCTCCGTCAAAGGAGGAAATGACAGCGCCCGCCTCATCGAGTCATCACACGTGAAAATGCAACCCATGACTGCAAGACAAGGGCTGACAGCACTGCTGGGTACACAACCGTGTTCAACAGACAGCAAGTTAGCTACTTTTATTACTATGATTATTACTGCTGTTGTTACTGTTGGTGCCTGCATACAACAGGAGCTTCCTTGACCCTGCACCCTTCACAGGCAAGCACATCTGCCTGGCACAAAGTGCTAAGGCGAGGAATGAACGCATGAATGAATGAATGAATGGAGAATGAATGAATGAATGAATGGAGAATAAATGAATGGATGAATGCCCCTTTGTTATCCTTTCCTTACTCTACCAAGGTGGGGACTCAGCACAGCCCCAGCCACGCCCACAGACCCCACGCCCCATCCCATCCCCAGGGAAAGCCATCCCAGATGTAAGTAAACGGTGCCCACAGAGAGGAGGGGGTGCCAGAGCCCAGGTAAGGGCTGCAGCTGGCATACAAATGGTGGCAGGTGCTAAGGGCCCAAAGAGGAGACAGACCCTCAGGAAGCTGGGCCTGGGGAGGCCTGCGGTGAGGCTTCAAAATCAGCGAAGGAGAGAGAACAGCAGCTGGGGCCCCCTTGGCCAGATGAAGCCACCCGGCAGGGCAAGGCAAAGGCAGCCCGGCCAGCCGTCAGTGCCCCACAAAGCCACTGTGAAAGGGCCATATGCCTGAGAAGCCAAGCCTGCCCGGACCCTCTTCCTCCCCCTCCCCCTGGAGCCCTGGGAGACAGCGGCGTTGCAGCCAACTGGAAAGTTGTCAAAGGAGGCGGGATGGCAAGTGGCCTCGGGACCCCTGGCCCCTGCTTCCCTCCATCTATAGAACACCCTGCCTCTGGGCTCAGCCTTGAGGGAGGCTTAAACCTGGGGCTCACTGTACCCCAAAACCTGGGCTGTGTGATCACACACGGTCTCCCACAGCCAGACCGGGCGTGAAAGCCACGGGAATGAGCAGAAACAGCTGCTCATGGACGCGGCTGCCCTGAGCCTGTCCTGTAGCAAGCTGTGGTTTCCGCTGCAGCCCTGACGGTATTCGCATTATCAGCCCCATTTTACAGACGAGGAAACTGAGGCCAACGGGGTGAACTAACTCAATGGCACAGTGACAACCGAGACAACTGGCCCCAGAGGCCCCCTCTTGACCGTCAAGGTGACACGTGTGTCCTGGTCTTTGAGGTCCTCCGTGCACGGGCCACGCGCGGCTGTCCTCTGGGCCACTTCCAGGCCGGCCCAGCTGCCGTGGCCCGGGCTGAGGCCCTCACATTATTCCCAACTGCCTCACTCCCCCCTCCCAGCCTGGCTCGAGTCCCCGAGCCCATGGAGCTGTCCCGGACGCCACATCACAGAGCTCTCCTCGAGCCCGGTGGCACGTGCCCTTGGCACCCCCTCCTGCTAGAGGCTGACGCGAACTTCCAACGGGCCGTCCTGCTTCCCAAATGCACCTTACCATCCAGTCTGCCACAGGTCCATCGGGACTTCCTGAGTGGGGGACGTGGTTCCCCCGTCACACTGGGAATTCCCCGGGGCCCGGGAATGGCGCCTTCAGTGAGACTGGGAACTTCGTGAGGGTGGAAACTGTCCCTTCTGTTATAACTGGTGTGATCCCAGGGAGGATGGCTGGGCACGGCTCTGTGGCTACCGTTCCAGACGGCTGTGAATGACAGTCTCTAACGGGACTGCAGCCACCCGTTAACAGGGAGACATGGCCCTGGTCATCACAGACACAGACCTGACTCAAGCGTCCCCAAAGGCAGACTCAGAACCATGCCCAGGTTTCCTTCCCTCGGGCGTCACTTCTACCCATGCAATTTCCACCCATCCCCACCTCGCTCTCTTTAAAAAGGAAACCCTGAAACCTAGCTGATGCTGCCGGTCAAGGTGCACAGAGGAGCAGGTGCCCAGCAGGTACTTACCAAGTTCCTACTGGGCACCCCGCAGACCCACACTGATAAAATTGCAGCAGTTACATTTCACCGCCACAGAAGAGAGCGGGTAGCTCGGGCCCTGCTCCGTGGAAAGAGACCACTTTCTTACAGGTGGGCAGGGCTGTGGCTGACCCTGGAGAGCAGATAGGAAAGCCAAGCAGGGTCCCTGGAAAAGCAAGCCAACCATCCTGCCACTGGTGAGGGGCTTCACGGGGGCCAGCCTCTCTCCTTAGAAACAAAAGGCTTGACCTGGAGTTCCCCTCTGCAGACCAACGCCATGGCCATCAGCTGAGTTACCTGCTGCCACCTCCAGTGATTCCAGATTAACAGGCGAATGGTCACGGCCAAAGTGCCCCCCCAAACTGGCTACAGGCACCCAGCATCCCAGCCAGAAGACAGGACTACTACCTTGCCCAGAGGGGGGTCCCCGGGGAGCCTGGGGACTGGCTGGAAAGACTAAGGAGCTCTAGACTGAATGCCTTCAACTTGCTGTGTGACCTCTGGCAACTCTAAACCCCTCTCTGGGCCCCCAGAACAAGAGGTCCTCCTGGATCTCTAAGAACCACCCTGAGAAGGAGACCTGGCTTGTGGCTCATTCGTCACTTCACAACACAGAGCCCAGTCCCTGCCGCACAGTCCGACCCTCCGTGAATGCTGGATGGAAGAATGACTGACCAGTACGGGCAGTAAGGAGCTCCAGGGGGCATTGGGATCCCAACGTGGAGGTCCCGTGTGGGCTACAGGACATCCTGAGACTGTCTGATTCCTGTGAGGGCAGGAAAGATGAGTTCTTTCCTTCTCATGCCCTGCCTGGGGCCAAGCCTGCCTCCCAGCAGCGCCCAGGCCCTTCCTCTTGTCTTCGGAGAAGGGGGTGGGGCAGGCCTAGCCCTCTCCTCCACTCCCCTCCCCTGCACCAGTCACAGCCCTTGTGTCTCAGGCTGGTCACCGGGCAGCCAGAGGCCTCTCGGGCGCATTCTCCCACTGCCCCTCCCCACCCCCTCCCAGCCTGTCGCGCCCCCATCAATCTGCCGCAGCCCAGCCTCTCCAGCTGGCCTGGCCGGGCCGTTCCCAGGCAGAGCAGGTCCACAGTGGAAGGTGGTGGAAAAATGTGGACAAATTTCTGATTTGCAACACTCTGGGAAAGGGTTTATTGCCATTGTTTGAGGACGAATGTATAAATAAAGCAGGGCGAAGATTGCAGGGGGAGGCTGATGAAAGGCAGAAAACGAGAAATTTTATGGCCATAAGGAGCGTACTCTAATGGTGATTTTTGAGGCACTGGACCATGGTAGTTACTTAGCCAAATGATCACTGTGAAGCTGGGCGAGGCGGCTTATTTCTTAATTACTGTTACGTATTATGTCAGGCGGACGCGCAGCCCTGGAAAACTTGGGTTGAAGCAGACACTGGCTAGAGCCAGGTCCCAGTGCCAGGATGCCGGTGGGCCAACGGAGGGCCGCCACTGGCACCCCTCAAGGGCAGGGGTCCCCTGGATCTGCTGCCCTCTCCCCCCACCCCTGCCCAGGTTCCTGCCCCCAGAGAAAGTGCCGTGAGAAGCCAAAGAAAGACTCAAACTTGGGGCTGCACCTTTAAGACAGGAACCCAGCCACGCAGCACAGAGTGCTGAACGTGAGCAGGTTCCGAGCGAGCTGGGCTGATCGAGCACAGCATGAAATGGATGGATGTCCACCTTCGACAGGTATTTGCAAAAAGCAGCTAGGGACTCACCTGGGGCTCCCTCGCTGTGGGTCTCTGCACAATAACAGGGCAGGATAGGGATGGAGGGGGCGTCTGTGTGGTCGGGAGGGGTGGGGGACAAGAGGGGTGGCTCTGACATGCCGTGTCACCTGGGCCAGGCACAGGGCCTCTGGGGGCCTCTGCTTCCTCATATGTAAAAGGGAGCAGGACTAAACAGTCCCCTTGGGTCTAACACCTTGCGGTTCTGTGACTCTAAGACGCTATGATTCTCTTGCTCTTGGAGTCGGTGAGGTCGAGTTTTCAAAGCTGCTCAGCACGCGCCCTGTTCACCCTTTTCGTCTGGTCTGCTTTCAGAGGGGTGCCAGACAGTGTGTTGTGGGCGACTGTGTGCAGGCGCTGTGTCCTCTCACGGTACCCTCACTGTCGTCTCTGGTGACCGCTCAGAAAGGTGGGGAGACCTGCTCAGGTGCTAAGAGGCAAAGCCCCCCTTCCGACCCAGCTGGGCCCAGCACCAAAGCCAATCAATGCGTTTTAAAGAAATCGCCCTGGCCAGTTTGGCTCAGCGGTTAGAGCGTCGGCCTGCGGTCCTGAGAGACCCGGGTTTGGTTCCCGCCAAGGGCACGTACTTCGGTTGCAGTTTGTCCCCGGCCCTGGTTGGTCGTGCGGGTGGCAGCCACTCGATGTGTCCCTTCACGTCGATGTTTCGCACTCTCTCTCCCTTCCTCTCTCTCCCTCCCATTCTATCTGTACAAAAAATGGAAAAATATCCTTGGGTGAGGATAAAAAAAAAAAAAAAAAAAGAAAACAATTGGTGCCCTGGATGGTTTGGCTCAGCGGTTAGAGCGTCAGCCTGCGGTCCACAGAGACCCGGGTTCGGTTCCCGCTAAGGGCACGTACCTTGGCTGCAGTTTGTCCCCGGCCCTGGTTGGGTCGTGTGGGTGGCGGCCACTCGATGTGTCCCTTTCACATCGATGTTTCTCTCTCTTCCTCTCTCTCCTTCCCGCTCTATCTGAGTAAAAAATGGAAAAATGTTCTCGGGTGAGGATAAAAAAAAAAAAAGAAATCAAGTGGTGTCCCCAACATCTTCACATTGCCGGGTCCCCGTGGGAGCTTCTGCTTCCGAGGTGACATCTAAGAAGGTGACTTCCAGCAAGCTCCCAGGTGATGCTGCTGCTCATGGGGCCCCAGTTTGAGAACCACTGTGCTGATCTGAGAAAAACAGGGACAGCTAAACAGTGACAGCTTAAAAAATAATCCCCTGCTGCTCAAAACCCTGCATCTCCTCACCGATGATCAGAATGGAAACCGCGGGCCTGAAAGACATGGCCAAGCCCTCGGCCTCACCGGCTCCAAAACGCTGGATCTTTTTCACGCTGCAGTGCTGGGGTCGGGGGACAGACACTCAGTCCAAGGTGTGTGGGGCAAGATGGGCAGGTGAACTTTCTTCTCTGTGGTCCCTGCTCCTGCAACTTGCCACAGTGGCTAGGTCATCAGAGTCTTAACAGACCATGGCCAAGGACTCCCAGAGCCCTGACCAAAACCCAACCTGCCCCCTGACCCGCCCCAGCCTCTGAACCCACCGACTGCCACCCCTTCTCGCCACCTGGCTCTTACCTAACTCTTCTTTCTTTCCCCACCGCCTTCCCCTTTGATTTTAGCAGGCGGATGTGTCCCTGGTCTCAGCAAGTGGAAAGGGCTGTCCAGTGTCAGGAGAGTGAGCTTTAAGAGGCGCAAGTCAGCCCTGCTGGTGTGGCTCAGTGGCCGGGCGTTGACCCTTGCACCAGCAAGTCGCTGGTTCGATTCCTGGTCAGGGCACATGCCTGGGTTTCAGGCTGGATCCCCAGTGGGTAGCATGCAGGAGGCAGCCAATCAGTGTTGATGCTTCTCTCACCAATGTTTCTCTCTCTCTCCCCCTCTCCCTAAAATATCAATAAAAACATTTAAAAAATAAGTAAATAAAAGGTGCAAGTCAGGGACGGCTCCTGACACATGCTCCGCCATGGCCCACCTTCCAGCCTGAATAATTTGGAGGGGCAATAGTTCCTCTCCAGAGAGACAGTGTTTTTATCTGCTTTGTTCCTCACTTTATTCCCAAGGCCCAGAAGAGGACTTGGCCCATGGGATGAGCTCAACGCACATTTGCTGAACGAACCAACAAACGAACGAATGAACGAACAAACGAACGCACATTTAAGAATGAATGTATCGCCTCTCCTTTATGCCCAGGTCGACGCAATAACTCGCAATGTTCCGACAGATGCCTACGATGGTTTGCTCTTCAAACCGATGTGTGAGTGTGCTAGGATCACCCCGCACGATCATCTCATTAAAGATGTATTTATGCAACGCCAGACACCTGGCCCCGCGCTGAAAACCCCAGCTAGCCAGCTGGACAGTCCCAAGAGGTCCCGAGGATCGGCCCTCTGGAAACCCACACAGAGGTGCTCCGCTGAATTCCCCCGACTGTGCCCAGAGGCTGGGTCTTCTCCGAGGCGGGTCAAATGCAAAAGCAGTGTCTTGGTGATGCCTGCACCACAGCCGCCTTTGCCCACGGAGTCCCTCGGCACCACCACCCACCCCGGACTGAGCACACCTCTCTGCAAATGGGCTGCTGGAGGGAGTCAGTGTTTAAAGGAGTTAAATTTCAATTTGATCCTGCTGCTTACGCCTTTTCTAGTTTGATGTGTTTTTGATAACAATATTTTTTTGATCAATAAAAATAAAATCTGTTACTCACACCCTGGGGCAATTATTGCTCTGGGCCCAGTTTGCTGAATCTTGATGGAATAATGTTATTTTCCCCAAATGTGGCCAGCCAGAGGTTGGTTGCATTAAAGCCGCGGGGAGGGGGTGGAATCTGAAAAGGTACTGGCTCTCAGAGGACAAAAGCGTGCTTCTGGGTATTTGGGGTTGGGCGAAGCAGTCTCATTGAAGGAGCTGAGCGAGGGATCAGGCTTCACAATTCCAGAGAACAAATGGTCCTCTCGGGAGACAGGTGACGCGCTTACCTGGTGCCAGGCACTGTGCTTGGCATGCATAATCGGCCCCCCAAAGCTCAGCCCTGGCAGGCTTTGCTGACATTAAACCAGCTCTGAGGCTGAGACCCAGACAGGGGCAATGACTTACTCAACGTCACACGGCTGTGTGCTAGGACTTGAACCTGGATCCATCGGGCCTCTGAAACCATATGTGCACCCCTTCTCCCTTTCTCTCAGTGAGGACAGTGGGAAAGCCTTGGAAACTGCCAAAGGTTCCCCTCCCAACACTTCTCTCTGTACCCCTTTGCCTCCTTCCCCGCTCTCCTCCAATGCCACACTGTGCTCGCTCCAAAGAGCCCAGACAGGGCCACCGGAAAGTCCAGTGCTCGGTGGGCCGGGCGGGGATGCAGCCTTCGACATGTGGACGGATGCCGTGGGAAGGGGCCGGGTCCTGGCTTTGGGAGACGACGTGGAAGGACGCACGTTGTGAGACGATGTGGAAGGACACACGTTGTGAGACGATGTGGAAGGACACACGTTGTGAGACGATGTGGAAGAACACACGTTGTGAGACGATGTGGAAGGACACACGTTGTGAGACGATGTGGAAGGACACACGTTGTGAGACGACGTGGAAGGACGCACGTTCCCGTCAGCGGTGGACCTGCGGCGTGTGCACGGGGGTTCATGTGTGCTTACAACTCTGGGACTTTTGCTCTCCGTTGTGTATTTCTGAGCAAAATAATCTCTTAATAGGAGACTCGTAAGTCTCCTGCACAAGGCAGGGAGAGCAGAAGGGATGGTTGGGCGGCCTCAGAGGCGGAGGCCGGCGTTGATACCGGTGGCTAGATTTGGAAGGTCGGTGGGGAACAGGGGAGGTGGCAAAGGGAGGTTCTGAAAGTGAAAGGGGGTCAAGGGGGCCTGGAGATGCGGACAATGTTGGTGTTGGCGGTGTGGGAGCTGGTAACCTCGATGGACAGGAAAGAAAAGAAATCAACACAGCACCCAGTGGGTGTCAAGCTCTGCCCATACACCCCTTCATCTCTTCTTGACAGCTACACCCACAATGAATTTTATCATTCCCGTTTTTCATTTTTGTTGTGTTAATCCTCATCTGAGGATACTTTTCCATTGATTTTTAGGTAGAGTGGAAGGGAGGGAGGGAGAGAGAGAAACATCAATGCGTGAGAGACACATCGACTGGTTGTCTCTTACATGACCCTGATCAGGGCCGAGGATTGAACCTGCAACCCAGGTACGTGCTCTTGACCAGAATCGAACCCTTCGGTCCAAGGGCCGACGCTCTAACTGCTGAGCCAGACCAGCCAGGGCACCATTCCCATTTTTTAAATGAAGAAAGACAGATGCTCGGGTTAAGCCACCAGCTCAAAAACATCAGGCAGAGCCAAGATTCGGGATTCGAATCCAAGCCTGCTGAGCCTCGTGATGCTGGGAGGGAATCCTCTCCAAGCCCCACTTGACCCTGGAGCCTCCCTCCCCCTGCGCCCACAGCACCTCCCAGCCTCAGCCTCCAGCCTCCGCCCCCGCAGGCTCCACCGCCTGCCCCCCAACGAGCTTCCCCGGGAAAGAAGAGGGCGTCGGCGGCTCTGCTGGAGACACACCGAGTTCACCGTGTCCTTTCCTTCCTCCTCTTTAATACTCACGATGTCTGGGGAGGTTTTACTCACGGCCTGCGCACTGGAGACTCATTCTGTCTCCCAAGTGCTCGCTTTTCTCTCGAGGAAAGTGGAAAACCAGGCTTCTCTTCCACCACGGGCCCCTCTCGTTGCCTGTCTTGTGCCCAGAATATTCCAGTCCATTCCCAAACTGCCTCTTTGGCCCTTTTCTCGGCCTTTTTCTCGAAAGCGAGCCCCCCGCCCGCCTTCCCGCCCCACAGCCCGGAAAGGCTGGCGGCGGGCGGGTCTTGGAACAGCGCGGAGGCGGCATGAGTCTGGAGGGCGGGCGGGTGGGAGCGTGGCGTGCAAGGGGGACCCCGCGGCCTGCCCCACTTTGAGGTGCATTTGCCCCAGAGAGCTGGACTGGCTCCAGCTCTGGAGGGAGGAGTCGGGCGAGTGTGGAGCCTTCACTGGTCCCATCGGGTTCCCGTTACGCGTCGGGCAGTAAATTATAAACAAATGCCTCCTGCTTCCATTTCTGAAGGCATCTCCCGCCCTGCCTTTGCCCTCCACACTTTGAGGGTACATCCCCTTAAGTGGTGCCGGATGGGACCAGGAGCCAGGTGAATGGGGTCTCACAGGCCCGGGCCGTCATCTGGAGAGCTTGCAGCCCCCACCAGCAGGCTGGCACCCACTCTCCAGGCCCTGCAGCCAGACCGGAGATGACACGTGACAGACAGACGAAAGGACGGACAGATGGATGCCCTCGGGGAGTGCGGGTCCGGGTTCTAAGTCAGCAAGTTTCATAAGCTGGGACTGGAGAGCTCTGGCCCAAGGGGAGGCAAGAGGGTGGAGAGGGCACTGTGGAGCACACAGGCCCGGGCTAAGGCTGGGCGGTGCGTGCGGCGGGCATGACCATAGCCCTGGGCTAAGAGGGTGGGGAGGGGCGCAGCAGGTCCCTGGGCCTGGGCACCCAGGGCGTGTGAGACAGAGTGTCTTTGGCACCCGGAGCAGGGCAACCAAAAGCCACCCCACCCTGGCCCCGCCCTTCCCCCCACTTCCCAGCTCCCTCTGCCTCTGCTCCCATTATGGGGTTTGGAAATCAGAGACTCAGCCACATCTGTGCAAATCACTGATCTTGCATCTGGGAGCATTAGCCAGGCACCAAGGCTGGGCACTTATTATCTCATGTAATCCTGGCCCCAGCGCCACCTGCTAGACTCTATTACCCCCACTGTATAGGCAAGGGCTGTGGGTGCAGGGGAACCACTCCCCGCGATTGCTCCAGCTCACCGAGTGCTCCCTATGTGCCAGGCACTGGTAAGGGCTCTCGGGGGGTTAGCTCACTTGACTGATGTTGCAACTGTTATGATTCCATTTACAGACAGGAAACCAAGGCGCAGAGAGGCAGAGTGGGGGCGATCGTGGGTCTGGAGCAGCAGCCACCCCTGTGTGGGACAGCTTCCCCAGATAAACTTGGTCCCTAACGTCCGAGACGGCATCTGTGTGAAGAGAGTCGGTCCTTTAGGCCGGGGGCAACCTGAGAGACCATTTCGTCCCAACTCACTGTCTTACAGAGGAGCAAACAGCCCGGGAAGGGTTTGTGACTAGCCAGAGGTCACACAGCAGGTTAGAGGGAGAGCTGGGGCTGGCCTCAGGCCCCTCTCTAGTCCCTGAGTGCCTGGATACTCTCAGGATGTCAGCGATGGGGGGAGGGGCGACAGCAGGCCCTCACAGGCAGGGGTCCCCTGAAGGTGTTGCCCGTATGGCCACCGTCTTATCTAAGTCCTGGGGCCCCTGACCGGGATCCCAGCTCTGCAGCTCTCAAGATGCCCTGGATTCCTCCGGGGCCCCCCTGCAAGCCTAGAAGCAATGCCATTGGCTGTCACCCCGTCTCAGGGTGTTCCAGACCTGGGGGGAGGGGAAGAGGGAGGGGAAGGGAGACTGAGGCCAGTGGCCTGAACTGAGTGGTGTCTGGCCAGACTGGGTGTCCAGAGGCATCATTTTCTTGTCCCTGACACAGAACACGGGCTACCAGCAAGATACGGCTTTGCAGACCAAAATCTGGGAGGTCTGAATCCTGGGTGACCTCGGACTGCTCACTGAGCCTCTCTGAGCCTCAGCATCGCGGAGGCAGGTGGAGCTCAGGCAAAGCAAGTGTCTAAGGAAAGAGGCAAAAGAGAGACCCCTGTCCTGGGCCCCTGAGCCCTCCCAAAGGCCCCCAAGGAAAACCGACACAGGCGCTTGCCACATCCTCCTGGGCCCTAACTTGTTGCAGGAAGAAACCTGAGGAAGCTGGGGCCGGCCTGAGAAGGGACTTGGCTACAGCTGAGTCACTGCTTGCCAAAGGTTACCTAAGATGTGTCCAAACAAGAACCGGCTAAGGTTCTCCTCCAGGGCCTCCAAACACACCTGCCCGCCCAAACCCAGGACAAAGGCAACCCTCCCCCCGGGGAAAGATGTGCCAGTCTGGGAATGATGGGCATCCAGAGAAAAGCTTATGCAAATGAATGTAAAACACCTGGCAAGGAGCAGGAACTCTGAGAACGCGCAGGAGCCATTCTGATTTTAACACACGTTCAATGAGCACCTACTAGGTAACAGGCCTTTCTCACAGGTCCCCCTTCTCATCTGACTTATAGTTCTGAGGGTTCCTGCTTTTCTCAGGGGAGCACTTTGAGGCTGGGAGGGTATGGCCCAGGTGTCCACGTGGCTGGACCAGCCACAGCTATGACTCTGGGTCAGGGGTTGGAAACCTTGACCGGTTCACTGGAATCATCTGGGAGCTTGAAAAAGACTGCTCCCCACTGTGATGCAATGGTCTGGGGTGCAGCTTGGGCATTTCTGGTTTTCAAAGCTCCCCACTGTGAATCTCGAGCAGCCAGGGCTGTGACGGCTGCCCCGGAGCCCCCAGGGTTTGCTCTGAAGTTCCCCCTCTCGGATTCAGCTCCCAGGGCAGCCTGCTTAAGAGATGAGTACGCGGGGAGGAGTCATGGAGATTTCAGAGGGGGGAGCACTGGGGGCAGGGGATGGACCCTCCCCATCTGCAAGTACTGGGTGAGCTGGCTTAGGAGTGGGGGCCCCAGAAGCTGGGCTGGAGCTCCCGGGACTAGGCTGGGGGGTGACTGACACCATCCCTGTGCTTCTACCACATTCTCAGAGTGCACAGCTCCCCGCTCAGCTGTGCTTCCTCCTCACCCCCAGGACCTCAGGACCTGCACACACTCATAGGTGTGCACGTCCTGAATTCTAATCTCGGTCCTCCTACTGCGTCCTCCAGAGTCCACCTGCCAGCACATGTCCTCCGTGTGCTCCAGTGAGGGTCTGGCGCCCTGGGGAAAGGGTTCCCGTCCTGAGGCTGCTGCACCGTCAGGGGTGTGCAGACCGAAGCTTCCTTCCTTCCCGAGACTCTGGGAGGTGACGGTGAAGCCCACCACACAGCCAGCTTCTCCCCACCCTGCCCTTTCTGCAGGCGTTTACTATGGACCAAAGCCTCCGGGTGGGTATTCCTACTCTCCCCCATTTCACAGATGGGCACAGGCGCAGAGTGGTAAGACAGCGTGGCGCCTCCACACAGCACACGCGCTAGCTGCTCCGGGGTCAGGACTCAACCCTGGCACCTCCCTTAGCTGCTGAGCAGGGGCGAGCGGTGGAGGTCCTGCCCTGTCAGACCACAGGAAGGACTGCCCCACCTCAGCAGTCCTGAGCCCTTGGTGGAGCCAGCTGCCGGGAGCCGCAGAATGTCTCGGGTCTTTCTCGGTGACCCCTGCGCCCTACGCCTACCACTGGAGCCAAGCTCCCAGAGGCCCCTGCCACCAAACAGTCTGAATTTCCCCCAGGTGAGTCGGAGGGGAAATTCGATCCAGTCTGCTTTGCGCCAAACGCGCCAAAAGCGTGTTTGCTCGGAGAGGCCCGCGAGGCCTGGGCTGCCCTGGTCTCAAAGAGCTGACTTTCAAACCCTGTCTGCAGGTGGCACGCTGCCATGTACCACCTGGGTGGAGCGGTGCACCCCGAGGGCCTGCCAGGGAATGGATGGGGAGACGTCGGGGCTCCATGATGGGCCAGGCCCCACCCACCCCTTCCCCACAGGCATGGGCTGGCGTGGCGCTTACTCAGAGCGGGGCTGAGATGGGCAGGGCAGCCCCTTCGCCCGCTGACGATACTGAGCAACTACTAGAGAGAATGCGGCACCTGCAGGTGTGCTCATCTGTGTCCCTCTGGGACCTCAGGCAGACAGTACGCACCCCCCACACCCAACAACTTCTCCGGAGAACCCAGGAGGTCCCCACAGGCCAGAGGGTGCTCAGGGTCTCCCCTAGACAGCACCAGACCTCTGTCATGTGGAGGACAGCCGGAGGTTTGGTGTTGGCCTTCAACCTTGAGCTGCAGAGACAGCCCCCACCCCCCGACTTCCAAATTACACAGGGTGGGCAAAAGTAGGTTTACAGTTGTTCATATGGAAAACAACACAATAATTAATAATAACATAGAATAAACTCCATTTCCCATATTCACTACTTTTGCTGTCCCACGTGTTATTATTTTGGGTTGAATTGGCACAGTCTCTGGTGAAAGGGGGTGCAAATGACCACCTCTTTTCTTTTATAGGAAATGTCACCATTTCTGCGGCTGCAACACCACCGAACCCGCCCACACCCATGTCTGTCTAGCTCCAGACACAAAACACCTCGTTCCTTCTGTGTAGGCCAGAGAGCTGTGAAGGGCACGTGCCACGGGTGTGGGGTCCAGGCCAGAGCCCATCACAACCCTCTCAGTCTGTCCCGGTAATAACAGCTACCAGCCGCCACCGGCACGGCGCCGTGACCAGGCTGTGCGCACACCTGTGAGGTCTGACCCGCGCGACCTCTGTCGAATGGAACTCCGCGTGGCATGAGAAAACCGAGGCCCAGAGACACAAGGCGGTCTCCCCAAGGACACACAGCAGTAAGACTGGAATTTGGATCCAGCTGACTCTGCAGCCTGGAAGCTGAGCCACCAGCCTGCACTGCCATCTTTAAATCACTGCAACCAGAGGGTGACATCTCCGGGTGGGCTTGTCCAAAGGCTGGCATGTTCCCTGGGAAAGGAAATGTATTAACCCAGCTCCCCTAAGGATCTGGGGTTCACCTGTCACATGTCTAGGGGGACAGCCGGTGTCTCGGGGAATAGGGCCCAGAACAGGGAGCTCCTGGCCTCCCCTCCCCCGTCTATAAAATGGGAATAGAGACCTAGATGGTCCCAAAGCTCTTCCCCACCCAGGTCTCACACCACATCCATGTCCACCGTGTGACTGAGCTACTGATGTCACCCTTTAGACCTGTTTCCCCACATGCAAAACAGGGGTGACAAGGCAACTTCACAGAGGGTGTGTGGCTCCCAGCCCTGGAGGAGCTTTGCAAACTGTAGAGTGCTGGTCAAAGAAGGCTCCGACGGCTCCGTCAGCGGACTTCCAGCATGGCCACCTCGCCCTCCTCCCTGGGAGCAGCTGGTCTGTGCCCTCCCCCACCGCAGGCTTTGTCTTCCCCTTTCCAGGTCACCAGCTCCCCATTTGTTATGCCTCCTGGCCTCCTCCGGGTTTGGAAAGCTCTGAGCAGTCGGGAAGGGAAAACCCAGATGTGGCTACAGGCCGTGTGGGGCCAGGAGAGAGGTCACCACCGCCTCAGCGGAATGAGATCATCTTTCCAGCAAGATGGAATCTGTCCCGGCCCTGTCACCAATTAGCTGTGTGACCTTGGGCAAGTCACTTAACCTTTCTGGGACCTCTGCCCCTCCATCTGTGAAAGTGAGAGGGTCAGCCTAGATGCTTCCAGACCTGACATGTGAGGAGGGTCTGATGCAGGGAGAAGCTGTTCCCAGCCCCAAAGCCCAGTCCCGGTACAGTGACCTGGCGTGTGTTTCGGGACCCTGGATCGGAAAAGGGAATTACAGCCTCGGGGTCGCACGCGCCCCGTGCCAGCGGATGGGGGCAGGACGGCTATGCTTCCCTTTCTCCCTGTTCTCTGCCAGTCGGAGGGGAAAGGGACCCGGGAGTCACCTGGGATGGGCTGGTGGCAGTCGGCCTTAACTTCAAGGCCATGTACAAGTCATGTCACACTTCCCGGCCTGTCTGGAGACTGCCAGTCTGCTTCTCTCTCACCCCGGGCCAGGCTGCGGCTTATCTGGAGACTGTCCTCCAAGCCAGCAGCTGTATTTCAGGAGGGCCAATTCCTCCGCGCGGCTCTGAACTGCCCAGACTCCAACCAGCTCAGCTGCTTCCCAGCAGGAGGCCTGAAGTGACAGCCTACTGCTCTGGTCCTCAGTCTTACCGTCTGTGAAATGGAGAGCGACGGCTCCTTGGGTTTTCCGGTGAAAGTCACAGGGTCAGGCACATCAGTGCTCAGATCCACAGTGACAAAACCACCGATAAAACCCACTGCGGATGAGGCGTGGAGCAGGAGGCAGTCGATCACTCCAGCCTCCAGAAAGGGACGTCCTTACAGCCCCGCAGGTGTGGCTCAGTGGCTGAGCGTCGACTCGCACACCAAGAGGTCACCAGTTCGACTTCCGGTCAGGGCACATGCCCAGGTTGTGGGCCCGATCCCAGTGAGGGGCATGCAGGAGGCGGCCAATCGATGTCCTCCCTCATTGATGTTTCTCTCTCTCTCCCTCCCTCGCCCTTCCTCTCTCTAATATCTTTTTTTTTTTAAAAAAGGTGACATTAACTGTTCAAGTCTGGAGCGTGCCTGTCACACAAGGCCACCTGCTCAGAATACACGTGTGTATGGAATGCACCCTTCCCCGTGGAGAAACGCCTAGAGCAGACTCCCACGCCAGTCACGGTTCACTCTGGGGGTGCGCAGGAGGGGGTGGCGAACTTTTCTATACTGTCCCAACGTTCGCCTTTTCTTCCCCACGATAAGCATGTCATTCTTGTTAACGAAGAGTTAATGAAGTGTTTTGGGATGTTAGAAACCAGGAGTGTTTTATTTTCTAATTCCAAGCGGAAATCTGACCTAAAGCTGCAGCCTCTCTCACGGAGCAAGAGAACCGGTGAAGAATGAATGAATGAATGAATGAATGACCTGAAGACGGAATGAGGAGCAACTGCAGGCCTTGGGAAAGGTCCCCTGATGCTGCCATGTCACTGAATGTCACTTAGCACCTACTTCAAGGTGGCTGGGACAGGGTCATCACCGTTGGGCCCATTTTGAAGACAAGATCACAAAAGCCAAGTGGCTTGGCCTTCGGAAGTGCTCACTTGAGGATTTGGGAAAGTAAAGCTCCCCCTCCCCGCACTCGGGGTCCTCCCAGCACCTGCAGCCCCCAGAAGAGAGGCTGCTGCCCTGGCCCCTGAGCACCCACCTGTCCCCAGTGAACTGCCATCCTGCTGTCCAGCCCCAGGGCAGACCTCCGAGGACGCGGGTGCAGGCAGAGACCAGGGACCCAGAGATAAATCCTGCCACTCTCCAGCTCCAGGCAGCTGCTCTCACTGCTCCCTGGAAATGTTCTTTGATTTCAAAACAGGCTGGAGTGTAAAACCAATAAAGCCTCCTGTGCCCATAAACAAACAGGCAGCCGCTGACCTCCCCTCCCAGAGCCCTCCGCCCACCCCGCACTCTCAGGCGCAGTCAGAGGGCAGGGCTGAGCGCCATTGTTCCCGGTAATTAATTGCAGTAATAAGGAGCCGCACTGAGCTTCAAAGGCCAGGCTGGGCCTGGGAGCCCGAGCCCCGGCCCCGTGTGCAGCCAGAAGCCGGCGTAGGCACCAGGCCCGCCTCGGGCACCAGCCCCTCACTCTGAGGACCTACTGTGTGCAGGCATGGCACCGGGCACTCGGCTTTTCCCAACAGGGGGGGTGGGTGTCATTCACCCTACTTTCCAGGTGAGGAGACTGAGGCTCAGAGAGCCCGTTTCTTGCCTGAGGTCACAGAGCAAGGGGACAAGCTAAGTTCACCCAGAATGCAGCCCCCGGGAGGCTTCCAGAACGTGGAACGAGAGCCTTCGCTTTCCCAGCAGGAAGACGGGAGGATTACGGTCAGTGCAAGAGAGGCGGACACGCCACGCAGGTCTGGGTGGGCGGTGGTGGTGGGAGCAGGTCAGGAACTTTCTGGAAAGGTGCACGGGGAATGTGTTTGCAAAAATGCAGAGAAATTGCCCTGGCCGGTTTGGCTCAGCGGTTGGAGCCTTGGCCTGCGGACCAGAGAGTCCCGGGTTCAGTTCCCGCTAAGGGCATGTACCAAAAAAAAAATGCAGAGAAATTTATTTCCATCTCGTGGCCCCCAGATCCTGTGGCCTCCCACCCTGGGCACCTCTCACACTGAATGGGGGTATCTGTTTGCCTGTCTGTCTCCCCCCCAAATAAGGGGTCCTGAAGGCACGGACGCCCGTGTTGTTCTCTGCCTCACCCAGCACCTGGCATTTAGTTCGCACTCAACAAAGGCTCACTGATGGACAAGACACCAGGGTGTTAACTGTTTCAGTTGGTGATCACCCCCCATTCTGTGCCCCCCGATTTAGCACATTTTTCTTTTCCCTGTAGCACTGTTGAGCCCCTCCTACTGGGCTCGGGGGAGCTGCCTTCACCCACATATTTCACTCAATCCTTACAAAATCCCTACGAGGACAGTGTGTTTAGCTCCATTTTACAGGTGAGAAAACTGAGGGTCAGAGAAAGGAAATACCTTCTTATTTGGGGCGTCAGCTGCCCACTTCTTCTCCCCTAATTCTTTCCACCTCCTGAGCATCTTCACCCCCCCCCTCCCTGGCCACGCCCTCTCCAACCAGGGCGGAGGTGGGGCCCCACCTCCGAGCCCTTCTGGTTTTTCGCTCAGGATTCCTGAGCCCACGGAGCGCTTGTTTATAGCTCTGTTGCCTTGGTCCCAGCTCAGGTCACCTCTCTGGGGTGAGTGGGAGCTTTTGAACGTGTTAAAAGCAGGTTACAGGGGTCAGGGGTCACAGCCCTTCCTTGGGGGAAGTTCGCCTGGAATCATCCATGAAATAGGGACTCTTATCTTGGGGGGAGCAGGGGGAGGCGGATTTCTTAAATTAGGATGATTCTTCAGCCACCCACCCCCTCGGTCTCTCTGGACAGACTCGGCATCTGGACTTCCCTCTAATTCTGTCCTTACGCCAGAAAAAAAGAAGGGGTCTGGGGACAAGCAGAGCAGAAATGAAGGGAGGAACTGAACATCTGTTGGAAGCCTGCTTTGTTCTGAGCAAACTTGGATTTGAGAGGCATCTCCTCTGTTTCACAAGTGGGGTGACAACCCCCCAAAACCACCCTGTCGGCAAGTGGCCAAGATAGAACTGGAACTCGGGTTGGTCTAGAGCAAAGGGCCAAGGCCGAGCTCCTGCTGCCAAATAGGAACTGGGTCCTCCCTAATGGAGGCTTCATCCGTGGGGGCAGGGCCCCCGAGGTGCCCACGGGAGGACGCCCGCTCAGCCGCCCAGCACAGACGGCGGGTGTTCACGAGCCCTCCCCAAGGTGGTACCACGCAAGTGCAGGGCACACCACCCTTCTCTGTCCTTTCACAGACCCTGGTCCCTCCCTCCCAGCCTGTGACCCCACTTGATGACATGCTTGGAGGGGTGAGCAAAGATCTCGTCCCTGCACCCCAAGAAGTGGGGTGACCAACCATCCCAGGTTGCCAGGACTGGGGGCTTTCTGGGACGTGGAACGCTCAGGGTTAAAGCCAGGACAGTCCCAGTCTGTCGCCCCCAGCGAGGCAAGGCAAGATGCCGAGGCTGGGCTCCTGCCTCTCAGACCAGAGCGATTTCCTTCCACCTGCTACTTGCCTAACCCCCCCTTCCCCTCGCCACCACTTTCCCCAGGGGGATGAACACAAACACCCTCCCGGAGGGAAACCATTCAGAAGGTGAAGGTCAGTGACACAGGTCTGCTTCTCTAGCCCATGACCATTAGGGACACTCCCTCTCCAGCCCCTTCAGTGCCCAAGTGAAGACAGGCATCCGACGGGGAGAGGAGGAAGGGAAGGGAAACGGGGAAGGAGCTAGCCTGGCCGCTCAGCAGAGGCCTGGTGCCCCTCTGCCTCTATACTGCTCATGTGTCTCAAAGGTTCTGGATTTAGGAAGATTTACTGAGCACCTACTGGGCACAGAGTAAGATGCGGTTAACCAGTCCTCACCCTCCAAAAAAGTTCTAATGTGGCACAGGAGAGGGACGTACCGACTAAACTCACCAGGAGGGTGAATCTGCAGTACACACAGGTACACATGTGTACATACAGGCACACACAATTACACATACACTATATACACTCATATACGTTATGTACACACAGGCACACGCATGCACACACATACACTATACACGCTATGTACACACAGGACACACACTTGCATGCACACACACTCCCCATCCCATTCAGAGGGAATGAGGGGTGTTTTCTGACTGTGGCTTATCTGAGCCCCAGCCCCCTCTCCTTCCTCAGTGACCATCCAGAAAGGATTTTCCCAAGGCCACTTCAAGTCCCTGCACCCCAGCCAGATCTTCTCCCACAACCTCGCCCTGTCTTGTGTCCGGAGTTCAGGTCTCCAACCACGCTGATTCCCTCCGAGGCAAGTCAGCCCCATGGCTGGGCTGGGACAGACCTACTTTTCACCTCCACGGTCCTGAGCGCAGCCGGAGACAGCCCAGCCGGAAACGTCCCTGAGAAGGACACTTCCTTCTTGCTCACTCTGCCCCAGTAACTTGGGGGGACATAACACGGACCCTGAAGGAAAAGCCCACACGAGCGATGTCACACATAAATCCCGATCGCAGCCCTAGTGCGTAGTAAGTGCTCAGTAAAGGTGGCGATTATGATGAGCGCAGACAGGAAGTGAGGCCCTTCTCTCCTTGTCCAGAAACACCCACCCTGGGGTCCCCTCCAAAGGCACAAGCAGGCTGTGCTGGCAACATATGGCTGGAGGACGGCCGGGAGAGGGGGCGGGAAGGATGGGGGAGGAGGGCAGGTGGGGGGCAGGGAAGAGGAGGAGGAAGGGCGTATTTAGGAAAAAAGAAAAACCCACACAAAACATACAGAATTCCAGCCGATTATTCCTCCCGCTGCAGATGTACATGAATGCAGGGGAGGTGGGGCGGAGCCTCGGGCCCGGAGAGAGAAAGGCCGGCAGTCCTTTTAACAAGCCGTTGTCTGGCTTGATCTTGTCACTCTGAAGAGGGCCATTGAGAGGTATTCATGCGTCGGCCCTGGGGGGACAAAAGGGCCCAGTATATATACTGACTGCTCAGTTGCCTGCGGCCGCGGGCCTTTGTCTAACCTTCCCTTAATAAACTTTTGGGAAGAGTTCATCAATCCGCTTCAATAGCTGATGTTCTCATTTTCAGAGAGAGAAGAAAAATAGCAGAAGGCCGGCATGGTGTTTTTTTTTTTTTTTTTTAAAGAGGCATTCTCAATGAGAAGGGGAAAGGGAGAGAAAGGGGGAGAGAGCCTGTAGACACCCCACTTTAAAGGGAAAAAGGACCCATCACAGCTACAGCCACAAATCCTAAATGGAAGCCCAGACAAAACCGCTATTCATGGGGCCTGAAGTCCGCGGATCGGAGGGTCTCGGGCGCTGGGGCTGGTCCGCTTGGCAGCAGCAGGGCCGGCTGAGTTCCCGCTGCAGGGAGTCAGGGTGGGGGTGGGGGAGAGGAGGCATTTCTTAGAAGGAAAGTGTGGCTTAGAGGCACCAGCAGGCAGGAGGCCCCCCTCCAGCCTCTTTCCCATCTGGGGTCACTTGGTGTCCTTCCCATCAGATGGTTTTGCAAACTAGAGGTGTTTTTGTATTTTTTTTTTTTTTTTAATCTAGGGCAGAGGGGACCGTTTTTTCTCCTCTAAGCAGTTTTTCCTTCTCTAAAGCAGGTTTCTGCTTCTAAAGTCACAGGAACTCAGCTTCAGGCAAGGGTAGGGTTCAGTCCCCAGCCCCTCTCGGGGAAGCCTACACCCCCTCCGCTTTGCTGTAGGCTGTAGGCAGGCCCCGGGGTTCCTCACAGGGAGAGAGATGCAGGCATGCTCCTGCCGTCCACGCCGCGTGGGGGCTGGCTGGGGGAGGACACAGAAGAGAGGCTATTCCTACTTTTTGTACAGTGACAGACACCACACTGGTTTGGACTCATTGTATGCGTTAACTTCTTACCACGATCCTACTTTTAACACGCATTGTATCGTACTCATTTCACACTTGGGGAAACTGAGGCTCAGAGAAACGATTCCCCCATCCAGGGTCCCATAGCAGGAAGCTGAGGTGAGGTCCCAACTCAGAGTCTTATCAAATCCAAACTTCAACGTCTAAACCTTCCATGTTGAGGTCTCATGGATAATAATAGCTACCAGTAGTTATGCTCCTAAACCGTGCCAGGCGTTGCTGTATCGTGACTGCTGGGTGCACATATTCTTCCAGCAGCCGAGAGAGACGGGTCCTATGATCAGAACACCCATGTTACAGATGGGGTGACTGAGGCACAGAGCGGAAGACACAGGCCTGCGTCAGCCAGGGCGTGGCTGATTCCAACTCCGACTCTGGGGGTGGCCTTCGGTGAAAGGCAGATACAGAAGGAAGGGAGGAGATGAACAAACAAGTCTGACTTCTGCCCCTGCCAAGCCTCAGAGGTGGGTCTCCCAGGACCTGGATCGGCTTTGCAGTGAGCACTCCCAGACACGGACACACACACACACACACACACACCCCTCTTCAACTCTCCCCAGTGGCTCTAGTTCAATGTTTTACAGGCCTAATGAGTGTTGACAAGTTTAATGAGTTTGTTTTAAAGAAGGGAGGGGGGACCTGGTCAAGTTGAGATTTCCGAGTCAAATGAATTAGTGGAAGCCGCCAGACTTCAGCTGACAGGCCTGGAAACCCTCCCGCGGACTGCAGCCCGGAGCCCTGGACCCAAGCTCCCCTCAATGGGCCCTGGGCCCCAAGCCAGACACTGAGGGCTCCCGGGACCTCCGAGTGGACCTCGGGTGCCTGGGTCCCAGCCGAAGCCTGTCTCTTTATCTGGCAGCCCCCCCGCCCCTGGTGGGCACTTCTTCTGCTGGACTCTCCTCCCCCACTGGGTCCCCAATGAGAAATTTGATTCAAACCCACTTTGGCACTTGTTTGCATATTGATTGCGTGGTAATTAAGTGGCTTCATCTGCGGAGGGGACGCGCCACCTGCATTTCTCAGCTTCCCAGTCGTGGGCTGGGACCGGCCACCGCCCTGGTTTCCGACCATGCAAACTGGCATCCAGGGAGACCGCCTTCTGGCTGCTAGCGGGGAGTTATGTTCGTGTGCGTCTAAAATAGGATTCTTAATTTTGTTTGCGGTGATGACTTGCACACACTTGACCAGCCAGACAGAATAGCGGAGTTAAAATTAAATCGTCATAATCATGTCCAAAACAAAGGCGTATGTGCACTCGGGCCGGGGAGCTGATGTCCCTGGGACAGAAGGCACCAGCAAAGCAAGATTAGTTCTCCCTTTGGCCCCTGCCAAGCCTCCTGGGGCTGACCTGAGTCTGGGACCCAAAGCTGCGGAGGCCGGGATTCAAACTCCTGCTTCTTTCTCTAGCCCTGGTCTTGGGCAAGTGACGTCCCCTCCCTGAGCCTCAGTTCTCTCATCTGTATAATGGGACTAGTGAGACCTGTGACGTTCACAGGGTTGTGGGGCTGAAGAGGCTGTGCCCTGCACACAGTAGGTCCTACACAATCCCAGATGTGCTCTCCAGAGCTGCACCCCAGCCGGGAATGAGCACGACCTCTCCAATGAGCACAGCCACCTTCCAGCCCACACGTGGCTGGGGTTTTTCCTCCCCTTGCCTGGGGAGCCCACGATGTGCTCAGGTGGCAGCTGTCCCCTTGCCGGTCGCCAGGAGAAAGCGGGCGAGGGGGGACTAGGAAAGGAGAAAGGTATCACGTCCCTGGGCTCTGGTTGGCTTCATTATGTCGTGTTTTCTCGTCCATTAAGGAGAACAGAGTTGGAGCTGACACATCTCGGGCTGGGTCACAGCATCCAGCTGTGGTTCGGGCCCCCTCCCCAGCTCACTCTCTCTCACATGTGATTATTTACTGGAATTTTCTCCCTGGGGGGTGCCCCTCCCCTTTCCTTAACTTCCCCCTGATCTCTGGTCTAAGGCGGAGGACTTGTGAGAAGTGCTCTTTCTAGTGAGAATTTCTCAACAGACTGTTTTCCCTTCCAGCTGGGAGCATGGGGGTGGGGGGCAGTTGAGGAGGGCAGGGAGGGGGATGGGTCACTCCCAGTCCAGCAGGCAGACCCTGTGACCTGCCTCTCTGGACAGGCAATTTCTTCACTTCCTAGGTCTCCCCATTGTTCAAGGCTGCAGCCAGCTGTGGGCGTTAATCTTCGGCGGCGTATCTGCAATCCCCCCAAAGAAAGGGCCTCCTTCGAGCCACAGGGCTGGGCTGGGAGCCCAGGGAATGGATGACGAGGCTGAGATGCCAGACGGAGCCTGTGACTGCACACTCATCCTCAAGTCCCTGACGAAGGCATCACCTCACACTGGCACTTAAACCTTTTGCTGTCCCTTAAACCTTCCCTGGGGTCCCCTGATTTCCCTTGGTGGCTCAGCCACTGGCTGGCGAGGTGACTTCAGGCAGATGACCTGACCTCTGTAAGCCTCAGTTTCCTTTCTGTAAAAGGAGGGCAGATGCATTCAGAGTATGGACAAATGCCCTGACCTTCACCCGTGCATAGAGGAATGGACATGTCCCCACTGGTACACATATACCTTCTTCTCCTGCGACACAAGGGGACATCCACCCTTCGGCACCAACAGAGGCACACCCATCAACACAGCCACACTTTGCATCACAGGCACAAACCCCCACACAGCACCAACACAGACAAAGCTCCCCACCCAGTCTACCTGGGACCCTCTACTTCCTTCCTGACTCCCATAACACCACTCATCAGCAAACGTGTGCACACAGTACAGTCTCAACAACAAATACAAGAAATGATGGTCCCTTGACAGAGACCACAACATCTCCCTTCCAACACACTCCTAAGGCCAACTGAGGCTTCTCAGGTCAAAATCTCACCCACAAGTCAAAAATGTGGGCAGGGCACCCCATGCAAGAAAACACAATGGCAGGTGCTCTTAATGAATCTTCCGTGAATGACAAGCCCCTCCTTCGAGAGACGGGAAGCCGGACCCAGGGACACAGGACCCAGTGAATTAGGGGAGGGCATTTCAAAGTCAGCCACTGGAAGAGCTTCCTGGCCAGAAAGCTGGTGTCACATTAACAAGGGTCTGTGGCACCGGGATTCAATTACTGGCTCTGCCACTTGCTGGCTGTGTGACTCTAGGGAGCTGAGCAAACCTCTCTGAGCTCTGCTTTCATTTGCAGAATTGGGATCATTGCTACTCAGGGCCAGGGCTGGGGGGTTGAGATGAGGCGTATAATGCACCTGGCATGGATCAGGACACGTAGCAAGAGGTGGGCAGGTTGAGTGCAGGCTGTCAATGAGATGTACCTGCTCGTCAGTGCCCTGCTTGTGCCTCAGTTTCTGTGTCTATAAATGGGTATCTTAATAACCCTCTTTCTAGGTGCTCTTAGGAGGATTTCCTAAATTCATTCCTATAAAGCACTTAACCCAATACATAGCACGCAGTCAGCATTCAATGGGTTATTCTCCTGAGGAGGTTCCATAAATGACGGCCTCCTTCCTGCCATCCGGGTCTCAGGTCAGATTATCACCTCCTCTGGGCAGGCCTCCCTGATAAGCCGTCTACATCGCTTCCCAAGTCAGTCGCTTTCTATCCTCTTTAAGCCCTTGTCCACCTTCTCAAGTGTGTTCCTATCCCCGGATGTGCTCGTTGCCTGGCTGCCCAGTGTGCCAGCTCCGTGCTCCGGGGGCTGTGCAGTTCGAGGCTGTACTCCCAGCCCCTGGAGCAGTGCCTGGCACATAGTAGGTGCTCAGTGCTCAGTACATTGTTGCTGCGAGGAAAAAAGTGGGAGTCCTAGCTCCACCTTCCTGGGGTACCGGTGTGGGGTGGGGAAGAAGCGTAGTGGAGGCTGTCGGAGGAGGGCCCTCCCTCTCTGCCCCTGCCCTCCCTGCGCACCCTCTCCCTCCAGAATGTGAGTCCACCCTGCTGGCCAGGATTTTCTCGCTGCCTCCTGCCAAGGGGCCTGTGAGCCTTGATGGGTTTACCTGGGTGTTAATCCCCCAACAATCTCCCCTGGCCTAACCCCAGAGCCAGCCTCCATTCTTGTCCTGGGTCTAATTAAGCCTCAAATGCCACTTCCCCTTTCAGACCTGGCTGCTCTCTCAGAGGCCAGGCAGGTAAAGCCCAGCCTGAGCTTTGAAGCGAGGAGGCCGGAAGCCCTGGCAGGTGCACCAGGGGGCGGGAGGGACTGAGGGGCCTGAGGAGGGGGAGGGGGCTCTGCCTGTCCCTCCTCAGAGAGGACAAACACCTGCAAACCTCCCCACGCAGGATGCCTACCCTGTTGGGGACTCTGGGCCCTAAGGGACCCAGGAAAAGCTAAGGTTCCCTGCCCAGGAAAATGCATACACATACACACGATTGAGAGTTCCATCCTGGTCACCCCTAAAGCCTCTACAGTCCCAGGTTAAGCTGACGTGATGCCACTTCCAATCTGTATCTGTATCTAGATGGATGGGTAGACCTAGATATCTAAATCTAGACGGCTGTACTCCCAAACTCAACGAGACTACCTCTGGGAAAGAATTCCCACTTTTAACATCATGTACTTTTTTTCTGATTTGAACTGTTACAAGCACATACTACTTTCGCAATAAATCTTTTAAAAACGCAACAAGCCCCGGCTGGTTTGGCTCAGCAGCTGGAGTGTCAGCCTGCGGACCAGAGAGTCCCGGGTTCAGTTCCCACTAGGGGCATGTACCAAAAAAAAAAAGCGACAAAACCAGATATGTCTACATTTTTTTCGCGTTCCTGATAGAACAGAGTGCGCCTGACTTGGGGAATTCTCATCTTAGACACCTTTATGAGTCATTCATTCTGCACAAGTGACTTTCAGGTCTTCTCTCTCGTTTTCGCCAGGCACATCCTATTTTTCCATTGATTTTTAGATAGAGTGGAAGAGAGGGAGGGAGGGACAAAGGGAGAGAGAGAGAAATATGGATGGGTTGCCTCCCACATGACCCCAACTGGGGCTGGGGATCAAACCTGCAACCCAGCTATGTGCCCTTGACTGGGAATCGAACCCGTGACCCTTCGGTCCGTGGGCCGACGCTCTAACCACTGAGAACACCGGCCAGGGCCAGGGCTCTTTCTGTGTCACCGAGGCTGTCTTTAGATGTAAGGGCTGAGGGCCCAAAGCTGAGATGAGAGTGACCGGGAGGCCAACACCAGGGTGTGGGCAGGTGCTAGGGACAGCAGGACAGGGGGTCTTGCCCTGTCAGCTCCCTTGTTCCCAGCACAGAGCCCTTGCAAATCAGTAATAAAACGTGAGGGACTCAGCGACTTTAGAAGAATGTTCCATTCATGGTGCCTGGTTCAACAATCTGGAGACCAGGTCCCTGTTCTGACTGTGCTCTCGACTTGCTGTGCAACAAGGAACAAATCCCTTCCCCTCTCTGGGCCTCAGTTTCTCCATCTGTAAAACAGGGTACTGCATTAGACTAGAGGCTCTCAACCAGGGCAGCTTACCCAAAAGCCACTGCCCGCAGACGTCCCACAGAGACAATGTGCCCAGGTACCATGCTTTGCAAAAGCACCTGAGTGACTCTGGGACACGCCCTTCGGCCCTCCTGGCCCACGGGTCTTTCCATCTCCCACATCCTGCATCGAAGCCGCCTTCCAGGACCGTGCCAGCAGGGCGCTGCAGCCCAGCCTCACAGAGAGGGCCACGGCCTGCCCTGGGCACACAGCAGTCTGGGCAGGTGGAGCCCAGTGTCTGGAGCCCAGCCATGCCTGTTCTCCAAAGAGACCTCCCAGCCAGGAGAGCAAGTTCTCTAATCAGGGAAACAGAAGAGGAGGGGAGTCATTTGTCACCAGATAAGCGATATCAGCTTATCTCTGAAGCCCAATAACCACAGCCTGGGGCTCTGATTCCAGGCGTAAACAGAGTATCTCGGTCCTCCTCCTCCTCCAGAGTAGCTCAGATAGGAGGTGCTCTCTGCTCCTTCCTAGGACAAAGCCCCGTCTCACCAGTCTCCCCTATCAATGGGGAGCACTGGTTTTCCTCCTCCAATGCACACATGCCCAGAGTGTCAGAGCTCGAAGGACCCTCACCTGCTGCATCACCTCCTGCTTGGAACCCCACGGTGCCATGGAACACAGTTTGAAAACCACTGGGCTCCTCATGCCTTACCATTGTTCAGACAAAGGGGCAAGGACCAGAGAACTTAAGTGGCTTGTCCGCTGTTACACAGCAGTCAGTGTGAAAGCCAGGGCCACGCTGAGGGCCAGTGGCGGGCAGGTCTGAATCCAACGCTGGCCACCAAACAGCAGTTCCTTTCCCTCTGGGCTTGACTGTTCCTTGCTACTGAAAGGACTTTTCCCAGAAGGTGAACAGAGCCTTCAGACGGCCGAATCTGTGGCACCCGCCCAGTCTCAAGATCCCAGTAGGAGCTCATGGGTGCTGGGAGTGGGTGCCAGTGAGGGGTACTGGCTTGAGCCACAGTTTCCCCTGGGCCTGAAGATCCAGGGTTCGTGAGGGATAGAGGTGGTGGTGCTGGGCTGCTGCTGCCCAGATGGGGCGAAGGAGAGCAGCTGGATTGTGCCCTTCAGGCCTCTTACAGTAAAGACATCAGGTTCCTGCCGCCCCTATTAGGCGAGGCCCCTCCTACCCCTGTTTCCTTGGGCTAATCTCTGTGCTTGTTTCCCCCTCTGTGAAATGGAATTTACAAAGGGTGATGGACTGCAGGGATGGGACAGGGCCATACTTCAGCTTATGTTGCTCCCCTCCCAGGGCAGCTGCAGCAGTCCAGTTACCTTCCTCTCTTTTGGGCTCACTCATGCCACACCTTCCGGACCTCAGCTTGTCCATCTGCAATGATCAGCTGACATCTCTGGCCTTTTCACTCTGACTCACCCTTTGGGATCTCAGCCTGGAATGGAATTCCAAGGTCCCTTTCATGGATTTGGTAGCCAGCCACCAGTTCCCACACACCTGAGTATGGCGGGTGGGGGTGGGGAGTCTGGGAACAGCTGCTTCCCCACCTCCTCCCATCTCAGGCTGGGGCTGCCCTGTCCTTATGCCCCTCCACTCACCCTCTGCACCCCCCTCTGTCACAGCATGACCCTTCCAGCTGGTCTCTCCACACCTTCTAGTGCATTCTCTGCTCCATCCAGCACTCCCTTGCTGAAATCCCCTCCTTGGCTCCCCACAGCCCGTGCAATAAGTCCTAACTCAGTCTAGAAAAACCTGAGTTAAAGGCATGGACTCCAGGGGTATCACACCAACACAGCTCACACAAAGTAGGGCTTAGTAAAGAGTAGTGGGATGAATGAATGAAAAGCCAGATGCCTTCAAAGCACTTCCAAGTCATCCCATCAGGGCTGAGACCTCCCCTATTTCAAGGGGAGACAGCCATGCTTAGGGAGGGGATGCGACTGGTATGTGTGTGGGGGGAGGGGTTGTCGCATACCCTCACCTGCCTCTCTTACTCCTGGAAGAGGGTTCTACCATCACCCTTAATCACTACACAGTGAGTGTACCCTCACCCTCCCACTCTGCTCACCAAAGTTGCCTGGCCTCTATCTGGAAGGGGATCAAACTCATTTAACAGTGGCTCCTGGGCCCCAAGAACTAACTGGCTCTGTTTCTGCCTCTCCCCCTGGCCTTCGGATGAACGAGGAGCTGCCCACGGGGGCCATTATTTCTTTCAGATTAGGAAGGGCGCTTGCTGTTTGTTCATTTGCACATGGTTGAGCACCTCATCCCCACCCCACCCCAAATATGGTGGTCACTTAGAGATTCACAACCGCTCTACTCTCTCGAATCACAGGAGAATAGCCTGGAGACCGAAAGCAGCCTGGGGGAGCAGAGATGGAAGGGATGGAGAGCAACGGTATCCAGCCTCCCATTTGTCCTGATGCTTCCCAAGGCACGTTGAAGCTGTCCTCCGTGGGACCATTTCACAGACAGGGACACGGAGGCTCTCAGGCACTTCACTCAAAGTTACCCACATCTTTCAGGCTGGGGGTGGGGCTCCTCCTTCTCCTTCACCCCCACCTCCCTGCCCCACTCAGGCACCTCCTCTAGGGCGTTGCAGAGGACTTGCGCCTGCCCAGCACGCGGCGCAGACCCGCGGGGGGCCACAGCTGGGATGACCTTGGGAGCCTGCTTGGGTGCCTGTAACTTTCTCCTCTCCTCCACCACCCCTTCCCCCAAAATGCCCCCGACTCTGGGGGCGGGGAAGCGCGTCGAGCCCGCCCCCCACCCCCACCCCGCGGGCCGCAGAGGCAGCTGACCTAGCAGAAGCTCAGCAGAGGAGCCTCTGCCAGGCTGGCTTCCCCTCGCCCGGAGCTGGGGTTTTGTTGTGGGGTTTTGTGCGTCCGGTTTTGTTCGGTCTCCCCGCCCCGGCCCCGGCCCGGCCCCTCCCCCGCCGGGCTCCCGGCGCGCCCGCTCTTGACTTCATCCACTAAGTCAATAGCCCGGGCGCGGGCGGGCCGCTCCCCCGGCTGCCCCCGCCCCGCGCCGCCCCCCGGTTTTCTTCTCGGGATAATGGGGGCTCTTTGTGGCCTAATCAGCCTCCTGAGGGGCCGGGGGGCCGGCAGCGCTCCCCCCGCGGCCGTCGGTGAAAATGAAAGCGGGATTAGGCCGGGCCTCGGCCCACAGCATAGTAAAGCGCCACCAGCATTCGCCCCTTCAAAGCCCCTTTCGGGGGTTTGGTTACTTTATTTCTAAAGTTGTTTGTATTTCTAAAGTGGCCATTGAGCGCGAGCGGGGAGGGGGGCGGCCCGGGGAGGAGGGGAGACTCTCGGAGCTTCCCTCCCCACGCTAGGACCCGCGACGTTTCCAAAGCGCTTTCCAGGCCTTGATTTCCTCCTGCCCCGGGACCGGACGGGGGAGGGGCCCTTACCCCAGTAATCAGAGAGGGAAACTGAGGCTCCCGCACCGAGTAACCCACGCAAAGCTCCACACCAGAACAGGAGCCCTGGGGATTCGAATCTACCCACGCAACTGGGAGTGGGGAAGCTTTCTGAAGGGGGGACACGTAAAGGGGCATTTACAGCGATAATTACTCCCAGGCCGAGCGCACCAGCTAAGCCTCTCGGGTGTCGCCTGTCCGGACCATGGAAGGGAAAGTCCCAACTCAACACAATTTGACCTCTAGAGGGAGAGAAATTTAGCCCTATTTATTAAAGAAAGTTCCAGAACCCCTCTTCCAGCACTTCCAGTAAATCCCAGAAACAATGGTGCAATATCTCAGAATCTTTCCCATGGCCCAAGATGGGAGGGTGCGGGCAGAGTTTGCATTTTGGCATCTGCCGAGAGCTGGAGGGAGGCTGGAAGGAGGGGTACTGACTGGGGCGGGGCAAAAAGCCGAGGCAAAGGCGCCCTCCTCCCACACACATACCGTGGAGTTGCTTTACTATCGGACTTTCTGACACTCGGAAGTGAGTCCAAGCTCAAGATTCACAGGCACAGGCGAGGAAGAGAAGGCAAGGATGAGGAGCGCAGGGGGTGGGGGAGGGGCCTTAGTGAAAAGTACCGGGAGACCTGCCGCCTGTGGACCAACAGGGTCTGCGGTGTCCGTGTTTACGAGGGAGATGACCCATTTCTGCAGGCTTCCGCTGGGAACCAGAGAGTTCCAGAAGGTTCCTGAAGGGCTCCCCTGACCCCCACCAACCCTGAGTTGTCCCTCTGGAGACGAACTAGAGCTTGAATCTGCTTTTCGTGTCTACGCAGCCCAGATAAACCCGGTGCAGACTTCTAGGACACGTTTCCAGGCGTCAGGGCTTGATCCCTGTGCCACAGTCTCCACGCGAAAGTGTACACCGCACACCACCCACTCGTACACCCTGCAAAACTTGGCCTGAATGCTGCTTTCTCTCCACTTTCCCCAGTCACCTAGACGCCCTCGGTCTGAGTTCGAATCCGCAGCCACAGTGATCCCTCCACCCGCGCGGAGACTTAGGACCGTGGGGAGGGCCCCACGGAAAGGCTGCCGCCCACACTTCTGAGGCTCCGCTGCATCTGAGTACCACCAAAAGGAACCCAGAAAAATTCAGGGTGGAGTTTTCCAAGCTACCACTGGCGCCCAAAGCGCCACCCCTTTTTCTGTCGGGTCTGGGGCCTCTTTGATCTTAAGTCTTTTTTTGGCTTCAGACAAAGAGCGCTGTCAAGGCGAGAGGCTCGGGAGACCCCGGCCCACCGCTCCTCCCTCCTCCGCTCACTCGAACCCTCGCACTTCCAGGTCCTGGCTGACGCCTAGGACTATGGCGGTCAGGTTGGGGCTGCCTTCCAAACTGAGCCCCCCCAACCCATCCTGATGTGCTCACACACAGACCTACACACACACGCAAAACATTCACGAACACCCAAACACCGAGACAGCCTCGCAAGGAGGCGGGCACGCTGGGATAATACCACACAAACACACCTACTGGGGCACGTCTGTTTCTCAGGGGCTTGTTTGTTTTAGTCAACCACCTGGCTCAGAACTCCGTGAACGCAGGAACCGACTTGTCTCGGATATCCCTGGGCACTTAACACAATCCCTGGCACATAGTAGGTGCTCAAAAATTTTTACAGAATGAATCAAGAAATTCACCCTCATTGGACATCTTCTCCTTCTCTCCCCCTCAACGCCAGTCCTGCCTTCTCTCTTACTTTCTTGGGACAAAGGAGGAGCCTGGTATGCTCACCTTTGCATATAACAATCTCGGAAAAGACCCTCCCAACAACCAAATGGAGGGGGGATTGGGCTGTGCCCTCTCTTTTGGAAAGGGGAAGGAAGCAGCAAAGGACAGGCTGAGGGCAGGCTCTCAGACTCATACCTCCCAGCCCCCCAATCCATGGCCTCATCCAGGACTCCTGCTTCCTGAATCAGAAGCTCCATCAAGAGTACCAGAGTCACCAAGAAACAGGTATATGTGGAGTTCTTTATGGGGTGTGGCCCCCCAGGAGCCCAGAGACCCCTTTATACTGCCTGCAAAATTCTGCCTGTATGAACCTGTGTGAATGACCAGTTTCTTAGGTTTTATCAGGATCCCCCAAAGGATAAGAAACTTTGTCTTAGTCCAGTTGTCTGGGTTTTCATGGGAGGAAACAGAGCCAGAGAAGATGACAGAGTCCAGGTTACACCGCTAGTGAGTTGGAGCCAGGGTGGACACTAGAACTCTTGCTTCCTGGGCTCACCACAGTGCACTCTGCCCCTCCGGGATCCCTCCTGCCTTGTACAGTTGGGTTCAAATGGAGATGGGGAGAGAGGGCCAGCTGAAGAGGAAATCCAGCGCTCAGTCTCCGGCAACTGGTGGGAGTGAACTGGACCCAGAGCAGCATGAAGCCTTCAGCGCGTCCTATGTTGTAACCTTGCCCTCACCCTCCAGTCTGCAGCGTCCGAAGCTGGGGAGTGGCGATGGTGGCCTGTGCGTCATCTTTCCCAAAGCTGGCAACTTAGAAGGGGCGGTTGCAAAAAACCGGAAGGTGCTGAGCCTCACTCTCTCCGCAATGAAACCTGGACTGGCCTGTTTCTTTAGCAACGCTCTAAATAAGGGTCCCTGCCCCCCTCGCTCCGAGTCCCGACAGAGCCAGGAGCGCAGGCTGGCCCATTCCTAGCGCCTCGGGTCCGAGCCCGAAGCCCGGGCCCCCGCCTGGGGGTCGGCCTCCCTCCGGCCCCACTGGCCCGATTCGCTCGCCTATAATTAAGCGGCGGGATCGCAGCGAGCCGCCGGGCCGCGCTGTAATATGATGAACTGCCTTTGTGTCAGTGTCACCGAAAGCGCTTTCTGATAAGGGGAAGCCGCAGAGGATCAAAAGGAGGACACTGGTTCGCCCGCCTCCCGCCGCCGCCGGCTTTGCGCGTTCGCCCCTTCCGCCTGCGCTCTCCCGCGGGCTGTCTCTGGGTCCCTCGGCCTGTCCTGATCGGCCCGACCCAGAGCCAGCCTTTCGGTGACTCTATCTCTTTGTCTTTCTTCTTGCTGCTCCGAGCCTCCCGTGGCCTCTCTGCCTTGCTCGGTGCCTGCAAACGCTCTAGTCGGGCTCTCTTCTCCCGCGCTCGGTCTTTCTCGCTCTGAATTCTCACGCGCGCTCTCCCCTGACGCTCTCCTCCTTCTGACTCTCCTTCGTCCCACGTCTGTGGTTCTGGGTCTCTCCGGCCTCTGTCCATTTCTCCTTGGTCTCAGCCCGGGTTCAAGCCCAGCGCACCTCCCCACCACCATCACCCAGGGCCAGGCAGCCAAGTCTTGGAAAGGTTCACCAGATGACCAGCACTCTCGGGGAACTCTGTCCTTCCGCAGCAGGCCTGCAGAGCTCAGCAGCCTTGTGCAACCCACCGTCGCTCCTCTGCCCAAAGGACAGCCAGGGGAGCTCCAAAGGCGCCCTGGAGGGTCTCATCAGAGCGCGACTTAGGGGGCACACGGCTTCCCGTCACACTTCCAGAGGCTGCCTCCGCCCCAGACGCTTTCCTCTCCCCCAGGGCTGAAGTCCCAAGTGCAGCCAACCCCACCCCCCTTTGACATTCCCGTCCTTACACCCCTTCCTCTGGCTTCCACTTCCCCTTTGCCCTCGACCCCTCTCTTCCTCCCCCAGGCCCCTCCCCTCATGTGCTCCTACCTCTCCCCCACCTCCCTCCCCTACCGGCTTTCTCCGGACTCCATCCCGGCATCGCCTCCCCTCTCCCGCCCCCCCCCCCCCACTTTGTTTGAAGTTTTGGAGAGATCTACTAATGGCGAAGTTTCCCCCTTAGGTCACCGTTCTGCCTTGATTCGATTTGGGAAGGCGAGTTCCCTCCCTCCCCCTGCCCGACCCCAGCCAGGGCCAATTGCTCCAGAGCAGGTCAGAAAGCCCTGACCCCATTTCCACCTTTTCCTCTTTCTAGTCAGGAGTTGGGGGAAGGGAAGGCTTAGGACAGCAAGAACTGAGGGGGCCATCCTAACCTTCCAAACCCCTCTCATATCCATCCCCAACTGGGTTTCCTAATTACCTCATTAGTCTGGAGTGGGTGAGGGAGAAGAGCTATTTTTTCTGGAATTCATGGAATGTGCCCCCCCTTGTCTTGGCCTCCAGGGCCCCAAAGTCCCTGGAGAACCTCCCCTTTGGGGTTTCTATTCTGTGCCCCTCACCAGGCACTGTCTCTCCTGGGGTGCAAGTTCCCTCTGGCTTTAGGCCAGGAACTTCCAGGGCCAGAACCAGGGAGGGGTCTTGGTACATTTTATGTTTGTATCCTTAGGTTCCCATTAGGAATGAAGTCTCATCAGCTTTGCTGACTGTGGCAAATAGGAACTCCAAAGAGGCAACCTAGATGGAATTCTCATTTGCTCGGCCTCCTCTCCCTATATAAAATTATATGTTTTTTATATAATATTACTTACATATCATGTAATGTGTAACAACTATCATTTTCAGAAATTCTTTTTTTTTTAAGCCCAAATAATCACCTTACTGCTTGAAGGCGACTGTTATATGTGCTTTTAAATCCTTCCATGTAAATTCCACTGAAAAATTTGGAAAGCTGTGAAAGGGGAGGGGGCGGTGAGGGTGGGGGAGGTTAATCCGGGTTTAACGCTGCGATGCCGTTTTAGGACCAGGGTTAGCCTGATTGCGTTATCTCGTCCCAACATTTGAGACGCCCACATTTCACCCAGCCCAGTAGCTCGGGGAGCGGCGCAGAGGGCTGCCGTGGTCGCGCCTCAGGAAAATGTGTTATTAATATCTAAATAACTTCCCAATACTGTCTGGTAAATCTCCCCTCCACCATTCCGAGTGATGAATTCGTTTGAAGTCTTCCCCCAGCCTCATCTTTTCAATGTCTGTCTCTCTCTTCTTCTTAGCCAGGCTTATTTCAAACTGGTAAATATCTAATTCCTTTAACGGCTGTTCCGTGCACCGGAGCCTTTTAGATACAAACGCCTGCAAACAGCCGGTGTGCGGTGGTGCGCGCCCCGAGGTGAACACAGAACTCACAAGCCCTGGCAGCGGGGGACCCCCACCCTGTTTAGAAATGCAATGGGGGAGAATGGAGCTGCGCTGGAACCTCAATCTGGGAACCTACCCTTTCCCTTGTGCGCCCTGAGCCCCTCTCCAGGCTCCTGGTGGAGTCCCAGAGGCACCCCCCCTCAACGCCCAGCTGTACCGCGGCTCCGTCCCCCCCCCCCCCCCCCCCCCAGTTCTCCAAGGGCTTCACTTGGTCTCTGGGGCGGATAATTACCCTCCGCTCCTCTGTTCTCCCTTGTTTCAAGTTTGTTTTCCAAATGTCTATTAGATTATATTCGTTCATTCCCCCTCCAACCTTATCTCTTTTCTGTCTCTTCTCTCCTGGCCCCGTCACACTCGATTTAGGCACGAGTTTATCTGGCAAACAGTTAGCGGACTTTGTTTATTTGCCGTGGGTTCTGGGACGACAAGCGAGCGAGCGCCCGTGTTTGCCTTTGTAATAGTTATCTCCTTGTTCTTCCTCGGCCTCAGCTCCCTCCTCCCCTCTCTCTTCTCCGGTTGGGGGGATGGAGGGAAGAAAGGGGGAGTCTTGTCAGCCCCGCGAAGACCCGCCAGGAGCCCTTCGGCTGGGATCTTCCTCCCAACCTCAGCCCCCTCGGCTCATCCCACCCACCCCCGTCACTAGGGCCCCGCGGAGCCCTCGCCCCCGCCCTCCCCCTCTCCCCCTCTGGTCTCACTAAATATCCACCACCCAGCGCTGCCTGAAGCTGGGAATTGCCCGACACCCTCCCATCTTCCTCCGAGCCCCCATTATGCGAAGCTGATCCCACTCTGAACAGCTTCAAATCCCGCCTGGACTCTGTTTGATTAGATTGCCAACCCGGGGTAATCCTTTGATTTGGTGGAGTGTCAATTACCTTTCTCTAAACACACATTTACAGAGGAGGGAACTTGTTGGTTTAAATCAATGCAGATTGTTTCTTGATAAATGGACTATCTTCGTCTCCTCCCTTGCTCCTTCTTCCAAGGCTCCTCTCCCTCTGCGCCCCCTCCCCTCTCCTCCCCTGTTCTCTCCCATCCGGTAAACAATGCCCCTTCCAGGTGTGAAGCTGGGGAGAAAAAAAAAAAACGGCGTGGGCTGAGGGGGGCCGTGCCCCCCTTCCCCTATTCATTCGCTCCCCCGGAGCCTAATTAAATTTGGCAGGTCCTTGTACACACAATCAAAACAGCTTCCTCCTGTGTAGCAAACCACCGAAAACCGCATTAGCAGTTACCGCCGCTGCCAAATTAAATTGTTTCCCACCTCCTTTTACAAGTGTCTAAAACCGACACTCGGAATCCTCCCTCCTTTCCAAGCTTTCCCCGTCATTTCCCACTCCACACCTGTACGTTTGCTGCTTTAAAAGTAAATCAAGGTAAAAGGCAAAGGAACCCAAATCTCCTGTCCCACGCATACCTGGGCCCCCACCTCAGATGGTCTTTCAGACCAGGGAAGTCAGCAAATTCTCAGATGGCCTTTGGTACTGGTACCCGCCCCCCTCAGAAATATGCACACTCTTCCCTTTTAATCCAGTTACTTTTTGCCTTATTTCATATTAATTGTGACCCTGCTGGGCTTTCTGCCCTAGAGAACAATGTGGAGCCCCAGGTCTGATCTGGTCAGTTTCAGCCTAAGTTTGTACATTGTCCAAGGCTGGAGGCTTTGATGTTCTTATTGTTATTGCTTTTACTATCATTGTTGCTTATTTCTCCACACTGGCTACCTCAGCTCCCACAGAAGAGCGGTTTGTCTGAGTGCAAACGCCTATCAAATTTCCTACAACAGTCTTCCTGGGCTCAGGTTAGGAAAATCTCGTTCCTTCTTGTCCCTCCTCAAACCCTTTCCTGGTTGGGTCCCTGGCCCTTCGGTCCCCTGATCTTCCGAGAAGGGATACGGAGGAGAGAGTCCGAATGGAGGAGGGAAAGGAACTGTCCACTTCCCTCTCCAGGTGAGCAGAGCCTGGCTGGAGCCCCTATCCACAGCGGGTCTTCGAATTCTCACAACCAACAATCCTAATAACTCAGCCTTAACAAGGATAAGAGGGGAAAAAAAAATATGAACAGCCTCATGAATATCAGCCCAAGGGAAGCAGGAGTGAGCTGTTCAGAGATGAAAGTGCACAGAAATAAAAGCTCAATTTAATCTGCTTTAAAACCCTTCAACTTAACGTTTGTGCTTCAAACTCCGAGAGTGAGGACTGATTGCGGATAAATAGTTTCTTACCATGCCTGGAAGCTATTACACCCCTCTCCAACACAGTTTCCTATTCAGCAGCCCCAGTTTTCATTACCAGCTCTAATAAGTCTTAACATTATTAAATGCCAAGCGGACGATAGGAAAAAACGGACTCAGGGAGGGATCTCTCTTTAGCGCTTAAAGAGGAGAGTTCTTAAACCCCTTCTTCCGTGGCTCCCCGCCACGAGTGGGGCAACCTCCTGAGAAAGCATTTGTCAAAAGCAAGGAGCCAAAACAAAGTTTGTTGGATGTGCACCCCTCCCCTTGCTCTGCTCACGGGGCCTCTCTGCCTCTCCCCATCTGGTCCACTTGGGTGGAGGTTGGGAGGTCTTTTCACCTTTAACTTGGCCATGATGTCTGGGGCCTGGGAGAGAGATGAGAGGTTCCAGTTCACCAGGGTGCCCATGGACTGGCCCAGGTACCACACCAGGAACTGACATGATTTGTCCACAGATGGTCAGACAACCCTATCGGCACACTGTCCATGTACACCCATCACCATGGCACTGCACAGCCAGACAGAATCCCACTTGCTCGGAATACAATCCACGCACTCCGGTCCAAAGGCCTATGGGCAAACGGTCACACCGAAAGACACACAGGCCCACAGGGCCATCTAGCTCACAGTCACAATGCCCAAAATGCCCACTGTCACTCAAACACTGCCGGGCATTTGGGCCACCAGGCCTGAGGCTTTCATTTCATCTCGCAGCTCCACAGACTCAGGCCCCATGCCCGCAGCCTTCTCGTCTGGAACTGCCAGGCTCCTCCTCTAGTCCCGGAGACGTGGAGCTTCCTGGTTCCGCCGCAGGAAAAACCTCCATCGAGCGAAGTCGCCCGGTGGCTGGTTCTGTAAGCCCAGACTTGCACTGGAAGTCCCCCGAACTCCTCTGAGTCAAAGGGATTCCCCAAACCACACAGTCTTTCCATTCTCTTCATTTCCCCCTTTTCTCAAAAGAAATGAATCTATTGTGCTTCCTCACAGACTGAATGAGGCATATCTGCGCCACACACACCCCTAAAGTCTCTCCAAACAAAACCAAATCTCCTTGCACTTCACCCAGGGTACCTCCAAGATGCAGGGTCTGCTGTGCAGTATTTGGTGGGAAAGATTATTCAAGTTTTACGCATCCCACCCTACAAGAAAGAAGTCCAACTAAGTACCTTTCCAGTACAGACTGAAGTAAGGACTGGGTCCCCCCACTACCACCAGGAGTGCCAGGGCTCTGGGCAGGCTCAGATGAGCCAGGGGCTGCTAGGCAGTGGCAGGCCTCCTGCTGCAGACCCGGCCCCTCAGCAGGCCCTGGCCCCTCAGCAGGCCCCGCACAGCGGGGTCCCAGGCACAGCTCGCTCTCATTCTTCCCTTGCTCTTTTGTCCCCAGTGGGACAGGGTTCCACTTGGGGCCCTGAATGTCAATAGCCTGCCCCGTCCCAGCTCCAGGCTGCTCTCACAAGGGGCTGCCCCTGCCCCCTCCAGCTTTCCCCCTCCAACGAGGCCAGTGGGGGCTGCGCCTCGCTGGGCTTTGTCTGTGAAGTTCACCTTCAAGGTTGGGAGAGACAACTAAAAACTGGAGAGAGACCTGGGCTGGTAGTTCACAGGAAGCAAGGAGGGGGGACTTGAGTAACCTCTGGAAGGAAACTCCAACATACTGTGCTCTTGACAAGTTTCTGCACTTTTCCCAAAGCCACTGTTTCCCAGGCTTGCGTAGCCACTGTCTTTCCTGATGCCTCCCCGCGTGTGTACTCGGGGACCTGCTTCTTTTCCTGTTGGTCTGTGGCTCTAGGTCTTCTATTTCTCCCCACGTCCTTACTTAACGCACACTTACCAATCTCAAAGACAACTACGAGGGGAAGAGGTATCTAGAAGGGACTTTCCCTTCTGAAACTTCCGGGTCAGTAACCCCGAAAGCACACCCCCTTTTCCAGGCACGAAGGCGCTTGAAAGATAAACGCCCTCACTAGCTCGTCTCCGGGTTGCTGGGCTCAGACTCCAGCTGGCAAAGCTGCCGCCGAAGGGGGGAGAGGGCGTGCGCAGCCCCAGTCTCTCTCCTTTCCTGGGATCCTCCTACCCAGGCTCGGAGAGCTTCACCTCGACTCCTGGCCCCGCCGGAGGAGAGCTCCTTCATGGTTCACCCATCTGCCTCCCACTCCGCGCCGTCTGGCTTGGACCCTGGCAACGCGGAAATGAGAGGCGGCGGCCCACGCGGCCCTCGCTAATTTTTATTGATTGCGGCGGTCAGTCAACTGTCAGGCAGGGTTTCAAGGGACCGTTTAGAGAGCCTGTGCGGGTCTGGTTAACAAATTCATTTAGGGAGCCGCAGGCCGGCTCCTCCTTCCTCGCCCCCCGCCCCCCTTGCCCAAGTTTCCTATAAATAATAGATCGACACGGACCTGCAGCCAAAACGCCAGCTCCGGAGGACACGCATCCCGGAGTCGGCTCGACCAGGAGCGCAGTTGGCGGCGCAGGGCGCACGAACCTGCAGCCGAGCTGCCGCGGGACGGCTCCGCTCCCTGCCGGGCCCCGGGGCGCACCGAGGGGGGCGCTCTCTGCCAACCCTGAGAGGCTCCTGGCTGCCCGGGGCTGCGAGTTCTGCTCAAGTTCAGTCCGCCAGTCTGGGGCGACAGAAGCAAAGCCCAGGCCCGCACACGAGCGCTGGGGAGAACGCGGACTCCGGCGTCGCGCCCGGGGGGCTCCCTACCTTTGTCGCCCAGGATGCCATCGATGCTGTGCTTGGCTTTCTTCTCACCGTCGTCTTCTTTCCTGTCCGCCTCGTCCTCCTCCTCTTTCTTCCCGAACTTGATTCTGAGCACGCGGCTAATCGAACTCACTAAACCTCAGAAATTCAAAGGCAAAAGAGCGAGTATAAGTTGTTGGGGGCAAGGGAGTGCAGGCCTCCTGGGCCCCTGGGAGAAAGTCCTGAAGCCCCTTCACCCTAACATACTGCACGGGGTCCACACCCACATTTACACCGGCACTGCCAGTCGCCTTTTGGGGAGCCTGACTCATACCGGGGTCACCCATGTGGTGGCAAGACTGGCAGAAACACCCACCTGTGCATTCCATGTGCCTGACACTATTACATACCCTGGGTGCCCTCACATCCATACCCACCCAGCGCGGCTGCTGCCAGCCCACTCAGGTGTGTCCCAGCCCTGAATGCCTGCGTGCCCATGCACACGCACACCCCACACAGGCAGCATGGTTCAGGGCCTCCACAGCTGACACCCACTGGTGGCCTGGTGGCAGCAACACAACAGAAATGGTGACTTGAGGAGGGGTGTCCAGGGAGCCCACGGAGATCAAACCTCCTGGGACAAATCCACCTCCAGACCTCTGAGACGGTGCCCAGGGAGCTTTTGTCTTTTTACCCAACTTTGTAGGCTAACTTTTTTGCCCTTCCTTCCTTCCTCCCTCCTTCTCCCCCTCCTTCTTTCCCTCCCTCTCCCCTTCCTCCTTCTTCCTTTCTATCTTTATTTTGGTTTTGATTCCCTCCTGTGAGCGCTCGAGCGCTCTCTCTCTCTCTCTCTCCCTCCCCCTTCTTGCTCCCTTTTCCTTCCAACTTTCCTCCAAGTTCTCCACCATGCATCATCTCCCACACATCCAGCGCGCACACCCGGAGTCCTGGCCGGATCCAGGCAAGCTCCGCTGGCTCAGCTGCCTTCTCACCTGAGGGCACGGTGCTGCGGTCACAGTGCCCGTCCTTCAGCAGCCGGTCTCGGATCTCCCAGCTGAACATGCCCGGGTTTTCCCTCTTGTACTCCTCTATCTTTTTCTCCACATCCGGAGTCGCCACCTGCTTCAGAGGTGGAGGTGGGAGAGTAGGAGCGGAAAGATGGGGTGGGGGGAGGGAGATACTTTTAATATCAACCTCCCAAGAGCCCCAGGCCAAGCTGGTGGCTCTGGTAGCCATGCCCTTCTTCTGAAACTGGCTTTATCCTTTCAAGAAACCTGTTCTGGCTCCAAGGAAGGCAGCAGGGTGGGATGGGGATGGGGCAGTGATAGATAATGAAACAGAAACCTCATCAGGACCCTCAGGACCCCCTCCTCACTATTTCTGGCAAGACTGAAGGAAGATTATCCCTGGTCTGGGATGATGATAGGGGGTCTGGACAGAGGTAGGAACAGAGGTAGGAAGAGCCCAGGAATAACTCATTGGCCTCAAAGTCCTGGGTCACCTAGACCTCAGTTATTTCCACCCCTGAGAAAGTCAAACAATGGGGAGGAATATCTGGGGGTGGGGACACTCTCCCACTGTATTTTCTTTAAGAAGCATATAGTCACCGGTGTTACTGAATGACACAGGGTAGTGAAAGGGGCCACAGCCAGGATCCCCCACCATGGGAAAGCCAGCTGCCTGCTCCAGGGCACAGACACTCACTCTGGGCTTGCTGCCTCCGATGGCCCCAGGCCGGATGGACCCGGTCTCCTGGTATCGGCAGAGAATCTTGGAGACGCAGCCGTGGGAGACGCGCAGCTGACGGGAGATGACACAGGGCCGAATGCCATGGTGGGCCATCTCCACTATCTTGTGGCGGATGTGGTTAGGCAGGGGTCGCCCATTGATGAAGACCCCACCAAGCTGATTGACCCGGCCTTGGCCAAGCGGGGTGGACACTGGAGAAGGGAGGGGAGGGGAGGAAAGAGAGAGGCACAGCATGAGGATGGGGAGGAGACACTGAGTACACCTCTTGCCTCCAGTTTTTCTTGAGCTGCAAACTCTGACAGCTCCGAGTTCCTCACATTGGGAGCGGTGGCAGTTCAGCAATCAGAGAAAAAAAATCGTCATGAAGCCGAAGAAGGGTCCTGCAGGGGTGGAGAGAGGGTGCACGGCTGGCTGCTAGAGTCCGCTCAGGTGCTGTAGGTCCCCAGTCCTGCCAGACTAAGGGGGGTGAGGACACACCCGAAGGATCTGAATGCCTCTGAGAGGAGGAGGAGAGACAGAGGCAGTGTGGTGGAGTCTGGAGGCTCTGGGACTATGGGTGTCTCCCCACGGGTGCACCTTGGGCTGCAGGTCTGCCTGCCTCTCAGAGATGCCAGGACCCAAGAGATGTGGCCCATCTGGTCAGTTCTATGCTCTGTGTGGTCAAGACTGATACGTTTTGTTGGGGGCCAGAAGGGGCTGGCTGATTACTAGTATTTACAGTCCCGGCCTGGGCCACAGATCTGTCCTACCCATACCTGAATAGCCGAGGACGGGTGACATAATGCTGTTCGCCACTGCCTCTGGGGACACCTGGCTGTCCCTCTAGGGACTCCCCTTGTTTCTAACCACTCTCAAAGTTCTAATTTCGTTTGGGGACCATTTGGGGACATACTCCATTGTTGGCAGTCTCCTAAACGAAGTAACCGCTTGGCCTCAAAAGTCCATGGACTGTCCCTGCAGGCTCTGAGAGGCTGGTACAGATGGCCAGAGTCCCTGGGTGTGGGTGACTTTGGGAACCAGGGAGACAGGCAGTCCTGGTGTGTGCTGGGGAGGGTGACGCTTGCTTCAGAAGCCTTAATGCAAAGTCTACACAGTTCCCTGTGAGAAGGTTGGGGGACACCCGGTACACTAATCCAGCCTCGATCCCCCCAATTTGGGGACTCGGCGGCTGCGGAGATCTGGCAGATTAGAACGATTTCACAGCCGCCATGGTGGAGGGAGCCGACAGGATAATTGGAAGGGAGGAGGCGAGAAGAGGCTCCGGCTGCCGCGCTGTTCCTACCGCCTCCTCCCTCGCTCTCCCGGTCCCCCCACCTCTCTTTGTAAAAGTAGGTGTCTGAAGCCACCCTCGGATTTAATCAGAAATCGTGCGTCGCCAAGTCAGAGTCACTCGGTCTCCGTGGCGGGATATGCCATTAGCGCTCGAGAGCTCTCGAGCGCCCAACTTTATATTCAAGAGCCTCTTTAGCGACCGGCACTCGGCTCTCCTCAGTATTCTCCGTCATGTTGGGCAAATATTGTTCTAATCCGCGGCCGTCCTCGGCCGCCTGCTTCACTTGCATGCGCTACAGGAGTGCGCTGCGGCAAATCCCCGGGCTTGCGCGCGCTCCGCCTGCGTGGCTCCTCGCGCGCACTTGATCACGGAGCCACTCTGGCCGCCTCCGTCTAATCCAGGGACCCGCGCCGCCTGGCTGCCACAGGGGCCCCCTCCCCAGATCGCAGGCTGCCGCCCGCCCATCCCCTCCCTGCCTCCTCTCCCCTGCCTCACGCACCCGCCGCTCAGATAATTACAAGAAGAGTAATTAAAAAATAAAAGTCGCACCTATCCCGAGCCACGTCTCTAAGAAACCCTGGGCTATCTTCCTCCGGGAGCTGCATGATCTCCCAGTTGACAGGTGGAAGACCTTCCATTCGTTGAAAAAGAAAACAAAACAAAAAGGCCGGGAAGGGTCCCGGCGGCGGGCTCCCAGCACGCTCTCCAACCGGGAGTCGGTCCACGGCCCGTCCACTCTGCTCACCCCGGTGCTGGAGATTTCGGGAGGACACATTGCAAAACGAACACTTCCCCTCGTCTGCACGTCGGGGTGCCCTCTTGCCATCTGGAAGTTCTCTCCTGGGAGATTTCCGGAGTTCGGAAGCCCGAGTGAAAAGTTTGGGAGAGGGTGGAAATTCGTTCCTATTTATCATTTCCAATAATTTTTTTTTCTTCCCCAGACCCAAAAAGCAGGAGTGTTGCTCTGGAAGAAGAAAATAGCCCTTACTCCTTACATAGAAAATATCACACCTTGTCGCTATTTCGAAATAAAAGGGATCGGAAGAACATCCCGGGGTGAAAATAATAATTCAAAACAGGAGTAGAAAGCCCGTGGCGGATGAACGCTGAGAGTCGAGAAGGTATCTGAGGGGGAAAAGAGTATCCAAAAGCAGTGGAAAGAACTGAAATCACTACGACCTGAAATTGACTAGGAGTCCAAATCTACGCATTTAACTCTGCGGGTAATGGCCAGAGCCCACGACCCGTGAAGCTGAGGCCGAGGGTCAGTGAAACCAAAGCAAAACCGGACAAGTGTCGGTCCCAGAAACTTCCTGGGTCTGGCGCCCGGACTTGGACCTAGAAGAGAAGGGGACCTCCGTGCTGTCGCCGGCGCCGCCACCACCCCTGGAGATGGCCACCTCTCCGAGGACCTGGAGTTCCCGGCGGAGGAGCGAGACGAGGCAAGCCCCGCGCCCTTACCTTCCAGAGGAAACCCGGTGCGGGGGTAGTTCTGCCCGGGCGCCGGCCGCATCATCCTCGGTACTGTGCCGGGAAGGGCCGCCATTCTCGCGCGCGCCGGGGACGACTCCGGAGTCCGCAAAAATCGCTTCCCGTCCTTTGCCTTCACCCCTGCTGCGATCTCTTTCTTTCGTTCTTCTTCTTCTTCTTCTTTTTTTCTTTTTTTTTTTAACCTCTTCCCGATCCCCTCCCCACACACTGCCTACCCCCACCCCCCCACCCCCGGCTGCAGTCAACGCGTCCAGAAGCTGGGGAGGGGGGTGAGGTGGGGGCGGAGGTTGGGGGAGGGAAGGTGGCGACAAGGAAGTTCAAACAAACAAACACACCAACCCCAAGTCCGCCTCTGCCCGCTCCGTTGGGCCAGAAGTTGTGCGGGCGGATGCGCCCGGCAGACCCGGGGGAGGCGGCCAGAGTCAGGGCCCCCAGCCTGAGACTGGCGAGCGCCGCGCTCTCGCGCTCCGGGCCAAAGTTTCTGCGCCGGGAGGCTGCAGACTGGATTCTTTTTCGTATTTATTTATATATTTATTCCCTCGCTCTCGCTCCCGCCCCTCCTCTCCACGCCTTTCTCCAGACCACACTCCTACTCCCTAACCCAGAAGCTTCCACACCCCCGCCCCCGGGACGCTTGGGGAGGGAAGAAGGTGCCTCTGGGGTTTCGGGGCGTGAGGGGAGGCGTCAGGGGGTGACGAGGGAAAGCGAGGGGGCCAGTGATTCTCTGGGTAAGTTGTGCAAAAGTGCTCAACTGGAGGAGGAGGAGAAGGAGGCGGCGAACGAGATCTGATAGGTTCGGACTTTTCTTTTATTTATGAGGAGGGAAGGGGGCCCGGGCGGAAGGTAGCCGACAACCAATAACGAAAAGAAGTCGCCAACGAATATTTTTTCTCTTTTCTAATCCCCGACTCGACTTGGTTTTGGGGGGAGAATTTGAACTGCCCGTTAAAACAGAGGGAGCAAAGGCCGGGGGTCGAGGGAGGAGGGAGCCGGGAGGGGGCTAACTTTGTCCAAGTGTCTTGGTTTGACGAATGGGCCGGTCCCCGGAGCGCCCAGCCCCCTGGTCGCCCGCGGCCCCTCTCGGCTGCATGGGAATGTCTGCCTCCGGCTGGTGGCTCCTCTGGACTCTCGCCTTTTCTCTGGCCTCCCAGGGGCACAGTCCACTGTATTTCACCTCGTCTCCTTCATTTCATTCACACACTGAATTTTCCGCGAGTAGGGCCGCGGGTGCCTTCAAGGAGCGATTTATGATTTTCTCTGAAATACTGTCAGAGCCCGAGTGTCCGGCTCTGGCCCGGCCTCCCGCAGCTCCGAGAAGCCCAAAGGGACTCGGCAGGGTCTAGTACTTAGAAAACTGGGTCTGCCCAGCGTTAAGGACGCATCTCTTCCTCCCCTCCCCTCCCCTTCCCCCATCCCTGTCCGACTCCAGTCGGTTAAAACCCGTCCTCCTCTTCCGGCTCCCAGGCCACACCCGGACCCTTTCCAGCAGGTAGTCCGGTTCCTGAGGCTGCACCGCAAGCGGGTGCCCGGGATCGGAGGGTCCAGAGGGGTGGGAGGGAGGGAGCGCGTCAGCAGCATTTGGTACCACCCTGAGCTCATCAGTTCGGAGCTCCTCCGCTCAGAATGCGAAGGAGGCAATGCCCGGATTGAACGGTCAGGAGTTGGGGGTGGGGTGATCAGAGGTCCCGAAATTCTTCGCTTCCTGGGCCAGCGTGACCAGACGCCCCAGCCTCGGACACTGAGTCCCGGGGGCGAAACGCCCTCCCAGCGGGGCAGGACGCCGCGACGGCAGGCCTTTTGTCTCCCCGGGGAAAGAGCGTCTCCAGCCCCGCGCTGCAGGCAAAATACAATAAAATAAACCCAGCCCCCAAACTCGCCCAAACCCACCAGCCCGCCCCCTGCCCGCCCCCTCCCGGCGCTGGGGTCAGCCTGGTCTTGGCCTGGGGGGCTTTCCTCAGGCTGGCCCCACTGTGCCCCCTCCCCTCCCCTTTTCCTCACCTGTGACCTTTGCCCTCTCAGCATGTGACACGCTCCCTCCTCTCCGCTCTCGCAGCACCGGGGGCTTCTCAGGCTCTTGAGGGGAGGGGGAGGCCTCTAGGAAGGGGAGCCTACTGAAAAGCGATTAAACCCACCCCTTCCGGTGGCCCCAGAATTGAAAGGGGGAGGCCAAGTAGCTTTAGAATTTAAAAGGGAGCACCAGGGTGCTGTGCCCAGACCAGGGTGCCAGGCTGCCTGAGTTATAGGGGCTATACAAGGTTTTCTGGTTCCCCCTCTTCATCGGAGGTGCCACTCCACTATACCCACTGCCCCCAGGAGAGATTAAGAGATGAAATTTCAAGCCATAGTGTGTATGTGTCTGGGAAAGATGAATTAGACTGAATTCCCTTTACATCTCATCTTGCTGGAGGGTCTGGCCTGCCTAGACCCCCAGGTGGCTGTATATTTCATGTACATATATGTAGACATATACCTTCATATATGTATGTAATGCACAAAGATATATCACATATATTGTCCTTTTTTCATTCATTCATTCATTCATTCATTCATTCATTCATCGATCACTGATTTCCCTCTTGGCTTGGAAGAATTTGAGGTATCTCTTCTCTGTAGTGTGGGTGGACCAGCCAGTGTGTCTGTGTGTAGGTGAAGCTGGTTGGTGTGTAGGTCTGCTGGGGCTGCAGCCCAGTCTGAGTGTGTGTTTATGCTTTGGGATCTCTTCCATGGTGCCTTAGGGTAGCTCCGAGTGCCCTCAAGAAGGTGTAAGAGTTGTTTAGGTCAGTCCCCGGGGAGAAAAGACCTGTGAAGACTCTGTCCCTCCTCTGGACACATCTAAGGAAGCGGGTGGGACGGGCATCAGCAGGACCCCTGGGTTCGGGGCCCACCAGTCAGCTGCTGCTGAGCACGCTGGACCTCAGGCGATCTGAGACCACCTGACCTTGGCACAGTTCCTGCCCCTCTGGCAGCAGACTTGGAGCTGTGGCTCCAGTAGCAAGGGACCCCCACCCCCGGCAAACCTGGCGCTGGTGGCGCCAACCCCACGTTCTCACAGCTTGGGATTCCGTGGGGTCCTATGGGGCAGGCGAGGGGGAGGAAGGGGTGTCTGTCGGAATGAGCGTGGCCTTTCTCGCCTGTTGGAGACCAATTTCACAAATGATTTTTGTAACAATTAAGAAGTGTGGCGGGGTGAAATGGCGATTTCACATCCTGCAGGGGGAAAGGGGGGTTCACCTGGGAACTGGGGCGGCTGCAGACAGAGGTGAGGGAAATTTTCCCCCTCCTCCCAGTTCCTCTTGCTCACCTCCTTGCCCCAATTCACCCCCAAAGAGACATTAATGGACTTCTAAGACCTCCAATCGCTGCTGTAAGCGCGGAGGGGCACCTTCAGCTGCTGTTGGGTTGGTGTGGGTGTCGGGTTGGGCTTGGCTTGGAGAGTTTCCCTTTTGGCCCCTCATCCTGTTCTCTCTGTGTCTCTCCCTGCTTCTTCCCCCCTCCCTCCTCTCTCTCTTTCTCTCTCTCTCACACACACATAACACACACTTTTCTGTCTGTCTCTGTGCCCCACACTCTGTCTCTGTGTCTCACAGGGCCTTCCATCTTGTATTGTCTCTTTCTCTTTCCTCCTGCCTTTCTGACTTCTCCCAGCAGTTGCCTCTCTCAGTCTGTTCCTTGTCCACCGCCTCCCCCATCTCCATGGTTTCCTGAGGTATGTCCAGCCCTCTTGGCGCTGTGGGCTGTAACTCAGACCTGAATCCCTGGGAGAGCCCTTTGGTCCCCTTGGGGTGGGGCAAAGACCTCCGGAGGGGCCGCTTCTCTGCTTGGAGTCTACTTGGGGCTGTTCCTAGAGGAGCATCTCCGGGCCCAGCCCAGCCTGATTCCAGCACCCCCCCCCCCCAAAAGTCGCCCCTGTGCCAGCAGTCTCTGGTGGGATAACTGTTCCTTACCTCCACCTCTCTCTGTCTGTACTGAGATCTTGCCCCAAACACACACCCTTCATTTTTCAGGGCAACAACAGGGTTCATAGAAATTATTTCTCCCAAGTTCCTAAATCGAATCCTCCAAACCCAATTAAACTGGGAAAGAAAAACATAGGCCCAAGGATCTAGGAGCGAGACCCCAGGCTGCCATCAGCTGGGGAAGCTGGCCTTTCTTTGGCTGCTCCCGTCCCGACTGTAAGTGATGGAAGGTGAGACAACCACTGTCTACCACTACTGCTGCTGGGGCTCCCTTCTCCCTGCCCCCAAGTGCCCAGTGGCCCGTTCCCCAGCCCCAGGAGGAGGACACTCCTTATTTCACATCTCTGCAATGAACACTTTTTGAATGCAATTGCCCAATAAACCTTCCTTTAAAGGGTGATAAATCCACCTTGAAAACCAGGGGTTTTGATTTCAGTGGGGCCTTTTGCATTTTCAGAGGCTCCAGCCCAAGACATGCACAAATGGAATTATTCAGTCTTCAAATGTTTGATAATGAGAGAGGAGGGGGCGGCGTGGGGGTGGGGAGAGAAACGGAATATCCATGAACAAAGGACGCTCTGGAGGCTCGCTCCAGGTTCCGGATGCTGGAATGCCTCAGTGCCGTGTTCGAAGAGGCACTCTTGGAAAAGAACACCTTTCCACACTCCCCCAATCTTTTCTTCTTATTTCTCTCTTAAGAAGTAGCACTCTTCAAAGAGAGACCTTGAAATATCTGCCCAAACCTGAGCAGGAAGGAAAGGGAAACTGCAATGTTTTCTTCCTTTGACGTTTTTATTTTCCCAGAAAAAGAAAATAGACTGTGTTGGGTTCCGGTGCTCGAGGTAAATAGCAACGGCAATAATAATAATCTGGCTTCTCCCAGGTCCACTGCTAAATGGGATTTCCCCGAGTCTTCTTCCTTCTCCCCAGCCCTTCCTCCTCCTCTTCTCCTTCCTCCTCTTGTTCTTCCTCCTTCCTCCTTTCTCTGCTCTTCTTCCTTCTCCTCAGGCTGGTCCTGGGAGCCTCATAGCTCCTGAAGTTCTGGAAATAAAGACTGTGAGCTTCAAACTTAGAGGGAGACGTGGCAGGTGCCCAGATGCCCACCCTGCCAGGTGGCTGGCTGCTGGGACTGCCTCCCCTTCCTCCTCTGGGTTTTCCTTCTTGCGGACTGTTTCCCACTGGCTTTCAGAATCGCAGGCAAGGCCTTCTTCACAGCATGTTCCCCAACACCTGGATAAGCCTTTCCTCTGCCTGGTAATCCCTCTTTCCACCTCTGGCGTGGGAAAGGCCCCCAGTAGAAGAATGCCCCCTGAATCTGGCCCCGGTGCTCCAGAGGGTAGAAGTGACTGTGTGTGCACCGGACTGTGCAAGTAGGCATGTGAGGCTGAGAGCATGTACGTACCTGTATGAGAGTATATGAGCAGGTGAGTGTGCCTGTGTATATACATGTGCACGTATGCATGTGTGTGCATAGGACACATGTGCGTACACACAGATGTGAGGAGGTGGAGGTGTGCGTACAATGGGCATTTGTTTCCTGGAACCACTGGAAACCTCCTCCTAAGCTCCCAGATGCCTGAACAAAAGACCAAGTGTCGGATCTCACTGGGCTGCCTTCTCTGGCCCCTTCAGATCACTTCTCCAAGTTCAATTTGCACCGGGTCCAGCGTTAATGGGTTGTAGACTGCGCCCTTGGACAATTACCTTATCGCAGCCGAACATCTATGGAACTGGCAAAGCATTTTCATTAAACGAATCAAAGGTTGGGGGTGGGTAGCGGGGCCTAGCGCCGGCTGGCCCGGAGCTCTGGCTGTCCAGAGAGGCTCACAGCTCAGAGGAACTTTCCCTCCATGCCCCCAAGCTTTTTGAGGGGTAGGGTGGGATGGGAATTAGGTTGAAAAAAATCAAACGTTGCTTGGTCCACACCTCACATTGGCCTGTTGCTAAGGGAAAGCTGATGGAATTGGGTTCCTTTGGTCCCCAGGGCTAGTCCTTCCTTCTCTCTTTGGGAAGCCGCCCCCTCTATCATGAGCCCACTCAGCAGGAGGGCTCTTCCCTGGGTACAGCAGTTGTCGCCTACATTCCATAGTAGATGCTCAATAAATATTTATTGGCTGCAGTGCAAGCAGGTAAAAGGTTAGGAGACCTGGGCTTGAATCTTGTGAGGTCAGTGATTTGCCACCATATTGAACCTTTGCTGTGTCACATATGACACAGATGTGCATGCTCAGATGGAACTCAGAACATGGCTCACCTGTGCTGTAGTAAGTAGCAGGGATGCCTGGTGCCTGGTCCTGCTTCCTGCCGGCTCCTGGGACCAACCGGTTGGGCACGCATCCCTGCAGCTCCATGGCTGGGCTCAGTGTCTAGAAGAACACAGAAGGTGCTCAGTAAAGAACTAAGTTGAATGGCCATAGTACTCTTGACCTTGGAACCAATATTAATAACCAGTCTTTTTGAACACCCACCCCATGCCAGGCATCCAACAGCAAGGCTGTATAATCTCAGCATCACCCTGTATGATGGATACTAGCATCTCTGTGTTACAGAGGGAGAAGCTGAGACTCAGGAAGGCCCAAGGTCAAACTGAGACGAGTTCAAGGTCAAAGAGTATCAGGTGATAGGAAAGAGATTTTAACTTAGGCCTCCTTGACTCCAAAGTCTGCCTCTTTCTAGCTCCCATTTCTTTGCTTGCTGCCTCAGTTTCCCCTTCTGTAAACGAAATGAACCAGCACTGAGCACAGAGATGGGCACATGGCAGGCCCTCAAAAGATGCTATTGATTGAATGAATGAAATGGAAACATTCTAAGGACCCTAGGATAACACAGGGGCCCGTGGGGGGCGGGGCTGCAGGACCACAGAAGGCTAGAGCTGGGAGGGAACCTTTGAGATGACCTTGTCCAAGGCGTTTGCAGGAACCCACCTGCCTCCTAGGGGCTGTGGAGAAGCCAGAGGGCTTCCGCCTGCGGAGGAGGCCAGTGCGGGAGTGCCCAGCGGGCACGGGTCCTCGTTGGAATGTGCAGGCGGAAGGACGCCGGCACTGCCTATTTGTCTAGGTGAATTAAAAGCACAATCCCCATTTCCCAGAGGGAGCAGTCAGTTCATATTTATACATTTAGTCTTACAGGTGTAAAATAGGTTTCCTTTATGCTTATATAATAATTTTTCATTTGAATTTCAAGGCTTTATTCCCTTTTTTGGATTCAAGTCTTCCACCTGAACTCGATTCTCTCCATAACCATTAATTCCTTCATCATAAAAATGAGTTCCATCTTATTCTCTATAGTGGCAGTTATAGCAGATCAAAAAGTGCCTTTGCAAAGGGGCCCCACCCCACTTCTGCCATTGTCGCTTTCAGCTCGCCTGCACCCCCCCCCCCCCATTGCTGAATTTCAGAAACCAGGGCTTGGAGCAGAAAAACTTATTTTTCTCGCTTTGGAAGGTGTGTGTGAGTGTGTGTGTGTGTGTGTGTGTGTGCTGAAGATAATGCTCTTCAGTTTCAGAAAGGCGACAATAATAATAATGGTGACTTGGTCTTATGACAAGCCAGACACTTGCTGGGCACTTGGCATATATCACATTATTAAATGCTCAGATACATCCAGGAAGTAGGTACCAGTGTCTCCATATTACAGATGATAAAAGTCCTGAAATGTGAAATAAATTGCCCAGGGTCACACAGGCAGGAGCTGGCAGACCTTAACATGTTTTAAAATGATTAACTATTTCACATAGAATTATAATAGAATGGACACTTACAGACATAGCACACACCCTCACGTGCCCCTCCCTGACCTCAGTTTCTTTATTTTCTCCCAGAAGAAACCACAATCATGGATTTGGCGCATATCACGTCTATATATTGCTGTGGGAGGCTGAACAATGGCCCCCAAGACATTAGGTCTTAATCCCTGGAACCTGTAAACGTCATCTTAAAATGTAAAAGAGTCTTTGGCCATGGGCCTAAGTTAAGGATCTGGAGATGGGGAGGTAACCCTGGGTTATCTGGGTGGGCTTGAAATGCCATCCCAGGTGTCCTTGTTAGAGAGAAGAAAAGGGGAATTTGACCCCGAGTAGGGGAAAGTGCTGTGACCATGGAGGCAGAGATTGGAGTGATGTGGCCACAAGCCAAGGAATGCTGGCAGCCACCAGAAGCTGGAAGAAGGAACGGATGGTCCTTGGAGGGAGAGAGCACTCCCCGGGACACCTTGATTTTGGCCCAGTGATAGTATGATTTAGGACTGACCTCTAGAACTAGTAGAGAATAACCTTCTGTTGTTTCAAGTCACCAAGTTTGTAGAAATGTCTCATGGCAGCTGCAGGAAATGAACAGACATGCTTTTCTAGTCATACTACATATGTACATTAAAATATGTAGTCTCTACAGTTTATATATGCTATACTGTGGGCCATGCTGAAACTTGCTTTTCTTGTCCAACATAATGTGTTGTTTAAAAATATATATGTTTTATTGATTGTTTTAGAGAGAACGGAAGGGAGAGGGGGAGAGAGAGAAACACTGATCAGCTACTTCCTGCATGCCCCCTCCCCCCACTGGGATTGAGCCCGAAGCCGGGCATACGACCTGACCAGGAATCAAACCAGTGACCTCTCAGTGCACAAGACGATGCCCAGTCAACTGAGCCCCACCCTCTAGGGCCCAACATAACGTTTTTAAGATTTGTCCGCCCTGGCCGGTTTGGCTCAGCGGTTAGAGCATCGGCCTGCGGTCCAGAGAGACCCGGGTTCGGTTCCCGCTAAGGGCGCGTACCTCGGTTGCAGTTTGTCCCCGGCCCTGGTCGGTTGTGCGGGTGGCAGCCACTCAATGTGTCCCTTTCACATCGATGTTTCTCTCTCTCTCTCTCTGTTCCTCTCTCTCCCTCCCACTCTACCTGAACAAAAAATGGAAAAATTTCCTCGGGTGAGGATGAAAAAAAAAAAAAGATTTGTCCTTATTGACCCAGGGGGTGTGGGTTTAAAGGCAAAAAAAAGAATCTAATCAGCCACGGTGGGATCTTGAATGGCCTCGGGGTGCCTCTGCGGGTGCTCTGCCTGGGAGCAGTGGGGGTTCTTCCAGCTGCCACGTCCCAAAGGGCAGAGCTCTGCTCCCCATGATCCCAGCTGCGACTCCGGTGAACTCGGACTTGCCCTGTGTCAGGCAGCCTGGGCTTCCTGGAGCAGGGGGAAGGTGTGGGCTTCTGGTTTCACCTGAACTCAAGATTCCGCGCCTCTGAGACCTTGGAGATCAGTTCAAAGACATGGAAGAGAAAGGCACTTGAATGGAAAAGAGAACGTGTGTGTGTGTGTGTGTGTGTGTGTGTGTACGTGTGTGCAAGGTGTTGCCCATGTGTGTATGTGTGCACATCTGGATTAGTGTGGACTCCTGGAGGTCACAGACACAGTCTGCCTCCCCCCACCCAGGAGAAAGAATGGATGAATATGGGGGTGGGAAGGGGGTTGGTGACCGGTCCTGTAAATGTAAATATCTATCTATGTATGATTATACAAGATGATATAAATTGTGAAGTTGTGAGTGAATAAACAGTTACATCCCGTGAACAAAGGTGCTATTAGCCTCTTTGTTAAACCCTGTTACAGTTTATAGGGTATTCCTGCTTGTGTTTTAAAAATTTGATTCTCGCCTCAATATTGAGTGGTACAAGCCAGGTTATTATTATCCCCAGATGAAGGCAAACTGATCAGGGTGGTGAAGTGCTTTTCCTGGTGTCACAGAGCAAGTGGCTGACACAGCTGGGGTGAGAGGCTAGTGGGCTCTGCAGGAGGACATAGACTTTGACAGATGCCGAACTCCATCTTTTTCAGCCTCCACAAGCTGGGTTTCCTGGGGCAAGTTACTTAACCTCTCTGAAGTTCCGCTGTCACATTTAAGAAGTGAGCGCAGTAATACTTGCCTTGTGGGGGTTGCTGGAGAAATAGCAGAACTCCAGTGGCTGGCACTTAGGGCTCAGTAAGGGGCAGCTTTTATCACTTATCTGCAACTGAACATTATTTTTTCTCTTGCAGTCCTGGGCTATAACTTGCATTCCACCAAAAATGATCAGGGACATTTAGAGAAGCCAGCAGTTGGCTGGCATCAACTGTTATCACCAGGGGGCTTGAGTTATCCCTTTTTGGGGGTCACTGGGGCGTGATGACCTGTGACCTGTGCAGCCAGCAGGGGTAGGAGCCCAGCAGATTTGGGGTCATCTAGGACTTCTGGAAAGACCTGATCGACCACTTTCCAATCTGAGGTTTTTCATTAGTAGGGAGCAGTAAATCAAAGGGGCAGCTCCAGGCTACACACTTAAAAGGGCCCCGGGCAGATGGTACTTGGCAGGGAAGATGCTGACTGGGGAGGAAGCTGTGGCTTCCCCGGCTGGTTACCAAATGAATCTGATGGCAACAAAGTAACATACCAGGAAAAGAAGCCAGTGAAAATAAAATTGAGAAGTCAATGACAAACTGGAGAAAATACTCTCTACATCCCTGCTGCAGAGGGCTAAAGTCTTTGCTATATAAAGAGCTCTTGCAAATCAATAAGGATGATGAACAACCCCTAGGCAAAGGCCATGGACAGGCAATTGATTAAAGTCATCCCCGAAGGCTAGAAACATATGAAAAATCATCAGTCTTACCAAACACCTAAGAAAAGCAAATTGAAACGGTGAGATGCCATGCTCGCCCATCAGAATGGCCCCTGTAAGAGAGGAAATGATATTCAGGGTTTTGTTGACGGTTCTGGAAGCTGGGACCCTGATATACTGTTTGTGAAAGAGTAAATTAGTACCATCGTCCTGAAGGACAGCTTGGAAGCTATATTTCAAAAGCTCTAAAATGTTTAGAACCATCCTTGGGATATCACTTTGTCCTCCCAGGAATTTATCACACATGTGTGCAGAGATATAAGTATGTTTATCACAGTTGTTTTTTTGTTTTTGTTTTTTAAATAATAGGGAAGACTAGACAAAGCTTTAACAATAGGGATACTGACAGATATTTTGAAACATCCATATAATGGAATACTCTGGGGCCATCACAAAGATACATCATAAGAGGCAACATAATGTCTCCTTGGTCCATGCTAGCAACTTAGTAAGTGCTTTACAGACATTCACTCATTTAACCCTTGCGACAACTGTTTGAGGTAACTACTAATATTATCATCCCAATTGTATTGATGGGAAAATGAAGCATGGAGGGGTTAAGTAATTGGTCCATGGTACAACTCCAGGGTTGGTGTTCTTAACTGAACTACCTCTCAGAATTTTAAAGACCTGACAAATGTTTGTGAAGCATTGAGTGAAAAAAGGCAGCTTCCAAAACAGCATGATTCTACCTCAAAAACATTATATGCATGTGTTGGGAAAAAACAACACAGAAGAAGGTGTACCCCAATGATCCGTGAGTACTTCCAAGGGGTGAGATGATGGATATTTATTTTCTCCTGTGTGTGTGTGTGTGTGTGTGTGTGTGAGAGAGAGAGAGAGAGAGAGAAACCTTGACTTATTGTTCCACTCATTCATTGGTTGATTCTTGCATATGCCCTGACGGGGAATCAAATCTGCAACCTTGACATACAGGGACGATGCTCTAACCAACTGAGCTATCCATAGGCCAAGAGCCTCCAAGCATTTTCTAAATCTTTTTACAATGAGAACGATAACTTGTCAAAATAAGGACATCCAAGTGAAAGTTATTACCATGAAAGAAAACAGACTTCGGGTCTGTGTTCACACCTCCAAACCTAACTGCCCCCACCCAGTGTCAAAGCAAAGAACTGAGATTCCGGGGTCACTCCTGATGTGTCCGTCGACCCTGCACCGCCTGTCCCTTCCTTTCCACGGAGTGACCCACTGAGTGGGAAGCACTGATGGGAATGACCTCTACCCAGCAACAAAGTCAGCTTCCACAAACACACATTGATGGGACACCCTCCTCGTGCCAGCCCCAGGGAGCAGCAGGAACTGGCGGCACTTGGAGTTTACGGCAAAGCTCAGGTGCCCATCCCCCTGCCTGACTTGGATTCCCGTGCGTGGCTGCCGCATCTTCCTGTTCCCGGATGAATCAAGCTGTCTTTTCACCCCTTGTCCAAACCACTCAAAGAGCTTTCATGGCTTAGGAGGTTGACTGTCCGAGGGCGGTCCCGGGCCAGCAGCGTCGGCATCACCCAGCGGGGTTAGGAATGCAGCTTCTCAGGCCTCACCTTGGCCCTGCAGAATCAGGACCTCTGAGTGGGGGGGGGGCAGCCTCTGGGTTTGAAGAAGCTTCCAGATGATCCTGATGCTCCCTGAAGTGTGAGAGGCACAAAGCAGAGGGACCATTGTGCGGGTTTAAAATATTTGAGGGTGTGGGAGGCTTTGTCATTTCCTCGGAAGCCCCACAACGTAACTAGTTCTGCTAAATGCGTGTTTGAAACCCTGGAAACAGGCTCTGGGAAATGAGGGAGTCTCCTGTATGCTCCCCCACCCCACCCTCAGAACGCTGCTGACGGCTGATTAACGGGCAATGACTCTCCAAAGATTTCTTTCCATATATTAGGTTAGGAAAGGCTTTGAAAACTTTTTGTACCAATGGTGCTTGCAAAGATGCCCTTCAGTGGCTCTCCTTGGGGAGGGAGAAGTTGCATTTGTCTCCTTGAAACGTGGACCATGACCTCTGTGCCTGTACCTCTCGGGGCAGTGCTGGACTGGGAGCCAGGGGGCTGGGACCCCACTTGGGCTCCGGCACGGAGTCGCTGTGTGACCTTGGGGGAGTCACTTCCCCTGTGGCCTATGCGTGCTCCTCTGTTTAATTGCAGGCTCGGACGGTCCCTAAGCTTACAGCCGTGATTCCAGACCTCGAAACCTTCTTCCGTTCTGCATTTCCAGGGCTGGGCGTTATGGAGAAGGCTCACGGAGGTGTGTTTCATATATGCATTAACGTGGGGGAAGATTCCACGAAGCTGTAGGAGGCACCGTGTGTGTGCGTGCACACACCTGCATATGTGCATGAGGGCACGTCTGCGCCCTAAAGACTGGCCTGGCCGAAGTCCGCAGAAAGGAAGAGGCGGACTAACAGAGACAGAAAGGGCCGATCTGGGTTTTCTTCATTTCCGGTTGTATTGACTCACCGGTGTCGACTGATGTTGGGTTGCTGCGAATGGCAAAATACGGGCCATTCAAACGTACTCCCTGGAAAGGCAAACACTTTCCCGGGGCTCATGGACACCCATGAAAGCTGGGAATCTGCATTAAAGCCGAGCTTCCTTGGAATGAACCGGGAGCCCTTTAAATGGAGGGAGTCCTGCCCTGGCTGGTTTGGCTCAGCGGTCAGAGCATCGGCCTGCGGACCAGAGTCCCGGGTTCACTTCCCGCTAAGGGCATGTACCTCGGTTGCAGTTTGTCCCCAGCACCGGTTGGGGTCATGTGGGTGGCAACCAGCTGATGTGTCTCTCTCACATCAATGTTTCTCTTCCTCCCTCTCGCTCTCTCTGAGGATAAATGCAAAAGTGTCCTTGGGTGAGGATAAAAAAATAGTAAATAAATGGAGGGAGGCCTTCAGAGGTCAAGTCTTTCCCCTCTGTGCAAAGTAAGTCCTAGAGGGTGGGGGTGGGAGTGGGCCGTGGACAGACCCTCCTGAACCAACCCTCCCATTTCCTGGGCCAAGACTTAGATCCCCTGGAACCGGGGTGGGCATCAGGGGTGTGGGGGGCTGAGCCAGTTGCTTCCTGGGAAGCCCTGAGGACTTGCTATTTCCTTCTCACGGGCACAATACCTGTGTTTACTGGTGATCCAGATGACTTGTCCAAGGACCCACGGCCAGGTAAGCGGCAGGAGCAGGCGTGGAAATACCAGCGAGAAGACTCAGGTACAACTGCTCACACTGAGACGGCGAAGGACGCTCCTGGCTGGGGCAGACCCATCCTGGGGGAGCCAGGCAGCGGAGAGGAGCAAGGTCCTCCTGCAGGGCGGCCGTGGGTCCCCCAGCGCCCACTGCCTCTCTAGGGCTGGCGTTCTCCACTGCTCTCAGCCCAGGCTGCATCTCTGGGAGGTGGCCCGGAGCAGCCTGCGGCCCAGAAGCTTCCGCCTGTGATCTGAATGTCCCCACTGCGGCTGCAGTGACAGGCGGAGAGGGAAGACGTGTTTAGGCCGCTGGCCAGCTGGAAGCCATTTCAAAGGGAAGGCTGGCCCTTGATATAGTCCCTGAAAATATTTGAAAGGGGGAAAAAAGGCAACGTTCGCTCTTTGCAAAGCACGTATCGCGAATGAAGAAGACTGCCCACCACGGACGGAGTCGGGCCCCGCGTTTTTGTACATTTGCCATCAGGATTTTCCCCGTCCCTACATTGGCAATGACGCTCTGGGTGCAAGTGCCACTTTACTCCAGTCTCTGTGAAAATAGATCTTCAGGTCCTTGGTTTCTGTCTGCCTGGCTGTTTGCACACAGCATATGCAATAGCTGCATAACCTTCCCTCGTGTGGACCTGGCCAGTTTCATCAGCCACCCCGGCCGAGACGTCTGTGGCTGCTGTGATGAGCCCCTGTCACCTGTTCTATAAAAGCCTCCTCTGTCGGCCCCGGGGAAGGGTGAAGACTAGTAGGCATCATTTTCCCAGGCCTTGGAGAGGCACCAAAGCTCACTTCGCCTCCAAGTCTCTGCGACCAGGCCCTTCCAAGAAAGAACACCCCCTTTTCTATTAACTGGGCAATTTGGAAACCTGGGCTTGAGTAAGGATATTGTTTGTTCCTGGTCATTCTCCAGTTGCATGTTCACCAAGTGAGAGCAGCCAGTGGGAACGAGGAGAAGCAAACAAAACCCCAAACTTTGAGTCAGCTGGGCTGTGTTGTGTAGACAAAATAACCCTTGGACACACTGATCGGATAGGCGTTTTCACCTGTCAGTTCTCACCAGCGTCAGCAGGACTTCAGCTGTCCCAGGGGTTCGAGTCTTGTTTGTTTGTTTCTTCTTCTTCTTTTCTTGCTTTTGGTTGATGTTCATGCACGGAGGGCCCAAAAGAGTCAGACTGATCCTTCCTTCCTTCCTTCCTTCCTTCCTTCCTCCCTTCCTTCCTTCCTTCCTTCCTTCCTTCCTTCCTTCCTCCCTCCCACCCTCCCTCCCTCCCTCCCTCCCTCCCTCCCTCCCTTTCTCCCTCCTCCCTCCTCCCCTCCATTCCTTCCTCCTTCCTTTCATTTTTTTTTTACATTTAAAAATAAATATTCGTGCCCTGGTCAGTTTGGCTCAACAGTTAGAGTGTTGGCCTGCAATTCCAAGTCAATGGCACGTACATGGGTTGCAGGTTTGATCCCCAGCTCTTGTCGGGATCTTGCGAGAGGCAACCAATCAATGTGTCTCTCTCACATCAGTGTTTCTCTCTTTCTCTCTCTCTCTACCCCTCCCTCCCTTCCACTCTATCTAAAAATCAATGGAAAAATATCTTCAGGTGAGGATTAAAAAAATTTTTGCGATGAAATACACATACATAAAACATACCGTGTTTTAACCACCTTAAACTGCACAAGACTGGCATTTAGACATTCAGATTGTTGTCCAACCATCACTATCGTCTACCTCTAGAACATGTCTCTACTCCAATGGAAGCTGTGGACCCATTTCTCCCCCGACCCCAGCCCGAAGCAACCACTAATTGCCTCTCTGGCTCTACAGATTTACCTATTCTGAATACTTCCTGTAAATGGAACCATACCATAGGTGCCCTTGAGCATCTGGCTTCTCTCACTCAGCATAACGTTTTCCTGGGTCCTCCACATTGTAGCATGAATCAGGACTGCATTCCTGTTTGGGGCTGGGTAATATTCCATTACAAGGACAGACCTGTTTCTGATGTATGGTGTTGCCATTAGGCAGTGGTGGATGGAAGGGGGCCTGGTAATGGTCCGACAACGTCACGTGTGCCGATTGTCTGGGTCCCGTGGCCTGAGATCACAGAGTTAACCAGACTGGCTTTGGGATGAGGACACCTAAGAGGTCAACCAGACTGCGGATGTTGTTTCCCCATCTTTAAAAAAGAAACGGAGTCCTTTTTAAATAGGTAGCTGAGGATTAATTGGTTAATTTGGACAATGAATTAAGAGTTATTATTATTCCCTAGCTAAACAAATCAATATGATTTATTTCCTCTTTGACATTTCGTCTTTCTCATGTGTGAGTCCCAGCTCCACTGTTTACTCAGGGATCAGCCGGCCGGACCAGTTTCCTCACCTGCTTGTCTTCTTGAGAGGATGGAATAAGTTATAAACAAAACTCAAATCATACCGAACTTTAAAAATCACTTAAAAAACGGGTTAGATTGTGCTTAGTTTATATACCACGTATCCCTATCATGATAAAACATGATTAAAATGAGACCAAATCCCATAGACCTATTGAAGAAAGGATAAAGGAAGACGTAGAGTAATTGAAGATGGGAGTGGGGGAAGGAGTAGAATCAGAAACTTAGGCTGAGAGAAGCTATGGGAGTTGAGTATAAAACTTTGCTCTGAGCTTCCTAGTGGCCAAGGCAAAAAGGGAAAGCAAGTGGGTTTAATCAGTCTGACTCACGGCCTCTCAACCTAGGTATCATTGACATGTTAGGCTGGATAATTCTGGAGAGCAGCTAATCGATGTTTCTCTCTCACATCACTGTTTCTCTCTTGCACTGATGTTTCTCTCTCTCTCTCTCCCCCTCTCCCTTCTTCTCTCTCTAAAATCAATAAGAACATATCTTTGGGTGATTAAAAAATAATGTCTCCAGACCTTACCCAGTGTCCCCTGGGGGTGAAACTGCCCTGGTTGGGAACTGACGATCTAATGAAAGACAGCACACCCTGACATGGGTCTTCCCACGAAGGACTGGACAATGTGACCACCAGGACCAGGTCTCAAAGTCCACAGACAAAAGTTAACCTGTGCTGTTCCCAGTCCATGAAGACATCAGACCCAGCTCTGGTGACTTCCACGGCTGTGCTCATCTTCTCTGGGGACATAGCTGTTCCTCCCAGCCCGTGACCATTTCCTTGGTGCTGGCTGAACACCTCGGGGGACCCTCATAGGGGTTATGTCATGGGATCCTCGGATCAGGTCCTTTCTTGTCATCACCATGCCCATTTTACAGAGGAGGGGGCTGGACTAGAGAGAGGTTATGTTGCTGACCAAACGCCATGCTCCAAGGGGCAGAATGGGCACTTGCCCCAGGTTCCCTGGTCTCCGTACTTTTACCGTCTAGTGGGGAAAGGCCAAGGATGCTGCTAACCCTCCCACCGTCCACAGGACAGCCCCTATGACCCAGAATGACCAGTCCGAGGTGTCAGGGTGCCAAGGTTGAGAGCTGTTGCCCCAGATGGAGGGTCCAGGAGGAGGGGAGATGACTGGTGGGGTGGGGTTCTGAAGAAGTGGGGAAGGGGTGCGTGTGTTGATAGAGTTGGTGGGCAGGTGGCGTCTCCACTGACGGGGCTTGGCGCCTGCTTCACCCCCCTCCACCTCCTGGAATGAAGACCCAGATCCACGTGGGCACTGGCCGGGTAGCTCGGTTGGACAGAGCATCGTCCGATACGCCGAGGTTGTGAGTTCGATCCCCGGTCAGGGCACATACAAGAATCAACCAATGAGTGCATCAATGATCTGGAATAACAGATCAACGTTTCTATCTCTTTCTCTCCCCTGCCCCCCTAAAAACCAATACATAAAAATTAAAAAGACAAAGACCCAGTCTCGGACTTGTCCGTCCTTCAGCTGATGTCTGCACAGGCTGAGCTACTCCAGAAGTCTTTGAGATGCTGGACACATTTCTTTCTTTATTTTTAGTTGATGAAGAAAAGTTGGGAGATCAACGTATAATCCTAGACCTGCAAGTTTTACCAGGAGTCCCGGGAGGGATTTGGGGTCAGGCAGGTTGGGGACAGGCCCTGACACTACCTGCCTGAGGACAAGGTTTACTGCACTTCTCGGGGCCACCGCACTGCCTGTTCCTTCTCCTGCCCCTTCACCCAGACAGCGAGGACAGTAACAGTACCCGACCCACGGTGTTGTTGGGAGGATTCAGTGAGATAATACACAGGACAGTGTGGTGCCGGCCACGTGTTAAGTCTCGTTATTGCTATTATTGTCAGAATCAGAAACCCCCTAGATGGGATCCAGTCCAGCCCTTGGCTGACAGATGGGGAAAGTGAGGCTCAGAGGCAGCACCCCCTTGGCATGACCCTGTGAACTGGAGGAGAGCAGGGCTCTCCCTCCTAGCCTGCTGCTTGCTCCGTGCCCATCCTGGACAGAACAGGAATTTCCTCCTGAGGTGGGAGACACCTCCAGCCTTTCCTTCCCTGAACCAATTTGTAATTAATGGCTGTGGCCACGTGTCCCGCCTCGGAGCAGACCTGTAAAACCTGTATGAGAGGCTGCTGTGGGCAGGGCCGCTGGCTGGGCGGCCAGCCTCTCTGTTCCGGCCCCTTTGTCCCTTTGCTCCTGCCGGAGGGGGAGGACAGGCCACCTCCCCGTCCCAGCCGCCCCAGCCCTTCCTGCTGGCCCGTAATCCACGCAATCTAGGCTGTCATTTGCGGCTGGTGCTGCTGAGGCCCTTCTGGGGGAGATGGGAAGACGCGGGGACAGGGGCTCGGGGACAGGGGCTCGCATGGCCATCTGAAAAACCCGGGGGGTGCTGGGAGGGCCGAGGTGGGTGCCAGGCCCAGCCAGGGCGCCTCCCTGCCCCTCCCCGGGCCCCAGGGCGATGCCACCTGGGCGGGAGTTCCGGGAGCTGGGGCATCTATCCCACAGCTGCTGACTTTGGCAAAAAGAAATCCTCCTACTTCATACCCCTCCTCCCAGACAGACGGGCTCTGAAGTGCTGTGGAAGGGAAGACAATCTCGTTACTAACGCACCGTGAAGTACAATAAATATTCTGCTGACAAACTCCTAACCCAGGAAACAATTCCGAAACCCTGAGAAAGAATAATAATAATAAAGGAAAAGAACCCAAATCTCCCTGAAGTCTCTTTCTCCTTCGGGAAAATTTTATTAAGATGGGAAGTGAAGTCACGCTCCCGCCCCGCACCCCACCCCCCACCTCTCTTCTGGGTCCGATGGGTCCTCCTGTGCAGAACTCATTTCTGATTTTACCACTTTGAGATCAGACCCCCTGGCCAGTGGGTTGGGATGAGGTGCCCTTGTCCAGGACCCTCCTGATACACCGAGGACCCTGGAGAGCCAACAGAATAAACACCTCCCCGCCCCCCTTTCCCTCCCTGCACCCCACAAGCACACCGGGCTTCAAAACCAGCTCCGTTTTTTCATTAAATCCGAGAGTCATACGCAGGGAATGACCTGGCTACTTCAATTAATTTTTTTTCCCTTTCAAATCATAAGGTTCCATTTCCTTCGGAAGTGGTCGCCTCTCTCAGGAGGGAGGTGGGATTTAAGACGTAGGGCTGCATTTGAATGTTTGGTCTTGATAGGAGATAGGGACCAGCATGGAAAATCGTCCTTATCACCCCAATATGGAGAGTAAAGCGTGTGGCCTGGGCCGGCATACCAAACGGCCCGCAGCCCTTATCCGCGGCCCAGGAGCCGCCCCCTGCCCCCGCCGCTCTGCCCGGCGCGTCGGCTCTCTCCCCTTCTGTAGGGAGCCAGATAGCACCGAGCTGGGCCGGCGCAGCGAGCTTAATAAGAAGTGGAAATTGCTCCCAAGGAAAGTTTCTGAGGAATTAACTTCCGATGGGTGGAGGTGGAGGGGGAGAGGGAGGGAGCAGGAGGAGGAAGATGAGGAGCAGGGGGAGGACCGGAGCCTGCTGGCCTTGCCTGTGCCTGGATGCCTGCTCTGAATGGGAAGGACGGTAGGCCAGCAGCGCCCACTGGGGGCTGGGGATGCTCGGCTGTCCAAGGGAGGGCCTCCAGCTCTCCCTCTGGGTGCCGGCGGTGCCAGAGGCCGGGCTGTGTGTCTGTCCCCGAACTCGCGTGCCTGGCTTGGAAGGAGCTTGGCCTGATGCCTTCCCTGAGCAGCTTCCCCTCACCCAGGCTCTCAGGCTGTGCAGGCTCCCACCCCTGCGCAGGGGGCGCTAGAACTGCCTTCCGTGTCTGTAAATATCTGATGAGCACCTGCTATGTGCCTGGTGCCAGCCCAGGTCCTGTGCACCCAGCAGGGCATAGGAGGGCACAAGCCAGAACAAACCCCTTCCTGTCCGTAAACGCAGGGACAGACAAACCAAGGGGGCACGAAGCCGGGAAGGAGCAGGCGGCACCGTGGACGGTGGAGCGGCCACATTTTAGCCACGAGACCTTGGGCCAATCTCTTCTCCCCAGGCTCAGACCCTGCACTTGTGAAGGGGGGATGGAAACACCGTGCTTCTCAGGAGCTGAGTTAGATATGACGGGATAGCGCTCGGCGCAGAGCCCCGGGCGTCGTACACGCCCAGTGAAACTCTGCTCAGGTTTAGGATCAGCCAGGAGACAGAGATGCTGGCAGGTGCCCTCGTGAGGGAATTCTGAGTATGAGAACCCGGGGAAGGAAGCTGGAAGGTCTCCTCCAAGCTTCTGCTGAGCACCTACGAGGACCGGCTGGAGCCAGACCTCCTGGGTTTGAACCCTGGTCACCTGCTTCCTCGCTGTGGGACCTTGGGCAAGGACTTGCCCTCTGGCCTCAGTTTCCCACCTGGAGATGGGGGTGACATTAGTAGCTATGTTATAGAGCGGTAGGAAGGAAGTGGGAGCTATCCTATCAGAGTCTGATCCCCTTTGACCCTGTGTCGGGGCTCGATGTTTGGCTGAGAGGGGGTGGGAAGGGCTGGGGTGGGGAGTGAGGTCCCTGGCTTCCTCCCTGGGTGGACACCCATGCGACATTTATGTATATTTTGCACAGCAGCTGCAGGGCCACCGGGAGGAGGGACAGGCTTGGTGCACCTTTGGTCTGGTGATTGGCAGCGCCCCTCAGAACAGCTGATGAGGCCAGACACCCAGAGAGGGTGGGTGAACTTCCTAAGGCCACATAGCAAGCTGGGCGGGTCAGGCCTGACCCGGTGGCCCCAGCCTGCCCCACCTTGGTGCCAGCAGGGGGAGGGCCAGGGGTCCAAGGGAGAGGAGCCTCTTCAGTTGTAGCTTCAGGGAGCCAGGGTGATCACCCAGGAGTAACGGCGCTAATCCCACGATGCCTCCCAGGCTCTCTCTCCCAGGGTCTCAACGGCCTTTAGATGCCGAGGCCCCATTAACTCCTCAATCCTCCCGCCGCGGAGGAGAGGTGGGTGGTGTGTGCGAGGTGCGGAGACCTCACCTCCGTCCGCCCTCGGGTTCAGACCTTTGGAGCCGTCAGGCGGCTCTGGGTTCGGAGGAGGGCCTGGGGGGCGTGGGGTTGGCTGAGCAGAGCATTGTTCTCCAGCTGAGCTCATGGTCCAGCTTCACTTCCTAATGCTCAGACAGCCCTGCGGGGTCGGGGCAGTAGTCCCATCTCAGAGCAGGGAGACTCAGAGAGGCACCACGACTCACACGCGGCCACACGGCAGGGAGGAGCAGGCCGGAACTGAACTCCAGCCTCTGCTCTGTCACCAGGCACAGGGTGGTCTCAGAGGGGAGCAGGGCTGTGGGACGGGATGTCTGCTTCCGACCGATACGCCTGCGACTCAGTGACTGTCTCTGTGCAGGACTCCAAGAGGTGATGCTTCAGGGTCAAGGGTCAAGGTCTTCAGTTTAGTACTGGCTTCTAGATTCCAAGGAACTGCTCTGCCCTCTCTGTCAGAGAAACACAGGCCCTTGAGGGAACTGGGTGAGAGAGGAGGGTGGCACACTCCTTTGTGCATTCATTCCCCCATTCATTCCCTCATTCATTTGTTCATTCACCCACTCATTCATTCCCTTTTTTTTTTTTATCCTCACCCGAGGATATTTTTCCATTTTTTGTACAGATAGAGTGGGAGGGAGAGAGAGGAAGAGAGAGAGACGGAAACATCGATGTGAAGGGACACATCGAGTGGCTGCCACCAGCACGACCAACCAGAACAAACTGCAACCGAGGCACGTGCCTTTAGCGGGAACTGAACGCGGGTCTCTCCGGACCGCAGGCCGACGCTCTAACCGCTGAGCCAAACTGGCCAGGGCTCATTCATTTCTTCATTCACCCACTTATTCATTCCCTCATTCATTGCCTCATTCACACATTCATTCATTCCCCCATTCATTCCCTCATTCATGCACTCATTCATTTCTTCATTCACACACTCATTCATTCCCCCATTCATTCCCTCATTCATGCACTCATTCACACATTCATTCATTCCCTCATTCACGCACTCATTCATGCACTCATTCACACATTCATTCATTCCCCCATTCATTCCCTCATTCATTGCCTCATTCACACATTCATTCATTCCCCCATTCATTCCCTCATTCATGCACTCATTCACTCCCTCATTCACGCACTCATTCATGCACTCATTCTTTCTTCATTCACCCACTCATTCACTCCCTCATTCATTCCCTCATTCATTTCTTCATTCACCCACTCATTCATTCCCTCATTCACACACTCATTCATTCCCCCATTCATTCCCTCATTCATGCACTCATTCACTCCCTCATTCACGCACTCATTCACTCCCTCATTCACACACTCATTCATTCCCTCATTCTTTCTTCATTCACCCACTCATTCACTCCCTCATTCATTCCCTCATTCATTTCTTCATTCACCCACTCATTCATTCCCTCATTCACACACTCATTCATTCCCCCATTCATTCCCTCATTCATTGCCTCATTCACACATTCATTCATTCCCCCATTCATTCCCTCATTCATGCACTCATTCATTTCTTCATTCACACACTCATTCATTCCCCCATTCATTCCCTCATTCATGCACTCATTCACACATTCATTCATTCCCTCATTCACGCACTCATTCATGCACTCATTCACACATTCATTCATTCCCCCATTCATTCCCTCATTCATTGCCTCATTCACACATTCATTCATTCCCCCATTCATTCCCTCATTCATGCACTCATTCACTCCCTCATTCACGCACTCATTCATGCACTCATTCTTTCTTCATTCACCCACTCATTCACTCCCTCATTCATTCCCTCATTCATTTCTTCATTCACCCACTCATTCATTCCCTCATTCACACACTCATTCATTCCCCCATTCATTCCCTCATTCATGCACTCATTCACTCCCTCATTCACGCACTCATTCACTCCCTCATTCACACACTCATTCATTCCCTCATTCTTTCTTCATTCACCCACTCATTCACTCCCTCATTCATTCCCTCATTCATTTCTTCATTCACCCACTCATTCATTCCCTCATTCACACACTCATTCATTCCCCCATTCATTCCCTCATTCATTGCCTCATTCACACATTCATTCATTCCCCCATTCATTCCCTCATTCATGCACTCATTCACTCCCTCATTCACGCACTCATTCATTCCCTCATTCTTTCTTCATTCACCCACTCATTCACTCCCTCATTCATTCCCTCATTCATTTCTTCATTCACCCACTCATTCATTCCCTCATTCACACACTCATTCATTCCCCCATTCATTCCCTCATTCACACACTCATTCACTCCCTCATTCACACACTCATTCATTCCCTCATTCTTTCTTCATTCACCCACTCATTCACTCCCTCATTCATTCCCTCATTCATTTCTTCATTCACCCACTCATTCACTCCCTCATTCATTTCTTCATTCACCCACTCATTCATTCCCTCATTCATTGCCTCATTCACACACTCATTCATTCCCCCATTCATTCCCTCATTCATGCACTCATTCACACACTCATTCATTCCCTCATTCACACACTCATTCATTCCCTCATTCTTTCTTCATTCACCCACTCATTCACTCCCTCATTCATTTCTTCATTCACCCACTCATTCATTCCCTCATTCATTGCCTCATTCACACACTCATTCACTCCCTCATTCATTCCCTCATTCACACATTCATTCATTCCCTCATTCATTCCCTCATTCACACACTCATTCATTCCCTCATTCATTCCCTCATCCATTCCTTCATTCATTCCCTCATTCACACACTCATTCATTCCCTCATTCACACACTCATTCATTCCCCCATTCATTCCCTCATTCATGCACTCATTCACTCCCTCATTCATTCCCTCATTCACGCACTCATTCACTCCCTCATTCACACACTCATTCATTCCCTCATTCTTTCTTCATTCACCCACTCATTCACTCCCTCATTCATTTCTTCATTCACCCACTCATTCATTCCCTCATTCATTGCCTCATTCACACACTCATTCATTCCCCCATTCATTCCCTCATTCATGCACTCATTCACTCCCTCATTCATTCCCTCATTCACACATTCATTCATTCCCTCATTCATTCCCTCATTCACACACTCATTCATTCCCTCATCCATTCCTTCATTCATTCCCTCATTCACACACTCATTCATTCCCTCATTCACACACTCATTCATTCCCTCATTCATTCCCTCATCCATTCCTTCATTCATTCCCTCATTCACTCCCTCATTCATTCCCTTATTCATATATCCATCAAATTTTTTTTTTATCCTCACTCGAGGACATTTTTGCATTTATCTTTAGATAGAGCGGAAGAGAGAGAGAAACCTCAATATGAGAGAAACACATCGAGGGGTTGCCACCCACACGACCCTAACCGGTGCCCGGGACAAACTGCAACAAAGGTACATTCCCTCAGCGGGAACCAAACCCGGGACTCTCAGGTCCGCGGGCTGACGCTCTAACCTCTGGGAAAACGGTCCAGGGCCATCAATTCTTTGTGATCCCACTGCGCAGGGCAGAGGTTAACAGGATAGTCTCTTTGTCAGGCTGCGGGGTTCAGATAGACTCCCTTCGTGATGTCGGGGAACTTAGTCCCTATGTGTGTTGGTCTGCAAAGGGGGACAGTGACAGCACTCACCATCTACTGTTCATTCATCCATTTGTTCTGCACCTGATGCTGAGCACCAGCTCTGGGCCAGGCCCTCCTCCCAGCCAGGGACACAGCCTGAGCAAGGCGTGCCGGACAGGGGGCAGGAGCAGAAGACACCCACACGACCCAATCTGTCACCAGGAGAAGATTGACGTGTGCGGGATGTGAGATGGTTGTGGAGATTAGACCAGACGATCCACACAGAACGTGTCACATGGGCTTGGCGCACGAACGGTGTTTAATTAGCGGGGCTGGGGACATGTGTCACGCAGCTGGGGCATGCATGGAGTGGGCAGTGTGGCCACCGGAAGCTGCTGCCCACCAGGAAGTGAGGCAGCAGCAGCGTCTCCCGGTGGCAGGTGGGTGCACCCTCCTGCCCTGCCCTCTAATCGACAGCAGGTGAGCCACCTGCTCGTGTCTCCACCGTGACGCTGGCCCAAGAGCCCACCGGGTGCAGGGAGCTTAGTCTGCTCTAAAGAAGGTGAGGCCTCTATGGAGTCTTAGCATCGGAGGACTCTTTGGGGATCACTACTCTCTTCTGGAAAATGAGACCCAGAAATGCCACGTGGCCACCTCAAGGCCCCACAGCGGGTTCCTAGCTGACTGAGGTCCGAAGCCAGGTTTCCTGAATCCCGGTGCGAGAGGCTGGCCCCTCCGCAATGTCGCGGCTTAAAATTGAACTTCAACATGTCTTCCTGGAGGCAAGAGTTCTTGTGCCGGAGGCATCCAGCACGTGGGGACATGCTCGTGCGTCCTGGGATGACAGCTAGACGCAAGCAGCCACCGGAAACAGGAGACCGCGTGGGTGTACCCCTCTGCCCGCCTGTCTTCCAGGGTTGGGGGCTCCTCACTCCCACGGGGGATCCTGAGAACAGCATTTAGCACTGGCCCAGGCGTCCTGTCCTGAGGTCCCTGGGTGTGTCACAGCTCTGCTGTGTGAACTTGGGCAAACGTCTTCCCCGGTCTGGGCCGGTCTGGGCAGAATCTTCCCCTCCTTGCTCGGGATTAGCGAGCCAGCGGTCTGGTCTCCCAGAAGAATGCAGGGCGGATGTGCTCAGGCCCAGGGCTGGGAAACAGACGAAAAGGCAAGAGGGCTGTGCTCTGACCTGCCTGCTCCGGTGTCCTAGCTGTCCCTCTGTCCACCTCTGTCTCCCGAGACCCCTGCCTTCTTCGGGCCTTCCTCTCCCCAGTGGCTCTGCCTCTCGTCTCTGTCTCTCTTCTGTCTCCTTGTCTGTCTCGTCCCCTCCCTCTCTCCCCTCCCCTCCTCTCCTTCCCCTTCACTGCCGAGTCTGTGTATCTCTGGCCTCACTTTTCCTGCAGGGAGACCCTGGGGAACCCTGGCTCCAAACCAGTGGGATCCTAATCGTCCCAGCGGACTGCCCAGAATGTAATTTATGAGCAAGACTCTCCCGGCTTCTCTATCCCGCCGCCTAGGCAGGACTCCCAGCCCTCCACCAAACTGGGGTGGGGACAGGAGTAGGGGTGAGGGCTGGCTTCTCCGGGTCATTTTACATCCTGCTCCGTCTGCCCGTCAGCGGTGGGAATAGACCCAAATCCGCTGGGGAAGATTTTGACATGGGACCAACTCTAGGTTGGTCCCTGAAGCAGCAGCAGATTGCTCCCCCGACCCCACCCCCCGTGGGCTGTGCAAAGCTTGGGGCAGGAGGCGCCTTGTGGAGGCCACGGCATTAGGCCACGGCATTCATTCATTCATTCATTCATTCACTCACTCATTCATTATGTTTACTGAGCACCCCATGTGCCACACGCCAGTACTGGGAGCTGAGGTTACAATTTGGAGCATAAAGAGACTAGTTCCTGTTCTTTTCGGGGCTAACAGTCTGCTGGGGGAGAGAGATGGATGAATCCAGCAGTTGCTTAAGAGAATGTTGAAGGGGATCCCTTTAGTTCCGTGTTACAGGAGAGGCACCGGGCATGGGGTTTGACTTGGTAATGGGAAGAGGGATGTAGAAAGCCACGCCCCCTTTTTGGAGTGATAACAACAAATAATAGCACTAGCTGAGTGTTTATAATGACAGGCAGTTAAACAGAATTCCTTCTCCTTTGCCATCACTTTTGGTCCTGTTTGTATGTAATGTGGGTTGACTTTAGATACCCCCCACCAGCTGATGGGATGGGGTTCTGGTAGGCCCTGGAAGGGCTCCCTGGTAGGCACGTGGCTCTGTCTTCTGGACCTGTCAACAGGGACAGGTAAGGGCATTTTCCTCACTTCCTCTGCCCCGCCACTGTTTCAGGGTCAGGGAGGAGTGGCAAGATGAGCGAGGAGGCCCGGGCTCCGCCATCGGAGGATTCTGGGCCAGCCCCGCGCCCCTCTTTGGGCCTCCGTTCGCCCCTGTAAAAAACGATCACGAGGTTCATAGGGTGACCTCACAGGATTTGCTGTGAAGGTCAGTGAAGCAATTGACATGAAAGGTATTTATGTCTTGGAAACCCCTGGAATAATCACCACACTCACTGCTGTCACCCCCATCAATGAAGGGTCCCTAGGAGGTGAGGGCCAGGGGGGCGCTCTGCTCCCTTCTCTCTGGAGCTGAAATTCCCAGCTCCAGGTGGTGCCGCGCTGCCTTCCCAGTAGAGCAATGCTGCCACCTAGTGGCCATCTTATGCCTCTCTCTTCTGAACGTGGGATTCAGCCAGACTTGAGATCTGCCCCCCAGCAGCCCCTTTACAATCTACTCGCCACCCGCCCCTTCAAGGCTCCTAATGGTCAGGGCTTTCATATCTTGTCGTTGGCGGACAACTACTGCAGTGGAGAAAGAAGAGTGAGGATATAGGGTCCCTGCACCTAGGGAGAATACTGGTCCTCAGTCCAGTCTTCTTCTGCCATCGAATTTGGCCTGGCTGAGACTCAAGGTGGCTGAGAGCAGGAATCTCCTTCAACATTCTCTTAAGCAACTCCTGGGTTCATCCATCTCTCTCCCCCAGCAGACTGTTAGCCCCGAAAAGGACAGGGACCAGTCTCTTTATGCTCCAACCAGTCTCTTTATACGGACTTCAGCTGCTGAAAGTCTATCGGTGTAAAAGGCAAGAGACGTGCTCCCGAGAGCCTGCTCTGCTTTTATTTCCTGTCCTCCTGGGGTCTATTCTCTATACGATCTTCAGTGTGATCTGTGTAAAAAAAGTCAGGTCAGGTCACCACTCCACTCAAAATCTTACAGACCTCACCTGTCCCTTGCTCGCTCCACTCCAGCAGCACGGATTGGCTCCCTTGGCATTCCTTAAGCAGTCATGCACACTCCTGCCCCAGGGCCTTTGCACGTGTGGTTCCCCCTGCTCAGAATATTCTTCCCCCAGACATCCACCTAGCCTGCCCCTTGTGTTATTCAGCACCCGGCTTAAATGTCACCTGCTTAGAGATGTCTGCCCTAACTACACTAGCTGCCTCCGTCACACTTCTTTCCCTTCCCAGCTTTACTTTCTCCAGACTCACAATATTCTACCAACCTGTACCTTTATATGGGACCATGGGAGAAGACATAGTCCCTACCTTCGGAAGTTCTCGGGTCTGATGAGGAGACATCACTCAGGTCCTTTAAGAATCCCCAGACTCATGGGGGAGAAACAGCCTCTGCCTTTAGGGGTCTCCTACTCTGACAGGAGGCTGACGACACCTTCTGGAAGGCGGGAGCCGCCACCCCTTGTCCATGGCACCTGGAGTCCAGCACCCAGCTGCTGGAATGGGTCAACAGGATGCTGACGTCAACGGGCAGCACCAGGCGGCAATTTTTGTGTTTTCCTGCTGGGTTTCATATGAAAGGTGGATAAAAATCCTCCACCAACTCCATCTTCAGCAAAGCTACAATCCAGAAAATGCAGACTCAAGAAGAATGCCCTAAGGTGCCCAAAGCAGCTACGATTGATTGGTGTAAAAGCCACGTGGGGTGAAGGGTCCCAGAAACCGCACGGGAGGAGGTCAATGGTGCAATGCCACTGAAAACTCAGAAACATGAGCAAAAACATTCCCCCAGTCAGCAGGGGGATCCTGTGCAGTGACGGCATCTCTGTCTCTCGACGATCGCAGGGGCAGAAGGCATTGCCTGGAAGTCCTCAGACCAGGAGAACCTAACTCTTTCCCCGACCTGGAGCGGAGAGACGGCTGGACCCCAGCGACATTAAGACGTTGTAAGACCGCAGAGCACTGCCTACAAGATCCATTCGAGGGAAGAAGGTGCGAGGCAGGATTTTATACTGAGCTGAGCTGTCTTTCAGGGGTCAGCACGTCCCAACAGCAATTCTGACCGTCGCAGACCTTAGGGAGACTGGGCCCCATGGTGTCTGCCCCGAGGACACTCGAGATGAAGGCAGACTCCAGCTGGTAAGACAGGGCAGACAGCAACTGGGGGCGTTGATTGTGATTGTGTTTGGAACAGAGACTCAGGCCAGTGTGAGGAGTAAAGAGACCAACCGAAGTGTGAACTGTCGTTTTCTCGATGATGTTAGAAAGAACAGTGACACGTCAGAGAAGGAATGGGGGGGGGCCGGGAGAGGGAAGAGTGTGTTTGCTGAGTCCCTCATCCACTGTAGCTGGGCATCAAAGGACATCATTCGAAGTTGACAAATGGAAAAAGCAGTGTAAAAACAAGTAACAGAACACAGAAAAATCACGCGGAAAGTGAGCCTGAATGCCTTAATGGAGGACGGTCGAGGACAGTGAGAGGATGGGCAAGAATAAGAAACACCGTAATTTCCTCATTTTCGGAGAAATGGCGGAGCAAGAATATCATATAAAGTTATAACAGAAATTATATAAAGTTACGCCAAAGCATTAAACGCCTGTGTAGTAGAAGAACCACATACGACGGCACAGAGAACAAACCACAGAGTAAAAGACTTTAAAACTCCATTAAAAAAAACAAAACACAGAAAAATTTACATAAAATAATGTGACAGACCACAGGTATTGAAATGGCAATATGCACCCTGGCCGGTTTGGCGCAGCGGTTAGAGCGTCGGCCTGAGGTCCGGAGAGACCCGGGTTCGGTTCCCACTAAGGGCATGTACCTCGGTTGCAGTTTGTTCCTGGCCCTGGTTGGTTGTGCGGGTGGCAGCCACTCGATGTGTCCCTTTCACATCGATGTTTTTCTCTCTCTTTTCTCCTTCCCACTCTATCTGAACAAAAAATGAAAAAATGTCTTAGGGTGAGGATAAAAAAAAAAAAGTCAATGTGTGCAAATGTGCTTAATTTTCCAAGTAAAAGAGAAAAAAATTCAGATCGGATTCTCCACCCCAAGCCAACCCTATGCTCTACTGCAAGAGGTATTCTTAAGCCGCAGCAATGCAGAGCGGATGACAAGGAAAAGCTGGGCGAAGGTACACCAGGCAAATGCAAAGAAAAATCCTAATACTAGAGCATAATCTTAACATTAGACAGTGGGGAGTTCAGACTAAAAGGTGTTTAATGAGATGAAGAAAGACTTTAGAACACACGAGCGTGTAATCTAGGACGGAGGCGAGAACAGCTGTGGGCACAGACACCCTGGACGACACGGAGGGTGTCCGAACAACGGAGAAGTTACCTGAGATCCGAGGAGAAACGCATTTCACTTTCCTTATGATGTGACAGAGAAGGATATAGAAAATCTCCGTGACGGGATTAATAGCTCATCTGCTGCCCGACTCTTAGGTGAATGTCCTATACTGGTACCCCACTTCTGGTACTAATTCCTGTATTATTGAGAATAAAAGACTTAACTCACAACAAAGAGACCCCAAAACACATCGACCTGAAGAACACGGAAGTCTAACTCTCTCACATGTAGACATTGTGGGGTGAACGTTTAGTGGGTGGGGCAACTCTGCTTCCGACACCTTCTCTGCTCTCGTATAGGGCACTGCCATTGTTTGCTCAGTTGAGGCTGGATCACTGTAGGTTCCAGAGAGAGGGAAGGGGAAGGGAGTGTGAAGGAGGCGCTCACAGAGGTATCCTGTGGCCTTATCTAGCTGCAAGGGAGGCTGGGCAATGTCGTTTTACCATATGCCCAGGAAGAAGGGAAGAACTGATCTGAGCAGACAATTGGTGGAGTGGAAATGAGTACCAGTGCTTCAGAAAACAATCTGGTAGTATCTACCAAAGTTCAAATACACAGACCCTATGACCCAGCCATACTACTTGTAGGAGGGTCCCACAGAAATGAGCTCATTTTCACATGAAAAGACATGGAATAGAATGCTCACGGAAGCACTGTTCCTAATAGCTCTAACCTAGAAACAACCCACATATCTGTCAAAAGGAGAATGCTTGAACACATGATAATATAGTCACACAGGGGAAAACTATACAGTCATGAAAATGAACAAAGCCCTGCCATGCCCAACAGCGTGAACTGATCTCACCAACACTGTATTCAGTGGAAAGAAGCCCAATCCCAAAGAACACAGTGTGATTTAAATGATGATGCTCAAAACCAGGAGCTACTCGAGACCACAGAAGTGGGGAAAGTGGTTTCTCTGGGTTTGGAAAAGCGGGCCCCAGGGGTTTCTGGGGTGCCGGCCATTTTCTATTTCTCAGTCTGGGTGGTAATTTCACGGGGGCGTTCCCTTTGCGAAATTTCATCGAGCTCTGCTCTTCACGATTTGCGACTTTCCTGTGTACATGTTCTATTTCAATAAATACTTGAATGGACAAAACTACTAAAAGACAAAGGTGTGAACAAGTAGAAAGATACATCCTCTTTCAGGAAGGAGACTCAACACCATGACATTTTAATTCTCTCTAAGCTAATCGATAAATATACTTTGATTCATGCAAAATGATCAACAGTTTCTGTTGAACTCGCTTTGTTTAACCTAAAAGTCACACGAAAAATTAATCAGTGGGCACAGCCAGGAAAACTGGAGAAAAGGAAGAGCTGAGGGAGGGACAGACCAGCTCAGGAAGCGGCTGCCATTCAGACTATATGCTTTTGACCCACGAACACTCAAACGAACCAATGAAATGGGACAGAAACCCCAGAAACAGGCCTAAACCCCAACAGGAATTTAGTGTTTGATCAAGTTGCCATCCCACAGCAGTGAAGAAAAGTTGAATTATTCAATAAATGGTGCGGGGACCACTGTATAGCCACCTGGGAAAAAATTCTGGGCTTCTACTTTATACGTCAGACAAATTCCAGAGGGGTCCAAGATTTAAATGTGAAAATGAAACCATTCACGTGTTCCAAGGAAACTTGGAAGAATTTCTTGATGACTTAATTTTTTTATTTAAAAAATTTTTTCCCTTTATTGATTTTAGAGAGAGAGGAAGGGAGAGGGAGAGAGAGAGAGAAACATCGATGAAAGAGAACATAGACTGGCTGCCTCCTGCGTGCCCCCCACTGGGGATCGGGCCCACAACCTGGACATGTGCCCTGACTGGGAATCGAACCGGCGACCTCTTGGTGCATGGGTCGACGCTCAACCACTGAGCCATACCATCCAGGCTCTTGATGACTTTAAAGTGTGGGGACTTCCTAATTACAACAAAAAAATCTAGATGCCATTAATAAAGATGTATACATTTATTTATTTAAAACTAGAAAATGTTTGCACGCTGAATAAAAAACTCAGCATGAACAAAGTCAAAAGACAAATGACAAACTGGGGGGAATTATTTGTAATTCCCATCAGAGACAATGGGCTAATCCCCGCCCCCACCCCCCATAGAACCTACAGAAAGGAGAAAGTCATGCAACCCAACCTTGTGAACAATTCACAAACAAGAAGTCCCAATATACTTGGTCACATGAAAAGCAGTCAGCTCATTTGTAATAAGATCAACGCCTCTTAAAACTATAACCTCCCCTGGCCAGTGTGGCTCAGCGGTTGAGCATTGACCCATACACCAAGAGGTTGCTGGTTCGATTCCCAGCCAGGGCACATGCCCAGGTTGTGGGCCAAATCCCCAGTGTGGGGCATGCAGGAGGCGGCCAATCACTGTTCTCTCTCATCGATGTTTCTATCTCCCTCTCCCTTCCTTTCTCTCTAAAATCAATAAAGAAAAAAAACAACAACTATAGCTTCGCGTCATGTCCCTTAGCAAATTGACAAAACTCTGAAGGTAAGATGACCTTCCGCTGTCGAGACTGTGGGAGAAATAGACAGTCTTCTACTTCGCTGGTGGGACAAAGACTTCGAGTCCCTGGGCCTTGAGACGTCCCTGCGGAGGGAGCTTGGCGACCGACCTCCATCAGCTCAGATGCGTTTTCTGGCTGACTCAGCAATTTCCTTTGGGGAATTTACCCTCTAGAAATACTTGCGCACACATGAAGTGACAAGTGTATACAAGGCGATCCGTCTACAAACTGCACTGTTTGCATCAACAAGTGGTTGGAACATAACCCGTGCCCAGCGGCGAGGGGCTGGTGAAATCGGGGCCCACACCCAGTGGGACACTGGCATCGAAAGCAGAGAAGGGGAAAGAGTGTTTGGTAGTTTAATTTCACGTCGGAGGGGGGCGCCCGAGAGTCCACGTTCTCATCCGCGTGGGCTTTCGGAAGGCGTGCTGGCAGGACCTGTGTGCAGGGTGACGGGTCCGGCAGGGGTGTGGCAGACAAGGAGGGCCTTCTGCCAGGTACATTTTTATGTCTTTTGGTTTGTGAAGCATGTGAACGTATGAGCTATTCGAAAATTAAAATGAAATAAAATTTAAAAGAAAACTGCCCAAGGACACACATTATGCTCCGTACACTCGTTTCTGTTCTCAAACGGACCCTCTCGGACACATTTAAAACTCCGCAGGCTGACGGCGGATTCCGTCCGGCTCGGCTCCCCTCCTCCCGCAGGCTGTGTCCCCGCCGAGTCCAAGGCGCCTTCTTGGTAACGGTGTTGCCCGTCGGGGACGATGTGGTAGCCCTGCCTCCTGGGGTGGTCGTGAGGACCAGCTGAAATGACCCCCTTGGAGCCCCGAGGACAGAGCTGGCGCATAGCCGGTGCTCGGTAATGCTCAGCGCTTCCTTGACCGGCTAAGACTGACCCCTCAACTGCCACCTCTGCCCAGTGTGCGGCTCATGCCAGGCTTTGAGCTTTTGCACGAGCGAGTCTTTCCTCAAGTTGCTCCCCCTTATCCTTCCAGCCAGTCCGCAGCTCCCCTTGTTCAAAATGCAGTGTAGCAGTCGCCTCCCCCATGGAGCCAGCCGGGATTGACTCCAAACCCTTGTCCAACCCTTGGCTCAGCTGGCGCAGACGCCACTTCCTTGGCATTTACCTGCCTTTGTTGATTTGTAGCTTTGTTCTGATGCTGTTTTCGTCTTGGTGTCCACCTCCTTCGAGACTGAGGCTACCCGAGGAAGAAGCTTTGTCCCCCACCTGATTGGGGTGCCCTGAAGGCAGAGGCTTGGTCTCTCCCATCGGTGGGACTCTCACAGGGAAGGGGCCAGGCCAGCATCCTTCAATTCCCAGCGCTGGCCAGTGGGTTTGCGCACCCTGCTCCTGACGGCATCTGTTAGAACTCTTCCCGGCTCCATCGCTCAGCCCCAGGGGAGACCTGGCCCAGAGCCGCGTGCCCGCCCCAGCTCTGCCTTCCTGCCGGGCCAGCCCTCGGCCAGAGGAGTTCAGTCCAGGGGACTCGAGGCTGCCAAGGGGCCTGGGTGTGAAGGCAGCTCTCCCGGGCGGCCCGGAGCTGGCAGTGAACCGTCTCTGACGCCAGGAACAAGCCCGGGTATCGGAGGCCAGAAGAATGGACCCCTCAGAAGGCGCAAAGGCTCAGCCAGTCCCTGCGTGAGTCAGTACATCTCTGTGGGGGTGGCTGCTGGTGGCCGGGGAGCAGAGGGGCTTGGCACCCCAGGTCCCTGCCTCTTCGGACAGACGTCTCACACCCCCGGATAGCTGGTGGGCTGCACTGGGCAGCGCTGATTAGGGGCCAGAGGTGGGCTGCATTCCAGGGACCAGCTGGGATTCCTCGGGGCAGTCAGGCTGAGAACATTACCCTGAGAGGACCTCAGGGAGGGTGTCGTGCTGCTCAGCTGGGTGACTTTGGACAAGTCACTAACCCTCTCTGAGCTTGTTCCCTCAACTGGAATACGGGAATAACCCTCGTGCTTGCTTTAAAGCGTTGATGTGAGGAATAGCACGTTCGCTCCTATTGTGCGCCCTGCTGATTGTACCAGTGGGGCGGCAGGTTCCGAGAGGGGCGTTGTCCGGGGATCTGAGGTCCACAAAGCGGGGGTTGGGACACTGTCGAGGGGCAGCCTGATCCCAGCCACCGGGTCGGGTGCACCTTCTGGCTTTGCCCAGCTGCGTGACTGCGGGAACGTACCTCGACAGCTCTAACACAGTGTCCTGGTTCGGGGCCGGGAATCCCGAGAGCAACCCTGCAGGGTCACCAGGATGGAAGGAAATAGACCCAAACCCCGGCAGTGCTGGGGATCTGGGTGGGGAGTGAGGCTGCAGCTCAGGACAAGGCAGGACAGGAAGGGGGCTACCCAGCCAGAATGCCCACCTGGCCGTGCAGCTGAGTCAGGTTCCAGGGTGTAGACTCGGAACTCCTGGGAGAGGCCCCCCTGCCTCAGGGATCTTGCAAATGCTGTTCCCCTGACCCCTCACCTCCGGCTAGAACACGTTCCTTCCCTCCTCACCTAGTTAACTTTTTTTTTTTTTATCCTCACCCGAGGACATTTTTCCATTTTTTGTACAGATGGAGTGGGAGGGAGAGAGAGGAAGAGAGAGAGAAACATCGATGCGAAAGGGACACATCGAGTGGCTGCCACCCGTACAACCAACCAGGGCCGGGGACAAACTGCAGCCGAAGTACATGCCCTTAGCGGGAACTGAACCCGGGTCTCTCTGGACCGCAGGCCGACGCTCTAACCGCTGAGCCAAACCGGCCAGGGCGAGTTAACTTTTGCTCCTCCTTTAGCTCTTAGCTCAAGCACCGCTTCCTCCAGGAAGCCCTCCCTCACTTCCCCAACCAGGTCAAATCCGCTTACTGGGGGCTCATCCAGTGTTTTCTACTTCCTCACGGCAAACTAGGTTTATAATTTAATAACATTGTTGAATCATAATCTTACATTTATTTTGGTGACTCTGATTACTGTTTGCCCCTGGGCCGTGAGTGGGGTGAGGGTGGGGCCGTGTCTGCCCCGTCAGCACGCTTGGTGACTGAGCCCGCGCAGGAGGGGACAGCTCGGGATGTGCGGCGCCGCCCGCCGTGTGGTTGGGAGGCGATGTTACCGGGCACAGGAATACACGTCTTGAAATTGTGCATTTAGCATCTATTTTAAAGCGTATTAAGAAAAAAATGCAAACAGCACATCAGACTTGGGATTTCACAGCAACCCTGCCCACGATGAAGCTAAGTAGCTTCATTAATGCAGCGATTTTCAACCTTTTTCATCCCATGGCACACACCAGCTAATTACTAAATTCTGTGGCGCACCAAAATACATGTTACGTTTTTTTGCCGATCTGATGGAAAAAAAAAAAAAAACGTGATTCATTCACACCGGGCGGCTGTAGTTGCGTTGGCTGTTGCCATCTTGTATTTGACGGTCCCGGGAAAACAGGTCGGGGCCCCTGACTAGAGTCGGCACCGCAGGTTTCAGCAATTCTGTAGCAGCCGCTTGAAAATCTCCGAGCTGGAGCGAAGAAGAAGGTGCGGGGTGAAGAGCTCGGTGGCGCGCGTGGAGTAGCCAGCCTGAGGGCGGCACGCGTGGAGCAGCCAGCATGAGGGCGGCCGCGCGTGGAGTAGCCAGCCTGACGGCCGCGTGGGCGGCTTGGGGTCGGGTTTCAGAGCCCAGCCTGTGTCCAGAGGGCGCGCTCGGCTGGTGGCAGGATGGCAGAGCTGCACAAGGTGGCGCCAGGACCCCCCGTCACCCTTCTCGGGCTCTGGATGCCTGTGCCCCTGGAACGTCCCTCCAGGTACTTGTGGTGAGCTCCTGAGAGATGGGGGCTCCGCTGCCCCCCAGTGATCGCCTGGGGTGGGTAGAGCCTGAGGGTGGGAGTGGGCCCTTGGGGAAAGAGCAGCCGAGACCTGCGGGCAGGGAAGCCTGGTCGTGCAGTGGGTGGCGTGTGGGAAGACAGGAGTTCAAAGCCTTACCATCCATGTCCCCTTGGGCAAGCTACTTAACCTGCCTGTGCCTCGGTTTCCTCCCTTGTAAGGGACAAAAATACACCTCTCGTAAAAGTGTCGGGTGGCTGAGTGAACGAACGGGACGTGCCGTGCCCGGGTGGAGCGCGCTCAGCATGTCGGGCTGCAGGGGGAGCGCTGGTTGGCTGAGGGGTGGAGAGGAGAAGCCGAGGGAAGGCAGGTAGCACGGTGCCATCTGGGCTCTGGTCCCAAGCTCTGGTCCCAGTGTGCCAGAGTCACGCCAGGGCAGGTTGTCATCTGGGTGGCATGTGACGCCGTTTGTCTGTCTGTGCACCAAGGGCTGTGACCACACGTGGCTCAGAGGGCAGGGGTAGGGAGCCTCGGGTAAGTCCCTTTGGTTTGTCCATCTGTCCAGTGGGAGCTGTGGTGTTCGCCGTACGGGGTTGCTGTCATGACCGCAGGTAGTGCCTGGCATCTAGAAGGTTCTGACAGATATAAACCTCATTCTCTCCTGCACCCCAGCCAGGGGTCTTTCTTGGAGAGAGAGGAAGGGGAGCCGGAGCCATGAGGCAGGGATAGCAAGTGGAGGTGTGGCCACGCGCTGACCCCTCGGAGCAGGGGCTCCGGGGCCTGGGGCAGGGCACAGGAGTCCAGCGATGCCCCAGCTCAGAAACACCCCAGCAGCCTGCTGCCTTGCCCCCGGAAAGCCCATTCGTTCTCAGCTGAAGGAGGCCGACACGTGTGGCCTTGACCATGGCGTTGTTATGAGTTTATAAACTGCTAGGGACTTGGCTGCTCCGAGCTCCGGGCCATTAACAGGCCATCAATTCACGCTCCGGCTCACTTTATGGGGTGCTGGGCAGGCAGGTGTCAGCCCCTTAACTGCTCTCCGCCCAAGGCCCCAAGTTCATTTCTGGTGACTGCAGGACCCCCAACAGTGCCGCTCACTACAGAGCTGCCCTGGGATGCCATCTCCCTGAGCCAGCGGGAAGAGCCACCTAAGTTCTCAGCCTCAGTTGACTGAATTCTAAAATGGGAATGATCACGTCCACCTCTCAGAAGGCTGTGAAGCCGAAATAAAGCCATATCCGGTCTGCCAAGAGTCCTGCCAGGGCCCTACCTTCCAAACACACCCAGAGCTTCTCTCGCCTCCGCCGGGACCACCCTGGCCCCAGCCACTATCGTCTCCCTGCTGGTCCCCCTGTCCCCACCCTACAAGTCTGCTCTTGTGCCGCAATCAGAGGGGGGTTTCCAAAAAGGGAGTCTCATCCTGGTACAACTTTGCTTGGCACCCTGCAGTGGCCCCAGGGCCGAGCCAAAGTCCTTGCAAGTCCTTGTCTCCTGCTACCTCCTCTCTGCATCAGCCACTCCGGCCTTGCTATTCTGGAACATGGCAGCTACTTCCTGCCTCAGGACCTTTGTACGGGCCGTACCTTCTGCATATATCTGCTCCTTCAAGTCTCTGCTAAATGTCACCTTCCAATGAGGCCCACCCTGACTGCCCTGTGAGAAATGAAATTCCAGCAATATCAACCCCCTTTTTCCATTTTTTCCCTCCGTAACACTTATCACCTACTATATAATTTACTTATTTATTATTATTTTCAAGTTTTCTTCCCCTGCTAGAAAATCAGCTCTACGGTGGCAGGGATCTTTGTTTTCATCATTGCTCTCTCTCAAGTATTCAGAAGAGGGCCCAGCATGTAGTAGGTGCTCAAGGAAGGAACACATGGAAGGTTCCCAGACTTGTGTCTGGGACACAGTGGGTTGTTGAGGTGGTAGCATTGTCATCAGGGATCCGAAGAGGTGGGATGATTTTGATGAAGCTGTGGAGCCGGACACTAAGACACCGTGTGTCTGGGATGACCGGTTCCTATGTATTTTAAGTAGTCTGTGCAGGCGGCTATCGGCAAAGGCATCAGTGATGAGCAAAGATGACTTCCCAGTGATCCCAGGGCAGGTCCGTTTCCCAGTGACCCCTGACTGACAGGTCATGCATGCCTCTCTCCAGCCTAAAGTAGCTCAGAGCTGGGGAAATCAAGGACCAGAGACTTTGGGGGGCTCTTTCATGGCTGAAGGCATCGTACTCAGCCTACTGACCATGGAGCTGGAGGGCAGCCTCCTGAGTCCACAAGGTCTTGGGGTTCGCCCCGCTCCTCTGTCCGCACCAGACTCAGTCTGAGGCCACCACCTGGGGGAGCGGTGCAGAGAAGGTCTGGGAGGTGTCTTGGAAGGAGCTGTGCACACTTGGGGATATATTCATTATATGGGGCACAGAAAGGCTACGTGACCTGCCCACAGCCACATGCCTGGGTTTTAAAGGGGCCTACGTTGGTCTAAGCCTGTCTGGCTCCTGACTTATTCTCATCTAGTGTTTAAGTCGGTGTGGGAACCAGCACAGCACATGGCCCCCATGGGGGTTCAGAAAGTATGTGTGAAGAAGCAATAATTGGGGGGTGTGGGTTGATCAAATGTGGTTTAGTCTTTGTCTAGGGCTGTCGGGGAGACAGGTGGGGCCAAAGGGCCAGAGGCGCCTTCCTGAGGCCCATGGCTCTGGTTAGCTCAGAAGCGGGAAGGAAGCCCAGGAGCTCAAAACTTGCCTTCTGTTCCCAGATGTTCAGGGAGTTTTGTCCAGAAGTGAAGTGTGTGTTGGATGAAGACTCGCATGTCTGTGCTGGCCTTTGTGGAGGGGAGCTAGAGACAGTGAGGACAGCTTGGTGCACCTCATCTTCTCATCTGAGGATCCAGCCCACTCCAGGAGGCATGGTTTTCCCAGGCTGAGAGGTTCAGCAAGTTTCCTGTGACACACAGCGCAATGTTGATGATGGTGATGGCGATGATGATGGTGATGGCGATGATAATGGTGATAATGATGGCGATGATGATGTTGATGATGGCAGTAATGATGATGGAAACGATGATGAAGATGGTGATGGTGATGATGAAGATGATGAGGAGGATGGTGATGATGATGATGGTGGCAATTATGATGGTGATGATGAATATGATGAGGAGGATGGTGATGATGATGGCAATGGCGATGATGATGGAGATAGTGATGGTGATAATGAAGATGAGGAGGAGGATGGTGATGATGATGGTGATGGCAATGGTGCTGGTGCTGGTGATGGTGATGATGATGGAGATGTTGATAATGAAGATGAATAGTGGAGATGATGATGATGATGATGATGATAATGGGGATGATGATAGTGATGGTGATGCTGGTGATGATGATAGTAACTATCCTTCACTTGGTGTTTGCTATATGGATTTGACTCCTGTCTCTTTTTGTCAGCTAAGTACTTTGGGCAAGCTACTTATCTTCTCTATACCTTAATTCCCTCATTGTGAATTGGGAGTATTTATTTGGGAAACCTGCTTCACCATCTGTAAAACTGAGTACCTCAGATGGCTGCCATGAGATTTAGGAAGATGATGTGTGCAAAGTGCTGAGCATACTGCCTGGCTCCAAGGGAGTGCTTGCAATGTGTTCGTTATTAGAGGGGTCTGGGTACTCAGTGCTTTGCACACCCCGTCTCATCTGCAGCTATTCTGGGCAGTGTTCCTCTGCGCAGAAGCTGAGGCTGGAGAGGCCGAGCCCAGCCCAAGTACACATACCCGCGGAGGGGTGAGGCTCTGTTTGGTTATTTGTTTCTGCATAATCAGATGACCATTTCATGGCTCAAAGTCACCACCGTCACTTGTTGTCTCTCACGGTTGCCTGGGCCCGGTCAGGTGGTTCTGCCGCCCATGGCGTTGGCCGGGGCTGCAGTTGTGTGGAAGCTGCATGGGCTGGAATGCCCAGGATGGCCGACTCGCATGGCAGCCGTCCATGCTGGGCTTTGGCTGCAGGCTCGGCAGGGGCTGTCTGCTGAAAGGGTCTGGCTTCTGTCTCATGGCCTCTTCACCAGGTGACATGGTGTCTGGGTTGCGATGAGGTTCTCAGAAGCCAGGCGAAGGCTGCAGATCTCTGTGACCCAGCCTTGAGATCGATTTGGTGTTCCTTCCGCTGCATTCTATTGGTCAAAATGAGTCCAGGGATGAACAAAGTCAAGGGAGAGAAATAGATTCTTCCTCTGGGTGGCAGGAGAGCCAAGGACTTGCTGCCTTTATAATCCACCGCAGCGGGACTGGAGCCCTGTGTTCTCCTGACCCAGCACTGGTGGGCTTCTGTGCTCTGCCGGATCTTTCCAGCACCCCTTTCTGTGTGTGTGTGTGTGTGGGGGGGGAGGCCAAGCCTGTCTCTTTCTGTGACCCTCTCACCATCTTCTCCCTCCCTGGTCTCTCATTCCCCCATATTCTGCTTGTTTTCATGGTCCCATCCCTGGACAGGCCAACAGCCAAGCCAGGAATCTGGAGTTGGAGACTGAAGCCAGTGACCACCAGGGGGCAGCAGAGCCAAAGGCCTGGGCGAAGCTGGGTCCGCCGCCCAGGCTCTGGGCACCTGTCGGGCAAGGGCTGGCCAGCGGGAGGGGTGTTTGCCAGACTTTGCACACTCTCGGTCATTCACCCAGAGCTGGCTTCTGCTCCTCCCTATTATGGGGTGTCCCCCAGGGTGGGTCAGGAGACTAGAGTGCCGGTCCTTTCTCTCTTCGTGACCTTGGGCAAACTGCCCTCCCCAGGCCTCCTGGAGCTCAGTTTCCCCATTTGCACCGGGAGGTGGTGGACTGATGAGTCTTGAACTATGCTTGTCTTAGAGGCTGCCGAGGGAAGGCGAGCCTCCCCCACTTCTGGGCCATTCCCCTGCCTCCCTCTGATACTATACAGGATTTTGAAATGAAGAACTCCTAGACAACCTCCCTCCGGCCCTGGTGGTCCTGCCCTGTAGGATTGAACCCCTCCCAGCCAGCCAGGCCTGGGAAGTCCTGTGCCCCCGTGGCAGGACAGAGACTGGATTTAAAAGCAAAGCCTTCTCCTTTGTCTCCTTCCCTTTGCCCAGGAGAATTGTAGGACAGTGAGCGTCACCCCAAAGACCTCGGACCACAGGTGCACAGGCTGGCCGGCCACTGCTCCTCGGGGGGTCCGCCACCGCCACTTCCCGCTGCCACCAGAGGGGCCAGCTTGCGGCAGGGCTCCCCCGGCAGCCCCAGGGTTCTCCCAGAGGCCAGGGCATCGGAGAGGCAGCTCCAGTGGTTGGCATTTCATTCGTACACACCAGTTTGCGCTGCCCCATTCTTCAGCAAGGTCCCCAGAGGCAGAACCATACAGGCCTCGCGGTCCCCAGGCCCTGAGTTCAGATGCTCTTCCCCCTCCATCCCTCGCCTGCCAACGGGAAGGACCTTACCGCGTCCGCAGGGCGCTCTCATTCAGCAAACACCGCCTGAGTTTCCAGGACCCGAGGTGCGGACTCGAGCCAGGGGAAGCAGTGTGAGGGGCGGGAACTTACACGCTTCGGGGAAACACAATGACCAAGTCACCGATTTGTAAATAAGATAACCTCAGACCACAGGGCGGGCTAGGAGGAAAGGAGCAGGGAGCAGTTGGCAAGCCCGGCCCTCCACAATGCTAGCTCAGCACCTCGCCCCTGGACCAGGTTGGCAGCAGGCGGCTGAGCCCACAGAGGCTGACCCCTGTCCACTCACCTGCTCTGCCGGCAGCATCAAGGTGATAGGAAGGGCCTCAGCCCCTGTCACCGAGGCCTTGAGCCCAATCTTCTCTCCAGGCCTGGGCAGAAGGAGGGGTGGCCAGTCCAAGTAGCAGGGAAGACTTGGGGCACCACGGAAAGGAACCCCAGTAGTCCAGTGGGACACGTGGGGATGAGGGACTCCCAACCCAGGGCCTCTCTGCACGTTCTCCGGGGAAAGCAGCTGAGACCGAGCCATTGCAGGAGACAGGAGGGCTCAGTGGTTAAGACTCAGCTTGCAGATCATGGGACATCTGGTTCCAATCTGGGCACTGCCCCCTGCAGGCCAGGAGGCTCAGCAACAGACAGACGCAGCCTCTGAGCTTATCTCCCCCGGTGAGGACGCCTGGCCCTTAGCACACAGTGCCCCGTATCCGGCTGGTGCCTAAGAAATAATGGGAGCTTCCCTGTCATCTTGTTTGGCTCAGCCTTTGGGGACAGTCATCCCTGCCTGGCTCACCGTCTGACTCAGGCAGGGGAAGCAGAGCAAACCTTAAGGAGGCATTCATTCCCGGGAGCCTCCTTAAATTTCACACTTGGCCCAGGCTAATTTTTTTCACAAGGTCACAGTGACCCCCACCTGCTGATCCCTATTATGTGCCAGATGCCCTGTGACAAGTGCTGAACGGATAGCAGCCTCTCACCAGTGATACCCAGTAATGGGACGCTCTTGTGGACACATGAGAAGACTGAGGACCACAGAGGAGAAATGTCCCATCTGGTTCACTGCTGGGGAAGGGAGGCGCTGTGATTTAGCTCCAGCCTGGCCTCATCCCCAATGCGGGGACCCCGGTGGCCGCAGGAGGTCAGGCAGTGAAGGTGCCCAGGAGGAATTCTGACTCAGGGTATCCGATCGGACGGTTGGCCAAATGGAGGTTCACACGTCTGTCCACCGTCCCACTGATGGGGAGGGGCTGGGGTGAGCCCACCGCTAGCACAGGAACCAAGCCCTGGGAGGGTCTCCTGAGTTCCTACAGCTACTCGGTGATAGAAGTGCCCTGAGGGGTGTGGTGAGGGCTCCTTCCCTCCCCCAGCTTCCCCTGCACCCTGTGAGCGCTTCCCACCTTGGAGGGCTGGACCCAGGCTGGGAATCTCCCTCCCCAACTGCACCCCTCACCTCCCATCCATAACTCAGAGCCCGGACGCTTCAAGTTTCTACCGGCAAGCGGGAGCAACCTGCTGGAACTCTTGTCTTTCAAGGTTCAGAGAGAAATAAAAATAGATGGGGGACAGGGAAAGTTATCATCTCCTTCCTTTTGTCATTCTGGCGGCTGGGCTTCGAAGAGCTCCTAATCCGTCATGTTGTCACCAGGCTCCGCAGGGCGGCTGGCGGTTGGGCGCCTGTCCCCGGCCATGGGCAGGGTGTGGAGGTGATAGAAGGTGCCAGATCCTACCTGGACCAGAGGTGGGCTTGGAGGGGGTGAGGTTCTACCTGCCGGGGTCAAGAAAACACACAGCACTGACCTTGAAGCTTTCCTCAGCCACTTCCCCCCTGCCTGTCAGTAGCCAGGGCTTGTTTGTTCTCATTTGTTCATTCACTCACTCACTCACTCACTCACTCATTCATTCATTCATTCATGCATTCATTCTCTCACTCATTCATTCATACGCTCAATTTATTCACGTACCCATTCGCTCACTCACTCACTCACTCATTCACACGTTCATTCTCTCACTCACTCATTCATTCACACGTTCATTCTCTCACTCATTCATTCACTCGTTCATTCATTCATGTACTCATTCGCTCACTCGTTCATTCACTCACTCATTCATTCATTCACTTATTCACTCACTCATCACTCAAAATGCATTTGTTAAATAGGAATAACAGGGCCAGCCTGAAGTCTACCCTCTTCACTTGCATATCAGTTGAACCGAGGTCACAGGGCTGTGAGACTTTCGTTTATACATGTAAGTCCGTTGTAACAATGTCTGAGGGTCCAGGAAGGCTTTTTTGCTAATTATCTCACCACCATCCGTCCTTTACCCTCAAGCCACCGCTCCACTGCTCTGAGCTCCAGCATGTGTTCTTGCAAAAAGCATGTTGCAGGGTCCTGTGCACAGGTGTTTCCACTTCAGGAACAAGTCTAGAGGAATAATATACCCACAGAGATGTGCACAGGTCCTGCACACACAGCTTGAGGACTTTCCCCCAAGTGGACTCACCCACGTGACCCGTTCTGGATCGGGGAGCAGGCAGGACCAGCACCGCCCAGCCATGCCTGCTTCCAGAACGTGGGCTGAGTGAGCTCTCTCCTCCCGTCTCCCACCCCCTCTCTGGCCCTGTGCTCAGGGGCATCCTGCTGCTGTTCTGACCACACTGACTCACTAGCCCGGAGCTCCTGCCGCTCACAGCCCCACCCCCTCTTCGCCTGCTTCGTCTGGACTGGCCAGGCCTGTCGGACCCCAGAGTCTCTCCGCAGTTCAGGCCGTTTCTCCCACGACCTCCTCTTTCCTCCCCGCCCCACCTGCTCCCGCACCTCTCAGGAGGCCTCTCTCCTTAGCAACACCACCATTAGGCTTGGAAGCTACCTTGCGCGGCAGCAACCTGCCTCCCTGTCTTCGTGCAGGTTGTGAAAGTGCTCAAAGGTGCCAGCTCCACGTTGACGGAGGTGGGCCTGCAGGGTGGCGGGGAGGGCAGGCTGTGCGTTCCTCCTCACCCCGCATCCCGATGCCCGCTGCCCCCACGCCCCGGGCGGGCCTGGCATGCCGGGTGGCTCAGTGAGCATTTTCGAAGTCAGAGAACCACGCCCAGCAGCTCCCCGGGCCTGAGCCAGGGCCATCAGGGCCACCAGGCCAACCTTAGCCCCCAGATCAGCGGACCTGCCTCACAGGTGTTTTGTTAACCTTGTTTCGAGCCAGACCCGCCAGAGAGAAATACATTTTTAAAACCACGTGCGATTTAAGGAGAATTTAATCTGCATGTCTGGGATTCATTAACAGGCAGATCATCAAATTAGGGTTTGCTCACAGCTGTTTGACATTTGAAGGGCCTTTGGAGTATCTTTAATAAGTGCCTTTAAATATTATTTTTTCTTATAATTTCTGAGCTGGGTTTTGAGCGTGCTGTTCTTTGAACAGGAACGTGGCACACGAGACCAGGGGATGCCAGAGTGCACCGGCGGGGGAGGGGGTCAGCACAGAGCCGATCCCATGGTCTGTCTGTCTGTTCACAGCAGGGCTCTGGTCCAAGCCGGTCACATGTTCCCAGTGTCCCTTCTCCATGGCGGCATTGGTTGTTTGGCTGTCTCCTGGGCCCATCTCTCTTCTGGGAGCGGTAGCCCTGGTCCGCAGGGGACGTGGGCTGACCGATGAAAGTGTGGCTTTCCTGGGCTGCCGTCGTGGACCTGTGTGGCTCTGTGGACCTCAGTGTGGCTCTGTGGACCCCAGTGTGGCTCCGTGGACCTCAGTGTGGCTTCCGTGGACCTCAGTGTGGCTCCGTGGACCCCAGTGTGGCTCCGTGGACCTCAGTGTGGCTCCGTGGACCCCAGTGTGGCTCCGTGGGCCTCAGTGTGGCTCCGTGGACCCCAGTGTGGCTCCGTGGACCTCAGTGTGGCTTCAGTGGACCCCAGTGTGGCTCCGTGGACCTCAGTGTGGCTCCGTGGACCTCAGTGTGGCTCCGCGGCCCCCAGGGAAATAGGATGGGAGGAGACTCATGCTGGGACTGTGGAGGGCGGGGCCTCTCGTCTCTGCTGGTACTTGAGGCCCCCAGCTGTGGGCCTGGGACATCCCGTCTCCACATGGGGCCTGAGAATGACCCAAACATGGAGAAGCAATGCTGAGAGGTGGAGAGAGGCTGGTGACAGCCAGGAAGGCCTGCGCCTGGCCACCACTGAATTAACCCTCTTACAGTTTGGATGGTACCCCCTCCCCAATTCATATATTGAAGTCCTCACCCCAGGACCTCAGAATGTGACCTGCTTTGGAAATAGGCTTGTTGCCGATGTCATTTCTGGAGGTCATACCGGAGTAAGGTGGATACTCAATCAAACCGGTAGGATTGGTTCCTTATAAAAATGGGGCACTGGGACATGGACACACCGAGGGAAGATCACACGGAGACACCAGAAGATGGCCGTCTGCCAGCCAGGAGAGGACCGCATTCTTCCTCGCAGCCCCCGGAAGGAGCCACTTGCCGACACCTTGGTCTCGGACTTCTGGTCCCAGAACTGCGAGGCAATCGGTTTCGTTGCTGACGCCCCCAAGTGTGTGGGATGTGGTTACAGCAGCCTCAGCAACTCCTCTTAGAATGTTTTCATCACGAAAACCAACACATCGTTTCTCTCTCTCCGCCCCCCCCATAAGCCAATTTGTGTTGAGTCTTCCACTGAATCCAAGGATAAAAGACTTATTTGAACATCACCGTTCTGCTTAAAATCTTTTTATGGGCCCCATGTCAGAGCCGCTGGGTGACGCACTGCTTCAGGCCGAGCGGCGTGCAACGAAGCCAACTGCTCATTTTGCTCACACGACGCAGTTTGGGTAGGACAAGGGGTGGCTTGTCTTCGCTCAATAAGGCATCCGTGGGCGGCTCCCCTGGGACTGAGGAGGCCACTTTCAAGGTGGGTCGCTCACCTGGCTGGCAGGTTGTCTCCGGCTGCTGGCTGGGAGGTCAGCCCCAGCCATGGATCCCTCTCAGACGGGCTCCTCCCTGGGCTGCTTGAGCTTCCTCTGAGCATGGCGGCCGGGTTGCAAGAGTAAGAGTCACAAGAGGGCAGTGATCACTTCTGTGGTCTCCTTTGAAGTCACACAGCATCTTTGCCACCACACTCTGCCAGCCGAGGCTGTCACACAGGTCCACTCAGATTCGAGGGGAGGAGGCACAGAACCCGGGGCTCTGTGGGAGGAGTGTCAACGTCATGTGGCAAGAAGGGGAATGTGGGGCAGGGTCGCAAGCATCCCTGGAAATTGCAGTCTGCCACAGGCCACACCCTCTGTGGTGCCGTTTGTATGAAAGTCAAGAACAGACCGAGCTGACCGATGGTGGCAGAAATCAGAATAGAGTTACCTCTTGGGGAAGGTACTTTTGACTGGCAAGGGACACTTGGGGAGCTTCTGGGGTGCTAGGGAGGACCTGTGCCTTCATATGGGTGGAAGTTACTTGGATGTAGCTAGGTGTGAACTTCACTGAGCTGTACGTTGAAGTTTCACACCCTTATGCAATTTTTTTGGTAATCCTCACGTAAGGATATTTTTCCATTGATTTTTAGATAGAGTGGAGGGAGGGAGGGAGAGAGAGAGAAACACTGATGTGAGAGAGACACATTGATGTGTTGCGTCCTGCATGACTCTGATTGGGACCGGGGATCAAACCTGAAACCCAGGTACATATGTGCCCTTGACTGGGAATCAAACCCATGACTCTTTGGTCCATGGGCTGATGCTCTAACCTCCGAGCCAAACCGGTCAGGGCCCTTATGCATTTTATACCTCAATTTAAAACATTGTTAGAGGCATGTGACAAAGAAAATCCAACTTCATTAATACAGATGGAAACGTCCTCTGCTGGATCCCAACTGTCCAGTCAGCTTGGCTGGTACCCGAGGTCCACTGAGACCCAGCCCCTCCTCCGGTTGTCGCTGAGCCCTGGCTCCATCTGGACCACACTGATGTTCCCTGCCAGACCTCTGGAGCCTGTTGGGAGGAAGATGGATGGAACTATTAATCTGCACAGTCTAAAGGTGAATTCAAAGGGCAGCCATGGTTGGAGATGATGCCCCTACCTGGCTCCAGCTTGAAGACCAAAAAGGGGGGTGGGAGCGCTCCTCATTCATGTAAACCACCAAGCAGCCACCCACCCCTTCAGTTGGCTTTGGGGGCCCTTCCTACCTCCAGTCTGGTCCCTTGAGACTTCATTCCTCTCCTATGTCACCAGTTCATTGCATGGATGGGACAAGTCCCTCCTCTCTTTGAACCTCTATTTTCCACCTGTGTGTTGGGGCCATGGAAACAAGTGGTCCCCAGGAGCCCTTGTCACTCGGGTAATTCTCCATTTAGCTGCCAGGGTCTCCACCCCAGCACCTTGTCTGCCCCGCCTCTCTGTTTCTGCCCCAGCTGTCCCCCTCACCTGGGACACTCTCCTCTGCCAACCCCCACGCTGCCTTTCCCTCAAGGGTCTGCAGAAGGGTGTCAGAGATATCTCCCCGATTCACCCCAAGTCCGTCCAGGCTGGTTGTCCGCCACGCAGCTCCCGGTGCCGTGGCCTTGCCTACGGGACTCATTCATTGGCACGATCCAGATGAAATCGGGCAGGTGAAGGGCTTCCCCCTCAGAACCGGGCTCCCAAGGTCAGGGCTGTGACTCCACCCCCAGGGTGACGGCTCCGTACGACAAGGACTGAGGCTTCCCCCTTCGAATGGGTACCTGTCCCATTAGCCCTCGGGGTTCTGAATCCAGCCTGCAGAATGTTCTGTTGGCCTCATCCAGTATTTTTCCTTTTTAATTGTTGAATTCGTTCCCAACAGTTAAATACGAGCCCTGGCCGGTTTGGCTCAGCAGTTAGAGCGTCGGCCCACGGACCAATGAGTGGCGGGTTCGATTCCGGTCAAGGGCACGTACCTCTGCGGTTCATCCCCAGCCCTGGTCGGGGTCATGCGGGAGGCAGCCAGTCGATGTCTCTCTCTCACATCGATGTTTCTCTCTCTCTATATATATATATATAAAAAAAATCAGGTGATGTCACATAAAAATCTAGATATTTATCTTTTAAAAATATTATAAGAGTTGACTGCTCCAGGCTCGCATTTCCTTCAACAGTGATGGGCAGGCGCCCTTGGGAGCTGCCCTGAGGGTGGGGAGGACACTGTCCAGTTCACCCCAGACCCAGCTGCCCCTCTCACGCCCGAGCTGCCCGCCCAGTCTGGAGGCGGTTGGGTTCGTGGTCCTGGCGGTGGGCCCCAGGTGCTTTCTGGCTCGTAGTTCCGGCCCCGCCGTGGCTGCGTGGGGGGTGGTTCCAGAGACCAGCGAGGAAGGAAGCTTCTCTGCCTGTCTCTGCCTCATTAGGATCTCACAGGCTGGATCAATGCCCTTTAAAATGAGATACGTACTGACGGCTTCTTGCATCAGGAGCAGATCTGTGCCAACACAGACTGCTTCTCTAATCTAAAGCTTGTCTTCGGGAAAATTAGACGGAGAAGGGATGGAGGGCAAGGCATCTTCATTCAGGGATGATTTATAGGGGTTTCCGTGTGCGAGGCATTGAGCCCAGTGCTGGGGGTACAGCAATGAAAAAGTCCCGTCATCATCTCGTATGGCTCACAGTCACACCCACCCGGTTTCTCAGATTAGTCAGAAAAGGCCCAGAGAGGGCAAACACAGTCCTCAAGGTCACACAGCAGAGGGGGAACGAAAACCTACACTGCTTCTCAGGACTCCTGTTCTCCCAGCCACTGGTCACTCCCAACCCCCCACTCCCGCCCCCATGGAACCCTAAACATACCGGTCCCCTCCCTCTCCTCTTGGTCTCTCCTCATGTTCTGCTGCTCCATCCTTGCTCCTAGCCTATGTCCAGAAGTCGAATCTCCTCCAGGTGGGGCTGGGGTCTGCTCAGAGCCTTGGCCCTTCTCTGGCTCTTCTCCATGATGCCCTTCCTACTGTCAAGAGTGATGTCAATATCAGTGATATTCACACGCCATCATTCTGCAGCTTGGCAGCAGCTAAGTTGGCTGATGGCTCTTTTAAAGAAACAGGCTTGGAGCAGGGCCTCAGGCTGTTAGCACCCACCTGCCCTTTCTGCAAATACAAGCTAAGTGTCACTCTGGCTGCCTCTGGGGCTAAGCCGGGCTTGGTTTTCAACTACAGCCACAGAACCTTGTTTTGAAAAGAAAGAGCTAAAATGCATTCTATACTTGTCTGCTATGCAGATGTGCAGGAAACAGCTGGATCTTCTGCACACAGCCTGCACCCTTCAGTCTAGAGACTTGTCTCTGAACAACCAGCCAGATTGGATTTGAGCCTCCAGACACTTTGCAAATAACTAGCAGTGCAACACAACCAACTCTCCTAAAAGCCTTCGGTTACATTCAAACTCCTGGGTATATTGAAACCAGCCAGACAGATTTTGGCCAGCAGCTGCTAAGTCGGAAACAGGCTGGCTGCAATTGGTTCAGAAACCATGGCTTGTCTAAATAAAATAATAAATGACGGCAGCTACTGTTTATTGAGCATCTGCTAGTGCCAGGTCCTTTGGTGGGTCCCAACCTTGCGAGGTGGGCATCGACACCCCCATTTTCCTGGTTGGAGATGATGCCCGGAGAGCTCAGCTCCCCTGCCCGAGGTCATACGGCTGGCCAGTGGAGAGCCGGATTTGATCCCAGGTCTCTGATGCCCTCATCTTTGCCCTGCTCTCTGGGGGGGTTGCTCAGGCAGCCAGACAGAGGCTGTGGCCCATTGCTGCCCCTCTTCCTTCCCCGGGTCTCTGCACAGCTGAAATGTCCCCAACACAGTGGGGGTGCTAAGCTATGGTCATGTCAGGGTAAGCAGATCCGAGGACAAGACTGTCTGCCATCAAAGCTTCGATGTACATCGGAAGAGGTGGCTGAACCCCTTCCTCGGCACAGTCTTGATCCACTGGAGGAAACGTCCCAGTTCAGAAGGTCCTTTGAGCCAATGGAGCCCCTACAATGTGCCAGGGACTCTGCATGTGTCATCATATTATTATCCCTGCAGCACGGTGGGTGAGCCCATAGGCCCTGGCGCCAGACCGCCTGGGTTCAAGCCATCTTTGCCCCTCGCCAGCTGTAGGCCTTGGGCAAAAATCACCTAACCTCCCAGAGCCTCATTTTGCTTCTCTGTAAAATGGGCAGAATAATGGTACCTACTTCTCAGGGTTATTGTTGAATGAAATGAGATGGTATTTAGAGGTCATGGCACAGAGCCTGGCATGTTGCCCAGGCTCTACAAATGGCAAATATCATTTTTATCTGTTATTTAAAAAAAAAAAATTCCTCATGAGATCCCTGAGGCGTGGATATTATTCTTATTTTACTGATGGGGAAACTGAGATTAAGAGAGGTTCAGTCACTTGCCCAAAGTCACACAGCACAGGACTCAGAGCTGGGGTGAGTCTGTATGTAACGCCAGCCTCCGGTCTTTGGAGCTGAGTTTTGGAAAAGTCAGGGGTGCTATCTCTCCTCCCAAGCCCGCGTCCACCCACAGGCAGCTTGCTTTGGATGGAAGGTTTATCGTTTCTTCTTTAGTTGATTTTTAACACCTTTAGACTAAACGTGCAGAAGAGAAACCCAGGCCCAGAGGGGGTGTGGACCTGCCCTAGGACACCAACGGCACTGAGACCTAGAGCCCCTCCCAGGGACAAACACCACCTGGGTCCCTTGGGAGGCGCGTTCAGCCCATCCCCCAGCGTAGTCTGCTGGAGGTGGCTGCATGCGTGGGGAGCCGATGGCAGCTTCTCTTGGGGATGAGTGCCAGGCACCGCCGTGTTGACGGATGGCTGAAGAAGGTCATCCTGCAACCGGACTTGGCCCAGCGCTGGGGCTGGGACGTCTGTCAGCCGGTGCCACATCCCTCTCTGAAGTGGGAGGCACGGGGGCGGGGATGGGCATCGGGAAAGGCGATACTTCCCCATCCGAGGGCCTGTTTCTGTGTTTCTGTGAGCAAAGTCCTCCGAGACCTGGGGGGGGGGGGGCACGTGGATGCCCAGGGCCGGCCGTCCGTGGGAATGTGTGGTGGCTCCTCGGGGGCCTCACCGGGTTGGCCCTGCGCGGTCCCTTCCTGCGGTCCCCTCAGCAGCCTGGAGGCTGGTCTCGGTCCCTCACATTTACAGCGGGGAAACAGACTCAGAGGGCTAGTCATTTGCTTGGGGTTCCTGGAGCCCAGGTCTCTGTCTGCTCTCTGACTCTCAGTCTAATTATTACACGGATAACACACAAACTCACGTGCCTTTCTAGCGTACCTATCAGGTGCCATCCCGTGAAATTTCCTTTCTGTGGTAGACAACATGTGAACGACAGCTGTTTCCAAAAGCTCCCCCCAATGTAAAGTGCGTGTGTCTGTAAAGATACACATTTACGTGTGGCCGGACCTTACAGCCGTAGGTTCAGAGCCTCTGGCTCCGGGGCAGGTCTGGCTGAGCAATCACCATGTGGTTCTGGGCAGTGGAGGTTGATTTCGGCCTCTCGGGCCAGTGCTGGGTGTCAACAGGCCGTGCCAGCTGGGCTGCTCTCTGCTGCCCCCTGCTGGCTCCCCACCGTTTCCCAGGTCACCTGGTCGCTGGATCCTGTCTAGGGTCTCAGGGCCAGCCGCCTGTCTTGGGAGACAGCACTGGGGGTGAGTTCTCTCTGCTCTCTGGGCCTCAGTTTGCTCATCTGTGTAATGGCATACTGTTCTTGGCAATTAGAAGAGGCCAGCTTTTATTTCAAAGTCTTGAGCATCTTTTCCTTGCACTCTCGTCAATCCGTGTTTGTTGTCGTACAAGAATAATGTCCTGGAGGAGTTATCAATTGAATTACTTAGCATCTTTCCCCCAAATCATCAAGCAAAATGGAAGTTCCGGGAAAGAAGTCTCATTTGTCTATTTTTTATTATTTTATTTATTTATTTTTAAATCCTCACCCGAGGATATTTTTCTATTTATCTTCAGATAGAGTGGGGGGGAGAGAGAGGGAGAGAATCATCGACGTGAGAGGGACACATCAACTGGTTGCCTCCCGCACGACCCTGACCAGGGCTGGGGACGAACCACAACCGAGGTACGTGCCCTTGGCCGGAACCAAACCCGAGACTCATTGGTCCTCAGGCCGACACTCTACTGCTGAGCCAAACCAGCCAGGGCAGCAGTATCATGTTTTTAATCATCAGAGGAGGCAGCACTCCGTGAGTACATGAGAGCAGACACCAGGCCTGCCTCTAACTGCTGGGTGTTGCTGGACAGCATTTGCCAGCTCCGAGCCTTGGTGTCCTCACCTGTGAAATGAGAGAACAGTGCTTCTGTCCCTAGGCTGCCGGTGGATGAGCCTGGCGTGGAGTCAGCTTCCAGCAGCTATTCCCCAGCGTCATCCCAGCACACAGCCGAGCGTCCTCACCTTGGCTTAATCTGGAGACCAAACACTTTCCACCCGCGATTCGAGGGTATCCTCAGGCTGCCTGGACGCCCATGTCTGCGGCAGGACGACATTCCCATCCCCCAGCCCCGCAGCCCTTTGATGTCTAAGTTCTTCCTGAGATTTGAATAACACAGGGACATGCCTTCGGCTACCTTGGCGTTCTTTCTCTTCCTTGAAAATACCAAGCATGTGCCAGCCCCAGGATTTCGCCTCTGCTGTGCCCTCTCCCGGACGCCTCTCCCCTGGATGGTCTCACAGTCAGCCCTTCTGTGATTGGGGTCAGCCCAGATAGTCTCTCTCCGAAGGTTCTTTCCAGGGTGGCCCGTCTCAAACCGCTGTGCACCCAGTCACTGCCATGCTGTCTTCCTTTCTCTACCACATTTATCACCCACCGACACGATTTTGTGTGTGACTATATGTACCTGCCAGTTTCCTCAACAGGCCCTCATTGCCGTGAGGGCAGGGGGTCTATTGTCTTGTTCACTGAAGCATCCCCGTGCCCAGAAGGTACCTGGCACACAAAAGCGACTTAAATGGCAGGTACCGGAGCAAGGGAGAGAGGGCGCCGCGGCTCAGCAGTATGAGAAAGCGCAGAAGACAGACGGGAGGGAGACGCCAGAGAGGTACCGGGTTCTTCCCCACTCTGTCCTCTGGTTCTCGGACTTTGCAAGAGACATGTTTCGATTCAGTAATTAGAAAAGAACCCAGATGTTCTGAGACAGCCCGGCGGCAGGTCTGACCGACCTCCGTGCGGGTTCGGCGGAGGCTCGTTCTATTTCGGCTCTTGTGGTTCCCCTTGGAATTGAAAAACAAACCCCATCGCCCCCTCAGGAGAAACGTCTGCAGACGTGGGCAGCCAGTTCCGCTTTTTGCTTCGATTCTTGGCCTTGATTTCTGAAAGCAGAGATTTCTTTCTGGTGGTTCATTTTGGGAGGCTCTCTGATCTCTGCAAGGCCCCTGGGCACACTCAGGAAGGCGGGCAGGGGGCAGAGAGGCAGGTGGTGGGGATGGCGAGCCTCTTCCCTCGGACTGGACACCTCTGGGCGAGCGGGGCCTCCCCCACCAGGCAGAGCTCCCCAGTACAGGGGCTGTGTCTCCTGCTACTACCGGGTCCATCTTGAGCTAGAAAGAACCCCTTTCTTTTTTTCCTCTCCCTTCTCATCTTTTTTTTTTTTTTTTTTTTTTTTGGTGTCACCGCTCAAGTCTCTCATCCCCAGCCAGATGTAAATACTCTCGGGCAGTGATCCCCCCCCCCCCCTGCACAAGGTAAAGTGACTTTGGTCTCTCTAAACAGGCCAGGCAGAGCCCTCGGGTGGAAATGGTGTCCTTCAAAGAGGCTCCCTCTGCGCCCGGGGCTGTTTCAAGGGGAGGTCTGTGTGCAGAGATGTCTCAGAGCCAGATGCCATTCACGCCTCCATCCTCAGGCTAACAGCGACAACGATGCTCACCCTGATGCATGTGCCCGCAACCAGTGCCCACAGAGTGATTTCTGGGTGCCAGGCACAGTGCTAAGCGCTTTTGTGTTGACTCTCCGTCCGTCAACCTGGCGATCGGGGCATGTCGCCGACTGCTCAGAATGTTTGCCACTGAACTCTGAGCAACAGTGCACGTTTCCTCTCCACCCTCCTCCCCTACTCACCTTCTGCCCTGCCCTTGACTATCAGAGGGCACGTTCCCACCTCAGGGCCTTTGCACCTGCTCTTCCTGCCACCTAGACTGCACGGTTCACTCGGCTGAAATGTCAGCTCCAAGAGAGCTTTGCCGGCTTTGTTCTCAGCTGTAAACCCAGAGCTAGGTTTAAGCCTAGTGCATAGTGGGGGCTCAATACATATTTGCTGAAAGGATGAACATGCTTATGTGGCAGATACAATTAATCCTGTTTCACAGATGAGGAAACTAACTGACTGGCCCATGATCGCAAACCCAGGATCTGTGTAGCAGTACTACTGTGTGCTATGCTCTGGGGCACAGATGGGTCCCTGCTTTGGAGAAGGTTCCTGGCTAGTGGAGGAGACAGATCAGCAGACATAACCCAGTGGGCTGTGTGTAGGGCGGGAGGCAAACAGAGTGCACTGTGGGAACACACAACCCAGCCTGGCTATCAGGGAAGGCTTCCTGGAGGAGGTAACATCTGAGCTGAGTCTTAGGAAATGAATAGGAGTTTGTTTGGTTGGGGGAGGTAGCCACTGGGGGGAGGTATTGTCCAAGCTACAGAGGACACGAAAAGTAACAAGACATGCAAAGACATCCAGATATGAGAATGTGGGGCTTTTGTTTGTCCCCAAGTTGTTCAGTCTGGCTGGGTGGGAAGGAGCGTGCATGGGAGGTGGGGAGCTGGGGAGAGAAAGATAAATGAGGCAGGAAGATCAGGAGGAGAGGGTGGGGAGCAGATAAGGTCGTTTAGTGCCTTGGGGTCATGCTAAGGAATTTGGGCTTCATCCCTCGGGGCTTGGGAGGCCTGTGGTAAGGGATGGGACCTGCAGGCTTGGGCCCTAGACTAATCTTCCTGGTGGCTGTGGAGAGGTCAGACCTATGGGGACACAGAGGCAGGTGGGCCAGGAGAAGGGTAACCTGGGAGAGCGAGGCCGAGGCCTGATCAAGGCGGCAGCAGGGGCGCAGGAGAGGAGACCAAGTTCAGAACCAGTGAGGAGGAACATGGGGGAACCTGGCGCTCAGGAGGGCCAGGTCGTCCTTGGTCATTATGACCCCCCGCAGCTTTTCCCAACTCGCCAGCCCTCCCGGCCCATGAGCCATGAGATGTTAGCTCCAAGTGAGTCCCGGATGACTCTGGGAATCAGCATGGCTCCCCTCAGAGCAAAGAACATGGGTCTCCAAAGGAATGAGGTGCAGCCCCAGGGCCTCTCCCAGAACGCAGGCCAGGGTGTCCCGGGCACTGGCAACATCACTCGATGCATAATGGGTGTGGGCGTGGGGACCTGCAGTTGTCCCTGACGGGTCTGGGTCCACGTCCCTAAACCTCTGTCTCTGAACAACTGCTTCCTGGGTGAATCGACACTCTCCGTGGGTGTAGCGTGGGGATGACACGGGACCACACGGGACAGCACAGAGCCTGGCACACCGTGAGTGGTCAATAACTGCTCACGCCCGGGCCTGTTTGGCTCAGAGGTTAGAGTCCTGGGTTCGGTTCCTGCTAGGGGCATGTACCTCGGTCGCAGTTTGTCCCTGGCCCCTGTTGGGATCGTGTGGGTGGCAGCCACTTGATATGTCTCTCTCACATCGATGTTTCTCTCTCCTCTCCCTCCCGTTCTACCTGAAGATAAACCCCCCCCAAAAAAGTCCTCGGGTGAGGATAAAAATTAAAATAACTGATCACGTTTACCTCTCCTCTTCACTGCTATCACTACCACGATCTGTATTATTTTGGGAGGAATCTCTAAGTAAAATTACAAAAAATTTTGAACTTCCATGAAAAATAACAGCGTGCCTAAGGCACCCCCATGTACCCAGCCCGCAGCCCTGGCACCCACCAACCCCGGCCAGCCCTGTCCTACCTCACCCCCCTTTGCTCCCCCGGCCCCATCCCTTATTACTTGAAAGCAAATCTCAAATATCATCACATCACTCATCCATAAATATTTCACCACGATTCTATTAATAATACACAAGGTGACGGCTCTGAAAGTAACAACTCTATTTGGGAAGCGCCCATGGAGAATAGGTTTCCTTCGCTCAGACTTGTGAAGGGCACCTCCAGTGCCGGGATCGCCGCAGGCCCGGCCCCAGGAGCTGCGGGGGCTGGGGTGAGGGGGAACGGGAGTAGACACAGCGCCAGGTCCCGGCACACTGTGAGTGAGCGCTGTGAGCTTCTCACATATAAAGAGAAGCTTATATTCCACCCGGGGTGGAAGGAAGTGATAACTTTCAGAGAAACCGTATAAATATATATACACCAACCAACAAAGCAACCGGGCACATGTAGTGTGGGCACTGGGAAGGCGTGGGGTGTGAGGTCGGGGGGCCCGGGCTGAGCTGCGGGTCTAACGCAGCACCTGCTGGCTGTGTGGCCCAGAGCAGGGCACCTCACTGCCGGGGTCTCAGTTTCCTCTCCCCTCAAGTCCTGTCCCTGGGAGTGCAGGGGAATGCCGCCCCCCGCCGTGCTGACAGGACCCGTTAATATTCCAGGTCAGGGCCCCGCCGGTGACTTTAGGCAGAACTGCTGACCTGGCGAATGAAGTTGTAACTGAACGGCCGAGGGAAATGTGTCTTCTGCGGCCAATTACACAATAGATGGCTTGGGACATGGCTGGCTTAATTAAATCTATAACCAATTGTGGATCTATCACTACTTATGATGCCACTCTAATTGGAGCCAGTTATCAAAGTCAGGTGGGAGGGTGGTCCACCGTGTCTTACTGTGTCTCTGAGCAAGTCCGTGCTCATCTCTGAGCCTCAGTTTCCCTAGATTACCCCTGCCTGTCTTCACCTGGGAGTGAAGATTGCCCCGAGCTGGCCCTGGAGAGCTCTGAGGGTCGGCCTAACGCATTAATTCCCCCAGCGAGGATTTATTGAGCGCCTACTATGTGCTACGTGCTGGGGGCCACACTGGACAGGAGACAGGTGGAGCTCTTGACTTGTGGAGCCCTCCGTCCAGGGAAGAAGGCAGGCATTGCTTGGGTTAACTCATGCCGGAGAGAGGCCTTGGAGAACTTGCAAGACGGGGCCATTGAACTGAGTCTGAAGCTGAAAACCCCTTTTCCCTTCCAAGGATAAATAGCAATGAGCCAGTGAAACTGGAGCTGGGGGCAGGAAGGGGGGTAAGCATGTGCAAAGGCCCTGAGGCCAGAGAGAGGCCAGAGAAAGGCCAGGGCCTTTGCACACGCTATGCATGGACTCCCTGGCTGAAGAAAGTGCTTCAGGACCAGCCCGGGATGTGGATGTCAGGGCCTCAGAAGCCGTGATACGGGGTGGGGAGCCACCGGAGTGGGAAGAGTATGACTAGATTTTGTTTTCCTGACACCGGTGTGACCACTGTGAAGAACGGGTTGGAGGGAGGGCAAGAGGGAAACAGAACAGCCGCGGCCGGTCTGTGCGGTGTCTGAGCGTCCATTGTTGGTGGTGGTTTGGACCTGCGTGGGGGCGGCAGCGGTTAGGTGGATGCTTCCAGAATGCTTTTGGAGATAGAGATGGCAGGGGCCACAGAGGGGTTGGGCGGGGCAGGAGGGCAGCTCGCAGGACCCCCAGGTTTCTGGACAGAGCACTGGGTGGCAGGAGAAGCCACCCTCCTGAGGAGCCCGCGGGGTCAGGGGAAGTTCCCGCGGGCAGGGTCCAGAGCTCCACGCGTCCCAGCCAGCCTCAGGTCCTCGGCCACCCAGGTGGAGACGCACGCGGTTCGGGAGAGTTCTTTGCGCCCACCGGGAACCAGGTACGAGAGAGTAGGACATTTCTGAAGACTCATGGGAAGGGTCAGGAAAGAGAAAGACCAGCGATGTAGGGGACAAATGGGATGCCCAGGGGGAGGGGACCCTGGTGGCCCAGTCTGTGTGGAGAGACTGGCCTTCAGAGGTACTGGGGGGCGGAGGGGCTTGCTGCTCCCTGAGAAGGGGGCTCAAAGGAGGGGGGCAATGCAGTGGGCAGGCGGGAGGTCGGGGTTTGGATCTGGGGGCGTCTGTGTTCTCTGAGACGGCGGGGGCCAGGCTGCCTGCTGAGCGCATGGGGAGAGGGTCTGGAGTGGAAGCTGGAGGAGAAAATGCGGAAGGTCCTGGGGGAGGAGAAGCGCTTTGTAGATGAAACAATGTGCACGCTTTTCGGGTAGTTGATTTCCTGAGGCTTCACCACTGTCATCTTGACCTTCTCGTTCCTCAAAGGCCACCCTGGCCCCTCCCTGGAGCAGCGGTGTCTTGGCTTTGAAATTCTTTCCTCCAGCAGAGAACCATTTCTTCAAATAAAACCTGACACATGGCCTCAACACATGTAGAGACGAAAGCAGAGCTGTTTCGACAGTGGAAGCTGCCTGCTAGGCTTCACCCTCCTTCCTCGGGGTGACCCCGAGCAGTCTCTGAAGTCCGGGGCTCCTCTGGCCCGGCGGGAAGCCACTGGGGTACGAACCAGGTCGTAGTCACCTCTTTGCCAGGTGCTAGGGCAACATTCTGAGCCTCGATGTATTTGAATGAAAAATGGGGATAATATTACCCAAGTGGAGACAGAAGACTGGACCAGATGACATTTCAGTGCTTGCGTGCGTGCAAGTGTGTGCGCATGTGCACATCTGTGCGTGTGTGTGCGCGCTTGTGTGTACATGTGCATGAGTGCAAACACGTATGCGTGTGCATGTGTGTGCATGTGCGTGTGTGTGGCGACTCCTCAAACTTGTATGCTTCTGTGAACTTCCAGAGCACCGTCTTTCGGTTCGCTGGCAGTCACTCATCAGCTACCTTCGGCCGGTATTTCAGAACCAGGATTTCACCCTGATCTAACTAGAAGGCCTGTGCCCTGTGGATGAGACCAAGGATTTTACTTTTCATCCAGGTGCCGCACCCCATGGAGCTGGATGTGGGAGCTGCCTGTCGGGACAGATGGGTAGGAAAGGGCACACGGGGTGGATTTGCGCCGGTGGGCAACGGTCCGATGCTGGCTCCATGCAGCAATGGAGACAGGTCGGGTAGACCAGTTGCCCGGCGTTGCCCGGGCTCCCCCCTCCCTCCATGGCATGTGGTGTGAGAACAGGGCCACAGTCAGGGTTTGACTCCCTGTCTCCACCCGGGCTGGCCCTGAGGTGATGCCTCTCAGAGGCGTGGAGTCGACAGACTTTGGTTCAAGTCCCAGCTTGGTCTTTACAAGCTGTGTGACCTTCTATGGCCCTCAGTTTATAACATGGTGGTAAAGGGGTGCTGAGTGCCCAGCCGGTGCCCGGCACATGGCAGGTGCCCTGCAAAGCCTAGTCCTCTGGCTTTTGCTCCCTCCTGACTCCCGACACCCTTGGGCCTGCGAGGGGTCCTCAGAGGGCCGTTTGCCTGAGGGTGCGCTCGTGGTTCTTCGTGGGTCAGTGGGTGTGGCTCCGGGTGGGTGACAGGGACCCGTGCGGGGAGTGAGGGACGGGCAGCGAGGGGGTCAGCCTCACACGACTGCCTCGAATCCGGGTCTCCACCCCTGGAGGCGCCGCCTCACTCCTCTGGGTCTCAGTGTCCTCGTCCTTGAAGCGGCAGGAATCCAGCCACCTCCGCAGGACTAACGCAGGCTCGGAAGACAGACGTCACCACTGACGCCCTGAAGCCCGTGGCTGCTTCGGCAGCAGCGTTCCTGGGGGGAGGTCGTGTCTCTGCGGTGACACCTTCCTGTCCTCAGCCAGCTGGACAGGAGCCACGTCCAAGGAGAAGCAGCCTCGGTCTCTCCGAGGGCTCCTGGGGCTCCGGGCGGCTCGGGTAAGGGCGCTTGGGTGAGTTTGGGACACGTAGAGGTTCCTCCAGGGAACCTCAGGAGGGCTAGAGAGAGGCCTGAGCAGGTGGCTTCTGGGGCTGGAGGCCAGTGAGCGGGAGAAGGGGAGGGGGGAGGCTGGGGAGCTGCCGTGAGGCTGGGGGAGGGACAAAGGGAGGGGGAAGGGCAGAGGGAGGGGGAGGGGTGGCAGAGCTGGTCAGTGGCAGCTTCCATGGTGGGACAGCTCTGGTAGAAGGAATTCACAACAGCGGTGCCTTATTCTCCATTTTCAGGCAATGCAATTTTCCTCCATGATCACCCCAAACCTTGAGAAGGACACTCAGTGTCTTGTCCCAGAGGCCTCACTGTGTGCCACATGTGGCTGACGCGAAGCAGGGAGGAGAGGACCATGTGAGCGTGAACCTGGGTGGACCTGAGACTTTCCCAGCACAAGGGCTCCGAGGACTCCCTGTGCCAGGAATCACCCACTGGTGCCTGGAGACATGTCGTTTGAATATTAAAGGACAGGCGAATCCGTAAAGCTGGGAGGCCTGACGACATCATTCATTTATTCCGAGACATTTATTGAGCACCCAGTACACACCCCACACTCTGTCAGGCACAAGGAACACAAGGTGAACAAGACAGGGGGGACAGGTGTCCGCACAGGAGACCTGGGTGACGTACGTGAAGCTTAGCACAGTGCTGGGCACAATGAAAACTCCACAAGTGTATCTTGTTTTGAAGAATAGTGCATTGATTTTTAGAGACAGAGGAAGGGAGAGAGAGCGAAACATCGATGTGAGAGCGTAACATCCATCTGCTGCCTCCTGCACGCCCCCTACCAGGGATCGAGCCTGAATTTCAGGCATGTGCCCTGACTGGGAATCGAACCAGCAACCTTTCAGTGCAGGGTATGACGCCCAACCCACCGAGCTACACCGGCTAGGGCTACAGGTTTATCTTTTGAAGAAGGGGGGTGCAGTGTGTGAGGAGCGGTGGTTTCGGGGTGGTGTTAATTCCACTGGACAAATGTGCTGACAGGCAGGCACTTGGGGGTCACGGCTGCATGCTAATGGCATCCGTGTTTCTCCGCGGGGTATTGGTGGTGATGCAATTAGCACCGAGAGCTGGTTTGGGGCTGTCATTTTTCCAGGTGGCTTGCTTCACCCTGCTTACGAAGTCGGCGTGACTCCGGGCTTCACACCTTTCTTTTCCAATAAAAACACCTGGAAAGTGGATGGCACTTGTCTTCTCACCACGCACACGACTTGACAGGTTTTAAGATCAAATTCACTCGCACCGTCTATCCCCCGAGAGCTGAGGACAGAGCTGAGGACGGAGCCAGCTGCAGCGCTCAGGGAAAATACAGCAGGACGCGGAGGCGTCAGTGCCTGGGGCTACCGAGGAAGGTGGTGCCTAGAAATCTCCCTCTGGGTCATCCAGCCTCTCTGCTGGTCCCCCAAAGGGAGAAACCCTGGGTTCAAACCCCAGCTCCTCCCCTAACCAGTGTGTGGTTTTGGCCAAGACACGTCACTTCTCTGAGCCACGGTGCCCTTGACTGTCAGCTGGGCCCACGATGGGCTTTATTTGCAGAAATAAGGGGATGGACTGGCTGGTGCTTGGGCAGCGCTCAGCGTGCTGTCCAGCTCCAAGTGACCTGACTGCAAGCTCACCGGTGCAGTCCCCAAACGTCCTCCGCTCCCCCTCCTTCCGGGCACGTGTGGGATGGCATTTCTGGCCTCTTCAGGGTTGGCTTCTAGCCAATAAGTTGGGAAGTGACCGGGTGTCATGATTGCCCCGTGAGACCCTCCAGGGGCTCCTGTCCCCTCTGCCATGATCACTGGGAAGCCGGGGTCCTGGAAGAGGAGGGGTGCAGAGCAGACCCACAGAGCCCCCGCCGCAGACGGTGGAATAAGAAATGGGCACGGCTTGCCGGCACTGTTGGCCAAAGCAGAGCACATTGTCCTACGGACCAGGCGGAGAATTAGGGCTCCTGTCTCCAGACCGCAGTTTCTCTGTCTGGAACATGGGAGGCTGGGCTGAGGGTTGATCTGCTGAGGTTCCCTCCATCCTACACCGTGGAGGGCCAACGAAGGGGCTGTTGTCCACACCCACTCAGGCCCCTGCCTTGTTCCCCTCCGTGTTCCCCCCAAACCAACAGGTTCTGTCCCTTCTGCGTCTGGGCAGTGCTCGGAGGAGCGGGTGGTGGCACAGGCATGTCATGCTCAGTGACCCAGGACAGAATCCCTCCCTCATTGGCTCCTGCTCAGACTTCCGCAGCTCAGTGGGGACCCCAGGACCCATCTGGTTGCCCAGAGGAGAGCCCAGGATGCCATCCTAGACTCCACCATCTTCCTCCGCCCAAATCCTTTCCTTTCCACCCCACAATGTCTCTCGTCCCCGTCCCCTCCTCTCGCACCTGCTCCCACCTGGTCTCCATCAACAGCTGCCTCCCCACTGCTCTCTGCCGGTCACGCCTATGCCTCCCTCCGTCATCTCACACCACTGCTGCCGAGACAGCCTCCTAAAGGGCACCTAGCCGGGCACGCCCCGCTCCGCCGTGCTGGAAATGCACCGAGCAACGTGTTGCCCCAGACCCTTCCATCGGGGCCTCTGTCCCTGCTGTTTCCTTTCCTGGAACCCCCTTGAGCTCCTGGTTGCCTGAAAAAGTCTTGCTCCCCTTGCAAAGCTCAGCCCAGTGCCCCTTCTGTGGAAGTGTTCTCTGACAGCCGCGGGCACTGGGGTGCTGTGTTCATGCCTCTGTAAACAGCACTCAAAACACAGGGCCCAATGGACCGGTGCCGCCGGCCTGCGAGCCCCTGACATGGGGACTGTGCTTTCCTTATCCTTCTAGGGGTTCCCAGCCCAGGGCTGGGCACCCAGCACTCTGCCCATTTCTCTGGCTCACCCGCCTGCTCTGGCACCCAGCAGTCTCCGAGGCACTGGGTAGCCCTCGTGAGTGCGAGGCTTGCTTTCTGTGGGAGGCAGAGAAGCGCACAACAAACAAGGAATAAAACAAACACCCAAGATGATTTTAAATCGAAGCAAATGCTGTTAAACCCGGTGGCACAGAAGGGGAGCTGCTCCAAACAGGTTGTTAGGAAAGAGCTCTTGAAGGAGGTAGGATTTGAGCCAGACCTGGTTGATGAGAAGAGTTCTCTATGTGGGTACCTGAAGGGAAAAGTGTTCCAGCTGGTGGGGACAGTATGTGCAAAGGCCCTGCGGAGAGAAGACCTCAGGGTTTATTAAGTGGATGGGTGGGAGGATGGGTGGGTGGGTGGATGGATGGATGGATGGATGGATGAATGACGCCCACTCTCTCTTCTCCCTCTTGGGATCTGGATACTGAATGCTTAGGTGGCCAGAGTCAATTGCCTTCCCCCCCTTTCCAAGATGACAGCCTTCTCTCATAGAAGGTGCTGGGACCGCCCACGGGATGTTTATAGCCAGGAGATGTCAGGGGCTGACACTTGTCAAGCCCCTCATAGACAGTGCAGGGGCGTGTGTGACATGGACTGCTGGTCCCCCAAGGGGACGCATCTGTGGAGCTGGCCTGTATCTCCTGGAGCCTGTGAAAGCTGCGGCGCCTGCTTCGTAACAAACATCTCCGTTTGCACTCGGACGCATCTGCAGGTGGAGGGGATGCACTTGAACAGACCACCGGCTTCGCAGCCCTCCCCCCATCGCTGGCCTCCGCGCCTGCCGCTCTCCGAAGGAGCCGGCACCGCTGACTTGGTATTTCCGCCCTCCCGGCGTGTCCCACGCACACAGGCACACGTGTATGTCTCACCCCGGTGCAATGGCTCTAACTAGGAATCGCCCATCAGCGAGCCAGAGGGCAGCGCCGGGGAGGCCACACCGCTGTGCATGTTGCTTGAGGCTGGGACCGGATTTCCACCCCAGGCCCCCCTCCCCTGTCCTCAGGCCAGCAGCTGGCTATGGCCAGTGAGTCTCCCTGGGGAAAGAACTTGGGCTCCTGGCTCCTCGGGCTGCAGCTCCTGATGCCTTGGAGGAGGGTGTGTCTGTGTGCGCTGGGAGTCAGGCGATCGCAAAGGCCTTGGAACCAGACAGGCCTGGTTTCCAAACCATCACCTGCTCCCTGGTGTGGCTCTGAGCCTGGAATGTACCTGCTCTGAGCTTCAGTTTCTTCATCTGGATGAGGGATGACGAGGCTAACTCGGTGCCCTCCTTCGAGCTGTCGTGCAGGTGAATTACTCCACCACGCGTCGCGTTCTTGGTGTGTAGAAGATGCTCCGTGAGTGTGAGCTTGGCCTTGGGGCTGTCTGTGACTTCATCACATTTAAATCTCACAGTCCACGCCCTCAGTGTTGGGGTGCGGAGGAGAAAACAGGCTCCGAGATGTGAAATGACTGGGGAGGTGCGCCACGGACTGGGAGCCAGGCACTCCGACAACCGAAGGCGCGGGGCCCTGGGTGCGGGGCCCAGTGAACCGAGAAACGGCTCAGCTGATGAATGGAGCGAGGTGACCTAGACGACGGCCCCTCCGTGATGGAGCGGCCTCTGCATGCTGGGTGGAGCAGCCCTCCCTGAGCCCCCCCAGAACCCTCTGCAGCCAGTAGGGCTGGGATGGAGGCCCCTCCCAAAACAGAAGTGGGAGAGGGTGGGATATCCTCTCTGTTCCATGCCGAGTCCTGGAAAACAGTCATGGAATGAATGTCGGGCACAGGCCCCTGCCTGGGGAGGCCCTTGGGGCCCTCCAGCAACGCTCTGGAATACATAGCTTGTCTCGTAGGTGGAGCTTTTCCTGTGGGGAGCTGGGAAAACGTTGGACAACCAGCTTTTGGGGGAAAAAGACAAGACCGAGTCTGATCAGTAGCACAGCCGAGTTCCATGGTGTGAATACTCCCACGAAGGCTGCTTTCAAACCACTGCGGAACTGGGGAGAGATGTACCCCCTTGTTCTCCAGGGTGGGTGTGAGCTGTCTCCGGGGCACCCCTGGCCTTCTCCCTGGTCTGCTGGTGCTCTGGGGCCACCCCACCCCACCCCATACCCTCACCTGCACCCAGCCCTGCACTCCTGGCTCATGGGAGCCGGGTATTTGCACCACGGATCCCAGTGTGTCTTGTCTTGGGGCACAGCCAGTGATGATCTCACGGCTGGCCTTGGGGGCTGGCGCAACTGGAGCTGTGGGAGGCAGATTGTTCCCTAGATTACACGTTCCTTTTTAGGTTACAGGCCATCTCTGAGAATGTAAAGATGATTTAATCAGGAAAGTGACTATCACATGCAGAACAGTTTGTACACAATCTCAGGAGATTCCTGCCCCCCCGTACCCCCAAAGCTCCACAGGACACTCAGGGTCCCCAGGGGTTGAGTGGGGAGGGGGTGAGTGACGAGACTCTCACATGAGGTCAGGATGGTTGGTTAGGGTCTCTGGACAGACCTTTCGTTTTCAAAGCAGTTTCCCATCGGTCACTGCATGGCCAGGCCTTGGAAGCTGTGCAGTTCTGATCAGCACAGTCGTCAGACTAGGGAACGGAGGCCACAGGGGGAAGATACCACCCCAAGAGCCTTTTACTAATAACACCGCAGCTGCCCTCTTTTGAGCACCTCCTGTATGCCGGGGGTTTATTTATCATCATTATTATTATTCAACAAACGTTTCCTGAGTGCTTGCTGTGTGTGGGACACCTTTCTGGGCACCTGAGTACGTCAGTGAAACAAAATAAAGAAACCAGCCCTTGTGGGCCTTACATTGTAGCCAAAGGAAAGAGACGTGAATCGATACATCTTCCAGATGCTTCGCAGAGAAACTCGAGACCTCTCCTGCAGGTGGGGCTCTGGGCTCTCCTGTGGCCACTGACAGTCATTTGAGATTTGTGACTAAAGTTTGTTTGGTGCCAGGTGTTGCGATAAATAGTCTGCATCATTCCAACCCTGCAAAGCTGATGTGTTAGTTCCTGGGGTTCTTGCATCTCCCTCTGGGGGCTCCAGGGGGCGCTCCTTCAGCGCTGGTGGCTGCTGGCATTCCTTGGCTTGCGACCCCATCACCTCTAACCCTCAAGGTCAGCACCTTCAAATATCTTTCCTTCTGCTTCCTCATCACCTCGCTGTCTCCTCTGGGTGTCATACCCCCTCTCCCTCACTCTGATAAAGACACTGGTGACGGCCTTAGGGCCACCCAGATAATCCACCCAGGTGGGGAACAACGTCCCCACTTCAAAAGGTCCTTCGCTTAGTCACATCTGCAAAGACCCTTTTCTGTTTAGCCACATAAGTAGCATCCACACATTCCAGGATGGGGGCGTGCCTATCTTTTAGGGGGTGCATTTTTCAGCCTACCATAGCTGTGCACCATAAACCCCCCCTTTTTTTTAGCTGAGAATCACTCACCTGTTCAGTGTCCCACAGTGGGGACGTGGCCCACCTGGGATTCAAACCCTGGTCCTCACGTTCTCTCCATCACACTACGCCCCTCCCTGAGCAGGTGCACAGTCTGCAGGCGAGGACACCACCGTTGGCAAGCTGATGGGACGGTCCAAGGTCAGGGGCTACGCCGAGTCCTTCCCCAGGGGGCCCAGGGGGGGTCTGTCTGAACCCCTCTCAGCCAAGCCCGTGCAGCCTGCGCTGGCCCCGGGCCTCCCCTTGCCGTCAGAAACTACGGCGACAGAAGGGGCGGCCGAAACACCCTTCTGTTTCTGCCTTTACCAGCGTTCAGCCGTCAAGCCCAGCCAGGCTGGAGGCGAATTTTCTGCAGCTCCCACTTGTTCAGCTCCATTTATTGTGCCTGACACCGGGAACGCTCTTGCTATCGATTCCGGGCTGTATTAACTTTCTCCCCTCTCCCCCCAGCCCCAGCCCCAGCTCTCCAGCAGTTTTTGGTCCAGCAATTAGGTATTGGCGGGGACACTGTGGGGTGGCTGCTGCTGCCTTTCAATTACCGGTCACGGTAAACACAGCTTACTCTCTGCCCCCCGAGTCCCTGCCGCATTCAGAAGAGGAGAACACTGCTTAAATGACTCCTTTCTCCCGCTCGCACACCGACACTCCCCCTCCAGCTGATCAATAAGTCTGTCACCCCGCGGAGCTCCTCCGAGACCACCAGGCTGGCTAATTGGCTCCGAGAGATGGCTGGCTGGTGGCGTGTGCGTCCCTGTGTGCATGTCTGCGCCTGTGTGTGCGCGTGTGTGAGTGTGTCTGCGTGTGAGTATGTCTGAGTGTGTCTGGGGGATGGTGGGAGGGTGCATGGCTTCTGTATCCCCCGCATCCAGGTCCCCACGGTGGGGAGCCCCTTCAGCATGGATAGGATCGGGAGGGTCTCTGACTTTGGAAAAAGGCCTTTGAGTTACAGGGACGGTGATTCCTGCAGATGTAAACTGCCCCAAAGCGAAGGGACAAATAGAGGCATTTTAGGTGGCGGTTAAGCACATGGGTGTGAAGTCTGACCACCTGGGTTCTGATTCCGGCTCTTCACTAACTAGTGGCCCCGGGCAGTCCCTTAGTCTCCACACGCCTTGATTTCCTCGCCTGTAAAAGGAGTATGATGCCCCGGCCCTGCAAGGCTGGTGTGAGGGTTGAACGCAGTGACAGGTGTAATAAGCGACAGCCACGGCCTCCGCCCTCGGAGGAGCTGGGGGGGGGAGGGTCTGGGAGTCAGGCAGGCCTGAGCTTGCATCCGGGATGTGCCACCTGCATGGCCATGGGACCTGAAGCAAGTCACTTCCCGTGCCTCAGTTTCTTCTTTTGTGAACTGGGAGAACAATGTCCGCAGTGTCCCCTGGCCATCCACGTGTGTCTAGGACCTCAGGATGTGCTTCATGTGGAGATGTCTTCGCAGCTGTAACTGGGGTAACGTGAAGTCACACCGGTGAGGGAGGACCCCAAGTCCGACGACTGGTGTCGCCGTCAGAAAGTCCCGTGGAGACACAGATACAGACACACACAGGAAGAAGGACATGTGGTGATGGGGGTAGATTGGGGTGAAGCAGCGACAAGCCAAGGAACCCCGAGGACTGCCAGCAGCCCCCAGAAGCTGGAAAAAGTCACCGCTTTCCATGAGGAGCCCCAGTTCTCCCCCATATCTTTTTTTTCTTATCCTCACCCGAGGACATTTTTTTAATCCTCACCCGAGGACATTTTTTTTATCCTCACCCGAGGACATTTTTCCATTTTTGTTGTTGTTTTTGTTCAGATAGAGTGGGAAGGAGAGGGAGAGAGAGAGAGAGAGAGAGAGAGAGAGAGAGAGAGAGAGAGAGAGAGAGAGAGAAACATTGACGTGAAAGGGACACATCGAGTGGCTGCCACCCGCACGACCAACCAGGGCTGGGGACAATCAGCAACCTAGGCACACGCCCTTAGCGGGAACCGAACCCGGGTCTCTCTGGACCGCAGGCTGACGCTCTAACCGCTGAGCCAAACCGGCCCGGGCTCCCCCCATATCTTATTAGCTGCCGGCTTGCTCTTGAGATGGTGGCAGGCCTTCCTCCGCCTTCTCTCCGGGGCCCAGGGAGCCGGTCGGCCTGGCTGGGGCTGGAGCGCAGGTCCTCCTGGGACACGAGAAGCAGCAGGAGACGGCATTCGAGGCCAGTGTCAGCCCCTGAGGGTCTTGAGAGCTGGGCCAGAAGTGCGGCCTTTGTTGTGTGTCCCCTGGAAGCTCCCAGTTCTGGACGCCCTGGGCCGCCAAAGCTCCAAGAGCGCCCGGCCGCCCGGCTCCGGCTCCGGCTCCGAATCCTCCCGGGGCTCTGCCCGCGCATCCTCCCGGCTCTGCCCCAGCGAGCAGGCCCGCATACTTGGAGCAAGGTAATGAGGTCTCCCAGGGACGGTTCAAGAAAGCAGAACACAGAGCAAATAATTCCGGAATATTAGGCCCATGTATCAAAGTGGAGCAGGAGCCCGGCTGGCACGGGAGGCCAGTGTGGGTCACTTCCCCCAAGGGGAGCGAAGGATCTGGGGTTGGTGAAGCAGGGGTCAGTGCCACTCCCGTGATGGCTGTTGTCCCAGCCAGGGCAGTGACCAGGGGGCTTCTGGGCCCAGGGACCTGAGCTGAGCCTGGGGACCCATGCCAGGAAGGGGTGGGAGAGTGAAGCCGGCACACACCCAGCTCCCGCTGGGTTCTCAGTTGATGGACAAGATGCTGGGTTGTGACCAAGCTGCCATTGGCGGACACTGCGGGACCCTCCAGCTGGCCCCGGATGCAGGAGGCGAAGCTCACAGTCCTGCTCGGGGGCCCGGGAGGAGCCCCCCCTGATGCAGAGCCCGGGAGGCAGAGGGAAGGAATGATGACCTCATCTTGCCTCTGTTCTCCCCTCAAACCCTCCCTCGGGGTCACCTCCACCTCATCCTGTTCTTCCCTGCAGTCTTTGAGGTGTGGGACAGCCCCTCTAACGACAGTGACCAATTGACCCAGTTGGCCTGGGACTGAGGAGGTTCCCGGGACAATTTTAAAGCTGGACAGTCTTGGGGAAACTGGGCTAAGGGCTCTGGCTGGGTAGGAATGGTCTCCCCTTATCTCATCGCTCCAGAACATGCCGATGACACCTCTCTCCGCCCTGCTCGGGATTAGGGCTGAGCGAGGGAGGGATGAGTGAGGGAAGGGCTGAGTAAAGAAATGAAGGCCCGCCCTGGCCGGTTTGGCTCAGCGGTTAGAGCATCAGCCTGCGGTCCGGAGAGACCCGGGTTCGGTTCCCACTAAGGGCATGTACCTCGGTTGCAGTTTGTCCCCGGCCCTGGTTGGGTTGTGCGGGTGGCAACCACTCGATGTGTCCCTTTCACATCGATGTTTCTCTCTCTCTCTCTCCCTCTTCTCTCCCTCCCACTCTATCTGAACAAAATATGGAAAAAATGTCCTCGAGTGAGGATTTAAAAAAAAGAAATGAAGGCCCTTCTAGCTCCTTGGTCTCGTAGGGCAGGGAATTCCCTGTACTTTGTTGATTAATGTTTCTTCCTCTCATTCCTGATGCTTTCGGTGTTTTCTGCCCACATCCTCTGGGACTGGAGTCCTGGGGGTTGGTGAACAGGGGCCCTACAAGGCCCGAGTGGCCCTCAGGGGTCCTCAGTGCACCCCGTGAGGGGCTGGGGCCTGGGCTGACGGCTGGACGGCCTCCAGACATCATCCTGCTCGGTTGCCTATTCTCCAGATGGAGAAACTGCGGCCCAGAAAGGGCACCGGGCTGTGGGCTCCACACCCCTTGCTCTCTCCCTGGTCCAGGCAGCTCTGCCCCTGTGGACAGTCAGACTCACCTCTCGTGATCAGAGACTGTCTTGCTGTGGGTCAGTCCTCTCGGCCGAGAGCTCACCCACATCTGTCTGCCTCTGGCCCCCACTGACATGTCCGCTCTCCACAGCCCTAGGAGACCTCTGCAGCTTGCTGGGGCCCCCAGCATGAAGCCCCTTTTCAGGGAGCCGGGGGCAGCTCTGACTTGCCCAGTTACTGGCTGATCCATCACGTGGGGCTGTCTGGCCCCTTCTCCTTCAGTGAACACCTGTTGTCGCTTACCATGTGCCCATGTGCCGGCTCTGGAGGGACCGAGGCAAACTCCCAGTCTGCTAAGGAAGGTGACGTGTAGACAAATCCTGACACCTGCGGGCGCCGAGGAGGGTCTGAGCAGGGACAGCCCCGCCCCCTGCCCATCCCTGCTGCAGCTGACCTCACCCCAGAGCCTGCCGCACACGTCATTTCTGTCTCCTTCCAGCTTCCAGCACTGCGGCCACCCCCTTGAGGATAGTCACAGTCAAAGGAGGATGTACTGAGTGGCAGCCACCGTCTCGGGTGATGCTCCTGTCTGTGCACGATGGAGCGATCACCATCCTTTCACAAAGGAGAAAACGGAGGCTTGTGGAGGAAATACTGTGCCCTGCCCCCCGCAGGTTGTCTGTCTCCTGGGTGGCTGAGCTGGGACAGAAGCCGGGTGTGAGGGCCAGTGTCTGACAGGCTGCTGCTTGTCTGCCAAGGGCCCAGATGCACCCGCCTCCTCGGGGCCACCCCAAACCACAGAGACTGTTCAGAACACTCTCCACTCACCCCCAGACGCTTTGTTCGTTCATGGCACACTTGTCCCATTGATGACCCAGGGTCCCCTCTGTGCCCAGCATGTCACGGGGAGACTGACCTGAACAGGGGAGCCGCTGTCCTCGGGAGAGCTCCGCCAGGACTATTTTGAGATGAGAGTGGGGTCCCCAGCTGTTCTTTGACAGGCAATTCTCAGTTGTTGCAGGTGACATGACTGGAGCACTTTTAATTGACATCATTACCGGGTTTGTTTAATATCTAGTCTGTGGGTGACATCCTTTTACCTGAAGCAGCAGCAGTTAAAGTGAAAGTTTTTGAAATCAAAATGTAATTACTTATTGAGTCAGGTAGGATTGCATTCAGATGCGAGAGGCAAAAAAGCAGCAAACAGGAGTTCATTTTTCACGACGAATGTGTAGTCTAGAATTAAGCAGCCCAGGTGCAGCTGAAGGAAGTCGTCAAGAATGTAACCTGGTTCCGTCTTTCTGCTCTGCCGTCCATGTGACTTTCGTCCTCTTGGTTGCAAGAGGGCTGCTGCTGACCGGTCATCGTATCCACATCCCAGGCAGGAAGAAGCAGGAGAGTGGGGGCAGTGCCTATATCAGGAATGGATAACCATTCCCATAAATCCCCAGTGGACTTCTCTTTGTATCCTAAGGGCCATGTCTGTGTCACATCGTCCACTCCTGGCTGCAAAGGAGGCTGGAGAATTAACTGCCCTGAATGAGACTGGCGCTCTGGAGGTGATAGGGAAGAAAAGAATGGATGTTGGATGGATGACTAGAAGTGTCTTTCCTCACTAATATAGCAGAATTAAAAAGTGCAACTATTAGCGTAAAATCTGGCATCCGAGTCTCCTTAGGGAAAAATGATCTTTGTTTTGGAAAATACTTTGACAATCTTCTGAGGGTGGAAGATTAGACTCAGAGAGCACGCAGCGTCTGCAAGTGGCAGATAGCTGAACTAGCAGCCCATGATATGTATGGGAATTTGGAGAAGAGAGGGACCAGGGAGAGGGTGAGGGGAGGCACCGTGGCAGGAGACGAAGCGAAGGAATTCAGCCGTCGGTGGGGTGACCAGATATTTTTTGAAGAACAGAGCTAGATCTCTAGCATCCGATGTAAGTCATTTGAGGTCCTGTGATATGAAAACCCTCCACGCCCCCTCCCGACCTTCAGTCAAGTCTGTCGCATTCACAAAAGCCTTGTAAGTTGTTTGGAGGGTGTCACGGGGAGGATGGCTTTTGGGTCTGGTACAGGGATAGTGTGGGAGGGAAGATGGGTCCGGATGGCAGGATTAGACAAAGCAAGAGGTGTGACCACCAAGGTGGCCAGGGATTCACAGATATCTTGGGGAGTCACAGACCCCCGAGGAACATGAAAGGGGGGTACATCGGTTTATCTCTTGCCACGTAGCACACCAGTGACTTTGAACAATACAAACCATTTCTGTTGAAGCTCTGCTGGGCTGGCTGCTTTTCATCCATTTTGGAGGTGACATTCTTCATCTTCAGCAGAGACAGGGTGACAGGCTAGGGCTGAGCATGGGGGTGGCTGTCTGATTTCTCTCAAGGCAGGTGTCTGTAATTCTTTTTTTTTTTTTTTTCTCTCTCTCTCTCTCCTTTGCAGAAGGATTATGAAGTCACACTGAATTCCCAGAACGCCAGCCCCACACATATCCAAACACGAGGATAAAAAGATGTTCTACAGCCAAATATAAATGCATTTTTAATTATCTGCACCGCCGCTCCCTCCCATTAGTGTGGGAAATCAAGAGTTGAGTACAGAGTATTTACAACAATGATCTCAGAAACAACACTCTCACTTTCAAGACAACTCCTCATCTCTTCTTGCATTTGATGTGCACAAATATACTCGGAGAGGGCTTGGGTTGGTTTGGGTGGTCTCTTCATTTTTTTGGTTGGATTAATGGAAACTCAGACGGGGCAGAAGGCTTGAGGGGGAGCGGAGGGAGGGAGGTGGAGCTTGGGGGTGAAGGCTGCTCACCTGGTGTCTTCCCTATTAAGGAGAGAAGTGGTCTCCCCTGGGCTAGGACTGGGGTCGGGGGTGGGTGGGGACAGCATAAGACTTGCAGTCAGCTCATCTGGCTGAACCCCAACTTGGCCACTTCCTAGCTGGGTAACCTCGGCCAGAGCTCTTTGTGTCTCTGAGCTTTAGCTTCCCCGACAGCAGAATGGGAACAGGACCATGTCCCCTGCGAGGGATACCGTGAGCTTGCCGAGGTGTCCCGTGTGACAGTCCCCAGCAGGTGCCTGGTGTGGGTGGGGCTGTTACACGGTCCTCCTGTCTTAGCTTCTCCTAGGAAGTCAGACTGGCAAGGTGATGTCCACTCTGGTTTCTCCCTCTGTATGACCCCAGGACTGTCCCTCTTCCAACCTCCTCTGGGAGCAGCAGTCAGAGGAGGAGGGACAAGAAGCAGAGGCCTGGAGCTTCCCGAAATGACACACCATGGCCATGAAGCCAGAGCTTTTGGGTAACTCCTGGCTGCCATTGCTCGATGTCTCAAGAGGCTGTGCTGGGGAGGTTCCAGCCCTGAGCAGGGGCCCCTCCTGGAGCTGGCGGCGAGGGGACGCCCCAGAATATGCTGTGGCCTGGACCGCGAGGCGTGGGCCGGCCGGGCCGAGAACAGCTCCACGTGGTCTGAGCTGCTGGTTCCCTCTCGCTTGCTCTGGGCTGCACACTCTTATTGCTCCCGAATGACCTCCGCCTCCTTGGGCTTTTTCATTTTTGGGGGGGGGTGTCCAGTTTCTCTCCCAAGACAAGATGGGGGGCAGGGAGGGGCCAGCTGTGTGACCCCGGGAAACCGCTTAGCTTCCCTGACTCAGTTTCATCATCCGTGGGCTGTGTGTGAGGTTCCTGCAGCTGCTGAACCAATGACCACAAACTCTGCGGCTTAGAAAAGCACAGGTTTATTCTCTCACGGTTTTGGAGCCCAGAAGTCCAAAGTCAGGGTCACTGGGCCGAAACCAAGGAGTCCTCAGGGCCGCGCTCCTTCCAGAGGCTCTAGGGGGGAATCTGTTCTTCCCTCCTTCCAGCTTCTGCGGCTGCCGGCACGTCGTGGCTTGTGGCCGCATCCCTCCTGTTGCCGAGGTCAGCATCTTCGAGTGTCTCCCTGCACCGTCCTCATGTCACCTTCTCCTCTGTGCGACAATACCCAGCCACCTCGCACTTATAAGGATACGTGTGACTGCAGTTAGGGCCCGTCTGGATAATCCAGGATCATCTGTCCATCTCAAAACCCTCAACAGAACCACATCTGCAAAGACCCTTTTTCAAATAAGCTCACATTAACAGGTTCCAGGGGTTGAGATTTGATATTCTTCGGAGCCATCAGGCAGCATCAGGACCTGATCTTTGGTGGTCTTTACCCAGCTGTGTGCATTGCATGAAGATGATGCTCAAACCAGATCAGATTGAGTCTGTACCCCTCAAACCTTGGCCAAATCCAATGTGTGCTCCATAAACACATCTCAGGACCAGAACCACTATTCTTCCGTGACTGCTGCTCATTCTCCTCCTCCACCTTCTTCCTCCTCCTCCTCCTTCTCCATTTCCTCCTCCTCCTTCACTTCTTCCTCCTCCATTTCTTCCTCCTCCTTCACTTCCTCTTCCTTCTCCATTTCCTCCTCCTCCTTCTTCTCCACCTCCTCCTCTTTCTCTACCTTCTCCTTCTCTTCCTTCTCCACTTCTTCCTCCTCCATTTCCTCCTCCTCCTCCTTCTCCACCTCCTCCTCCTCCTTCTCCACCTTCTCCTTCTCTTCCTTCTCCAATTCTTCCTCCTCCTCCTCCCCCTCCTCCTCTCCATTTCCTACTCCTCTTTCTTTGAGCATTTATTTCATTTATCCTTCAAGAGCCCTGGGAATCGGGTTAATAAATATACTTGTTTTTCTTGCTTTGACCACTAGGAAGCTCAAACTCAGGAAGCAATCAACTCAAGCAAACTGCACAGAACAAGACATCTTATAACTTAATATAACTCCTTGCTATATTTTATTTTTCATTCTTGCTTTTTGTTCATCCTGACTCCACATCAATTTAGTATATCTGGTTACACGTATTTTGAAAATTGCCTCAAGCCTTTATTATATTTTTTCGTGGAAGAAAACTGAGTCTATATAAACAAATCAACAAAGTCAATAGAACAAACGTTTGCGGATTGATTTAAAAATAGACCGTCTCTGCTCTGCACTGGCATTGAAGAGGAGTCTGCCATTTGGAGAGTTTTATGGTTCATCTTCCTACAAGAGGAACAGTTGTCCCTTAATTTATCTGCTGAGCGAGTCTGGCTTTTGGGCCAGTGCTTAGCAAATCAGCCAGATGTGGTTTGAAGACAGATATTAAATTATCCCATAAAGGGCATACATAAATTGGGCCAATGCCTTCTGGACACCAGGCCAGGCAGGGGTCAGAGCGGTGAGTGAGGATCGAGCAATTCTGGGACTCTAGGATTCCCCGAGAATCCTGCCTAGTGGGTTGGGGAGTCTCCACTCTCCTAATTAGCAGGAGAAAGTGAGGCTGGGGCTAGGGTTAAGGCTGGGGTTGGGATGAGGGTTAGGCCTTTGGGGCTTGGATCTGTGGATCCAGCTGTCAGTCATCCAGGATGCGGAGGGAGCGTGATCTCACTTGCACACGGGCTGCATGATTCGGCTGCTGTCGGCTTGCTGAGTTGTCTCCATGAACACACACACACTGGGCTGGTCCCTCTGGTCTCACCACGATCAGCTGTCCCCAGATGGGTCTTGTTGCTGTTGGGCCCTCGTTCCTTTGCACATACTGCCTACTGTGGGGAGCCCTGTTCGGCCCAGTGTGGAGGTGGAGAGCCCGGAAGCAGGAACCGGATGCTGGCTTTACCATGTATGATTGTCATGATCTCAGGCAAGATTTTAGCTTCTGTGCCTCAGTTTCCTCTCTGCGAAATGGGGATGCTGGGTGTTGAGTTATTTTTGAGCCCCTGTGAGTTCACTACGCTAAAGTGTGTAGAAAAGTGTTTGCCACACTTTGCCGCTATAGTCTTCATCCCTCCCAATGCGTCCCCCGGCTGGTCTCTGTCCATTCGCCAGCACCCAGCATCTTCCGGAGCCTTCCCTGACCACCCCTGACCCCAGGCTGGGTCAGAGCCCCCTCTTTGGGCTTCTGCAGCCGGTCGTGCAGACACCTGTCTTGGTTGGCGGTTTCTGCATCCTCCTCTACACCTTGATCCGACATCACTTGGGCCCACACCATTCCGCCAGTAGCCACCTGGAGATGCCGAATGGCCTGTTTTCCTCCTCTGAGGGGCTGGGTGGAGAGGGTGGGGGTGTGGCCATGCTTTACCTGCTACTCCCCTCGGTGGGAATACTCCCAAATCCAGTTTCATCTGGACATCCTCCAGGTGAGCAAATGGCACTGCCATCTGGAAACCATGAGCAGGAGAGATGTTTCTCATCAATCTAGGGGGACAGTGGGACCCCGCAGTGAGCTCAGGGTCCAGAGTGCGGGCCCGGAGGTTGAAGTCTGTAACCTCCCTGTACCTCCGGTTCTTCACCTGGAAAATGGTTACTATCCACCTGCTCTGATTTCTAAGAGGATTAAAGAGTTGACATTTGTGAAGCTCCGGCACAGGGCCAGGCACGTAGCAATCATTCAGTAAATGGCAGCCATTTCCACCATTCTTGTTTTCAACATTCTAGATGTGTTCCCGGTGGCCTTCGGAAGGAGTCGGAGCTCTGAATGATGACTTCTCCTCAGCAGTGAGCTCCGAGCCGTTTCTGTGATGCCACATGGGGAAGCCGCCAATGAACACGTAGACACGCTGGCCACCCCCAGCTCAGCGCCTTCTTCCAGCCTTTTCCTGCTATCTCCTCGGTTCTCCTCCACTGAATGGCTCTGTGCCCTAGGCCCTTTCTTTTTATCCTCACCCGAGGACATTTTTGCATTTATCTTCAGATAGAACGGGAGGGAGAGAGGGAGGAAGAGAGAGAGAAACATCGATGCGAGAGAGATACATCGAGTGGTCGCCACCCACATGACCCCAACTGGGACCAGGGACAGACCGCAACCGAGGTACGTGCCCTTAGCGGACACCGAACCTTAGACTCTCTGGTCCACAGGCCGACGCTCTAACCACCGAGCCAAGCCAGCCAGAGCTGCCCAGTGCCTGTTATGTGTTAGCTTACTAAGTCTTCACGACCACTCTGCAATGACCAACGTGCGGCTGAGAGAGGTGCAGTGACTTGTCCGGGGTCACACAGCCTGAAATGCTGGGATTCCAAGACCATGGGCCTGGCTCAAACCCGCGCCCTTTCTGCCAGGTCGGGCTGGTTCAGTGCCCGCTGCAGGGTGTGATATGTCGCAAGCCCTTGGGAGAGAATAGATGTGTGTTGAACAGACGGATTTACTGTGAGACACTGAGCTCAGCCAGGGGATGTGGACGTGGATCAGTGGTCTCACAGTCCAGTAGGTTTGAATGTGTTGGCCAATCAGATGCTCCCAGAATCCAGGAGGCATTTATTTCTGAAGGAGGCTCTGGCTCTTGGTTGAGGTCGCTTGCCCCAAAGTGACCACTACCTTTTTCCTTAGACCGTCCCTGCCTGTCTAATTCGGGCTAGTGAGGTGGAGGGGAACTGGCTAGGGGCGGGAGCCTCCTCCTCCCCGGAGAGGAAGAAGCCAGGGACCGCTCGGCCCCCTGCCTGCCCGCGCTGCCTTCAACATGGTCCTGGGGCGGGGCGGGTGCTAAGAGTGAGGAGAGATGTAAGACACGTCGGGAATGAAAGTGTTTGAAGGACAGTCAGGAACGTCAGAATCAGAACAAGAGAAGATCAGAAGATGCGGAAAGACAGCGGTTCTCAAAGTGCGGGCCCGGAGTCAAAGCAGCTCTCACCGGGGGACGTGCTAGGAAGGCAGGTTTCCGGGCCCCCCGCAGACCTCCGGCCCCCCCGCAGACCTCCGGGCCCCCCCGCAGACCTCCGGGCCCCCCGCAGACCTCCGGGCCCCACCGCAGACCTCCGGGCTCCCCCGCAGACCTCCGGGCCCCCCGCAGACTCCGGACCACAAGCTCTCCAGGCTGGGCGATGCCCAGGCACGCTGACTGACGTCTGAGACCAACTGGGTTTAGGGAGGCACCCAAATGTCCTCCTGGCAAAGTGCCTGGCCTCCGCTGGGGGGCAGCAGGAGAGATTTAAGGATGTCACACAGAGATGGGCAGGATACTAAGTTAGTCTGTAGAAAGGAGATACAGGAAGCCCACATCCCTGTGTTCTTTCTCTGCCTAGGGAGCTGAGCCCAGGGTTTGGAGATAGAATGGAAGACAGGGGATGCTGATCCAGCTTTCTAAGAAAGAATAAGAGAAAGGGGTGTGTGTGTGTGTGTGTGTGTGTGTGTGTGTGTGTGGAGGGAGCCGGGGAGACCCACTAACGTCATGTCACAGCTTGAGGCAGCCCTTAATTGGGATCCATTTCTCTTTTTCCCCAGCTGCTGGCTCAGCTCAGCGAGGAGGCAAATGCTGACGGCAGCCTGGCCCGCACCCCCTCTGCTCGAGGTGTGGGCTCCATGCAGGGCGCCGACGCTAGCTGGGCAGCCTGCCCGCTGATGGGCGAAGCTGTAGGAACATCCTCACTAGGGCCTGGCTCCTGCCTGGCTCTGGAGGTCTGGAATGCCTGTGTCCCCATGCCTGTGTCCCCGCTCTGGCACAGGGGGCTCTCTGTGGAACTCATTTAGCAGCCATGTGCTTGGAACAAAGCAAGTTCTGTTTTATTTTTTTTAATATGATTTTTATTGATTTTTTTTTTTAGGAAGAGAGAGATGGGAACATTGATGAAAGACAAACATCGATTGGCTGCCTCTTGCACACCCTCTACTGGGGATCTAGCCTGACACCTGAGCATGTACCCTGCCTGGGAATTGAACCGGGACCTCTCAGTCCATGGGCTGACGCTCAATCCGCTGAGCCACACCGGCAGGGCACAAAGCAAGTTCTTAACTGCTAACTGTTCTGATGCCCAGTTTCCTAGTGGGAGGGTCCCCTTGGAGGGATGAGGAAGCAGCTACACTTAGGCCGCAAATGGCTCCAGTGAGCTCCCTTCTCTCTGTTTTCATTTATATTGCATGAAGTGTGGGAGGTGGAGAGAAGAGAGGTGGGGAGGCAGACGCTCCTCCCTACTCCCCTCCATTCTTGTCTTTCCATGACAATTGTCTGTGTTCACTCCAGTCCTGGCTCCCCAACATCTTTCTTACCTGCCCCAGCTCTCCGTTGCCATGGTGACTGCATCAGTACCCATCCTAGTGACCGTTGTGATGCCTCCTGCATGGTTGTCCTGCATCAGGTCTCCAGGGCTAACTTCTCTATGAGGCATAGCAGGCACGGTGCCTAGGGCCCAGAATACTTTTAGGAGGTCCAGGAAGATACTTTAATTTTTTTTTCAAAAAAAGAAGAAAAAAAAAACTTTTAGGTCAACGACAATGTTTGAATATATAATATTGATCTATTTGCCCCTATAGCATCAACACAGTGGTAAATAGAATTCTTGATATTTTTTTTTGTGGAGGAAGGGACCCATGAAGAAAAGAGTTTCTAGGGCCCATGAAAGTCATCATGTGGCCCTGCTCTAACCCCTCACCCATCTTTTACTTGATGCTACGCTTTAAAAATCCAAACCTGGCCACGTCCCTTTGATTCCTGTAGTGTGATGAGCAGAATGAGCCAAAGTGACCCTGGTAGCAGACCCCAGACTGGCTGGACAGTGAACTGGAGAGTACTGAACCCCAACCCCACTCTTCCCAGTGAGGGTCTTCGCCCAAACTCAGTTTCCCATGAAACCAGGGACTTTGTCCCCTTCGGTAGAGGATCAGCAATCCTCTGATCCTGGGCACTGAGGTCTCCAATCACTGGATGCTGGTATGTTTCTGGACAACTCTTGCAAACTGCTGACTCCCGTATCAGTCACTTGGCTCCAAATGGTCTGTTGTGTCTCCCACTGCTATGATTCCTCAAACTGGCATTTTAAGAAGGGAGAGTAACGAGAGGGAGGGTCCCTCCCTGGAAGGGCAGACCCGCCCTAACCCTTTCCAAGTGGTGTGGAATTTATTCTAAGCCTTGGTGCATGGTAGCAGAAGCCAAGGGCCCTGCCTTGCTGGGTACTTTAACTCCGAGTCCCCAGTGCCACGAGATGAGGTCTGGGATCCTTAGCCTGCTCACCAGTGCCTCCATGACCCAGCCCTGGAGACGGCTCCTGCGTCCCTTCCCCCACCCCTGCTCAGTTTGCGTCTCGTTCCTGAATACGCGTGCTGTTTCAGGGTTCTGAGCTTTGGCATGCACTCTTCTCCTCGACTAGAATGTCCATCTTCAACCTTTCTCCTGATTCACAGAGGAACACTTCTATTTACCCATCGAAACCCCAGTAATACATGATCTCCTCATTGAAGGCCTTTTGGAGTTTATTCATCCTTAGTCCAAGATATATGTAAGATAAGGAGTTCAGAAAAAAATAGATTTGTTTTAGCTTTTTATACTCCTCGCCTTAAGGAAGGAGAGGCCAGTATTATATATTTATTATTAGAAAGAAAAGACAGAGGGAGGGATGGAGGGAGGAAGGGAGGGAAGGAAGAGACTCCCATCTACCTACCCCCCTGGATTCATGCATGTCAACATTTGTCCTACTTGATTTACATCTTTCTGTAAAATAAGAACATTTAAAAATGACTAATAAAGCTGAAGTCCCTTTGTCCCCCTCCTAGCCCCAATTCTCCCCCCATGAAGCATGCATGACTATTAATTTGTTTTAGTCCTTTCTGTTCATGATTTTACATAAAAACTTTTTTTCCCTTTATTGACTCCAGAGAGAGAAGAAGGGAGAGAGAGATGGAAACATTGATGAAAGAGAACATCAATTGGCCACCTCCTGCATACCCCTACTGGGGATCTGGCCCATAACCTGGGCATGTGCCCTGACCAGGAATTGAACCAGCAACCTCTTGGTGCCTGGGTCAATCAAGACTCAACCACTGAGCCTACAGGCCAGGCTGATTTTACATTTTTGCTATGTGTACTTATAAACACTGTGGAGTGGCTTTTGCCTGTTGACACATTTTGTGCAAATGATACATTGTATCTAACCTGCAGTTTGCTTTGTTCACCCAATACCTCCTGGGTCAGCTCTCTGTGCTGACACTCACGGGTCTATTTCATTCATTGTAACTGCATGGTCTGTCTATAACACGTTTGAAAAATCCTCCCCTTTTAAGGAACATTGATGTTTCCTTTTTTTCAATTACAATCAATGCTGTGCATGGATTTTTCTAGATGTGTAGGTACCTAGCAGTACAGGTGCTGGGTTGTAGAACAGGCACAGGCAATCACTGTCAGCATGAGATCCTGCCTGGACAAGGATGGCGGGACCACATTTGCGGGGGGGTGGGGGTGTAATATGATCGGGATACAATAGAATTCAATTTTTTGTTTTAGATGTTATTTCTCAGATTAGTACTGAAGTTGCTAATTCACCACTAACTATATAAAATATATTTAACATACTTGTCAGCCATTTGAGCTTTCTTTTGTATTTTCCTTTTTAAAATTTCTTTTGTATTTTCTTTTATTTGGTTTTTTATCAGGTTGCTTGTCGTTTTCTTTCTGAGTTACAGGCACACTGTGTATTTCGAATATCATTTCCACGCTGTTGGAACGATCTCCAAATGGGTTGCTTGTACGTTGAATTTGTTTCGTGATGGTTTTAGCATGCAGTAATGTATTTGATGCAGTCGCATTTATTTTTTTCCGTTACATGTATATTTACATCTTTTGCTATTTGTTTAGGAAATCTTTTGCTAAGTCTGTGTCCTGAAGGTATTCAACCATATTTCCTCATACTAGTTTTAAAGTTCTGTGTTTGATCCCTCTGGAGTTTTTTTTTTTAGGTGAGGTAATGGGTAGGGATCCAATTAAAAATATTCCCCCATAGAGGTACCAACTGTCTGACACCATTTGTTAAATAACCACTGTCTCCTGGCTGAGGCAAACAACCCTCTGACCTATGCCGTCACAAATGCCGACAGCCTCTAAGCTCCCTCCTCTGTTCCACCGATGGATTTGCCTGTCTGCATGCCCCTCCCTTTGTTTGAACTCCACGTGGCTTTACACTGAGTCTATGTCTACCTGGGAAAGTTCCTTCCCATGTTCTTTTATCTTGGTTCTTCTTTGCCCCTAACTACATCAGATTAATGTTAGACTCAGTTTGCCAGCTCCATGAAAAGCTCCGCTGGGATCTGGATTGGAATTTCAGTGAATTTATAGATTAATTTTGGGGTCAACTGACATCCGTGTAATGCTGAATCTCCCCATGCATGAACATGTTATATTTCTCCATCTTTTCAGTCTTCTCTTACGTCCTTCAGTAACTTTTTATAATTTTCTCCATAAAGGTCTCTCCCATCTTTTGCTAGATTTATTCTCAAATAGCATAGTTTTTCTTGCTTTTATGACTAGGAACTTTCTTTCGGTTATAATTTCTAATTGATTATTGCAGGCATATAGGAACACTATTAAATTTTGAATCTAGGAATTTCTGCTGACTATCTTGCTAGTTCTAATTGGTGCAGATTATCTTGGATTTTCTATGTAAACAATTATACCATCCACTAATTGTTTCTCCCTCCCTCCCTCCCTCCCTCCTTTCCTTTCTTCCTTTTCTTCTGTTCCTTATCTGTTTTTGTTTTTTCTTGTTTTATATTGCTAGCTAGGGTCTCTAGTACAATGCTGTATAAAAATTTATAGTAGGCATGCTTATTTTATTATTAACTTTAATTATATTTTTACAGTTTTGGCATTACATATGATATTTACTTTAAGTTAAACATCATAAAATGTATGGAGACATATTTTATCGAGTTAAGGAAATTTCCTCTATTTCTGGTTTACTATTTTTTAAAAGAATAGCTTTATTGAGATAAAATTCACATACTGAAAATCCACCAGTTTAAAGAATACAATTCAGTGGGTTTTTTTATTTTTTATTTTTTTATTAGATTCACAGAGTTGTACAACCATCACCATGATCTAATCTCAGAACATTTTCATTACTCCCCAAAGAAATTCCATTCATCCTTTCTCTCCAACCCCTGGCAACCACTAATCTACTCTCTGTCTCTATGGAGCTGCCTATTCTAGACAGTTTATATGGATGGAATCATATTATATGTAAAGTCTTTTGAGATAGGTTTTTTTCACTTAGCATAATGCTTTCAAGCTTCATCCATGCCCTAGCATTTCTCAGCACTTGATTGCTTTTTATTGCTGAAAAATGTCGCACTATATGAATATATCACATTTTATTTAACCAATCACCTGATGATGGACATTTGGGTTGCTTCCGCTTTTTGGCTATTGTGAATAATGCTGCCATAAACATAGGTATGCAAGTTTTTTGTTAATGTACATTTTCAATGATCTTGGGTATATACCTCAGTGGAAGTTCTGGGTCACGTGGTAACTCTATGTTAACTTTTCAGGAACTGCCAAACTGTTTTCCAAAGTGGCTGCCTAGTTTTACATTCCCACCGGCGTGCACGACGGTTCCAATTTCTCTACATTTGTACCAATGCTTGTTACCGTCTTTTTAAAAACATAACTATCCTGGAGGTTGTATAGAGGCATCTTGTGGCTTTGATTTTCATTTCCCTAATGGCTAATGATGTTGGGGATCTTTTCATGTTCTTATTATGTATATCTTCTTTGGAGAGATGTCAATTCAAATCCTCTTCTTGTTTTTCTAAAGGTTGGTTATCTGTCCTTTTATTGTTGAGTAATAAGGGTTTTTATAGTCTGGATGTAAGTCTCTTATCAGATGTATCAGATGTATGATTCACAAATATCGTCTCCTATTCTGTGGGTTATATCTTCACTTGGTACCCTTTGATGCATAGGGCTTTAGTTTTGATGACATCCAGTTTATTTTTCTTGCGCGTTAGCTGCAATATCTAAGAAACCATTGCCCAATCCAAGGTCATAAGGTTTTACACCCATTACCTCCTGAAAGTTGCATAGTTTTAGCTTTTATATTTAGACCTTTCATCAACTTTGTGTTAATTTTGTACATGTGTAAATTCAAATTCATTCTTTTGCATGTGAATACCCAGTTATCCCGGTACCATTTGTTGGAAAGACTTTGTCCACACTGAATTGTCATGCATCCTCATAGAAAATAATTTAACTATAGATGGTTATTTCTGGACTCGCCATTCTATTCCATTGATCTATAGATCTATCCTTATGCCAGTACCACACTGCCTTGATTACTGCAGCTTTGTAGTAAATGTTGACATTGGAATATGTGTGTCTTCCAACTTTGCTCTTCTTTATCATGATTGTTTTGTCTATTTAAAACCCTTTGCATTGCCATATACATTTTAGGATCAGTTTGTCAATTTCTGTAAAAAAGCAGCTGACATTTTTATAGGGATTACTCAACTGCAGATCAGTTTGGGGAGTACTGACATCTTAACAATATTAAGTCTTCTAATCCATGAACATGGGATATCTTTCCACTGATTTAAGTCTTTGTTAATTCATTTCAACAGTGTTTCCTAGTTTTTAGTATACGTGTCTGTACTTCCTTTTTGTCTTTATTCTTAAGCATTTATGTTTTGTAAATGGATTTTTTTGTAATTTCATTTGTGTTTTGAATTTTAAAATGTGTGTCTTGCAGACAGTATATATTTGGATCATTTAAAAATTTTATTTAGACCATTTCTACCTTTTGAGTGGCACATTTAATCTATGTTTAATGTAATTACTGATAAGATTGGATCTACAGGTCCCATTTTGCTATTTGTTTTCATACGTCTTATGTCTTTTTGTTGCTCTATTCATCCATTAACACCCTCTTTTGTGTTAAATAGGCATTTTGTAGTGTACGATTTTCAATCCTTTGTTATTTCTTTTATTGTATATGTTTAGGTTAATTTCTCAGTAGTTTTCCTGAGTATTACAATTAATGTCTTAAATTAAGACAATCTAGTTCAGGTTAGTACCAACTTAATTTAGACAGTATGCAAAAACTTGGCTCCAAGATAGTTCCATTCTCTCCTTTCTCCTTTGTGCTCTGATTGTCATGCAAATTACATCTTTACACATTGCAGTCTCTTCAATACAGTTTATAACTATTGCTTTATACAGTTGATTATTTATTTATTTATTATTTTTGAATTCTCACCTGAGGACATTTTTCCATTTATCTTCAGATAGAGTGGGAGGGAGGGAGGGAGAGAAAGAGAGAGGGAGAGAGAGGGAGAGAGAGAGAGAGAAAGAGAGACATCAATGAGAGAGAGACACATCTATTTATTTTCTCCCTCATGACTCCGATCAGGGCTGGGGACTGAACTGCAATTGAGGTACATGTCCTTGACCAGAATCAAACTCGTAACTCTTTGGTCTGCAGGTCTGCAGACCAACAATCTAATTGCTGAGCCAAACTAGCCAGGGCTTTGCAGTTGATTTTTAAATCAGGTAGAAGAGACTTACCAAAAATACATGTATACTGCTTTTCATGTTTGCTTATGCTGTTACCTTTACCAGTCCTCTTTGTTTTTTCACATGGATTCGAGTTACTGTCTAGTGTTCTTTTACTTCAGCCTGGAGGATTCTCTTTAGTATTTCTTTAGTTTGCTACTGACAAATTCTCTGTTTTAATTTATCTGAAGATATTTTAACTTAATCATTTTTTAAATTATTGATATTTGACAGAGAGAGAGAGAAACATCAACGTGAGAGAGAAACATCGATTGGCTGCCTCCTGCACACCACCTATGGGGGATTGAGCCTGCAACCCAGGCATGTGCCCTGACTGGAATTGAACCTGGACCTGTCGGTCCATGGAACGATGCTCAATCCACTGAGCCACACCGGTCAGGCTTAACTTAATCATTTTGTTTTTGTTTTTATCCTCACCCGAGGACATTTTTGGGTATTTTGTTCAGATAGAGTGGGGGGGGGGGGAGAGAGAGAGAGAGAGAGAGAGAGAGAGAGAGAAACATCAATGTGAAAGGGACACATCGAGTAGTTGCCACCTGCACAACCCAACCAGGGCCGGGGACAAACTGCAACTGAGGTACATGCCCTTAGCGGGAACTGAACCCAGGTCTCTCTGGACCGCAGGCCAATGCTCTAACCGCTGAGCCAAACCGGCCAGGGCTTAACTTAATCATTTTTGAAGGATAGTTTTTCTGTACATAGGATTCTTGTTTGACAGTCTTTTTCTGTCAGCAGTTTGAATATGTCATCCCACTGCCTTGTGGTCTCTTTGATTCCTGATGAGGAATCAACTGTTAATCTTATTGAGGATCACTTGTATGTAAGGGGTTGCTTCTCTCTTATTGCTTTCAAGATTTGCTCTTTGTCTTTTGACAATTTGGCTATGATATGTTTAGGTGTGGATCTTTTTGTGCTTAACCTATTTTGAGATTCTGAGCCTCTTAGATGTGTAGATAACTTTTTAAAAGACAAATTTGGGAAGTTTTCTGCCATTATTTTTTAAAATATTCTTTAAATATCTAAGTATTTAAATATTTAAAAATATTATTTCTGTTCTTTTCTCTCTCTTCTATTTCTGGAGCTTTTATTGTTCATATGTTGATATACCTGATGGTGTCCCATAGATCTCTGATGTTTTGTTTATTTATCTTTGGTCTTTTTTATTTCCCTTTCACAGACAATCATTTTAATTGACCCATACTCAAGTTTGCTGATTATTTCTTATGTCAATGCAAATGTTCTACTGAGCCCTCTAGTAAATTTTTTCTATCAGTTACAATTTTCATCTTTATAATATTTATTTTGTTTTTTTGTAATTTCTATCTCTTTTTTAATATTTTGTATTTCGTGATAACTTGTGCTTACACTTTTCTTTAATTCTTTGGACACAATTTTATTTAATTCTTTGAACATATTTGTAATAACTGATTTAAAGGCTTTTTCTAGTAAGTCCAACATCTAGGTATCTTTAAGGACAGTTTCTATTGATCCCCACCCCCAAACTCCCACTTCCGTGCATGTACTTTTCTGTTTCTTTGTGTGTCTTGACTTTTTTTGTGGAATACTGGACATTTTAATTAAGATAATGTGACAACTCTGGAAATTATATTTCTTCTCCTCCCCAGAGCTTATTGCTGCTGTTCCCACCTTCTCATTTATTTATTTGTTTAGTGAACATTCTGGACTGATTAGGTAAGACCTGTTCCCTGTCATGTGTAGCCACTGAAATGCCAGCTTGTTTAGCTTAGTAGTCAGCTACCGATTGGACAGAGATATTCTTAAATGCCTTGAACCAATAAACCTCTGCCCTTTACTGAGGGACTCGGTGTGCCCTCAACATCTAGCAGTTCCCACCTCTGCTTTAGCCTTCACTTCCTGCTCATTCAGGGTCTCAAAGCCATCCAGAGGTGAGCGATTAGGGTCTTCTCTGATCTTTTCTGGGCATGTGCACAGTCATACGTATGTGTGGTATTCTAGATTCTCCAGAACATGTTCGAGGCTTTCAATGCCCCGTATAGGCATTCCAGTCCTCAGATTTCCCTTTTCAGATTTCTGCCCAGGCGCTTATTTGTTTCAATTGGTGTCACCATCTCAGGTAGCTGTGATGTTTAACACTAAAATAGCCACCCTGGCCAGTGTGACTCAGTGGTTAGAGTATTGGCTCGTGTGTCAAAGGGCCATGAGTTTGATTCCTGGGTTGCAGGTTTCATTCCCAGCCCTGGTCGGAGACGACCAATCGATGTGTCTCTCACATTGATGTCTCTCTCTCTCTCTCTCTCTCTCTCTCTCTCTCCCTCCCTCCTTTCCACTCTCTAAAAATCAATTAAAAAATATGTTCGGGTGAGGAGTAAACAAGCAAACAAGCAACAATAAATAAATAAAATTGCCACTAAATTAAAATATAATAAATGCTCTGGGTTAGGTCTTTATTCACTGAGCAGGCTCTGAGTCAGGTCAAATAATGATAAGCTGTGCAAATAGGGCTTTTCCAAGGGGCTTCATGACAAATCAAATAGTGACACCTCTCTTGGGATAGAGCTTTTTGAGGAGTCTAAACCTAGTCCGGTCCTTTCAGTGACTGCGTTTCATGGCTACCAGTTTGTGGCTACTGGTCTGTGGCAGCTGATTTTCAAGGACATGGAGCTAGAAATTGAAGAATGGGAACAGAGAAAGTTAAAATGCCACAAACCTCACTGATCTTTTCAAGATTTAGCTATTTTTCTTGAATAAATGCTCCTTGGATTATTGTTAGACTTTGATTACTTTACAGTTCTGAAAAAGTTGATCTGGATAATTTTTTGCCAGTGTTTTTATTGCTTTTATGGAGGAGTGGACTCTCAGAGGCCAGAACTACAGTTTGTTTTGTTTTTTTATATCATAAATGAGTTTTAAATTATTTTTCAGATAATTTTCTGCATCTGTTGGGATGAGAAAATTATTCTTCTTCTTAAACTGTTACTGTGATAAATTACTTGATAGATTCTTCTCATGTGAAGTACCTAGTTGAGTTCAAGGACAAGTTACTTAACTTCTCTGTATTTCAATTTCCTCATTTTCAAAATTGAGGGCATAAGAGTATATTCTCATTGGTTCTAAGTACTAAAAGGAACTTAAAAAAAGTATCTGGCACGTAGTGGACCCCCAATGAAGGTCGGCTATTATTATTGCCTTTATATTCCAGGGATAAAGTCTCCTTAGTCATGGTGTATTGCTGTTTTAAATATACTGCTAGATTCCATTTGCCAACATTTTATTTAGAATTTCTACATTCATGATCATAAGTGTGAGATTGGTTTAAAAATTTCTTTTACGATCCTTGTCAAGTTTTGGTATCAGGGTTATTCTGGCCTCAAAAAAAAAAAAAAAAAAAATCGGGTGCATTATATTTCTAATGATCCAATGTGAGGATTTTATCAAAGAAGGGGGGGTCGGTGGGTCCTAGAGGGTGGGGGAGTTGTCTAGTAAGCATTAATGACAGTCCCCGTCCCCACACTGGTAACTTGCTTTCGAATGGATATACAACTTAATCTTGGCCAAGAAAGGCTGAGAGAAAACCTGGGGAATGAAAGGGTTCCCATGAAGAGTTTCCTGTCTTCTAGAAAGGACACCTAGGCAGAGGTGACCCTTTTTCTTGTGTCTGGGTGTAATGCCTCCGACAAATCCTTAATCTCTATAATCCCTGCCTGTGGTGAGAATAAAAATGTAAATCACCTCTATTTACATAGCATCCACTTAATATGTTGCAGTTACTATTGTGTTCATTACTCTAAAAAGGCAATACTACATGCATCCAAGTTCAGTGTAATTCGTGCTTAAAAATGATACAGTTCAGCTTCTAGTCTCAAAGATGGCCATCATCAGTTTCTCCCCTCCCCCATGCACGTGCCTCTTCTCACACATAAAGGTGGAGCCTGTTTCCCTTCTTTTCAAACGTGGGCTGACCCTGTGACTGCTCTGATCAGTAGAATGTAGTAGACATAATGTCCTGGGACTTTCGAGCCCAAGTTTTAAGAACACTGGAAGCTTCTCTCTCTTCTCTCTGTAATGCTCACCCTTGAGATCTTCCCTTTCAGAACCCAGTTGCCCAGATGTGAGAAGTCCAAGCCACGTGAAGAACCAAGGCTCTCCAGCTGAGATCTCAACCCGTAGCTAATATCAACCACCAGGCATGGAGTGCGCCATTTTCGATGTTTCTGCTTAGTTTCCCCTCCAATGACTGCAGCCCAACTGACATCGCATACAGCAGAAGAGCTACCTCCGTCCACAACTGCAAGGAAAAACCAAGTGGCTGTTGTTTTGAGCCACTAAATTTCAGAGAACTTGTTATGCAGCAAGGATGACCAAAACGACTTCAGCAAATGTGTTCTGGAATTCATGCTTTGCCCTGAGCTCCTGTCAGCATCCCATCTCTCCTGTAGGCTGGGATTTGATGTCGTTGGCCACCCTTTCTGTCTCAGGTCTCTGCCTCTCAAACTTTTCGATAAATTCCATCTGCTGGAACCACGTCAGTCAATGTCTCCAGCTTCTCCACACACCCTCTGAAATGCTTGGACAGCAGTATTTGTGCCACGGGAAGAACATCAGATGTGTGGTCTTATGGCTCAAGTTCAAGACCTAGTTAGTTTACTTACCAGTTATGGGAGCTCGGGCAAGATTCTCAGTCCTTTGAGTCTCTTTGGTTTTCCTCTGTAAACTGCAGATAATAATGGCAACTCCCCCGCAGAGCAGCAGAGTGGTGCAAATAAGGTAACACATGTGAAAGAGCTTTGAAAATGTATTCTCTGCACATGGTAATTATCATTGTTATGCCTCATTGTACAATGAACACCAGTGCATGAGCTCATCAACCAGCGGTCCCTCTTTATGTCGCATTGTGGCATTCTCCCTGCTCTGGGAACACAAATCCCTGAGGGGGAAGTAAATTCATCATCACCATCACCATCATCTTCATTATCATCATCACTATCACCATCATCATGTTCATCATCATTATCTTCATCATCATCTTTATCATCATCATCGTCACTATCACCATCATCATGTTCATCATCATTATCTTCATCATCATCATCACTATCACTATCATCATCATCATCATCCTCTTCATCCTCATCTCCATCATTATCTTCTTCATGATTGTCATCATTGTCATTGTTGCTGTCGCCATCAGCACATACCATTTCTTGAGCCATCTGCTGAGCTACACTCTTGTCATAGATTCTCAGGACAGTTCTTAGGGATATATATGTTACTAGCCCTCTTTTACAGATGAGGAAATCAAGGCTGGTTCTGGTTAAACTCCTTGCTCAAGATCATGCAGAAGCAAACTTGCTCAGTGGGAAGTGAAAACCCAGATAAAAAGGATACTTGTTACCACATACATGTTTCTCGTTTCCCCATCCGCTTCAGAGAGCTAATGACTCTTCTTAAGAGGCTCTGGGGGTATTTGGGATGTCAACAACATTATTAAGCTGTGATGCCAATGGCACTTTGGGGGGGGGGAATAACACCCTCCGGCATTGGAATAGTGGCAATGAAGGCTGAATCTGAAGCTGCCGACACCCTGAAAGTCCATGGGCTGGAGCTAAGGGGAGCCAAGCGTCCTGTTTATTTGCTATGCGCAGCCCTCTCTTGGAAGCTGGGCAGGCACCGAGTAGAGAGCCGCTTGGAAAATTGCTATCACTGACTGGAGACCGTCCAAATTGCTCTCTTTGTTCCAGAAGGTTTGGAAGAGCATGCCCCCCTTCCCAACTCTCCTCCCACCCCAGCCTCCCTTGCCAAACCTCAAGGACCACAAATAAGCTAATTATGTCAGCTTGGCTTGGCATTTGTTTTCCAGATAGCATCTTTCATTAGCGTTGACCTTCCGGCTGCCTTGCTGCTGTACCCGTGGGGGTTGTGGGTGATGTGTTGGTTACCCCAGTGACCTAGGAAAGGGGTAGAGGAGGAGGGAGAGGGTGTGGATGACACACCAGTTCCCCAAACAATGTGCCCTCTCTCCTCCATACCGCCTGTGCTTCCCTAGGGTGGTCCCCCGGGATTGCCAGGGATGAATATGGTGTGAATTTGTTGGTTGTCTCAGCCTCGAAGATCTCAAAGACAGCTTGTGGTCTCCAGAGGTAAGCCTTGGAGGACAGCCAGTGTATTTTATTTATTATTTCTGTGCATCATCCATCTCCAAGTGCTGTGCACGCATGCACAGGCCGCTCACCCAGCCCTAGCAGTCGGAGGCTCTTAGGCAGTATGTGTGGAATTAAATTTCCACCATTTTTGCACCAATGGCATGGACCAAAGTTTAGGGACATGGTGATTGATTTGCGTAAGGGCGCAAACTATTTGAAAATTCTTTTTCATATGTATACACCTATGAAACCTTCACCGCTCACTGTAGTGAGCATATCCATCACTCCCCAAAGTTTCCTCATTTACCTTTGTAATTCCTCCTCCTTGTCTAGGCTTGCAAATTCTTTAACTCAGCGTCCACACTGAGATCTGAGCCCAGGAGTCACACTAAATGGGATTGGGTACCATGATTTGGAGAGGGCGTTGCTCACTAACTTCTCTACAAATGGAGGGAGAGCAGAGCATACACAGAAACAAGTGTGAAATAATTTTCCGGACAGTCTGATACTACGTCTAAGCAGGCAAGCTTTGGCCTTTTGCTTGGCACTTCCACACCTCGGTCACACAATGATTCTAATGCCAGCGCCAAGGTGGCCAGGCGGAGAGCTGGGCAGAGAGTTTATCTGCAGACCGATTCTTGGATCGTCCATGATGCGTCCTGGCCAACGGGAGAGTGAATGGTAATCACTTTCCACTCTTCCCTCTCCAACTTTCAGAAATCTCTTTTGTTCTAGATGCAACCAAGGCCACAAGGAGAAACCAATTGCAAACATTCTGCTTTCTTTTTTTTTTTTTTTTTCCGCCAGGACGTGAATCCACCAATGCCCCCCATCATTTCCCTTTTTGATCTGCAGCCTCTCTGGGGGGAGGGGAGAAACATCACAAACCCAGAGCAGCCAGTGGTAAGGGACACTTGTCTTGTGAAATGGTCATCTCAGCAGGAGACAGAAACGAAACCTTCATTTACACAGACAGTAACGTTAAGAGCAAACGATTCGGAATGATGACCGCGACGCCTCCAAACCCACAGAGTGTGGGATCCAGTCACGATCCGTATGAAACACACAGGCCCGAAGGCGCCCTGTTTCCTGCAGACAAGAGAAGAAAAGAATCCTTTTTTATTTCCAGCCCGGAAAATTTGGCTGGCATCCCAGCTGACTCTACGATATAGAAGTCAGTTCAAATATAGATTTTCCCCTCTCCTCGTTTGTGAGAGTTACTTGCAGAAAACAGCCAACAAGCCAGCCGGCCAGATGCGTTTCTTTCCTTTTCTTGATCAGAGAAAGGGTCTCCCGACGCGAAGTCCGTGTAGAACAAATTCGTGTGCTAGGTGCCTAAGAGAAACTTGAATTTTGTTTGTCTGATTATATAAACTGTGCTGAGAGAAGCGGAGGCAGAAGGTCCTGCTGAGACTTCACTGGATGACAGGCCCTTGGGCACATAAGCAATAAACCTTGCAGCCGATGATCGGTGTGGACCGGCCCTTCCCTTTCCTCCAACAGCGAGTATGAAGTGTTTTTTTTTTTACGTTTCACATCCGCTACCTCGTTTAGTCTCACAAGAAGCTTATGAAGGGGGCTGAGCAGGTGAGTGGGGGAAGCGGAGACTGGACTCACCTGTACTGTACTGGTTATTTCAGGAGTTCAGCGTTTGAAGCATCGAGGGCCATATTATCCTCGTTTGTCTGAGACTTAGCTTCTGATCTGTCCTCTGGCACAGGGATCCAAGCAGCTTGGCCCAAGACAAGGCAGCGGCAGGGGGCGGGCCCCACAAGGCCAGGGCAGCTGCTCCGAAATGCCTTCAAGGGGAATGCCAAAGACCCTCTGGCAAAAGAACACCATCCTCAGCCCTGGCCATTTTGGCTCAGCGGTTAGAGCATCAGCCTGCGGTCCAGAGAGACCCGGGTTCGGCTCCCTCTAAGGGCGCGTACCTCAGTTGCAGTTTGTCCCCGGCCCTGGTCGGTTGTGCGGGTGGCAGCCACTCGAAGTGTCCCTTTCACGTCGATGTTTCTCTCTCTCTCTCCCTCCCACTCCATCTGAACAAAAAATGGAAACATGTCCTCGGGTGAGGATAAAAAAAAAGAATAGCATCCTCCTTGTTAACTCTAATGTCCCTCCCCCCCTCACCCCCGTTTCAATGACAAGGAAGTAGGTGCTGTTCCTTCCACTTTGGGCAGCTATAAAAAGGAGACTTGTACCGAGTGGGGAAGAAGCCAAGCACACAGACACTGCTCAAACAGGACTGGCAATACCAGAGGGCACGCCTGGGAGGCTCGGTGCGCCGCAGGTAGGCCAGATTTCAAAGGGCACTGTAGGCCACGCAGAAGCCTGGACTATACCCCGAAAACGGCCACAGTTACCAGTGACACGATCAGATTGGCGTACGAGAAAGGTTACTACCAAATGAGAATTCCCATTTCTGATCACTCGGAAACCAGATGTCCCTGATCTTCCTGTTCCTAACAGGCCAGAGGGGGACGGTGTGTCTTGGGCAGGCTGATACTTTGGTGCGCCTCTAACGGCAGTTATGTAAGCTCTCCGCCCTCCGTACCGGCCTGGAGTCAGGACACAGTTTCCCTCGGGGAAGATCTGCCCTCTCCCCAGAACCAGGAGGGGAAGACAGCTCCTGTTGTGGCGAGACAGCCGAGAGGCCACCAGAGCCAAAGGAGAGCCAAATAGAGAGCAAAGCCGGCCGGCGACTGACCCTGAGCTCTCGGAGACCAGCCCTGGGGCCTCCAAATGTTGTGGCGCGACAGAGTCAAAGGAAGACCACTGGAGAGTTGAAGTCCAAGTAAGAGCCGTTTATCAGCTGGCCGGGGTCTGATTCCGAACACCCCAGTGACAGAGTCTGCGGAATCAGCCCTGATATGCTTTATCACATGCCTTTTATACCTTACGACAAATAGGACCTTCTTGATATAATGCCCAGGCCACAGCAATGCTGTATAGAATTAGTTTGCCTTACGGATAACAGGCACACCCAGGCCCACCCAGGCACGCCCAGACACGCCCAGGAACACCCAGGCCCACCCAGGCACGCCCAGGAACACCCAGGCCCACCCAGGCACGCCCAGGCACACCCAGACACACCCAGGCACGCCCAGGCACACCCAGACACACCCAGGCCCACCCAGGCACGCCCAGGAACACCCAGGCCCACCCAGGCACGCCCAGGAACACCCAGGCAGACCCAGGCACGCCCAGGCACGCCCAGGCACGCCCAGGAACACCCAGGCATGCCCAGGCACACCCAGGAACGCCCAGGCACACCCAGACACACCCAGGCCCACCCAGGCACGCCCAGGAACACCCAGGCACGCCCAGGAACGCCCAGGCACGCCCAGGAACACCCAGGCACGCCCAGGCCCACCCAGGCACGCCCAGGCCCACCCAGGCACGCCCAGGAACACCCAGACACACCCAGGTATTTGAGGTATTTCAAGGTACATTGGAGCTGCACAAACACAATGCAAGCCTGATTCCTTGAGATTGTGAGGGTGGTCGAGTCTCTAACTCAAGACCTCCAGGCTCCGTTGACTCTGTCGGACCTGTACCCGGCTCCCAACAATTTCTTGGTTCAGGGAATATTCCAATTTACTGAGGTTATTTTGACTAAACGGGTTCAGCTAGAGGGCACACAGTGACTTCCCCAATCATCAATTATGGAGCAGCATAGTAATTTACCAATCATCAATTATGGGGTTATAAACATGCCAGCACACTTTTACAACTGAAGAAAGAGAATAAACACCAAGATGAATCTGCATAAATAAATCTTATTAAAATAGCCCGTATCCTCCATTAGTTCCCCCACATATTCCCTAGTCACTTTTCCACAGTTTATTGTCCCTTAAAGCCCCAACCTTCTTCCCTTTGTTAAAAGGGTATAAGCCCCTGAGTCTAACTGCTTCTTTGCATTTCAGTTCTTTTCTGTGAATTTCAGTACACATATATATTAGTAAAAATTCTGTGCCTTTTCTTTGGTTAATGTCATTTGTTAGTTTAATTTGCAGGCCCCATGGCCATACCCCTAAGATGGTAGAGGAAAAGTTTTTTCTCCCAAACAGAATATAAGCAAGCAAAAAAATTTATTTCATTTTATTTTCTTAAGTTTAAAACCAGAAAGCGAATTTGACAGAAGGAGAGAGTTTTGGCCCCAAGTTGCCCAGCTAGTTGGTAACAGAGCCCAGATCACAGGCTGGTGCGGATCTCATTCTGTGAACATGGTTGCTGCTGAATCAGACAGTCAGCAGGATGCCCGGTGGTCCCCATCAGCAGCTGAGCCCGGAATCTGTCTCCTCATTTGACCAAATTTGGGGGAAGGCCAGAGTGAATTTAGCTGCTAGTTATGGGCATAAACACACCCATTACCACCTCACAACAACCCTATGAAATAAGCATTACCCCCATTTTGTAGATGCTGACATTAAGGCCTAGTGAGAATTACCGAGAATTACTTGGAAATCTGAATACAGAGGATTGCTCTCAGTGAATTGCTACATTATTCCTTTCAAGAACATGTGGTGATACTAACTATACTAAGTAACTGTTGGGAAAGTGTTGCCAAGTGCTGGTCCTGCTGGATCCCTCTTCAAAGCAGAAATAAGGCTTATCTGCAATTAGCTCATTCATTGTGTGCAAATGGTGCTAATTGCTTGAAAACAGTGTGTTCTCTTAAGTAGGTTAAACCTTCCCTCCTGAAACCTTGTTTATACTATTAATTTGAGCAACAAATTCTTCCTTTATGGAGCAAGGCACGCTCCAGCCAGGCCAGGCCCGGAGAAGGCTTACAAAGTCTCACTCACTGGAGTTGAGATATGGGTGTTGATTGACGTGTGCCTGCCAACCTGGCTAATGTGAGCCCAAATCCAGGGTCAGCCAAATCCAGCAGTCACCTGAGTTATTAAACATTCGATGAGAAAGAAAAACAGCATCTTTTCTGCTACCAGAGAACCTAGAACTTTCTGCCAAAAAATCTTGCCAACTGGAGGTCCTGCTGGGCTTACTTTAATGAACAGATACGATTCCATTTTAATTAGCACACTAATTGTTTCCCTGCAAATGAATGTGGGGAAAGAACTTGCAAACAGTTTATTTTCTTAAGTGGGTTACCAAGGTGCCCCGTAGCCCCGTGGATGGTGCTTCATCATGTAGCCAACTGTTTTGTTCATTGAATCGCACAGATCGGGCTCAACAAGGGTTTCTCCAGCGTGGCCCAAGGGCTGGGCTCCGTGGGAGAGCTGGGGGGTGTGAAATGAACCAGCCTAGACCCTGTCTTCCAGGAGTCGGCTATAGAGGTCAAGGGTGAAGCTGTTGAACTCTGTTGGTGAGGGTTCCCGGTTGCAAGCAACAGAAATCAATTCAGGAGAGTGAAGAGAAGGGAGTGTATTGGAGGCGGTGGGGGAGAGGTAAGCTGGGCAGGGGCCTGAGGAGAGCCGGCAGAGGAACAATCTGGTGGATATATTGCCATGGCAAGGACTCTTCGCAAGGTGACCTTGTGTTCTTGTGTAGTTCAGGCCATTGTCTCTGTGTGGGGGAGGGGTACCCCAGGCTCAGTGCCTGGGCACGTGCAAATTAAACTGGCAAAGGCAGATTAACAGGAGGGGAAAACCCACAACATGTGTTCATAGCGGGGCTCACAAAAGAAGTAGCTCAGGAAATGGCTGAGGTTTGGGAAAGAAAGTGGGGGGCGAGGAGAAGAGGCTTTATGGGAGGGGCGAATGGGTTTCTAGGGGAACAAACGGAATATAAGAAAATGTGTGCTAATGTTGGTTTATGCAGGTGCAAGTGGTCTATTCCATCTTTTCATGGCCATAAAACTCCCGTAGAAACGGAAATTGATGATAGTTTCGCTCCCAGAAGTTTCTGCTTTTGGTGAAATAAAGACAGTTCGGAGAAGGCTTCTTTGTGCATCTGCTAATAGTGAATGTCTTTAAAGCAATCTTCACATTAACTGTGAGGGTCCAGGCGGGTCCCCTCACCTCTCACCCACATGCCCGCAGTACCCTCCTCACTAGTATCTCAGTGTCCTCTCTGGTCACCACCTGGACGTTCTCTCCACAGCAGCCAGAGGGACACATTTAGAATGAAAATCAGGTAATGTCACCCTGGTGCTTAAAAACCTCCAAAGACCCAGCATCTAATCTGGGTTTCTAACATCATCTCTAATAAAAGGAACTAGGGCTCCTTGGAGAAACGGCGGATTCGAGGAACGAGGAGAGAAAACCCTGTGCCAGAACAGACGGGACGCTCCAGGGACAGAGTGATGGGGGTGTGGGGCACCAGAGCCCACCGACAGAGCTCCCGGCAGCCGAGGCTGGGATGTTTGGCAACAAAATAAACAGCGCAGTACTGGACTGTCACCCAAGTACAAAGGAACTGTCTAAGGGTCTGCACTGACACAGACGATGAGTAAGCACACGGGGAAGAGACAACTCTCCCTGCAGAAGAATTCCAACTGCTTTGTGGAGAGACGCCCCCAGCCAGGAGGCGGAGCTTAGCTTCCTGGTCCGTAACTGAGCTGAACAGTGGCTCCCTCTAAGTGACAGAATATGGAAAGTGGAAGAAGACAGTAACTTTACAGCCGAGAAACCTGACAAATGCTCCCTCAGCCAGGATCAAGGTCAAAGTCATGAGGAAGGTGGGGCGGGGTCATGGGCTGGGCGGAGGGGAGCAAAGAGGGGGAACGGGGGACATCTGTAATATTGTCAATTATGTATGTATATGTATGTTTATATGTGTGTGTGTGTGTGTGTGTGTGTATTAAAAAGGTCAGAGTCAACAATGAAAAGTCATGTTGAGCCCTGGCCGGTTTGGCTCAGCGGTTAGAGCGTTGGCCTGCGGTCCAGAGAGACACGGGTTTGGTTCCCGCTAAGGGCACGTACCTCGGTTGCAGTTTGTCCCCGGCCCAGTTGGGGTCGTGTGGGTGGCAACCAGTTAATATGTCTCTCTCACATCGATGTTTCTCTGTTTCTCTTCCCCCCTCCCTCCTTCCCGCTCTATCTGAAGATAAATGCAAAAATGTCCTTGGGTGAGGATTAAAAGAAAAAAAAGTCATGTTGATGCCCTGGCCGGTTTGGCTCAGTAGTTAGAGTGTCGCCCTGCAGACTAAAGAGTTGAGGGTTTGATTCTGGTCAAGGACACGTATCTTGGTTGTGGTTCGGGGTCCCCAGCCCTGGTCAAGGTCGTGTGGGAGGCAACCAATCGATGTATCTCTCTCACATCGATCTCTCTCTCTCCTCCCACTCTGTCTGAAAATAAATGCAAAAATATCCTCGGGTGAGGTTAAAAAATAAAAGAGTCATGTTGATAGCATGTACCTTTAACATGACGTGATGCGAATGGCCCTTTGTCTCCATGTTCTTCCTTCCGTAATCCTAGTCGAGTACCTATAACCCATGGGGAAAGCATTAGAAAAAACCAAACTGAGGACAGACTGTAGGATACCTGGCCAGTACACCTCAGACTGTCCTGGCCACCCGCACAACGAAAGGCTGGAGAACCGTCTCGGCCCAGAGGAGCTTAGGAGTGACATAGTCTCTGACCGAACCTACGACAGGAAAAGATGTCGGGTAGAAGTTTAGGAGATCTGAGTCAAGTCTGGACTTTAATTAATGAGAGTGTTGTGGCGCGAGAGAACCGAGAGACCACCAGAGCCAAGTTAAAGCCAAATAGATCCCTCCACACAGCCACACTTGACTGACTTAAAAAAAAAAAAAAAAAAGCCAAATAGAGAGCAAAGCCGGCCAGCGACTGATCCCGTTTCTCGACCAGCCCTGGGGCCTCCAGATGTTGTGGCGGGACGGAGTTGCGGGGAATTGAAGTCCAAATCAGAGCCCTTTATTCGCCGGCCGGGGTCTGATTCCGAACACCCCTGAGACAGTCTGCGGAATCAGCCCCGACATGCTTTATCACATGCCTTTTATACCTCACAGCAAATAGGACCTTCTTGATATAATGCCCAGGCCACAGCAATGCTGTATAGAATTAGTTTGCCTTACGGATACCAGGCACACCCAGGGAAGCCCAGGCACGCCCAAGCGCACCCAGGCACACCCAGGTATTTCAGGTATTTCAAGGTACATTGGGTCACACTTAGCCCCGAGCTGTACAAACACAATGCAAGCCCGATTCCTTGAAATTGTGGGGAAAGTCGAGTCTCTGACTCAAGACCTCCGGGCTCCGTGGACTCTGTCGGACCCGTACCCAGCTCCCAACAATTTCTTGGTTCAGGGAGTATTTCAATTTACTGAGGTTATTTTGACTAAACAGGTTCAGCTAGAGGGAACACAGTGACTTTCCCAATCATCGATTATGGAGGAGCACAATAATTTACCAATCATCAATTACGGGGTTATAAACATGCCAGCACAATAGTGTATCAGCGTTGGGTCCTTAGTGACAAATGTACCATATTAACATAGGATGTTAACAAGGAGAAACTGGGTATGGGGTACATAAGATCTCTCCCCGAGATCCCTGTTATTTTTCTGTACTTGTCTAAAAGTTTATTAACAAACAACACGAAAAAGTCCTTTGAGGGCTTCTCATGGGGCTGAGGATAAAACCGAGACTGCTTAGCCTGCTGACAGCTGAGCATGAGACACTGGCTGGCCCTGGCCTCACCCCACCTCTCTGGCCACACTGGCCCCTGGGTGGGACACAGGACCCTCCCTCTGTGTTCCCTCCTCCTAGAATGTTCTTCCTCTCTCCCTTCAAGCCACGCCCTTCTCATTTTCCATAGCACAGCTTAAATGTCACCTCCAAGAAGCCACCGTGAGAACTATGAAGCATGTCCCTCCTGTCACCCTCCATCACACTGCATTTACTTCCTGCCCTAGGTTCAGGCCAATCTGCCTGTATTTTAGGTCACTGTTCACCTGTGTCCTCCTGGCTTCCCCAGGGGGATGTGCCCCACCAGCTCACAAGCAAACCCCAGCGCCTTGCAGGGAGTAGGGGTTGATAAACATCGGGTGAAAGGTGGCGGGAACTTGAGTCTGTCACATGGTGCTGATGTGCTGGTCTTGTCGGACCTCCCTGCCTCCTGTCAGGGGAACCTTTGCTTTTACAGCCCAAGCCCTGGTCTTTCAACCCTCCACACTCCATCTGCTCAGCCTGTAGGCTCCCTCCACCCAGCCTCTGTCCTGGGTGTGTGCACCCCTGCGCAGAGGTCATTACTGTGCAGTGATAGCGCCTCGGTTCCACATTGCTGTAAACGCTCACGGTTTCATAATTAGGACCCACTGTATAACGCAGTCATTAGCATATTTTATACCTCTGCCTTTTCCACACTGTATTTTTGCTGAAGTACCAGAAGTAATTAGTTGGGCGCGATGATGGAGGAGCTTCGCGGAGAACAGAGTTTCCTCCTTTGTCTTCCCCCGTGGCAGCGGGAGGGACCGCCAGTGTCTTTGAGAAAGACAGTTATTGATTCCTGTGCCCCAAAGCATCCCATTGAGCGGGTTCTGCATTGTTTTCAGAGCTTTTCCGAAATGAATGCAAACCCAATTATCTGTGCTGATGGAGCAGACAACTTCCTTACACGTGTAAAGGATGTTTTCCAAAGTTAAGGAAAACTTTTACTTACCAGGGGCTGGTGGGGGATTGCAGAGGGAGCGGGGGGATAGCGTTTATCGGGCACAGGTTTGTTTGGGGTGGTGAGCCCACTGGGGAGATGGATGGTGGTGATGGGTGTCCAATATGCAGGCGCTCGCTGCCTCTGAGCCGGACACTTTGAAATAGTTAAAACAGCCCTGGCCGGTTCGGCTCAGCGGTTAGAGCGTCGGCCCGCGGACCAAAGAGTCACGGGTTTGATTTCGGCCAAGGGCACTTACCTCGGTTGCGGTTCGTCCCCAGCCCTGGTCAGGGTCGTGTGGGAGACAACCAGTCGATGTGCCTCTCTCACATCGATGTTTCTCTCTTTATTTCTCCTTCCCACTCTATCTGAAGATAAATGGAAAAATATCCTCAGGGGAGGATTAAAATAATAATAATAAATAAAATAGTTAAAGCAGTACATTTTATGTTGTGCGTGTTTTATCACAATAAAAAGAAACCCAGTGATGTCGTTTTTAAACTCAAAAGTGTCATAATATTCTTGGTAGAAGAAAAGGTCGGTCACCCAGAAAGTTTAGAGTAAGACCACATTTCTTTTTTTTAATCCTCATCCAAGGGCATTTTTCTATTCATCTTCAGACAGAGTGGGAGGGAGGGAGAGAGAGAGAGAAACATCAATGTGAGAGAGACACATCGACTAGTTGCCTCTGGCATAACCCAGACCAGGGCTGGGGACGAACTGCAACCGAGGTACGTGCCCTTGACAGGAATTGAAACCCCGACTCTGGTCTGAGGGTTGATGCTCTAACCGCTGAGCTAGACTGGTCAGGGCAAGGACACATTTTTTACTTTAAAAACTCATGGATAATAAATAAGAGACTGGAAATAAAGACGTCAAACAATAACCCATTATTTCCAAGTAGAGGTGAGTTCTACTGTCATCTTTGGGCTTCTCTGTATTTTTCCAATTATGTATTTGACAATAAATATTTGTATATCTTTTGTAATCAGATGAAACACACACAGCATGGCGAATGTACTCAACAGCACTGAATGTACACTTTAAAGTAGTTACAGTGGTAAATTTTGTGTTATGTGTATTTTGCCACAACATGAAATGTTTCAAGGAGAAAAGACAATTTGTATGAAAGACGTTACCTTGCCTGGATTTTCTATTTTATTTTTTTTTAATGTGTTTTTATTTATTTATTTTTTAGAGAGCAAGGGAGAGAGAGATAGAAGCATGGATGTGAGAGAGAAACATCCATTGGTTGCCTCCTGCGTGCCCCCTACTTGGTATCGAGCCTGCAACCCAGGCATGTGCCCTTACTGGGCATCGAACCAGGACCTCTCAGTCCGTGGGACAGCGCTCCGTCCACTGAGCCCCACCAGCCAGGCCCTGGGTTTTCCTGAAGTTGATATTTCCCGAATTGCCATCATCCTCCCCGCTCCACCTCCCTGTGTAGTCTAGGGGAGGGAGACCAGGCTTGGAAAGTGAAATTGAGTAGCTGAAAGATACCAGGCATGGGTTTCGAAGTTCCTACATACAATCCCAGATTTTGTCTCCTCCAGATCAGATGGGAAAGGCTTCTGTAACAAGAGGCTTTCTTTTTTCCTTTTTTTCAAGAGTGTATTCAGGATTTATTATGATTCAAATTGAGGCCAGGTTAAGCTAACCCTCATATTTTCTACAAAGTAAAGATTGGTGAATGTGATTGTCTAAACATGATTGCAGGACAAACAATCACAAATCTTCAGAGCATAAAAGAAACTGTTTCCAAGAACACAAAGACACCACGGCGCTTTGACACTCGAGACGAATAAAGATGCATTATATTTGTGTAGTGTTTTTAACCTTCTCAGGTGGATTCACGGCTTCTCTTTATCAGCAACCCTGGGAAAGCAGCCCTTCTCTTACAGTGGGGAGGCCGGAGCCCATCTGAAGGCTGCTAGGAACAGGGCGGTCCCTGGTGTGAAGTCCTGAGGAGCCTAAGGGGGCGTGGCTCCAGGGAAGGGGCGTGGCTCCAGGGAAGGGGCGGGGCTCCAGGGGAAGGAGGCGGGGCTCCAGGGGAAAAAGGACGGTGCAACTCCCCTATCTCACAAAGGCAGGAGGTGCAGGGCGAGGATAACGGGCTCACAGGGACTTTATTAAAGGAATGTTATCCAGCGAACCAGTGCAGAGCCCCAGGTACCACCGAAGGTGGAGGAAGCCGGGTATTTGTACACCGACCCCTGCTGGTCGGGCTCCTCCAGGGGCGTGCCCCCCAGGCCGTGCCAGCCTGCCCCTCGCATGGGCAGGGGGGAGGGCTCTCGCTTAGCTGCAAGTGCTGACAGTTTCATTGGAGCAGCTGTGCTCAGCACTGTAAGAACCAAGGGGCTCTGCACCCCAATATTGTGTGCCAGCATGGGCAGGGGGTGTTTGAAACGGTCCCTCTTGGACACAGAAAAGCAGCCCAGCGGGACAGTGCCAAGCACCGGATGGCGGTACCTGAGGGCACGTTTCAAACGAGGATGCCCCTCGGCGGCAGCTTCCTCTGAGCCGTGCGGTGGGACCGCTCCGTGCTGACGCCCAGGACAGAGGCAGACAGGACATCCTCGGTGCCCATGCGAAACTCACTGGGGACAGCAGGCTTAGGGGTGGAGGCTGCGGAGGGAGCAGTAGGGGGTTATGTGTGCACTGTGTGTGGGGTGCCCAATTCGGGAGTAAGGGTGGCGGTGGGGAGGAGCTGAGGCCGCATTATCAAGGATGAGTATTGACATCACAGCTGTGAGATCTCTCTGAGCCTCAGTTGTTTCATCTGTGAAGTGGGACGATGACAGACGAGAAGTTCTGAGTGGAGTGCAGTGCTGGGGCATTTGATGAGCATTGGGCCAGACGCCTCTCACCTTCCACCGGCCAGCTGGACTCGTGCACGTGTGACCATGGCAGGGTCTCAGAACCACGGAGAGCACACCCCATGCCCAGCTCTCTGAAGCCAGTCCCTCAGCCGGGTTAGGGGACTGGTAGGAAGCAGAGAATGTGGCCAGTTTCGCCACCTCCTGCAGTTGTTTGGAGGCTGGAATGCAATCGTGTAAGTAGCGCTCCTATTGGTGTTGGGAGAGCTCAATAAATGTATCGACAACGGTGACATTTCTCTCTTCCCCTTCTTTAATGAAGGAAGATGTAACAGTAGGTATGAAATAGTAATTTCTCATTTTCGTGGGATGTCCTGTCTTTGTTCCCTCCCCATGTAGTGAGGGTAATCCCTCCCAGACGGCATGTCTCAGTGTGGTCTCAATGACTAAGTGGCCTGAAGTATTTGCACCCAGCCCGTGCAGGCGCCGCAGGAGTTATTAGTGGTATGAGATCCGTGTCTCCACCCCCGACACACACACACACACACACACACACACACACACACGCACGCAAAGGCAACGCACGCAAAGGCAACCCAGACTTGATTGCTTTTTCATTTCTGTTTTATTTTGACCGACATCCCACTTCTCAAACACCCGGAGGCTGGGAGCCGTTGGCAGGAACTCTCCTGCAGGCTGTCCTTTCTTCCGACTCCCCAGCCTTCTCCGCACCTCCCCTCCCTGCAGGCGCCCCTCCCTTTGGGTTTCATTTCCTCTGCGGAGCCTCCTGGCTGCCTAGGGGGCTCCTCCCAGCCTCAGCTGCAGGAGACTCCTGGGCCACCCCGGGGACCCAAGGCCCTTCCAGGTAAGGATGACAGAGGCGGGAAGTGCTGGGCACCTGGCAGGCTCCACATATCTTCCAGTGGCTCTGAGTGGCTGTCACTCCCAGTCTGTAAAAGACAGGAGTTCCCCCCACCCTGCCCCTTCGGCAAGGTTCCCAGCACCGGGGCTCTAAGCAGCCCAGCCAGCCGGAAGCCCCTCTGTGTTGCCTGGGAAAGGGCTTCATGCGCTGAGCCTGGGAAACTTAAATCGGCCGCCAGTCCACTCTTAACCCTGGACACGGGGCATAGAGGCTCAGGGTCTCACAACCCGGTGATCTAAAATACCCTAAACTTGAGCATACCCTAGACCTTGGCAAACCAAGTGGGGCCCCTGCAGCTTCAATGTCAGACACTGTCCTCCGCCAAGCTGGCTCGGGGCAGTCCCCCCCCCCCCCCCCCCCCGCAAAGACACCGAGACCCGCCTGGAGCAGTCCCCGGGGTGGGTGCTTTGCACACATTCTCTTAGTTCTTACAACATGCACGATGGGCTGGCAGAGGCAAACCCATTTTATAGATGCAGAGAGTGAGGCTCAGAGAGTTTGAGAAAAGTTTATTTGAGTTTAGAGTTCAAGGACAGAGCAGAATTGATGGGTGTGGGCAGAGAAGGGACTGGGGACAGCCCAGATGACAGCTCATGCCAACACCTTGGCCCCTGAGAGGGATGGAAAGGCTACCATGTTGGGAGTAGGCCCGGCTCCAGAATGCTTTTAAGGAAACTGAGGGTCTTTGAGCTTTGCCACGAAGGCAAGTTCTTTTGAGCTCTCCAAGCCTCAGTTTTCTCACCTGTAGAAGGGGATCGTTGTGAGAGGGCGCACAGAAGGCAGTGTCTGCACGTGGGACCAGGGCTCCAGCAACAGCACAGGGCGGGGCACCTGAGGTGGCGCTCGGAGAGAGTCGCCTTCCTGGCTGGGCGTTGCCAAGGCCAGCCCTGTGCCCGGCGGTCAGAGCGGGGCTGGGCCCAGCCCTAGGCAAATGCTGCTTCCCCTTTGGCTGTTTTAACAACCCTGCTCTTCCAGCCAAGGCCCAGGCTGGGCTGCTCCTGTGAGTACTGATAGAGGCCCCAGACGGAGAGGAGCAAGAAAACAAGGGACGTTTTATTTATGACCGAAAAAGAAACCAACAGGAAACAAAAAAAAAAATCTACATGCCCAACAGGAGGGAGAAAGTTAAATAAACCGCGGTACCGCGCTGGGTAGAATATTGTGCAACTATTGAAATGATGTTTACCGAGGGTTTGTAATAACACAGGAAAATGCTTATTTTCAAAAGCTGAGTGAAAAAAAAGGGGAACAACTGAATTGTACATTCAGCATAATCACACCTAGGCCGACATCAGGCGCGACCAAAATCACACACAGAAGGGACAGGCTGGAGGGACCCGCACACACCACAGCGGGGGTTGACCGGGGAGGTTGTTTTCTACTTTCCTCTATTTTCCAACTTTTCTTTTTTTCTATAATAGCATGGTTGGCCTAACGTAGAAAGCAACTAACTCAACCTTAAGGTGTTTTTTTTTCTCCTAAAGAACAAAATACTCTTCTTGGGAAGCAGGACAGGTGACCGGGGAGAAGCTTTATTGACGTAGAGGCCACTCTGAGGCTGAGGGCTGTAGGTCGACAGACCGGCTAGTAAACAAGGTCAAGTGCAATTCCTGGACCCTGGGCCCATCGGGTCATGTGGGCCAGCTGACACCCACCACACGCCCAGCTATGGCACATGCGATGTCCTGACAGTTAATTATCTATTTATTTTTAATCCTCGCCCAAGGATATTTTCCTATTTGTCTTCAGATAGAGGGAGGGAGGGGGAGAGAGAGAGAAACATCAATGTGAGAGGGACACATTGAGTGGTTGCCTCCCGCACGACCCCGACCAGGGCTGGGGACGAACCCCAACCAAGGTACGTGCCCTTGACCCGAGACCTTTGGTCCACAGGACGACGCTCTGACCGCTGAGCCTGACCGGCCAGGGCTGTCCTGGTAATTATTTTGACTTTCATCCCTAACTGGGTTTCTCTCTCGGGAATGTGGTTTATGTCCTGTGCGTGAAAAGCCATCGAGGGATGTGGGGGCTCCTGCCCTGTTCACACAGAGACGGAGGTCCTGGGAGGTGGACCTGCCCTCTCCTGTCCCCGTGACAGAGCCCCGCAGGTGGCACGGCCCGGAGCCAGCCCGGTCTTTGTGGTCCCCCAGATTTCCGCTGGGGTCTCCGCTCAGTGTCATGTCATTGGGAAGGCCTGATGGCCCCATCCCACTCCCTGCCTTATCTGTCCCTGCGGCACTTACCCAGCATGGGTTCTGTTTACTTATGCATTTGTTTTTCAGAGTTGTCTGTTTTCCTCCCGGAGGGCAGGGATCCTGCATCACCTCCTGCATCACCGGAACGGTGCCTGGCCTCAACCCTCCGTAAACCTGCCCTGACCTCCATGCCTCCAGGCGGTCGCCGAGGGCCCCCTGACCGCCCCGCGCTACCACGATGGCCCCGCCACTGTCACCCCTAAACCCAGCTCCAGAGAGGAGAAACCGCCAGCTCCGGTCGGCCGTGATGGCCCGGGCCTGTGTGGAAACAGTTCGAAGGCCCGTGGGGAGGCTCCCAGGAAAGGGGACAACAGTCCTTTAGTGATGTCTGCCAGGTGACCGCAGGGAGGCAGATGCAAGGTGTCCCTACTTCCCAGCTCAGCCCAGGCCCCGATCTCAGCGCTCCCTCTCACCCGAAGGCCACACCCGCCATCACGGGGTCCGGAACCCTGTCCCTGGGTCGGTGACTTCCCTCGTCCCTGCCGCAGGTACGCAGTGGGCTTCTGGAAGGTTTCCCGAGCGACCCCTAGTTCTCGCTTGACCTAGAGCCCTCCCCGCACTCTCCTGGGCTCTGCTGGGGGCTTGTCCTCCGCCTGGCTCCTCAGCTGGACCTGCCCCGCCCCTGGGGCTCCAACTGGCTCCCTCTGCCCCAGCTCCCACATGGGGTTCTCCTCTCAAGCTAACTCCAGCCTGGACCACCACGCCGATGCCACCTCTAGTCCTGTCACTGAAGCACCCCCCAACCCCCTGGGTGCCTTGGAGGTTCATGCCTGAGTGTTGACTCTGACCTTGAGCACAGCCTTGGCCAGGGGGTCACGCTTTCCAGGCACCGACCACAGTCCTCGCCGACTTTCCTTTGCCAGCCTCCAACTGAGGAATAAACTCAGCAGCCTCGCCTCCCAGGCCCGGGGCCTCGTGCGGTGCAATAAAAGTCCTCGTCTCCGTGCCGACCTCTCTCATTCTCCGTTCCAGTCCTGCCTCTCCCAGAACGACCTCCGGCTCCACCCCAGCAGCTGCAGGGACCGCGGGCTCCCGCTGGGACCCCGGGCACTCGGAAAGAACTTTCTCTAGATGCTCCCGTTTATACCCCAGGCAGAGAAGGACGTGCGTTTCCTTCTCATTTTAAAGACAGGGACACTGACGTCCAAAGCGTCCTTCCCCGCCACCTGCCAGGTCCTGCCCTGGAGCACCCCCCATCTCTACTTCTTCCCTCCGTGCTGCTTGTCACAGAGAAGGGGTCCCAGCTCTTGGCCCCTGGCTGCCCCTCACCTGCGTGTGCATTGCCCTCAGAGATGGGGCAGGGCTGAGGTTAGAGTTGGGCCAGCCTCGCTCTTCCCTCCAGGAGAAGGGGTCACTTCCTGGGGAGACGTCTCCTCCCTTTGAGAAGTTACCACACCTGCTGGGAAGGCCGATCTCAGCCTCCTGATGGATCCTCAGCTCCATCGTGGGCCCGCCCTTCCCTGGTCCTCTCCCGTCTGAGGCTGACCAGGTGGCAACTGGCACAGAGAGGGCAAATGATGCCATCGCTCTCCGCAGCCCAAAAGGATTGATTGGCAGAGGCTGCCCCATCCCCCAGATGAGAGGCTGGGTTGCTTGGAGAGCTGTGTAGGGAAGGGTTCTGAGATCTGGAGAGAAGGTCAGTGGGCCCCAGATGACAGTGGCCCTTGGATCACATCGCCTGTCTCTCTCAAGATCAACCATATTCTTAGTAGATCCGTACAAGAAGACGTACCTTGTCAATGGAAGTTTCTCTTACTAGAACTCCAGGTAATGAGAAAAACGGAAGTGGGTTTTGGCTAATTTACTCTGCAGGCCAAAAAAAAATCCTTCAATTTTAGCTGTTCAACTTCTCCAAACATCCCCCCCTCTGGCTGGGCCCTCTGGGGCTGCCCTGGGCTCCTTCCTGTCCTGCCCGAACCACCTCCCTTGATTTTTCTAGGTGCTTCTGGGAACCTTGGGCACTGGGGCCCAGGGGCCATATTTAGGAAGGGGCCCATCTCCTAAGGGGTCACTGGGGATCAACTGGCACCTGAATCGTGGTTGTGACAAGGCTGTGCCCCTGAAGTTTGCTAGGGTCCTGGAGCTCCCCCACCCCAAGTTCAGACTTAAAGCCATCCCTGGCCATGTAGCTGTTCTCGGCTGGGAACACCAGTCCAGAGTTCTAGATTCACACTTGCCCTCTGCAACCCGAGTAAGACTAGGCTTCCCCTTCCGCTGGCCAAATGCCTGGCTGCCTGATCCCCCAGAAATGGCCCACGGAGCGATGGGTGGGAGCTGCCCTGTGCCCCCAGTTTTGCAGGAGGAGCCCAGCAGAGGGGCAGCTAGACCGTGGTCTGAGGCACACGGGGGCTGGGCAAGGTCAGGACGGTGGGCAGGAGGGTGCCCTGCGGGGAGGGGAAGCTCTGCAGCTCCTTGGGCACAAACCTAGGCGAGACGTAGTCAGCCAGGAAGAGCAGCGTGTGCCGGCGCCCCACGCAGTACACGAGCTTGTCCACCACGGCGCACTGGAAGGCGTCCGGGTAGGGCGTCCGGTTTGTGGCGCACTCGTACCAGAGACGGGCGCTGGCGCTGCAGCGGTGCACGCTGATGCCCAGGCTGCGGTTGAGGTCGAAGCGGTAGAGAAAGCCATCGACTGCCACCATCTCTGCCGTGCGGTCCTTGCCGCCCGCCGTGGGGGCCACCTGCCAGCGCCGCTCCTGGGCCGAGAAGCGCAGCAGCAGGTAGCGCAGCGAGCCTCCAGTGACGAAGATGTCCCCGGCACACGCCGTGGCTGTGTGCGCCAGCGCGAAGCTGTCCTTGGGCAGCGGCGGGGCGAAGGTCCAGCGGTCCAGGCGAGGGTCATAGCGCTCCACTGTGTTCAGACACTCGCCCCCGATGGCGTACAGGTACCCGTCCAGGGCCACCAGTCGGCAGTGTGGCCGGGCTTGGTTCAGGGGGCACACCTCGCTCCAGATCTCGGTCAGAGGGTTGTAGCAGAAGACTCGGTTGGAGGGCCGGCACCCGGACCCCTGGCACCCGGACACCACGAAGACATAGTTGAAGAGACTGCAGATGGTACAGCCCCGGGACACAGCCTCTGGGGGCAGATGGGCCAGCAGGTGCCAGACATCCTGCTCATCGTCATAGCAGCAGAGGCGTCCAGAGTCCTCCTGGGGGCACATGTCGGCCACCACCAGGTGCTTGCGGCCGCGCAGCCGCCGCTGGAGGATCAGCTCCCGCTCTGCCCCGCTCAGGCGTCCGTAGATGTCCGGGCTGCGCAGGACCTGGAGGTAGTTGTCACTCATCACCTGGTAGGCGGCCTCCTTGAGGGGCTCCAGGTTCTGCCTCTTGGCCAAGGTCAGCACCTCGTAGCAATTGCCCAGATCCAGGTGGACATCTGGGGCTGAACCCGGGGAGAGAGGGAGGTGGAAGAAATTGGTCCGGGCCACGAGCTCCAGGTTGGACTCCCCGCTGCTTCCGGCCGAGCTGGCCTCCAGAGCCTCCGCGGATCCGGGGCAGCTGGACGGCGCCCCCTGGTCTGCGCAGGGTGGAGCAGGGCCCCCAAAGCCCTGGAGCTGCAGCTGAAGCTCGGGGTTCTCCACGATCTGAAGGAGGCTCTCCTTCCTGCCAAAGCCCTGCACGGGCGGCGACAGCGCCGGCGGAGGGGAAGCGGCTGGACTGGCTCCACCTCCCCTGTCCCCTCTGGGGACGGTCCCTGTTCCCACGGGGCCTGGCACAGGAGGTGGAGCCTCAGCCAGGGCTGCCGTGCTGGGGGCCGGCCTGCCCCCAGAGGTAGCCTGAGAGGTGGATTCCACATAGTACTCATACACCTTGCCCTGCAGCCGGATCCCCTTCTCCTGTACGAAATTCTCCTTTACTCGAACCCGGGCCACCGATGAGAAGGTGTAGGAGGCGTCAGTGGTCCCCTCCTGCTGATGCAGGGCCAGGCCCATGTCTGAGGCAGCCTGGAGGGCCCCAGCCTCTTCCCTGCAGGCTCCCATCAGGCGGGTGAACACCCAGTTCTTGCTCACGTCGTTCTTGCCTTCTGAGTGGGCCATCCAGCGCTGGTGGGGGGACTCCTGCTCCCCAGTCCCTGGCTGCTTGGGGAGTCCGCCGTCCCGCCTGGGAGCAGGCTCAACCCCCACACCACTGCCGTCCACCACAGCAAGGACAGTTGGGGAGCTTTGGGGTTCACTGCCCAGATGGGGGCAGGGGGGCAGCTCAGGCTTGCTGCCACTGCAGAGAGGAGGTGCCAGGCCAGACCCCGGGCACTGCCCACCCTGATGCTCACCAGCTCCTTTCCTCTCTGGCTTCCAAGTCTCTCTGGCTTCCAAGTCGCTGGAAGAGGCTCCTGTTGCCAGGACCTGGGGGCCCCCCGGGTTCTCCCCGCTGCAGCCCAACGGTACGCCAGGCCCCTTGCTTCCTCTCCGGCATCTCAGCCCCCTATGGGGTGCCCCAGGAACAGCCTCCTGGACTTCAGGCTGCCCGGAGCCTTCTGCCTCCTCCTCAGCCTTGGCCTTGGGGCTCCTGCCCCACCGCGGGGCTCGGGCAGGCCTTGACTTGTACAGCCTGTAGGCTGCAGTCACCAGGAGCAGGGCAGCGGCAGATAGCACCAACTTGCCGGTCAGCTGCATGTCCAAATGCCAGTCCCGGGCCTCGGCTCCTCCTCCTCCTTCAGGGAGCATGTTCCCCAAGCCAACCTGGGGCTGAGGAATGTCAAGAATCTGATTAATAATTGCCCAATAGGGGCCCGTTCCTTGTTCCCGCTGAGCTGAGCAGAGAGGGTTCTGAGCTGGCTCTGGCCGGCCAGCTGAGGACTTGGAGCAAAGGTGACTTTGGGCTGGCAGAGGGCAGCTCCTGGAGCCCCAGCGGGGAGATCTCAGCGCTGGCCTCCTCGGGTCCTCGATGCTTTCCCTGGGGGGTGGGGTCTGCCCTGGGCTGAACTTGTGATCGGCCACCTGTGCCAGCAGCAGCTGGAGGATGTCAGGAGTGTCCAGCTGGCCCATGAAGAGGGAGGAAGCTCTTGACCAGTCACCTGATGCTAGGAAACGCAGGGGGTTGGTTATTATTTGTGTGTGTGCTTTCTTTTCTGTTTTGCAAATCGACTGGGCTGGGAGGGTTGGGTGTGGCGAGTGTGGGACAGGTGGAGCCACGGCAGGTGTGGCAGGAGACCTGCCTGGGTCTGTTTCCCTTCTGTCGAGGGTCCACTGGTTCCCACAGCGGGGGCTGGGCAGCAGTGAGCAGCAGGGCAGGCTGAGCCAGGAGCTGCGGCCAAGCCTCCTGACCCGGCTCCCGACTGCCCGAGAGAACCGGCCACCCCGAGGCAGCCTGGGAGAGACACACAGCATTTCTACCCAGATCAGGGCTAGACGAGGGGCACAGTCTCCCCCTCCAAACCAGACAGCCTCGTAGGATGAGAGGCCGAGAGAGACTCGCCCACACCGTCTCACGGGTGCTAGGGGTTCTAGATCCAAAGCACCTGCCGCTGCCACTTACCAGCTGTGTGACTTTAGGCCAGTGGCCTCACCTCTCTGAGCCTCATGTCTTCATCTGAAAAATGGGGGTGACCGCATACAAGCCTCATAAGGCTGTGGTGGGAACAAAATGGGTTCGTGTGTGTAAAGCCTCGTGGAAGCTAATTCTTGTTCCTCTCTCCTCTTCATCACGCTAGTAATCAGCAGCAGCTGTACCTTCTGAAGCACAGGTTAGCTGTGCCCCTCCCTAGTCCGAGGTCCTCTCTGGCTCCCCAAAAGCCACCTGCAGGTGCCAGGCAGGTAAGTCGAGGACCCACCCCGTGGTGGTGCCAGGCGGGCAGGCCCAGCATTGCCGGGGCCCACTGTTTCAGAGACCCTTCTCTAGGTGGTGATGCCGTCACTCTCCATTGCTAAGTGATGGTGTCTGATTGCAACACGAGAACAACACCCACTCTGCGGGCGAAGGAAACACGCCTGGGCGGGACGGGGCTCTGAAGGGTCCCGATCACCCCTGCTCTCAGCCCCCGCGCTCCCACTCTGCGGGCCGAAGGAAACACGCCTGGGCGGGACGGGGCTCTGAAGGGTCCCGATCACCCCTGCTCTCAGCCCCCGCGCTCCAGCCTGTTTGCTCTTCCACCTTCATCTCCTGTTGGCTGCCGCAGGCGCCTGGCTGGGCTGGTGCACATCCCTCCAGCCCTGAAGAATAGCCCAACGGCGGTGCCTCCCCTGCCTTCTTCCCTGGCGTCTCCATCCTCCCAGGACCATCTCCTTCTTCGGGCTCCTGTTCTTTGCTCCTCTTCTGGCCTCTATCATGGGCCACAGGTCAAAGTACATTCTGTGCTCCTGCTGGAGTCTAAGTCCCCGGGGCCTGTATGGGGCCGGGCACAGTTGGGACAACGGCCAACACACCCTGTGTCTTTCCACAGGTGCAGCGGGGGTGGGTACTCGGGATCAATTTCACCTGGTGCTCAGTGTTTGTTTAAGAAAGAGACAATTGTCATCCCCACTTAATGGCAGCTCCACGGTGATGTCAGTTTGCTTGTAAGCAGGGACCTGTATCTGTTTCCAGACCCCAGAGTTTTCCAGACCTGGGTTCATCCAACAGGCCTCCTCACCTGTCGCACTGATGACAGGCAGCACGGCCCCCTTCCTGTGCATCGTGGCCAAGACAGTGATTGTGAATGTCACAGCACAGAGACACTGCGGGTGGGTGTTTGTTAGAAACGCGGTTCCCCCAGCTCCACCCCGCCCCGCCCCGTGCTGATTCAGGAAGTTTGGGGTGGCTCCCAGGAAATCCCCATTTTTTAACAATCGTCTCGGGAGATTTCACTGGGTCTAGGAATATAAAGTAGGTCAGCTTTCCCACCTATCTGCTGACAGGTCCTCTTCACCCGGGGCGGGGTGACCGGTCACCCCCTGGGTCACCAAGGTGAGTCGCAGGGAAGGGGAGATGAAGTCCTGGGCACTTTGCATAAGTAATGTCATTTCATGCCCCAGTAATTCGGGGAGGTGGTATTGTCTTCACAGCTGAGGAAACTGAGGCCCAGAGGGATGTGACAATGTCACCTGGTTGTGAGCGGCAGGGTCTTGGTTTAGAACCAGGTCCGCATGGCCCAGGGGTCTTCCTCTGGGAGAGAGAGGATGAGGGGTGACGGGCAATAAAAAGGATGTGTCCAGTGGTGGAGCCAGGGCTCTGGGGGCTGATGTGGGGCCCCCACTGAACAAGTGACCATTCCAGTGGTAGGGACAGCTTGGGGACTCTCATACCCTTGGGGAGGGAAAGACTCTGCATACCCCGGTGGTGTGTTGTGACCTGGTATTGTCCTCTCAGACGCCACCTGGTAAGCAAGTGCCATCTGGGCCCCAGTAAAGGCTCCACTGTGCCCTGGAGTGTTCTCCCTCCGGCTCCAGTGTAAACCGTCCGAGTCAGGCGATCACTCTTTCCAGCCGGAACCTGCTCCTGGGCACCGGGTGGGGCAGCCGGGAAGGGGGGGGGCCTGGGGACCAGAAGACACAGTCTCATCCCCAGGGGACAGCCGCTCTGACCTGGAGGACAGCACAGACACCCACGATGGGACCAAACCACAATGCACCACGAAGGACAGAGTAGAGCGGCCAGGGAAGGATGCCAGGAAGAGGCATTTAGCATGGACTCTGGATAAAGGAAGCAGGGGCCTAGGATGATTGAGTGAACAAATATTTACACGATGCTCATCAAGCACCAGGCCCGGTGCTGGGTGCGGTGACACGGGTTCAGGAAACACACATGGCCCTGCCCCTGTGGAGACCGCAGACCTTGGGGGAAGATGCTGAGCAAGACGGTGTGATCATACCGATCCCAGCTGGCGCTTCCTGGGACCCCGCTTGTTGGAGGGCAGAAGTCACACCTGAGACACCACGGAGCACAGAGGAGGCCTTCATGAAACGAGGCTTCCCGCTGTCTGCCCCAGCCCTCTGAGATAGTGTTCAAGGGTAGGCTTTATTATGACTCCAGGACGGGAGGCCGGCGCACCAGGAGATGGCTGCTGCTCAAAAGATACTTTGTTGCACACAGTTCCCAGGAGGAGTTCGGTTCCTCCAACCTGCCCCGCCCAGGCCAGGCCACCCGGGAAGCACCCGGTGGAGGGGCGGGGCCAGGAGTGTAAAGGCCTTGGCTGTGGTTTTCCAGGGAAGGAACCAAGGAGGCAGGGTTGACAGGTTAGGATTGGCTGGCTGGAATCCTTCAGCGGCCTCTGGGCTCTCTTCGGCTGTCGGATCCTAGTCCTGGGGTGGTTAGGGCAAGGAATATTGGCCCCAGGGGTATATAAGAGCCATGTGAGAACCTGGTAAAGGAGCTGGCTGCAGTAAAGGTTTGGGATTGGTTCAACTGCATATAGAAGGTGTGCTCCGAGGCCATTCATTTGCTGTCCAGGAACTCACTAAACCTGGGCGTGGCAGTCCCTTCCCCTTTAAGGTCCTGGGGCCCATGTACGGAGCATAAGAGGATCCAGTTACTACAGAGAGTCAGAAGAGAAAGCGGGGACTTTGGGGGCCCCTAAGAGGTGCCCTTGTCCCCTGCAGGGCGCTGGGAGGCAAGCTTTCGACTCCGCCCGAGGTCTCTCATCCAGCAGGTGAACACACTCCCACTCGCTAACTGCAGACTCCATAAATTACAGCTTTTTTTTTTTTCAGTCCGTTTGGAAAAAGTGAAATGAACAAATGAAGACAGGATCGAAATTAAAAGATAATTGGAAGTCTATATTGGGCTTCTGCGAACGTGCGTGCGTGCCTCCAATCTGGTCTCTCGGCGGGCAGGGCAAATTGAGAACTCTTCAGTTGACTCAGGGCGTGGATAAAACAGTCAGAGACAAATGCGTGCCATGCAAATAAACAGGCCCATCTTCCAGTGATCAGCTCTGAGCTCCATCGTGCTGGTGACTTCCCTGGTTTTCTCAGCCCAGGTCTGGGTCTGCAATTACCAAAGGCCCATGCGGGCCGGTGCGGCAAGTGAGGCCCAGAGTGGTGAGCTGAGGTGGGGAGGAGGTGGGCATGGGCACCTCGTGAGGTGAGGTGTGTGTCCAGAGAGAGGTTGGAGATGTCAGAGAGGGAGGCGCACACATGAACCCATGCACACACCATCCCATGTGCACACACATTCATGCACACACCCACATGCACACGTGTGCACACACACCCAGATGCATGCATGAGCATGCACACACACGCACACACACTTAAGGGGGAGTGTGGACCTTTGAATGTAGAAGTGTAAGCGATAAATGGGTCTTGGTTTGACCGACGGGAAGACCAAGGCCTAGAGAGAGACCGTCTGTCTAGCTGGGACTGAGACCCGGGACTCACACTGGCCTGGGGGTGGAGGAGGAGGTAAGGATAAACTCTTACAGGTCTACAGGATAGTTAGTAAGTATTTGGTGGTGGTGCTGACATTTACTGAGCAGCGTCCGGAGGCTGCATCCCCAGCTGTGTGCCCTGCCATGTTCACCTGTTTGTTAAAATGCAGAACTATTTCCATTCTGGTTGGTAAATAGCTACTGCCCCACCCCACCAGCCTGGCTGCTGTTCCCCCAGACCCCTCTGCCCTCCCCACCCTGTATGAACTAGAAGTCAGTGCTCAGTGAGGGTGATACTGGCTCAGGACGGAGGAGTCAGGATTCGGGGGCTGCAAAGGTACGGCCGATCCAGGACCCTGTGGGCCCACCATGCTGAGTGACACCTGCCAGGGCATCCCAACAAAGCGTCCATTCACAGGAGCTCAACAAACTGCCATCACGGTTGTGGCACAGTCCTTGACTGGGCACTTCCGATTCTAGCACCCTGTGAGGTTGGCTTTACCATCCCCATTTGAGAGATGAGGCTCCCAGGAGGCGAGGTGATCTAGCTCAAGGGCTCACTGCCTGTGACTGGGAAGCAGGCGGAGCTCAAAACAATTCTCTTTGACCTTGGAGCAGGCACCTGTCGGCTCACCCTGCCACCTGCCGCCCAAGTTCAGCTCCACAGATTCTCCAGGGAGGCCAACGCTGCTCATCGTCCTGGGATGAGCAGGGGCCCGGGGCAGGTGACGCCGGGAAGTCTCGGCATGCTGCAGCCACCACGAGGGGAGGGCGTCTGGCCTGGAAAAGGAGTTCGAAAGAGTTGGAAATGCCAAGGGCATGAAGAAATGTCCTACTTACGATTTTCACCGCACAGACCATTAAGAAATGGAATAATGGCTTGCGCTACGTGCCTGTGAATTTGATGGGGAGATTGAATGTGAAACGATTCATGGGTGCCGTTGGAGATGGCAGAGTGCATCCTGATTTTTTGCTCCTGGGGTGGAATGAGTTGAAGCAAAGGAAGAATCTTGAGGTTTGAGTTTGTGGCATGACCCCCTGCCTGCATCCAGGGAGGGCCTGCTCTCAGAGGGCTCCAAGCCAACAGTAACAACAACAACAATAATAATAGCCCAGCGATGTTCTCTGGGTGTCCCCCTGCATCAGGCCCTGTGCGCTGCTGAGGCTGCAGACACCATCTCCGTCCATCTTCACACCAGCCTGCAGGGGAGCGGAGACCATTCCACAGACGGGGGAACTGAGGCTGAGGTTCTGTCCCACGGCTGTTGACTCCCAGCCCATTCTCTCGAAACCCTCGCTACCTAAAGAAGCGTCACCTAGGGACTTGTTAGCATGCAGGCTCTCCCAGCCTCAGAACATCAGACCCCTCGGGTGACCCAGATACCAAATGGAGCAACGTAAACACCTCGGTCAGCACCCCACCCAACCAACTCGGTGACCTTGAACATCGTCAAGAACATGCGTGTGCTCTCAGCTGGGGTCAGAGAGAGGTCACACCTGTCACCGACCCTCTGACATCTGACTCCGCGCACAACCTCAATCGATGTCGCTGCCCATCCTGGTTATGAAAAGAGCCTTTGTGCCTCGGCTTCCTTATCGCGCAATAGGCGCCGTGCCAGCTCCCTGCGGGGCTCTGGTCAGGAACACGTTAGTGTTCTGAGAGCACTTGGTGTGGGTACCGAACGGGATTACTCAGTGTTCACAGAATAGGGCCATGCACCATGCCCTGGGCTAGGAGCTCTTAAGTGAATTTTTTTTTAATCCTCACCCAAGGATATTTTTCTATCTTCAGATAGAGTGGGAGGGAGAGAGAGGAGAGAAAGGGAGAGAGAGAAACACCGACGTGAGACACGTTGACTGGTTGCTTCCCATACGACCCGACCAGGGCCGGGGACGAACTGCAACTGAGGTACGTGCCCTTGACTGGAACTGAACCTGCGACTCATTGGTCCACGGGCCAATGCTCCAACTGCTGGGCCAAACCGGACAGGGCTCGTTTAAGTGAATTTTTAAGACATTATCAAGCAGGCACAGTTATCCCTGTTTTAAGAAGGAAAAACAAACCCTGGCCGGTTTGGCTCAGCGGTTAGAGCGTCGGCCTGCGGTCCAGAGAGATCCGGGTTCAGTTCCCGCTAAGGACACGTACCTCAGTTGCGGTTTGTCCCCGGCCCTGGTTGGTCGTGTGGGTGGCAACCACTCGATGTGTCCCTTTCATATCGATGTCTCTCTCTCTCTTCTTCCCACTCTATTTGAACAAAAAATGGAAAAATGTCCTCGGGTGAGGATAAAAAAAAAAGAAGGAAAAACAAGAAGAGTTAAATTACCGCTCAAAGCCTCACAGCCAGGAAATCGCAGACCTCAGATGCAAACCAGCCACCCCAGGTCTAAAGTCCTCGCTCACAGCCGACTGCCTCCTCCTGCAGCCCCAACCCTGTGCCCTCCGAGGGCAGCTCGCGCCCCGCGTCCAGCGCCAGGCTGGAGCCTCACCCAGGCAGCTCCTCTGCCTCCGCTCTCAGGGCCTCGGCTGCGAAGCCGTCCCCGAGCTGCCTCCGCAGCTCCAGGATGTCCTGTGCCCCCCCGGCCTCTCCCCGCAAATCTGAACGCCTTGGCCTGTTCTCCAAGGTCCCTTCAACATCCCGACCTCATTTGTCACTGTTCCCACTCGTTCTGCTCCAGCCAAGCTCGTCTGTTTACTGTCCCTCCGTCCCTGCTGTCGCACGGGCGATTTCTCCTACTCGTGCTCGTCGCCACGTCTGCTGTCCCATGAGCTCCTGCAAAACCCCCGATTCAAACTGCACCTTCCCCGCAGGGACTCAAGCCAGGGCAGAGTTTCTTTACTCATCCGGGTCCCAGACTCCCCTAAGGATCCGCTGGAGTTATGAACCCTTGCTAGGAAAATGGACACGCGCATAATATTTCCCATGCAAATGTGGCAAGTCTCCAGGCCCTTGGGGTCCTGGTGAAGAACCTCGAAGCTGGGGGAAGGCGCACGCTGAGCTTTGGGGAGCATGTTAGATTGGCTTTGGGTAAGAAATAGGCCAGCTGAGGGGGACGTGTTTTGAAGTGTGTGCTTGGATTTACTCCATGTAAAAAAAAACCAAGTAAGTAAATACTGCTTTGTGACTTCTGAGCCTCAATTTCTTTTATTCATAAAATGGGGCCAATAAAACCTGCTTCTGTATATGTTGTCATGGTGATCGGGTAAATTAAGGTGAAGTGAGGTGAGGACCATCCTGCCTTTGGGCCCCGCATCTTGTTCTCTTTTTAAGGGTACCTGCAGGGAGACCCTCTCCTGCCCGCCCCTAGTGGAGAGTGGGGCTCCGGAGAGGGCTGGGAGCCTGGCGGGTATGGCGGAGGCTCCCAGCTGCTCCCCTAAGTCAGCAGAGAGGGGCTGTGTGCGGGCGTGAGAGTGGGCCTTGCTGGGAGAGTCCCGATCGGACCCTTGTCTCTCCCCGAGGCTGGAGAGCTGGTCTGGCTCCTGAACGCCGGGCAGGGTGGTGCGCCGCAGCCCTGAGCCTCTAAACGGTGCTAACGCGGCGCGGCCAGCGGCCTCACTGGCCCATTAGAGCTGCTCTGGCCTGTTGCAAATCAATGCTCGGAAAAGAGACAGGCGTCCAGGTGCGGAAAGCGGCCCCAGGTGAGCTGCAGAGAGCGGGGAGGGGGAAAGGAGGAGAGGATGGAGGCAGAGCAGCCAGGGGAGCCGGGCCTGAGGCTGGAGGGCCTGCACCGAGCTGACTGCTAAGAGCCGGATCCAGGGCTGGTTCTGGGACTGGGATAACAAGAACAGAAGGAGCAGCTTCCTTGAGCACCTACTATGTGCCCGCCCTGGGCTAGGAACTCCACACTCTTTGTCATGTAATCCTCATGGCGACCCTGTGGCGGAGACAGCGCCACGTGTTCAACCAAATGCTGGTCCAGTTTCCGCGCTGGGCACCCAGGAAAGCGGCATTTCCCGGACCCCCTGCCGTGTGCGCTGGAATTCGAGGGCGGTATGTCCTAGGCAGGGCAGGCAGAAGGGACCTGAGTGGCACTTGGGATGAGGCAGTGAGGTGGCGTGTTGACTTCTCCCTTGCTCCCCACACCGGGGTGACTCCAGAGGCCACATGTCCCAGATGGATGAGGGGCCCCCGCCCACATAAGACTGATAGTAAACTGAATTCAGGGTTTGCTCATTGCAGAAGTCAGCGTCAATTTCCTGGGCTGGTATCAGGTTCACGGGTAGAAGGGATGGCTCCCATTTTGCAGATAGGCAAACTGAAGTTCATTCAGCTTACAGACTCAGCCCCAGCCCCTGTGCCCAGGGAGGCCCACCCCAGCCCCCCAGAAACTCACGGGGCAGGACTACATCAGGCCAAATCATGATGACACATGACAGGGGGTCCATGGGGTGCCATGGAAACAAGGAGGAAAGAGCCAGGGCTCGGGGGAGCTTCCCAGAGCTGAGTCTTGAGGGATTTGAAGTGGACAAGTAGGGAGAGAGCAGCCGAAGCCGAGGCCCAGTGGGGGCAAAGGCCCTGTGTGCCGGGTGGGTCTGTCTCAGCACTCGAAAGTGTATAGGGTGTTGAAGCAGCCGGACTCGGTCTCCACCTGGGTGGCAATGGCATGGGGACCGAATGAGTTCTAGGACTTAAAGCAAGACAGACTGAGATCAGAACGGAGGAAGGACTTTCCTGATTGGAACCTTCCAAATAATGCAGGGTGTGGGCTCCCCATCAGCAGTCCCCGTGAACTGGGAGGAGAGAGAGGTGACTGTTCCAGTTTGGAGAGGGAGGAGCCTAAACTGTGACTCCTGGTCCATGGTCCCCAGGATGACCCTGTTCTTTCTGCCCCTCCCCAGAAGCAGTTCTTTCCCGTGTTCTGTGTTCCGAGTTCTAATTTCCCAAGTTCCACCATTGCAAGACCGAGTCCCAGCTCTGTACTCTGGGCCTCATGATGCTAGGGGGTGGGGCTCTTCACCTCATGGTTTTGTTTTGTTTTGTTTCTTTATTGGTTTTATAGAGAGAGGAAGTGAGAGGGGAGAGAGAGAGAGAAACATCGATGAGAGAGAACATCGATTGGCCGCCTCCGGCATGCCCCCCACTGGGGATTTGGCCCACAACCTGGGCATGTGCCCTGGCCGGGAATCGAACCAGCGACCTCTTGGTGCAGGGTCGACGCTCAACCCCTGAGCCACACCGGCCAGGTGCTTCACCTAATGGTTTTGTTTCACATCCTCTAGCAGGTGGTGGGTGAACCTGCTTGTTTTATTCTCCGTCTTCAGAGAGGTTGTGTCCCCGTGTTCATGGCTGGCGAGAGCCCGGGCTGGGGGCCCGGGGGTGGGGACAGAGGGCCACAGGCTTCCAGGGCAGCTCGACTTCCTCTGTTTCGAGGCAACGGGCTTGCTTCCCCATAACCGGAGCCGAAAGAGGCCTTGCGGGCCCCGGTCCAATCCTTCCATACTGCAGACAGACACCCCCGAATCCTCACAGAGGGGAGCAACCTGCCGGCGCCTTCGCTGGAGGCACGAAGCGGCCAGCTCAGGGCCCACAGCTGACAGCTGTCCTCACTCCCACGACCCCACGTGCTGCCCCGCCCCACAGCAGCTCAGTGAGCGGGGCACCCCATGCCACGTCACCAAGAGAATCCGAGGCCCAAGCGGACAGTGAGCTGCCCAATTCCTCACTCAGAAGTGGCAGAGCTGGGGTCAGCGCCCACGAGAACCCTGGGGCCACCAGTGGGGGTGCAAGGTGATCGGAAACCTCCAGAGTTCTCTCCTGGCAGCGTCTGCGGAGTGGGAGAGACCCTTGTCCACCTGGCGAGCTTCCTGACTGGGAAGCTCTGAGGCCCAGGCAGAGCCTCAGGGACACCCAGCCCCCCACAGCTGCAGTGAGGGCCCCGCAGCTCCTCCCCCAGCGTGTGGCGAGTGTCCGGCTCAGAGTCGCTACTCGATAAACATGTGTTGAAGAAACAAATGAATAAACGAGAACAGACAAATCCATGTTAACGAGAGCAGATGAATACAGTACAGACAGAGCCTTGAATTCATTTAAATGCCGAGGGGCGGTGAGCAGGTGTCACCGGGCCCAGAGCCCTCGGGGAGCTGGAAGGTGCTACATCTGAAAGGGGGAGACACGGTTTTGCAGAGATTACTGGGGAAGACATTTGGGGAGGGAACAGGGGTACAGAGGCTGCGTTTGGATGGGGGTACATGATGGCGGCTGGAGCAGGGGACCGCATCGAAGTGACGTGGCCGGGGGAGTGGAGCTGGCTGCCGTCTCCAAACCCGCAACCAGTCTTTCTTTAAGCCGTTCTGGGAGCTCAGGACCAGGCAAGTGTGTGGTCAGGTAAGGCTGGGAAATAAAAGGGAGAGAGACAGAACAGGTGCTGGAGAAGGCGGGGAGGCAGGAGACACAGCCGGCCGTCATTTCCCTCAGAACCAGGGCTCCTGGGGCTGAGCCCTGGCAGAGTCAAGACGTGGATGTGTGTCCTTGGGCAAGTGACTCCTGTTCTCTGGTCTCAGTTTCCCCCCCTGTAAAACTGGTGGGGAGGCGCAATGTTGTCCCTGTGGTGCAAGCCCCTGGGTGGGAACCTGCAGAGGGTAGCGGGTGGCTTGGGGCCCCACCAGAGGCCTCCCTGGGTGCTGGGGGTCATGGCGGGGTCTCCGGTGCTGGTGCCCATCCTCTGCTTCCTCTCCGGCCCGACGATTCCTCTTGGCCTTCAGGACTCGGTCAAGCTCCTGCTCCTCCGTGTGCTACGATCTAATATTATTATATTATCAGAACAACACAAATCATAACCTTCTTTGTGTTTCCACGATGTGCCACGCACTGTGCTGGGCACGTCATTCAGTCCCGAGCGACAACCCGGGGGAACCGTTATGCTTCCTAGCTGGGAAAGCTGAGGCTCAAGAGGTTCCTGGGGGGCGGGGCTCGAAGCCTGTGCCCCCCACTGGGCACCGCGCCACTGCACGGTTAAAGTGGGCAGGAAGGTGGCCTTGAGCAGCCCAGGGCGGCCTCCTGGAACTGGTTTTTCTTGCTCTGAGTCTGAGCTGGAGGCAGCCACCGTGCCAAGTCTGCACGCTGAGGATTTGGAAACAGATCTTTCAGAACCTTTCACCTCCAGGGGCCGGGTGAGGGCAAAGGGGGGCCCCTCGGCGTGCTGGCACCTGATGTCTGTGATCGAGTGCAGAGAACACGAGTGGATAGGTGGGAGGGAGAAGTGAGCACGGGAGCGCGAGCCACAGAACTGGCCTGCGGTGCCGGCTCCCCGGCTAACTGGCTGAGTGGCTGGGGCAGGCGCTTCCTGCACCTGCCTCCGTTTTCCCATCTGAGAAATGAGTGCGTTGCGTAGACCTTAACCAGCTCAGGCATAAAGAACAGTCAATGTGCCCTGGCCAGTTTGGCTCAGAGGATGAGTGTCAGCCTGCGGACCAGAGAGTCCCAGGTTCAGTCCCTGCTAGGGACACGTACCACAAAAAAAAAGAACAGTCAATGCAGCAGTGGCCAAGGTTTGTATTGACAGTGTATGCATGACATTGGAGAGGCGTGCGTGTCTGTGTGTGTGTGTGAGTGTGTGTGCACAGGGTGGGGAGGAGCTGGGCTCTCTCTCAGCTCAGAGGGGTTGGCACATGAAAGAGGGGGGTGGGAAAGGGTCCCAGATGGACAATCAGGAGACCAGGTCTTTATCCCGGCTACCGCACTAACTTGCTGTGTGTCCCTGAGGATGCTGCACTCCCTCTCTGGGTACTTGGATCCCCATCTACAAAAGAAGAACCTCAGGCCAAATAATCTCTAGCAACCCTACTAGGCTCTGAGTCCGATTCTGCAAAGAGTGGTCTGAATACTAACAGAGTGGCAGGGTGGAGGTGATGCGGGCACCGTCCCAGAGTCAGGGGGATCCGGGTATGACTCCTGGCTCTGCCTCTTGCTGGCCGTGTGACCCTGGGTGGCCCCTTTACTGGTCCCCAGGGTCTACTTATCATTCAGGTACCTGAGGCACAGGAGAGCCCAAGACACTTTGCCCATGAAATGTTTTAATTTCTTTTTATTTTCTTAAAATTTTTTATTTTTTATCCTCACCCAAGGACATTTTCGCATTCTTTATTCAGATAGAGTGGGAAGGAGAGAGAGAGAGAGAGAGAAACATCGACATGAAAGGGACACATCAAGTAGTCACCACCCGCATGACCCAACCAGGGCCGGGGACAAACTGCAACCCAGGTACATGCCCTTAGCAGGAACTGAACCCGGGTCTCTCTGGACCGCAGGCCGACGCTCTAATTGCTGAGCAAAACCGGCCAGGGCTTTAATTTCTTTTTAAAACCAGAAATAAAAAACAAATATTATCCACCCTGATTATACTCATGTTTATACCAAGGAAGTCATACAACATACTTTAAGATATGTTTTCAGGGCAGGAGGCACAGTGCCCCAGGCCCCTGGAAGTCAGGTGTGGCCCAGCTCTGCCAGGATTTCTTCCCCGGGGAGAAGCAAGACGTCCTGACTTCCTGGACTGTGGGGAGGAAGGGCTGCTATAACTGTGTGAAGATGCCTGCACACAGGAGGTGACCCTGAACAGTGAGGCTCTGGGGTGAGCGGGGTGACAGCCGAGTAGTGACCCTCCCAAAGACGTCCACATCTTTTTTTTTTTAATCCTCACCTGAGGACATTTTTCCATTTTTTGTTCAGACAGAGTGGGAGGGAGAGAGAGAGAGAGAAACATTAACGTGAAAGGGACTCATCAAGCGGCTGCCACCCACACAACCCAACCAGGGCCGGGGACAAACTGCAACCGAGGTACGTGCTCTTAGCGGGAACTGAACCCGGGTCTCTCTGGACCGCAGGCCGACGCTCTAACCGCTGAGCCAAACCGGCCAGGGTGATGTCCACATTTTAGTTCCTGGAGCTTGTACCATTAGGTCACAGGGCAAAGGGAGTTAAGTCTGCAGATGAAATAAAGGTTGCTGATCAGCTGCCTGGAAAATGGAGATGATCTTGGCTGATCAGGGCGGGTCCAATATGATCACAGGGTCCTTCCAAGTGGACGAGGGAGGCAGGAGTCCGTGTCAGGGTGATGAGAGGCGAGATAGACCGGACTGGCCACTGGGACCTCTGAAGATGGAGGGTGCGGCCACCAGCCAAGGAATGTGGGCGGCCTCGGAAATCCAGAAAAATGGAAGGACACGGTTTTCCCCTAGTGCCTGCGCCAAGGAAGACAGCCCTGCTGACACCTGGACCTTAGCCCCTGAGACCCAGGTCACTCTGACCTCCAGGACCATGAGAGCGTAAATCTGTGTCTTTTAGAGTGGCTTTGTCTTTGGTAATCCGGGACAGCAGCAACAGGAAACTAAGAGAAATAGCAATGGTGGGGGGACCTGGGCTCCAGCTGAGGCCCCAGCCTCTCTGTGATCAGCGCCCACCTCGCAAAGGCACCCCTGCGGGCCTGGCACAGAGGGTGGAGCGGGGTCGTGGGGGGTCTGAGGGGCAAGGGAAGGGCCAGGTTAGGCTGCTCATGTTTTTTCCTCCTGGTGTGCTCTGTCCCTTGACCCCAGGATCATTTTTTTCTAGGAAAGAAGGGTCAGCCTGGTGATGCCAACTCCTGTTTCCATATCGATCCCTAAGCCTTGGTCCCAGCAGCCCCCTGTCTCCCACCCCCTTCAGCAGAAAAGGCAGATTCTGCTGGAGCAGATTAGACTCTGAAAACCAGCTGCAGGACCTCCCTCCCTGGGCCTGTACATAAACCCGGAGGATGCTTTGTCAGACTTGGTACCTCCAGGAGGACAGATGTGCCCTGCAGCCGGGCTTCCCCAAGAGCCCTCTCCTGCCCTATTGGCTCCAAACCCCTGCCCAAGGACAGGCTTCTCCCCCTGCACGCCCCACGATTTGCTTATTGCCACAAAGGCAGGCTTTGGTGCCAGCGACTGGGAAGAAACAGACCTTCCTCAGATATTTGTACACCCTGGAGGGGAGAAGAGAAGACGGAGCCATGGGCATAGTGGTTTAGTGTTTAGTCTCTGGGGCCAGAGGGCCTGGGTTCAAATCTTGGCTCTACCACTTGAGACTTCTTCTTCTTGGACAGAGTGTCTGACTTAGAGGGATGTGCAAAGGCCCTGAGGCAGGAGTCTAACTTATGTAGACAGAAAAGCCAGAGTGGCTGGGCAGGAGAAAGAAAGAAGGCGCATGGTTAAGGCTGAGGACCTAAGGCAAAACAAACTTTAAATAGGTTGTGATAAACTTCAAAGCAGAATGATGGATACAGGGAGACATGAACACAAACTGGGAATTTTTGTGTGTCTGGTTCGCATAGAGGTGAGGATTTGACAGGATCAACCTTAGAAAGAGTTTGTCAACGTGACAGTAACACGACCTAGCACTCGCTGTGCGTCCCAGGCACCACCCCAAGCACTCAGTTCTCTCAAGACTCCCTTGTCCTAGGAGTTCTTGGAGCCAGCAGTCTGCAGATGAAGACACTGAGGCTTATGGTGTGACGCTGCTTGCCAATGGCACGCAGCTAGTAAGTGGTCACGCTGGGATTTGAACTCAGGCCTTCTGGTTCTAGGGCCCTTACCAAACTGAGAGACGCGTCAGGCAAAAGTGGGAGCCTGGGAAGGATTTACATACCCCCCAACCATGTTTATTGTACATCTCCAGTGGCAAGACACCCGGTGAGGCGTCTTAGGAAGGGGTCTTGGGAACACTGCACCCCCACCAGGGGCTTGGAGAGACTCTCACTGTGCAAAAGGCAGCTCTGGAGGGAGCAGTCCAGGTGCCTTTGTAGAGTAGTGGTTGTTTTAACCTGACATGCCCAACCCCCTGCTGGGCTCCCACATAATGTGAGATGAAGCAGTGAAGGAAAGGGTGGGGGATGGTGTGTGTGTGTGTGTGTGTGTGTGTGTGACTATGCGTGCAAGTATGTGCTTGCATACACGTGCATGTCTGCATGCACACAGTGCACATGCATCTGTATGTGCACACACGTGTGTGTTGCACGTGTGTGCATGCGTGTGTATGCATGTGTAGGCAGAGGATGGAGGGACATTGGAAGACCTGAACCAGAGCAGACACAGCGCAGTGATTTAATTAGTGTCAGCCTGGCCTGGCAGGGGGCATGGGCCCCGTGGAGCTGGGTGTAATAAGAGCTTGAGCCTTAGATTCAGCCCCGAATCCTGCATCCACCAAAGTGTGCTACTTTGGGCACAGCTTCATACGCCCTGGCTTAGTCTTTTCATCCAAAACACCAGGGAGAAGCATCTACTTTATGAGATGGTTCTGATGGGCCTGGCACATCATATAGGGCGTGGGTTTTGTTCTACGAAAAGGGAATGCACGTAGGTGGGTTTGGAGCAGAGAGGGGCGTGGTCTTACGTTTGGATTCTGTGGTGTTATCGTAGGCAGACCTATATGAGCATAAATTCTTGGTCAGGAAAATAGGAGTCATCCTGGGTTCCTCTTGTATCTGCGTATTCCACACCCCACCTATCTCCGCAAGTCCTGTCAACAAACCCGCCAAAATATACCCCATGCTGACCACCTTTCACCTTCCACCCGAGTCCAAACTCTCGCCTGAGTGATCTCTGTGGAATGAAATCATGCAGACTGTGTCAGTCCTGGAAAAGACAGTCAGCCACTAGAGATGGTATGGAGGAGGGAGGGCTATGCTCCAGAGATGGCAGAGCCACAATGTGGAAGGAGTCTGGGTGCCTGGTTCACCCTGAGGAGTGGAGCCACCAAATCAGCCCTGGTGATGAGTGAGAGAGACGAAACTTTTATTTTTTAAGCCACTGCTATGTTGAAACATGGGTGCCTTCAGATAAACCTGAATTCTAACTGATAATCACTTCATCCAAGAAGACTCCTGGCCACGCTTTGTCCCCTCACCTTGCTTTATGTTTCATTTGTCACTCCAGCAATAGGGCTCAGCACAGAGCTGGGCTCAACATGTATTTGTGAGCAAATAGAAGATGCGCTCCTACTGTGTGGGGCTGCTTTGCTTGTATTAGTGCAAATGATGTTCAAACTTCAGACCCTTTTGAAAATGGCAGAGCCAAGATTTAAACTCAGATCTGTTTTCCCACCACGTAAGCTTCTCTCTTCTTCTCTCCAAAGCAATTACGAGAATGTGGCTTTAGTAAGACAAAACAGACTCTCACAACTCAACAACCAGAAGACAAATAACCTAATTAAAATGGGTAAAAAGGTTTTAATTGATATTTCACCAAAAAAAACACAAATGGCCGATAAGCACATGAAAAGATGCTCAACATCATTAGTTACTAAAGGCAAGTTAAGCCCAGCTGGTGTGGCTCAGTCGTTGAGTGTCGACCCATGCACCAAGAGGTCACTGGTTCGATTCCCAGTCAGGGCACGTGCCCAAATTGTGGGCCCAACACCGAGTGGGGGACATGCCAGAGGCGATGTCCTCTCTCATCGATGTTTCTCTCTCTCTCTCCCTCTCCCATCCTCTCTCTCAAAATCAATAAAGAAAAAAAAAAATAAAGACAAGTTAAAACCACAGTGAGAACCCACTTCACATCCAGTAGATTGGCTATAATAACACCACCAACAACTAGACACTAGCAAGTGTTGGTGAGGATGTGAAGGAATTGGAACCTCCATACACTTCTGCTGGGAATGTAAAATGGTGCAGCCGCTTTGGAAAACGGCGCATCAGTTTCTCAGAAAGTTAAGCGTAACTTTACCATATAACCTAGAAATTTCATGAGAAATGAAAAGTAAGTTCACTCAAAGATTTGTATGTGGGTCACTCAAAGATTCATGGTCGCATCATGAATCATACGAGTCCCAAAGTTGGAAACAGTCCAAATGTCCATCAGGTGGTTAATGGATAAATGAACTGTGGTCTGTCCACACGGCGGCATTCTACACGTCAATAAAGGAGCAGTACGCATGCCTGCGACCGCGTGGATGGACCTCTACAACCCTAAGTGAGAGAATCCAGACATAAAAGACTGTGTCATACGATTCCATTTATAAGAAATGTCCCTGAAAGCAAATCTACTGAGACAGAAAGTAGATTAGGAGTCGCCTGGGGCTGGGTGCGGGAAGGCTCGGGACTGCTGATGGGCATGAGGTTTCTTCTTAGAATGATGGAAATGTTCTAAAATTAGATTGTAGTGATTGTTGAGCAACTCTGTAACATTTACTAGAAATCCCGGAATCCTGCACTTAAAATGGGTGAATTTCATGTCAATTATACTTCAATGAGGGTGTTAGAAATATTTTCAGCCTGTAGCATGTCTTCAAAAGGAAACAGTTCAGTTGGAGAGTCTCCAGCCTTCTGCCAGGGAGGGGGCAGACGGACATGCTGCAGACCAGTCTGGGGGCCACAGCCCCAGGGTGAGTCCCCACTCTGTCACTTGCTTGGCAAGTCATTTAAGCTCTCCTGGCCTCTGTGTCCTCCTCTGTAAGGGACTCTGGGGAATGGAAAGGGGGTGATAAAAGGTTTAGCAGGTGCCTAGCACAGAGAGTCGCTCTTATTACACATCCTGGGGCCTTCTAGGGGAGCCACCAGAAGCCTCAGTCTCACTGGTGAGACCTTACGCAGGGAGGGGAGAGGGGGTAATGCGATTAACTAACTCATTTAACCAATTCATCCATCATCTCCCCAGCACCTGCCCTGTGCCAGGTCCTGCCACGGGAACAGGAATGGGAAGATGAACATGATCCAGTCTGTGCCCTCGAGGGACACGGGGTGTAGAAGTGTGACGACATTTGAGGGTATAGACTGGAGCTGAGTGAGAGGGCAGCGGCCCGGCCAAGAGAAGGCTTCTGGAGGGGGTGATGCTGTATGGAGCCGCAGAGGACAGACAGGAGGTTGAGCAGCAAAGGGGAGGCGCCGCACCAGCCTCTCAGCCCGGTTTAGCCCTCACTGAAGGTCTCAGAGGATGTCATGAAAGGGCAGAGGGGAACCTCAGCCCCTCGGCTCGGAAGGCATCTTCCTAGGTCATCTCTTCCAATCACCCTGCTTGCTGGGTCTGGACTCCAAAGGCTTTTGGCAAAGGCAGCTGCTGCTCCTCAACTGGGCACCCCTTTGACGATGAAGCTGTGACAGCGACGCCCCCTGACTTGCAAAGACAGTTGCAATGAAGTTGAAGGAGCCCAAGGGTCTCCGGGAGTCTCTCATGATGCAGACACCAGGTCCATGGTGGTCGAAGTCGAGCCGGGCAAAGGAAATCCTGCCCATCGATCCTGTGCAAGGGGACTGCACAGCTGTTGCCAGAGTCCTGATCGGGGTGGTGGGGAGCCCTCCCACCCCAGAAATACCCACAGAATGCAGAGAAGGAAAAGCATTAGTCAAAGATTTTGCTGGGTGGCTTTTGCGGGTCGTCAGGGAGGTGGGAATTGTCATCTCCATTTGACCCACGAGCTCCTTGGAGCTCTGAGAATTTAAGTGATGAGCCCAAGGTCACACAACTAGAAAGGGATACGGAAGGGGTCAAGTGCAACCCCGCCTGACCCCATTGCTCATGGCCCTGCGGTCCTGATCACATCCAGTGTCCAACAGCCAGATCCCTGACGTCCAGCACCTGTGGAAACCCTCATCCACACTTTCAAAAAGGGTACTTTTCTCGTTATAATCTGTTATATCTTAAAATAGGAAATTAAATGCAAGAAAAATGAAAGGGGCAACATAAAATAAACGTGAAACTAGACACAATGTAAAGGCAAGGATGATGAATCATCGGGCGAACCCTCGGGGTGCGTGCGATGCCCTTCCAGACTTTCTCCTAGGCCACAGATCCTCCGTGTCTGCAGAGTTGATACCATCTTGCATGTACCATATTGTGCCCTATTTTTTTCTCCTTAGAATTATGTCATAAACATTCCCTTTGCTACTTCAAGTTCCTTGTAAACATTTGGCGGCACAATTTTCATCCATCTGAATGAGTTTGTTTAACCACTCTCCTGTACTTGGGTATTTAACTCATTTCCATTTGATTTTTCAATACAGCATTTTAAACACCCCGACAGGTGAAGGTGGGTGCAGCAGCTCCCTCCGGGTTTACGATGAGACGCGCGGATACATCTGTCTCATGCCGCACGTGGGTCAGACAGGAAGGGGAGGAGACAGCAAGCACGGGCCAGGAGCTCCCGGCCTCTTCCCACGGGATTCTCTCAACAATCCGGGAGGTAGGCGTGCCTCTCCTAATTTCACAGTGGGGCTGCCAAGGCTCAGGGTGTATGGAGGAGCTCAGTCTTAGAGCCGAGCAGAGCAAGGATTTCGAACACCAGCCTGACTCCCGGGCTCAGGCCCCTCTGTGCCCCACTTGCTCCGTCCAGAGTGTGGCCGCAGGACGTTCCATCCAACAGGGTGACTCTTGCCTCTTCCCTGGAATGGTCACATGACGACTGCTGCCCTGCAGGGGGCGTTAGACTGGAAAACTCAGCTGCTAAGAGCAGTGGTACCCAGTCTGTGGTTTGGGGGGGGGGGTATACTCAAATTCTCTGGGGAAAAATACTCCTACGGGTGTTTGCCCTGACTCGAACGGCCCTCCTGTGACAACCTCTCAGAGACCATTGCCATTTAGGGTTAACTTTGAACTTACTCTAATTCATATATATATATATATATATATATATATATATATATACATATACATATATATATATATATATGTATTTTTTATCCTCATCCGAGGACATTTTTCCATTTTTTGTTCAGATAGAGTGGGAGGGAGAGAGAGGAAGAGAGAGAGAGAGAGAGAAACATCGACGTGAAAGGGACACATCGAGTGGCTGCCACCCACACGACCAACCAGGGCCGGGGACAAACTGCAACCGAGGTACGTGCCCTTAGCGGGAACCAAACCCGGGTCTCTCTGGACCGCAGGCCGACGCTCTAACCACTGAGCCAAACCGGCCAGGGCTAATTCATATATTTTTTTAGCAAAGCTAATCATTTGCAAATTTTTACACCCTGCCCTTTGTGAAGAGACATAGCTTGGGGACCCTCCTGGGGTGTCACAGTGGCACGGAGAACAGCTGGTACAGAACACAGATGGGAACCAGGGAATTCAGAAGAGCCCTGAACTTCCTGAATGTGGTCAGAAGAGGGGGCCTCGACTTCCTCATCTGTAGAACTGGCGTGTCTCCTGCCGAATATCGCCGTGAGTGCTAAGTATGGTAATAGGTAATAATAATAAATTAAAATGGGCTGTAGTAGAGAGGAATAATGCTCAGTCGATCTAGTTCTCCTGTCCTTCCTGGGCATACAGAGACTACATTTCCCAGCACCCCTTGCAGTTAGGTGGGGTCAGCTGACCAATTCTAGCCAACTGAGTGTGAGCAGATATACAGCTTGCCATTTCCAGGCCAAGGCATTTAAAAGCACATGTGAATTCTCCACACTGGCTCTCATCCTACCATGGAGACTCTGGGAGCCGCATTTTGGGAAAACAGCACCATGAAGTGGTGGCACCTCCATCTGCCTGCATCCCTGTGTCACTCAGAGCATCGCCACCTGCTACGTCCAGAGTGTGGCCGTAGACCATCAGAGAGAATAAACCTTTGCTATATCGAGTCCCTGAGAGTCTAGGGTTGTATTTGTCACAGCAGCATAATCTAAACAATTCCTGACTAATGCAACTCCTAGCACAGGGCCTCGTGTTCCTGCTTCTTCCCTGTTTCTCCCTCAGTGACTCAGGGAGGTACGAGCCGCATGCTGGCACGGAAAGGGCAGGTGCTGCGGAGAAAGACTGCACTGAGATGGGAACTCTCTTTTTCCCTTTATTGATTTTAGAGAGAGAAGAAGTAAGAGGGAGAGAGATAGAAACATCAATGAGAGAGAACATCTACTGGCCGCCTCCTGCATGCCCCCCACTGGGGATTTGGCCCACAACCTGGGCATGTGCCCTGACCGGGAATCGAACCGGTGCCCTCTTGGTGCATGGGTTGATGCTCAACCGCTGAGCCACACCGACTGGATGAGCTGAAAAATCTTTTTGTCCTGAGACAGAGCCTTCTGAAAATCCCAGGGGCTGTACATTCCCAAGTTCTGGGTTCAACAAGAAGAAAGGTTTCTTAGTTGATAATAACAGATCGTTGTAACAAAACGTTCTGGGAGAGTTCTTTGCAGGTGATTGTCTAAACTGTCCTCCCGGAAAGACTCCTTGCCACCTTCCCTTGCAGAGACTGAAGTGAGCTCTTTGATCACTTAATCCACTGTCCCTGAGCGTGCTCTGCCGAGAACTACACAGAATCAAAGGCTTGGGACAGTCTAGGACTGTCAGGGCCGAGTGTTTGCTTAGAGATTATTCCTCGGAGTGGGTTACAGGGTTTGTGATGGTTAATTTGATGTGTCCGCCAGGCCGGTGCCCGGTGGTTTGGTCAAACACCTCTCTAGGTATGACTGTGAAGAAATTTCATAGACGTGGTTAATAGCTATCATCAATTATCTTGAAGTACAAGAGATTACCTTCAATAGCGGGGTAATTGTAGGTGGGCATCATCCAATCAGTTGAAGTGTTAACCGCAAGATCTGACATTTCTTGGAGAAGTTAATTCTGTCTCCAGATGATGACATGCAGACCCTGGCCCACTCTCCTGCCTGCCAACCTGCCCTGCGCATCCCATGGTCGCCAGCCCCACCGTGGCATGAACTAACTCCTTAGAATAAATCTGTGTCTATCCAGACATCTGTGTCTCTCTCTCTCTCTTTTTTTAATCCTTACCCAGGGACAATTTTGCATTTATCTTTAGATAGAGCAGGAGGGAGGGGGTGGAGAGAGAGAGAAACATAGATGTGAGAGAGACACATCGACTGGTTGCCACCCACATGACCCCAACCAAGGCCGGGGACAAACTGCTACTGAGGTACGTGCCCTTAGCGAGAACCAAACCCGGGTCTCTCTGGTCCACGGGCTGACGCTCTAACCTCTGTGCTAAACCGGCCAGGGCTAGACATCTCTCTCTCTTATTGGTTCTGTTTCTCTGGAGAACCCTGATGGGTACAGAGTTCAGGTCTCATGCTAAACTGACTAGTAGCAGCTGCTTGAAAACTGTGTTGAGAAGGGTTGTGAGACCACACCTAAGCTCAGTGAGTAAGATGAAAATAAATACACGATTCACAGAGCGGAGAACGTCTCTGTCTTGTCCCTTGTTACACCTCCAGCACCTAGGCTGCTGCCTACTTCCTACACAGGCGGCACCCCTTGAGGACACATGCATTCGCTGGATGAATGCATGAACGATCTTTAGCAATGTCTTCTGAAGGGCCCAGCAATGGCAGAGTATACCGCTGCTGACTCATTTCACAGAAGAGGGAAGTGAGGCCCCGCGAGGTCACACAGCTAATTAACGGGTGGCGTGTTCGAATATTAAACACACACCTTCTGACTCTCTTGCCCCCGACTCTCCGTTATCCTGCCTGCCTGGGGATTCGAAGAGGAACGGAGGTCTCAGGAGAGGAGAACCATCTGCAAGAAAAAGAGGTTCTGTCCTTTATTTGCCAAGAACGACCTTGAAGAGCGACTTCTAGGGGTCCCAAGGAGATGGGCCTTTCTCCTGTTGCCTCTGGGCTCCTGAAGGCCTTTCCGGCTGCACCCCGCCCGTCAGGCTCACCCCTCATCCGCTGCCAGTGAGGGCGCCCCACTGAGGGTCCCGATGGCTGCCCCCCATAACCCAACTCTACCCACTCTGGGGGCTGGCTCAGGGGAGTCCGACAGGCCCCTTTGGGAGTATTGTTGCCTAAGCGGAGGTTTTCCGGTTGTAGCGATGGAGGTACAGGTGATTTTCAGAGGAGTCTGGCAGTGCCCAGGGTACCTTAGGGCCTGTCACAGCAGGAATTCCATGGAGGTCAGTTGAATGACTGAAGCAATGTCCCAGGCAGATGGAGACGGGAACCGAGGGGAGACAGGGACACCCCATGCCCATCCAGAGTCGGCACGATGCCTCCTGCCTGTCCCGGCCTGGGGCAGCCGGGTCCCCGTGTTCATTCTGTACCTCACCCGCTGGCCTACGCCTCTGCTCTGCGCACTTCCAAGGCGCAGGGCTGGCTTCTGGCTCATGGGTGGCTCCTTGTCCTGCTTCTGTCATCTCTGTGCTCCTGCCGCACTGTGGACGGCTATGCCCAGGGCCTGGCGTGGGCTCCGTCTGGCTCTGGGGACCTGGGGCTGCCCGGTAAGTGCTCTGAGGCTCCATGTCTGCATGGAGGAGGATGAGAATAACACGACTCGCGTTAGGAGGTTGTTTAAGGATACAGTGAGTGAGTGTACGTGAGGCTGTATGAATAGGGGCTGGTATACAGTAAGTGCTCAACTAGCATTAGTGCCATCCTGGTGGTGGGGTGACTCAGATGGCGCCCATGGATAATGCCATACTCACCACCGCTGCCCTTGGTCCCCCGCCTCCCCCTGGGGAAGTAAGCAGACCTGGTATTCAACCCAGTCTTCAGAAAGAGTGAGGCTCAGAGAAGTTCCAGATAAGCCAGCTAATGATGGCTGAAATTCTGCCTCCAAATCCATGCCTTCTACCCAGAAGGAGGGGATGCTCCTAGTGGCCTGGGAGAAGGGACGAGCGGTGTGACTGGGAGCTTCCATGCCTGTGGGAGGGGCTAGGAATTCTGCCTTCAGCCAGGGTTCTGAGAACTTCCTCCAGGTCCATGAGAAGGGAATTTGATTGCATTTTTCTTTCTTTGGAGAAAAGCTGGTGTGTGTGTATGTGTGTGTGCACGCGTGTGTGCCCTTGGGCCGTGGTGGTGGGAGGAGCTGCTCTTTGATTCTGCAGAGGCAGGGGCTCACATGGCAGCAGCCGGCCAGGGCCCGGCTGCCCCAAGCACCACCGCAGGCCGGTGCTGCTCCGCTGGGACCCCTGGACCCCAACAGGGCCTGGCTCTTTGTGTTTGGCCAGCTCCAAGCCTGAAGTTGCTCCTCATAGCTGTAGATGGGTCCTGGAGTTTCCCCGCAGCGTGTGCACAGGGCAGGGAATCTCATTTCAATATTAGCTGAAGTAAAAGAGGATTAAGAAATGAAATCCGTGGTGGGGAAAAAGAATAAGTTCATCGAATGCACTTCAAAGCCAAAGGAAAATGACTTCTGGATCCTCCGCTGGTTTGGGATTATCTTTGCCTGGATTCCCATCTGCCCAAGTGGATTATCTATATCCGCGTGAATGGCGTGCATGGTTCACGGCAGGACGGGGTGGGGGCTGTGACATCCAGGTTGGGCCGCTGCGTGAGGGAAGGTCAGACCTCATGGCAGCCAAAATGTGTCTGATAAGTTTGAGCTGTGGGAGGGAAATCAAAGTCCTTTGATGAGGCTCCAGATGTGGCAGTGGAGGGATTGATTGGGAGGGACAAGGCGTCTGTTCTGAAAGGCAGGCTGGAGAGAAGAGAAAGTGCTAATCAGACCATGAATGCTACACTCCAGGCCAGTGTTCAGGAGGCAGGGGGGGAGGGGAGGTCTGGGTGGGGAAGAGGAAGTTCTCAGAGCAGAAGAAAACCCTCCCCACCCTGTGGGGAATTCATGGATAGCCCAATGACTCAGGGGACACTAAGAGTTATTGCTGTTCTGTTGTTTATTCATTCTCTTTTTTGTAAGTGTCTGTTTATTTGTGACAATGTGGCAGGCAATGTGTTAGGCATTGGAGATACAAGAGTAAACAGGAGAGAGGTTGTCACTTCTGTTCTCAGGGATAAGTAAATAGTTACTTCAGTGTAACAAGCCATGGGTTTCACCCTAAACGTGATGGGTGGGGGCACAGAACAGGGCAAGTAACTCTGACCCCGGCAGAGATAGTCAGAGAGGGCTTCCTGCAGGAAGTGACCTTAAACTCAGACCTAAAGGATGATATGGATAATAATGATCATGATAGCAAATTTTCTATGAGCACCTACTATGTGCCAAACAGGGTTCTTAGCAATGTATGTAAAATTGCTCATTTAACTTCCACAAATATTCTATTGTTACTTTTGCATCTTGGACAAAAAAACAAACAAAAACAAAGCACAGGGAGGTAACTTGCCAGGGTCACAAACTAAGTGGGGGATGCTGAAGAAGTGAAGTTTGGGGAGAGGGGGAGGAGAAGCAGGGATATGGTGCTTCAAATAGAAGAAACAGCTTGTGGAAAGTCATGGAGGTGACGGGAACAGGGCTGGAACAGAGAGTGCGAGGAGTATGGTGACGGGAGAGTCTGGGGCAGACCCTGACAGTTCCTACCTTGAATGGTGACAGTTTAGGGGACACCCAGGGTTAGGGGATCTAACTCCCAGAGATGAATCCCACTTAGGGAGGACTGTATCCAGGAGCATGGAGGTGGCCCAGGCCCAGGCTGTCTGTGGATGCCCCTGGAGCCTGGGGACCTAGGCCCTGGGAGAAGGAGGGTGAACCCCACTCCCCAAGCAGGGGCCTGCTGGGGTGTGGCTGAGTCATGGCTCCCAGTACCACTGTGTCACTAAAGGGGTCTTGCCACTTCTCTGTGTCCTGGGGAGTGAAAAACACCGGGCACACCCCTGTCCTGGGATCTAAGCAGGCGGGGAGGGCTGAGAGCCTGGTCACTAAGAGTCCTGGAATCAGAAAGATGTGGGTTCAAATCCAATGTCCTCATCCATGAATTCTGTCATCTCGGCCCCCCCATCTCTGGGCGGAAGCCCCCGCATCTGTAACACGGGGAGATGAAGCTGCAGTAGGGCTTGGAAGCTGCTTTCCCAACCCCCGCGCCCCCCTTTTTCCCAAGGACACTTCTGTGTTGCTCAGGTGTTCACCCCTCCCCGATGCAAAGCATTTCCAGAGGGGAAGCAGACCCTATCCCCAGCACTAGGCATGGTGACCCTCATCAGAGCCATCAGACACGGTCGTGGCTTCCAGTGACTGGTTAGGAGTCCAGGCTTAAGCAGATCAGCACACGGCATTCCAGCGGGTGGCCCAGGCGGCCGGAGGAAACATCTCTCTTCCTTTCTCTGCTAATGGATGGGGAAAGGGACGCCTCTTACCCCCGTTGCCTGGGCAGCCATCACCCGCCTTGACAGTCTGAGGATAAATCCCACACTTGGAGAAGGGCTGGGCTGAAACAACACAGAGAAATTGAGCCAGAGCCTTGATCATACTATACCTGAAGCCCACAGAACCTCTGGACCCCATTATGTGAGATAGAAAGACCCTTGACGTTTAAGCCATTTTGTTATTGTGGCTCTGCTCTTTCTCTCCACCTGACCTGAGGGAAGACACGTGTCTCTCAGAACTTTGTTTTCCTCATCTGCAGAATGGGGTACCAGTGCCTACCTCACAGCGTCCTTAAATTAGGTTGCTTCCTTTCTTCCCTTCTTGAGGGACTCAGGCAGTGGTGAAGAAAAGTATGAGGTTGGAATCATTTTCCCATTTCACAGATGGGAACACTGAGGCCCCAAGAGACTGATGAACTGGCCCAGGTGTGCACAGCCTGGAAATGGCCCAGCTAGGCTTTGAACCCACAGCCTTTGCAACTATTGTGCAAAACTTCCCTCACCGAGGCAGAGGTAAGGAGAGCTGTCTGAGGGGTTATGCCAGGCAGAAGGGGTTTTGGAGGTGGTGGGGGACAGGGCCCCGCGTGAGACATCCGTGACATCGTAGGTGCTGCTCTGACTAGGCCATCCCTCTCCTAAGGCAGGCTGGGTGATTTTGTTTTAAATGTAGGTTTTATTATTATTCAGGTATGGTGAGGCCGACAGGTCAGAGAATGACTGCCATTAATAAGAGAGTGTCACTCACAGGTCCCCAGAGGAGGGGCACCCCTTGCTGGGTCAGCCAGGAGGCAGAACAGGCAACGGGGTGCACGGACCGGACAGACTTCACTGCGGGTCTGCAGGAAGGAATGCGTGAGGCAGGCCGAGCCGGCTCAGCAGGGTTAGGACTGGCTGGTTTGGGTAACTTCCCGGGCTCTGGGGTGGAGGAATGCCCTGGTCGCCTGGCTCCCGGCCCTGGGGCGATTAGGGCAGGGGTGACATGTAATGGCTCCCTGAAGGAGGAGGCTGGGGCAGGGGCCCTGGGTTGGTTAGAGGCATGTGAAAGGCGCCCTTGAAGAAGGGCAGCTGTTGCTATCTCTGGGAAACCGCCAGCCCTGGGAGGACCTGTCGCCCCTGCCAGCAAGGCCCCCAAGTTGTCAAATCATCAAGCAAATAATAAGCTGAAGAAAGTAATAAAATGTGGTTAATGCACTTTCTGAGCTGGGAAGCGCTTGCCTGTCTCGAGGAGTCGAGAAGGAAAGAAGAAAAATGTTTGTGCTCCAGAAACACTTGTCAAACAAGGCACTCAGCAGTCCCCAGTACCAATTGGGCCGAGCGCTGCTGGGGGGCCAGGTGATCAGCACAGCAGAGGCAGCGAGGGAAACTGAGGCACCAACAGGCTGTGCTTCCGGCTGGTCCCAGCTCTGCCACCCCCTCACCGAGGGACCCTGGCCACCAACCTGTGCTTTCTAAACCCGAGACTCAGGTCAGCTTGGGTCAGGGTCCTGGAGTCCGGACCAGACCACCCAGGTTCAGTTTTTATCTCTGCCACTTGTGAGCTTGGTGACCTTGAGCCAGTTACCAACCCACTCTGTGCGGCAATGTCCTCATCGGTGAAGTGGGGGTGATGACCGTGTCGGTCTAACAGGTGGTTGTGATGATCACAGTACAACTAGGCACCTCATGTACGTGTTGTAATTAGCCATGCAAACGACTTGACATCTGTGGCTGCACCGTGTGACCAGAGCCCAGTGAGGAGTCAGTGGTAACCAGGCACGGAGCAAGCCCTCAGTGCCTGCCGACTGTTGTTGTTGGCGTCCTTAGACTTGACAGTTACTGTTGCCGCCTCAGTCATCCAGATGTTGGTGGCTCGTGGGTGTGCCATCTGCCCTCCACAGAGAAAGACGGAGTCCACGGGGACAGGCTCGCTGGGTGATGCCCTTGACTTTCCCCCTGGACCCTGCAGGAGCAGCTCACGCTCTCACCCAGCCACGCCCGAGAGGAGGGAGGAGCCGGGTGGGGGCGGGGCAGAAAGGGCCGCCCAGGGACGGTGCACAGTCCAGTCCCTCCTGCCCCTGCGCAGGCTCTGTCCCTCCCTTCTCTTCTCTGTCCCTCCCTTTTCCTTCATGATATTTCTTTTAAGTTATTTTTAGTTGATCTGTTTGCAAAACTTGTATTTCTTGATTTAAAATAAATCCAAACAAAAAAGAAAGAAAAACAATTTACTGCAGTTCCACTACCCAGAGAAAGGGACCAGTCCAGACTTTCTCCCTTGCCTACACACTCACACACACACACACACACATACACACACACTCACACTCTGACTTCCCCCTTTGCTTACACACACACACTCAGACTTCCCCCTTTGCTTACACACACACACTCAGACTTCCCCCTTTGCTTACACACACACTCAGACTTTCCCCTTTGCTTACACACACACTCAGACTCCCCCCTTTGCTTACACACACACTCAGATATCCCCCTTTGCTTACACACACACTCAGACTTCCCCCTTTGCTTACACACACACACACTCAGACATTCCCCTTTGCTTACACACACACTCAGACTTCCCCCTTTGCTTACACACACACACACACTCAGACTTCCCCCTTTGCTTACACACACACTCAGACATTCCCCTTTGCTTACACACACACTCAGACTTCCCCCTTTGCTTACACACACACTCAGACTTCCCCCTTTGCTTACACACACACACTCAGACTTCCCCCTTTGCTTACACACACACACTCAGACTCCCCCCTTTGCTTACACACACACTCAGACTCCCCCCTTTGCTTACACACACACTCAGACTTTCCCCTTTGCTTACACACACACACACTCAGACTCCCCCCTTTGCTTACACACACACTCAGACTTCCCCCTTTGCTTACACACACACACACACACACTCAGACTTTCCCCTTTGCTTACACACACACTCAGACTTCCCCCTTTGCTTTCTCACACACACACACACACTCAGACTTTCCCCTTTGCTTACACACACACACACACACACTCAGACTTCCCCCTTTGCTTTCTCACACACACACACACACTCAGACATTCCCCTTTGCTTACACACACACTCAGACTTCCCCCTTTGCTTACACACACACTCAGACTTCCCCCTTTGCTTACACACACACTCAGACTTCCCCCTTTGCTTACACACACACACTCAGACTCCCCCCTTTGCTTTCTCACACACACACACACACTCAAATGCAACACTCATTTTTGCCATTTGCTTCTCTCTCGTTCAGAATTGGTGAGCACACTCATGCATCATCCTGTCCCATGCAGTCGGGGCTTCTTGGCCACACTGTCATTTATTTCATCTATCTTTTTTTTTTTTTTTATCCTCACCTGAGGACATTTTTCCATTTTTTGTACAGATAGAGTGGGAGGGAGAGAGAGGTAGAGAGAGAGAGGGAAACATCGATGTGAAAGAGACACCTGCACGACCAACCAGGGCCGGGGACAAACTGCAACCGAGGTACGTGCCCTTAGCGGGAACCGAACCCGGGTCTCTCCAACTGCAGGTGGACGCTCCAACCGCTGAGCCGAACCGGCCAGGGCTATTTCATCTATCTTTGATCAATAGACATAAAGCTGTTTCCATTTTTTTTTTTTTTTTACTACTATAAACAATGCTCGTTAAATATTTTGTGCCTACAACACTGCCCACTGGTTTGCATTGATTCTTAGGAGCAGAAATCTAGAGTCCTTTGGCCTATTCGTTCGTTCGTTCGTTCGTTCGTTCGTTCGTTACGACAGACAGCACCTAGGACGTGCCAAGCACCACGCGGGGCGCGGAGGCAGGGCTGTGAAGGGCTGGCCGAGGTGCTAGCAGGCGACAGACAGGACGCAGAGCAAACGCTACAGAACGTGGCATCTGACACACATTGTCAAATTTTTCTCCTCCGTAAAGCTGTCCCCTGAGGATGCCAGTGTCCCCTGACTCTTGTCACAGCGAGACAAGGTTAATCTCCCCCCATCAACCTGGAGCTCCGACAAGGAGGAAACCCTTGTTGACCTTGCTTAATGACTACTGACTTAGGTGCACGTACTTAGGTGCTAATGCCCCCTTTCAAAGCTGCAGTTTACTGCAGAGGGCGCTGGTCTATATGCAGCAGGTACTATTATCACCCCTGTGTTACAGACGAGGAAACTGAGGCACGATGTTATACGGCCAGACAGTGTTGGCCAGGGACTCGAACCCAGGGACCTCTGTCTCCAGCGGTTAAAGACCAAGCCGCTTCATGAAGTACCTCTCACCACACCGCCTGCAGCGGGGGCATTTCTAGCTCTTTTTCAATCAAGGGCCTATTCATACCCCTCGTTTTCTTATTAACACAGACCCTCCGGGCCCTCCCAGTACTCATCAGTGAATGAGGATCCCCATGCCCACCTGGCCAGCAGATGGACGTGGGGACTGAGGCGGGATGGCAGAGAACACTCAGCCCAGAGCCAGGCACGTAAGAGCCTCCACAAATGTTCTTTGGAAAAAAGAGGAAAAAAAGATGATGCGTCTAAAGCACCCTGCAAACAGCAGTTGCCCTGCCCGCGGAAGGGACTGCTATTCAGCAGGTGGGGAGGGAGACCTCCCTGGGGGGTAGGTGTGGGCGCTGGACAACGGCTTCGCTCTGCCAGTGGGCTGGGCTGTGGGGGCCGCAGGAGAGCAGGAGCTGGGCCAGCCGGGGTGCATGCCTGCCTCCCAAAGAGGAAAGGCCTCCGCCAGGAGGTACAGAGGGCTCTGGGTGAAGGTCCCAACGTCCAGGACCTGGAGTCAGGGTGGCATTGGGGCCGAGGCACTGCTGCCTCCATAGATGTGGCACCGAGAGGGAGGGGCTCCAGGAATGGGGACCGAGACCTCATCGTGACAATGCTGCAGAGACAGTGGACTCAGAATGGGGACCAGAGCTGGGTCAGTCACAGCTCCATTACTTACAGGTACCAGGAAGGGGACAGTGAACAGACAGACAGGGCCCTGCCCACAAGGCGCTCACCTTCCAGCTGCCTGAAGGAAGACCGCCTGCCGGCCCCTCCACGGGGGATGAGCTGGAGAGCAGAGCAGGGAGCCTGGGGCCTGGGGGACCAGCTAGACAGCGAGGGCCAGACCACGGGGACAGCGGCGATGGAGAGAAGAGAATGGAAGAGAGGATTTCAAGGCGGAGAACCAACCGGAGTTGTGATGGAGGAGGAGAGAGGGAAGATACCAGGTTCAGGCCTTGGGCACCGGGGAAGGTGAGCTGACGCTGAGGCAGGATGCCCAGGGCGTTGGGGAGCACACGAGGTGGTGGGTGGGAGAACCCAAGCGCTGCTGCTTGGATCTGGCAGTGAGGAGCGAGGCGGGCACACCTCGCAGCTGCTGGCCTCGCTGAGCCAGCACCTGGGCGCTGGGGCAGGTAGGAGGTGGGAGGGGCTCGGTGCTGGACTCTGACCTGGGCCTGCCGATGGGAACATCCAGGTGGAGATGTCAGCTCTCGAAAGCCACTGTTTTCCTGGAATATTGGAGCTTCTTTAACCCGCCGGGTGGCCCTGGAAAACTCCTGATATTACCCAGAGCTCCTGAAATGGTCAGAAAGGGCCGAGGGCGTTCCGCCGTGAGGCTGGACAGTGTTGACCCGGCCGGTGGCCGAGCCTCAGCATGCTGTGCGCCGCTCCCCGGTCACCACAGAGAACCCCGACCCACACTGTCGGTCTGGCGCCCCTGGCCCCCCGCTAAGTGCAGGAATTCTGTGCGGGGAGCAGGGTGGAGGGCTGGAGTGGAGCAGTTGCTGAGAAAGGCAGGGCTGTGGGGGGAGAGAGCGGCGGGGGGTCACCTGGAGGAGAGTGCCACCTGGGGCCTCCGGGCCGTCAGCAAGGCTGGGTCTGACTTTCTTTCGGGTCACCTTGAATATGCTATGAGAGACTTCAGCAAAGCCTGCGATTGCTTTTAACGATCTCCCGCTGCGAATGTGAGCTTTGGGCGTGAATTTGGCTCTGCCATTGGGCCAGGGAAGTAACACAGACAAGGACTGGGCCATTGTAATGATAACCACTTTCATTTGTTGAGGGTATTATTATTTATTTATTTATTTTTTTGGAGGGGCACATGGACTCTGGGACCAGACAGCCTTTGGCTTAATCTTATTTCTATCACTTACCTGTGGTACTTGAGTTTCCTCAACTAAAACACGGAGGTGATCATAGCTATTTCGGTGGTCTACCGCGGTGCAACAAACCGTCCCAAAACTCTATGGCGTAGAACAGCCACTATTTTATAATACTCTGGATTTCTTGGGGCAGGGATTTGGATGTGGCAGAAAGGGGACAGTTTGTCTGGGAAGGTGTCCTCCGGGCCGCCAACGCAGCTCCCCCACGGGGCATCTCCGTGCAGCTTGGCGGCCTCAGAATAGTTAGAGTCACACATGGGGAGTGAGTGTGCCCACCAACAAGGCGGAAACTGCTTCTTCTTTGCTGAGCTAGCTTTGAAAGTCATGTGGCGTCACTGTCTATTGTATCCTATTGGTTGAAATACTATCGATCCTTGAGCAATGCTGGGGTTTGGGGTGCCAAACTCCCGTGCGGTTAAAAATCCACGTGCTCCAGTGTGCCCACCACATACGTGGATTCCCAGCAGCAGAGTTGACCCTTGAATGACACGGGTTTGAACTGCACGGGTCAGTTGAAAAACCCCTCACCTAAGTAGACCCTCGCTGTTCATACCTGTGCTGTTCAAGGGCCAGATGTGGCTGCAAAGCCCACCTAGACTCAAGGCGGTGGCGGGGGACATAGACCATGCCTACGATGGCGGAATGTCAAAGAATCTGGGGTCAAGTTCTATAACAGCTCACAGAGCTGTTGCGAGGATTAGATTAATTCGTTAAAACATGGAAAGCACTTAAGAGCAGGTCTGGTCTCCAAGAGCTCAGTAAACACCGGCCATCGGGATGACGCTCATAGTTGTATTGTTAGATACCCCTAGTCTGCACAGAGGAGGAAATGCTCAAGGTCAAGTGTTGGCCGCTGCATCTGTCTGCTTCCTTTAGCCTGATGGCCTCGGTGCCCAGTGATTCCCTCTCAGATGCTCCCCCGTTTGTACCCACCTGTGACGCCTTTTCTCCCTTGATCCCTCACTCCCCCTCCGGAGCCCCGAGGCAGAGATGCCCTGGGAACCACTCCTGGCTAATGCACTCAATTTCAGGAGCACCCTGAGATCTGCACCATTGTCGCTACTAATTTAGTGTCATTAACACCCAGCCACTATTAGTAGCTTCTCAAACCGGTGAATGGTGCCGCTCCAATTCCAGCTAATGAAGCTTCCTCCTCGCGGGCTGCTCTCGGAGGTGCACACCAGCCACTTTTCTCGGGCCTCTCTGGGAGGACAGGGTGCTCAGACCCTGGCCTGAGCCTGCGGCCGGGGTCTAGGTGGCGCCCCTTCTCACCCTGATTCCCCTGCTGGAGACCCCAGGCTCCCGACGGTGACCCGGAGCAGGCATCATGGGTCCCTGTTCCTCAGTGATGTGGGAGCCTAGACCTCGTACCTGAGTTTCAGTGTTGCAGCTTATGAGCTGGGTGACCCTGGCTAGGTTCTTATCCCCACTAAGCCTCAGTTTCCCCAGCTGTGCGAGGAAGAAAACAATGCCTGCCTGGCTGCTTGCTAAAAGTGTAGCTCACTGGTTCCCACCGTGTACCCACGGAGTCAGCTTCCTCTTGTCCTGAAGATGAGGCAGGGGTGCGGGAAGGGGGACGGGGCAGGACAGTAAAGAGCCAGTTGGGGGCAGGGGTGGGGGGGGAGATCAGCAAATGACCCGCGCCTGAAGCCTCGGCCTCCTCGGTGTGCCAGGGTGTGTATATCACAGTGCCCACCAGGGTGTTGTGAGAAGTATAGAAACACTGAGTGGCCGTCCCAGCCCAAGCTCCATGCATGTTACGCTGTAGCAGTGTCATCAGGTGGCATCTGGGTGGCTTCAAGAAGAAAGGGAACTTGCTGGTGGGCAGAGGCCCCAGAAACAGAGCAGGGGTCTAGGATCTCGACGAAAGGGACACTGAGGCTGGGGACGCACTGGAAATCCCTGGGAAACTCACGTCATTTGTGCAGCTGTGTGGCTGGCCTCAGAGGGCTTTAATCATCGTATATCTAGAGCAGAACTAATTCTTGCAGTGGTCCCCGTTCCCCCCGCTTGCCCCACGGCCTGGCCAAGGCCCCTGCTGCGTCTTCCCCTTCACACAGAGCAGAGTGGTGAAGGCTGCGGGGTCCTATGGCTTCCATGTGAACCACAGCTCGATACCTCTTAAGCTGTGTGATCTTAAGCAAATCACCTTGCCTCTCTGAGCCTTGGTCTCCTTGGTGATCCAATGGGGATAATCACTCCTGGCGTCCCAGATCCTCAAGCTGTTGTGAGCCCTATCAGGCAATGGATGTAGATTCACTCAGCAAACTGCTAAGCCCCTTAGGATGAGATTAAGTAGCAGGAACCCACCCATTGTACAGATGGGTAAGGTGAGGTGTCTCGTGGCAGAGGCCAGCCACTCAGCAAGCTGACAATGAGCAGAAGAGGCACCTCCTCCAGCCTGCGCTCCAACCCATGGAAGACCCTGTCACAGGGTAGGGCCTGAGCTGGAGGCCAGTCTCCCCCAGCAACCCAACACCCGGAATCATTAACCTGGCAGCTGGGGTCCCGGAGCCTGACGCGGAGGAAAGGAGGAGGGAGAGCCGAGGACGGTGATCGCAGAGGCTAGTGAGCACTGGGATACAGCGTCTAAAGGTCTCCTTCTGACCTCAGAGCAGCCCCCGCCCAGCGGCACCCTCGTCCAGTGAGCTCCCATACAAACCTGGGTGTTATCTAGGGTGACCGACTTGTCCCAGTGTTCTTGAGAATGTCCTAGTTTCGAAACTGAACGTCCTGTGTCCCCGGTGAACCAGAACACCTGTCGCCCTAACCTCAGGGCACTTGGGTTAGCAGCACAGCTCTGAGGCCAGAGCCTGGGTCCGAGGCCCGGCTCTGCTACTGGCTGTGTGATTTGGGCACGTGTTTTGCTTTTTCTGTGCCTCAGTGTCCTTACCTGTAAGGTGGGGGTAACACCCCCCCCCCCGTGGGGATCCTGCGCGTTGGGTTAGACTGTGGACGCAGAGCACGGCGTCTGGCATCCGCAGCCTTGGCGCTCCTTGGAGTCGGGTGTGCAGACCCCACCCTGACCAGCACCCATGGGGTGTAGGCCCTGCTATGGGGGGGCCAGAGATGAGGACGCCCTGGCCCTGCCCCCAGCAGGGAGCTGAGAGTTGTGTGTGAATAATGACCACAGCTAGAAATCAATACATGTCAGGTCAGGGTGTAAAAACACAGCGCGGTCGTTGATCATTCTCAGAACAGGAAAACTTTATGGAATGTAAATTATACCTCAACAAAGCTCTTAAAATACAGCCCCCACCGAAAGCAATGAACGAAGGCTCTGGTGGCCCTTCAGAGCAGGAAACACTCGTATGGTGACATGGTGATCATGGAAGGCTCCCAGGAAGAGGTGGCATTTCAAATGGACCTCCAGGAATGGGGAGAATTTGGACACAGGGTGACGGGAGGCAGGGATAGTGGGCAGCGGTCCTGGTGTGAGAAGCCTGGGTTGCTATTCACATTCTGCCACTCTCAAGCTGTGTGACCTTGGACAAATGGCTTTACATCTCTGAGCCCCAACTGCTCTCATTTGTAAAATGGAAAGAGTCTATAGGGAATGCCCAGAACAGTCCTGCAGAGCACCTGACACAAAGCAGGCAGCTTTTCGGGGGCAAAAGAGGCAGAGCCGGAGGCCCCTATGAAGGTCCTTTGTTTTTTCAACAAACGTTCACTGAATCGCTGCATGCATGAGCCGTACTGGTTCAGGAGCCGCTGTTCTAACGGGCACTCACCAACAGGACCAAAGGCAGGAGCACCAGCAGCTCTCATCAGCTGGAGTCAGGGGTGTATAGGGGCGGGGGGCAAAGGGAGTAATGTGGGGAGAAGTTGGGGTTCAGTGGAGGGCTTAAAAGCGTTGATTTCTCTCTGCTTGTTCTGGGGGAGCAGAGTTCGGCGAAGAGGGACATTGTAATTAGCTCCAGTGCACACCCTCCCCCCGCTCTCCCTCCCTCCCTCCCAGAATGTTCCTGTGCTGACCCTGGGGTTAGCAGACACAGTCTGTCTTCAAGTTGCTCCCCAGGCAGGCTTTAATCAAACGATTCCCTCAAAGAAATGTGAAATTTGTGAAATTGCAGCTCTGATTAGCAGTCAGAGGAGAGGGGTCTGGTCTGTGGGAATGCATGAGAAGAGGGCCGCCCTCATCAAGAGGGTCAGGACGACTTCTGCAGACACAGCCGCTGGGCAACGTGAAGGATGAACATGAGCGCAGCAAAGGAGGCTGGGACACGGATTCCAGGCCACAGGCACGGCGTGGGCCACGGCTCCGTGGTGGAACCGTCATGATGCACACGAGGGTCCAGAGGGCAGGTGCACGACAGGACCAGGGGAGGAGTTGGGTGATTCAACTCTTGGAGGCCACGTCTGGGCTTCGCTTTTATCCCGAGAGGACAGGGACATCCTGAAGGGTTTCCGCGGGAGGGCGATGTGACCGGATGTGTGTGAGTGCAGACCATTGATGCAGTGGGGAGGGCGGCGTCGAGGGACCAGAGTGATGTCAGCCTGGCACCACTCAAAAGCAGAGCTGAGACAAGGACTTGGGGGCCGGTAGTTTACTGGGAGTGATCTCCCCGGGAAAGTAAATGATAAACTGGGAGAAGGAGTCAGAATTCTTGGGATCTGCTCTAGGCAACGGGGACTCTGTTTTGCTGGGGTCCCCTGAGCATCGGGCACAAACCCTTCCAGGGTAGCCCACCGATCCCAAGCAGAAGGCTGGGACCGCATCCATCAGGGGTGTTGATGTTCCCAAACTTCTATGCTGAACATGAGCACAAGTCCCCCAACATCAGAGGAGCCCCAGGGCCAACTAGGAAGACAATTATGGTACATGCTTGAGGCCAGTCCATGTCAGAGTTCGGGGAGTCAGACCCCACGGGAACTGTCCACTCCATCCACAGGTGACATCAGAGGAGGGCCCCGAGGGTGTTGCAGGAGGCCGGAGCATCTGATACCTGTGAGGAGGCTCCAGAGGTCATCCAGGTGAGAGAGGAGGACGGTATGGACCAGGGTGGTGGCCCAGGAGATGGAGGAAAGTGGGTAGATTCCCCAAATGATCCGGCGTTAACTCAACAGGTGCAGGTCTTGGCGATGGATTTGGTTGAGGAAAGACAATCCTGGGGGGAGGACCAGGGGTAACGGGAGGGAGGATGGGCTGGTTGGGAGGTCACTTTGGGTTGGAGGTGCCTTTGAGCGTCCCGCAGAAGGTATTGAGAGAGCAGCTGAATATTTGGGTGGCGAGCTCTGGGGAGAGGTCCAGACTGAAGCCATAAACCTGTGAGTCATCGGAGCCTCGGTGGTAATTGAAGCCATAGGTGAGTGTGAGATCACCTGGAGAGAGAACAGAGCTAGAGTCAGCCAGGCTCCCAGAGGCCCCCACCCCGTGGCCACCTGCAGCCCTTCCCCCTGCGTCACAGGAGGGAGTGACATTTCAGCCCTTGTGACTCTAATTGAATTTAATTGTCTCTTTCGAGTTACGCTAAAACCTTTTCAAAGTCCCCTGAAATTAGGGAGCATCGCTAACACCACTCCTTGGGGTTTTAATCTGTGTCCTCCCCTAGAACAGCGATTAATTTTTTACGAGCTAATCATATCTCTTAGGCAGGCTGTCAGCAGAGAACCATCATCTCTCATCAATAATGAAGATCCCAGCTCCTGCCTCTTCAGCAGCCTCCTGCATAATTCACCAGGAGGGCTTCGAACAAGAAAGTCTGGGGTGGGGGGGCTCTTAATTGGTGTCCTTGTAATTATCCTCAGGGGCCGGGAGGGGTGGGGAGGCGGGAGGGGCTGGCAGGGGATAGAACTGACGGATGGATGGGCCCACATCTGCCTCCTCCGCCTGGCACCTCAGTACCACATCTCTGTGCTTCTCCCTGTGCCCGCCTCCCCTGCCCCTTCCTTCTACCCGTGACAGTGCTTGGCATTGTCAGGCTGGGCTCTGCCTTTTGGCTCTGCAGCCAAAGTCCCATGAGATGCTTTGGGCTCCATTGGACAGATGAGTAAACTGAGTCCCAAAGAGGAAAAGCGACTCACTCCAGGTCACAGAGCACGTGGGTGGCAGTCCGAGTCAGCCTGGTTTGGGGTCTCCCAGACCTCAGGCCGGGTGAGCGGCTGGGCCGCCCCATCGCTGCCCGGGGAGTCCGTCTGCACTTGTGTGCTGAGGGGAATGTCCCTGGGGAGGGACTGCCCGCTGTGCACGCTGGCCCTGAGTCTGTCGCCCTTTGTGGTCAGTCTCCGAAGCCAGAGGCCAAAGGCAAACGATGGCGTGAGCCGGAAGTGAAGAGATTGCAGAAGCAGAAACTGGAAGCTGACCGCTTGCCCTCTCTCCTCTGGTGCTGTTGTGAGCGCTGAGCTTCGGCCAAGTGGACAGCGTCCAGAAACGGGGTGGGTGGGGGAAGGCCTGATGTCCGCACCTGAGTGAGCCTTGGGACAAAGCGCTGTGGGGGTCAGTAGCTAAGACAATATCGGGAGAAGAGAAGGGTCTTCCTGGACCCCCTACTTAGCCCTGGACTAAGTCCAGTGCCCCTTCTGTGCCCTCTACCCTGGGGAGGAAGACCCCTTCCTCGGGACGGACCCTCTCCCTAAGCCTGGCTTAGGCAACTGAGCAGGTCCCAGGGGTTCCCCAGTTCTCTGTGGGTGAGCCCCCAATCTGGGCCTCTGCCCTGATCTATTGCTAAAGCAGTGACCGGGCCTGCTCCCTGAGGACCCAACCCAACATGTCTCCCCTGTCCCTTTGTCCCATTTACCTGTCATTGCTAGGGTGACCGATTGTCCTGGCTTGTTCGAGAATAGAGTTCCCAGGGACACAAGACTTTATTTGAAAACCAGAATAGTCCTGAGCAAACCAGGATGAGTTGGTCACTTGCCAGTCCCCTTTCTGCCAGGCGCCCAGACCGGAAACTTCCGCATCAAAGAGTAGCAGTGCTGGGGGGGGGGGGGGGCTTGCAGCCAGCTCCATCTCCCTGGCCCAGTGACCTGGTGACCTTGGGAATGGTCCCTAACACCTCTGAGTCAGGGCTGACTCATCTGAAACGGAGTACTACTAATAAAACCAACAAGTTTGCTTTGAGGAGGGACAGAGCTGTATGAAGCTGACTCAGCCCAGCACCTGGCTCAAACACCGTCACTTTCGTGACAGTAGATCCCAACGCTTCCCCTCCCCCACCCACCACACTGTGGCCCAAACTGCCAGATCGCCTGTAAAACACAGCCCCACTCCCCAGCTGGAACTCAACGCCTCCCAGCCCAGCCCCAGCTCTCCTGCACCCTCCTGCCTGCTTCCGCTGTGGGTGCCGCCCAGGGTCAGCCTGGCAGGACAGCGCCCGTTTCCTGACTCTGCCTCAGACTACAGCTGTTCCCTCTCCTGACCCCGGCCCCTGCCCACCCCTCAAGGCCCATTACCAGGGCTGCCTATACCAAGGAGCTGTCCTCTATCCGAGTCCCCTTGAGCCCCGCCCCCTCCCAGTGTGTGATCAGCACCTCTCGGAAGTCACCCAGCACTTTCTGAGTGTAGATAGTAACTGTCGCTAATACTGTGTTTGTTAAGTCCTTTCTATGCGCCAGACACTGTTCCCAGTTCTCTGACTTTATGTTAACTCCATGAATCCCCAGATCCAGGTGAGGTAGGTGTGATTATTATACCCATTTTGGCTCTAGAAGCAGAGCCCAGAGTGGTCGTCACTTCCCAAAGCTCACACAGGACCTAGCTGAACAGCAGTCTGAAGAAGTGGTTAAGAGCTTAAATTTGGGGGTCAAACACACCGGGGTTCGAATCCAGACTCTGGTACTTTCCCCTGAGTGCTCTCCACAGGCTCCTTACCTCCCTGGGTCTCCGTTTTCTCTTTTAAAAATGAGGACCCCAAACCCAACCTCCTAGAGTCCTGGGAGGAGAAAACGGCACATTCTCTGCCTGGCACGTAGTAGGTGCTCAATAAAATGGCCCCTGTTGCTATTAGCTTAATTTATGTGGTAGGTCCTTATTTGCTTTCAACTCAGTGACGATTCATGGGCCCCAACCCAATCCAGCTCAGGCCTTTTTCCAGAAGACTCAGGTGGTGGCCTTCCGAAGGTTCCAGAGACAGGAAGGGATTCAGTCCTGGCTCCAAGATGTCCCCGCTGTGGGTGACCTTGACAAGGTCATGCAGCCACAGGGCTGGAGGTTAACATCTGCCTACCAACCCAGGTCATGAGGGGCAACTGCGGATGAAGGGAGGCAGGGCAGCGACTCATAGTCCATCACCTGGGACCCTGTCCCCTGTCCTCCCAGGCCTGGCTCCAGCGGGTCCTGCAGCACCCCACGGTTTAAATGGGGGCCCAGAAATGGCCCAGCTGAGCAGGAGCTATGGGACCATGGAGTCTTGAATGCTGTTCGGATCCGTGGCTGCATTTGCATTTAAATGAAGGTTTGGAAGTCTGTAAATCTCCACTTCCCAACTGCAGAGGGCTGACGGTTAGTGAAGCCCCCGGAGCCCTGGGGGCTGGTGTCTCTTCGCAGCAGAGACAAGGACCAATGAGGGGTGTGCAGGCAGAGGGCTCTCGCTTCACCTCCTGGGCCGCTGGGCCAGTGCGGCCTTGAGGCAGGCCGACTGTTCCTTGCTGTCCATGGACCTGGGCAGGCCAAGACCCCCACCCCTTCCGGGAAGGCATCCAGGATTGCTCAGAAGTCGCTGTCACCCGATACTCCTGCAGCCTTCCTTCATTTGCCCTGCAGAGTGGACACACGTGACAGTTGGATTTGGGCAGGTCACTCCACTGTCTGGGCGGCACCATTCCCATCTGGAACCTACAGGAATACGCTTCCGAATCAGGTGTGTACAGTCCCCGGCACACAGTCGGGACTTTCCAGACAGTACTCAATATAGCTCCGAATTGCTCTTATCTTGAGAAAGATCGGCCTTGGGGGCCCGCTTTGTGGCTCCGGTTCGCAGGCATTAGGGTGCGGTGCTGGGGAAGCTTGTCTAAAATGGTGGCCCGTAGCTGTTGGTTAGAGCATCATCTTGATACACCAAGGTTGTGGGTTCGATCCCCAATCAAGGCACGTATAAGAAGCAACCAATGAATGCATCAGTGAGTGGAACAACGAATTGACCCCCCCCCCCTCTCTCTCTAAAATCAATAAATTTAAAAAACATTTAGAAAATATTTTAAATGCCGTCTGAACTGCATTATGATTCAGATCTCAGGAGTAGGAAGAAAGGGGCTTTCTGGTAAGAGTTAATATCAGGCAGGTGGCCACTCCCACATCCTCTGTGTACCTGCCTTTTCTGTGCGCGTGAATTCGGGTGGTGCCCTGTGGCCCAGCGTGAGGGGCTGTGCTCTGAGCTCCAAGTAATGCCCGATGTTTTGTGGCCCCTGACGATGTACCGTTAGAATGACACAGACACACTCACTAGTGAGATCCTTCCGAGAACCTCATGACACATACATCACTGTCCCCTCCTTGTAGATGGAGATAAAGGCACAGAGAAGGAGACCCACTTTCTCCAGGCCACACAGCTGGGAGTGGAACTCAGGCCATGATGGATGTACGCTCCCCCCTCCAGGGCTGTTTCCTGTGCCCTGTGCCACCTCCCAGGGGATTTCAGGTGAACATTTCCTGCTCTGTGTTGATGGCTCTGACAGGGAGGGACAAGATGCCTTCTTGGCCTGGCTGGATCCCGGGTTTTGGGCCAGGGCAGGGGACCTTTGCAAGGTGGTATCTTTAATTTTCCTTTCTCCCCTCCAATTCCAGGCTGGACCTGCCAGTAACAACCAGGTCAGTGTGGAGCCCAGCTAGGAAAGTCTTCAATTTCAGAGAAGTTAGTAAAATGCTTGCCAGCAAAAGCAGAAAGACCTGCGGCTCTGCCGTCTGGCCCTACACCTGCCCCATCCTGCGGCCCCGGAAGGGCTGGGGGTCGATGCTGGAAGGGGATGGGGCGGGGTTGTCATCATTCTCCCCGCCCTGCCCCCACCCCACACCTCCCGGAACCTGTCCCCCTGGAATGCTCCCAGAACCTGAACCTCTGAAATGCTCCTGGAACTCTGCCCACTGACCTTCGTCCAAGAGGCTCCTCCGGCCTGAACCGGCCACAGCCTGATTGTCCAGCTCAGATCAAGCCCCTTCTTGAAGGAGCTTTCCCAGTAGAAGTTCAGTCCTTCTTCTGGGGCGTCACAGCCTTTTATGGGTGCCTGTCTCTGCAGCTCCTGCCTGGAGTTCTCAGAGGGGCAGGGGAGGGTTAACGGGGGGCTCCAGGGCTCCCACCCCCCAGGTTCAAGTAGACAGCTTTTGGGAATTTGACTTCAGCTTCCCTTATTTTTTCTTTTTAGGACATTATTTTTTTTTAATTTTTGTTTTTTTTGGTACGTGTCCCTAGCCGCTAGGGCCTAGCAGGAACTGAACCTGGGACTCTCTGGTCAGCAGGCTGATGCTCCAACTGCTGAGCCAAACCGGCCAGGGCTAGGACATTCTTTTTTTAGAGCAGTTCTAGGTTCACAGCAAAATAGAGGGGACAGGACGGAGGTTTCCCAGGTACCCCCTGCTGGGAGACAGGCACAGCCTCCCCCAGGATCAGCATGGTCCATTTGTTACAACCGACAAATCTATATGGACACATGATTGTCACCCAGAGTCCAGGGTTTGCATCAGGGTTCACTCCTGGTTACGTTCTATGGATCTGGACAAATGTACAATAACATGTACCCACCACAGAGTATCATGCAGAGCGGAGTCCTCGTGCCCTGCTATTCCTCCCCCACCCCCGCCCAACCACTGGTCTTTCTGTCTCCATTGCTTTGCCTATTCGAGCTGCCACCGAGCTGGAGTCACACGGTACGAAGCCTTTTCAGATGGGCTCCCTTCCCTAGTCACACGCGTGTGAGTTCCTCCATGTCCGCATGGCTCGATAGCTCTTTCTTTTCTTTTCTTTTAGCACTGAAAAATATTCCTTTGTGCGGATGCATCAGCGTTGATATATCTACCTACCTACTAAAGGACATTTTGCTGCTTCAGGTTTTGGCAATTATGAATAAAGTTGCTATAAATGTCTGTGCGGGTTATGTGTGGACATCAGCTTTCGACTCGTTTGGGTGAGTACCAGGGAGCATGGGACCCACCAGCAGTGGCGAGTTCCCGCTGCTCCGCCTGCTGGCCAGCACTGGGCGTGGTCAGGGATCCGGGTTTCGGCCATGCTGACGGGGTGCGGCGGTGCCTTCCCCAGCTCTTCGCTCTGCGGGGCCAGGGCCCCATGAGTTCATCGAGGCCGGAAGTGCTTGCACTCAGGTTTGGCAGACTGGGCTTTGAACCCTGGTTCCTCCACCCCGAAACGGAGAGATCACGGGCAAGCTCCTGCTTCCCTGTGCCTCAGTTTTCCGATCTGTAAAATGGGAATAACAGTATGAAGACTCAGTGAGTTGCTGTACACAGAGCACCCAGGGCCCAGCTCCTGTTGGAGGTGAGTACGCAGTGAATACCGTTGTTGCTGTTACTATTATTGTGGCTGTCCTCTGGCTGAAGGCCCCTGGGGACTGAAGAGTCAAGAGGGAGCGATGGGACCAGCCAGTGTGGCTCAGTGGTTGAGCGTCGACCCAGGCACCAAGAGGTCGCCAGTTCGATTCCTGGTCAGGACACATGCCCAGGTTGTGGGCCCCATCCCCAGTGGGGGGCATGCAGGAGGCGGCCAATCGATGTTCTCTCTCGTCGATGTTTCTATCTCTATCTCCTTCTCCCTTCCTCTCTCTCTAAAATCAATAAAGAAAAAAAAAAGAAAGAAAGAAGGAGCGATGGGCACAACGCCGTTGCCTGTCACTCCCCTTGCTTTGGCACTCACAGGAGTGTTTCCCAAAGGGTGTGTCCCTGGAACTTGATCCCAGGGGGGATTCAGGGGTCAGAGGAGGTGTGGGGTCAGACAGTTTGGGGACATCTGGGCTCAGCTTTCTTGACTACGAGGCTCTCAGACGTCTGCACAGCTTCCGGAAGAAACACGAGCGTGCGGTCGGCCGTCCTGGGCCGTGGAACTGCTTCTCTTCCTCGTTCACTGGGCTTTGCAAGGGCAGGAACCGTCTCTTACCCCTCTCCTGGCACAGGGCCTGGGGTCCGGGCACAGAATAAGTATCGACACGTAGCAGTTATGACTTGGACCCGTGCAGTAGTGTTCAGGGACATTGTCTAGCTGTGTCATGAAAGACAAGGTCATTGGCATCCAAAAGACCTGGGTTTGAATCCCAGCCTCAGCCTTTGTTAGTTATATGAAATTGCAACAGTTATTAGCTTGTCTAGGCCCGGTTCTGTCATCTGTGAGATGAGGACAAGGACTCCACTTCGTACATGATAGGGTCGCTATGACCTGTTGCGTACGAAGCAGTGGACACGCAGCAAGGTCTCAGTAAGCTGGGGGCTTATTGAATCAATAGGCCCCTGGGCCCGGGTGGACGAATGAACACATTTCCCTGTGTCTTCAGCAAACTGAATATGCATTTCCATTGTCTCCTTTGTAAGACGGAGATAATAATGCTGTCATAGGGTTGTTGTGAAGATGACATGATTAGTTCAGGTAGAGGACTTAGCCCAGTGCCCGGTACATAGTAAGCACTCAATTAATGTTAGATAGCATTATCCCCAGTGTTGTGGAAGATCCAGGGAGGTGCCGGCAACCAGCTTCCCCCACCACGGTGCTACAGAGCATCCTGGCCTTGACCAGAATCGACATGCAGGGCCCAGTGCCCACCCCACCTTCCCAAGGAACACCTCGTCCCCAGCGCCCCCTCTCCACCACCTGCCTCCTCCCTCCCCCCGGCCAGAGTCCACTGTTATCCCCACCATCAGACTGGCAGCCCTGACACAGCTGATTGGGAATTTGTTTTATTTTTGTGCTTGCCCCCCTCCTCCTCTCCCCTCTGAAAAGCAATTAAACTTGTGTTTACCAGAGTGGGCGACTGTAATCTGTCGGTTTGCCTGTCTTATCCAGTTGAGCTGCCCTACTTCCAGCCTGCATTGCTTGGGATGGGAGATTTGCATAATCAGTAAAACTCAGGCAGTTTGTGGGGTTGGTTTCAGCCAGCAAATTGTAAGCACAACTCTGGTGCCCTGGATGGACCTGGGGGTCTTGCCTAACTGGGAGGTGTCCTTGCAGGGTCTTGTCTTCCTGTCCCTGTTGGGCAGATCAGGGCCCATCCCTCACCCAGCCTGGTCTGTCCCTGGAGGCCAGGCCAAGGCTTAGAGGGGCTGGAGTGTCTGCTGCTCATGCACCCCTCTGCATACAGCTTGCAGTGGCTCCCCAGTACCCTCGCTGCCATGTATCCATCTCATCTTGTCCTCCACCCCCACTCCCAGTCCCTCCAAGGGGCCACTTTGGCAGAATTGAACACATGCTTAGGATTCCAGCTCCTGCTGTGCCATGGACCCGGTTTAGATGTTCCCAAAGGCGACTTTGAACAAGGACTTGGATGCAGGTTGGTTATGTGGGCGGGGATTTCGGGAAGCATAGTGAGAGAGTGGGAAAAGTGAGACAGAAGAGAGGAGTCCATGATCCAGGTGCGTGGTCGTGAGTGGGTTACAGCTGTGGGCAGCTGAGCTCAGGTCCTCTGGAGACTCCGAGAGACTGACACACAGCTAAGAACTGCCCCAGTGAGGGCTGGGAGCTGGCAAACCTACCACCAGGGTAGATTGCTAATTAATAGCCCCTGCCAGAGGCCCTTCCCACATTGATGCTGGGCCGGGCCATGTGACTTGCTTTGACCCATGGACATCAGCACCCAAGCAGAGCCTTGACAAGCATTTGTACATTAGGGCTGACCCTCTGGGAACTCGGCAACCACCATATGAGAAACCAGGGCTACCCTGGCAGAGAGGTCATTGGGAGGAGACTGAGGCACCCCAGCCCACAGCTGTACCTAATTGCCAGACATCTGGAGGCCATCCATCCAGCTGACTGCAGGTGCATGACTGAGCCAGGTGAGACAGCAGGAGAACCTTCCAGCTGAGCACAGCCCAACTGCAGACTCTTCTGCAGATAAGTGATTGTGTTAAGACACCGAGTTTGGGATTGTTTGTTACGCAGCGATAGACAACTGATACATCCACCAACTCCCTTCCTTCACTGCTGTGGGTTGCTTGGAGGGGCACTCACTCCGAGACACGCCTGACCAGCCCTGCACACAGACTCCTGTGGCCAGGGAAAGCCTTCAGGCAGAGAGATGTCCTGTTTAAGGCAGGGCATCACCCCAGTGGATGGGAAATGTCAGCTGGAGCTGCAGGTGACTTCCAGGTGGGCTAAGGTGCTGGGACAGAGCACCGGCAGCATCTGCTACAACCACCCGGCTGTGAAATGACCAGGGGGCGGCCCTCGGAAGGCACCCCTTCAGAGTTCGTCCAGAGCTCCGAGAGGAAGGACACCTGTATTCCCAGGGGCTGGAGCAGTGCCCAGCAGTTCTATCAATCTCTGTTGGATGAATGAATGAATGAAGGTCAGCTGAGTCGAAGCTGAGTAGAGATGAACCAGATGAAGAGGGAAGCAGCACTGTCGAGGCCAGCGTGGCAGGAGTCGAGGTAGAGAGTGTGTCAGGGAGGGAGTCCCAGCAGGACCTTGGAGACACCAGGACGGCTCGCCAGAGGGGGCACTGTGGGGACGATCACCGGCTGCTCTGTGGAGGGAGCCCAGGAGACGCTGAGACAGGAGGCAGGGCACAGCCCCACAGAGGCGGTGTGCGTGGAAACAGACAGCGGCCACAGGTCCAGGAGATGTGGGGTCTTGGGGGGAAGCTACAGGCCTGATGAAAGCAGTGGGATGCAGCAGGGGGAGCTACAGCAGCCCCACCTTTGTTCTTGCCTGCCCCTCTCCTGACATCCTCACCAGGAAGCCTTCCAGCATCGCACCCCGGGCTACGCTGGGGGCTCCCCTCTGGGTGCCCAGGGTGCTTTTTAAAAAAAATTTTTTTTTTCTTTATTGATTTGAGAGAGAGAGGAAGGGAGAGGGAGAGAGAGAGAGAGAAACATCGATGAGCGAGAACATCGATCGGCTGCCTCCCACATGGCCCCCACTGGGGATCGGGCCCACAACCTGGGCATGTGCCCTGACCGGGAATTGAACCAGCGACCTCTTGGTGCCTGGGTTGACCCTCAACCACTGAGCCACACCGGCGGGGCGCAGGGTGCCTTTTTTCTGACTTGGTGACACATCCCATTCTGTGGTCAGCTTTTAACAGTGCTGGGGTCATGGTAACGACAAAGTAAATACCACCCTCCTTTGCTCCTTATTTCTTCCTCCCTCCCTCCCTCCCCACTTTCTTCTTTCCTTCTGTATTCAGTGAGCCTGGCCCCCAGTCCCCCTGCCATGTTAAACCACCCCCGCAGCAAAGAGGTGGCATGGGAAAGGGGCAACAACATGGTATTTAGGTTCAGATGGGTCTGAGTTCGGTCCCACTCAGCTGCTCACTGACTGACTTTCCGTCTGCCAGATGGGGTGTGTACCCGGCAGAGTTGGTGTAACGGGAGGCGCTATCGCACGTAGGCAGCACACAGTGACAAGGGACACCTGCTTCAGGCTTGACTTCGTGCTAGGTGGCCAGGCGGACTTAACGGGGCGGTGAGGAAGAGGGACGCCCCCTCCCCCTCTGGTTTTGGGAGGCGGTGGCGCGTCTCATTAAGCAAGGAGCTGGAGGGACTAGGCTGTTCTCCCGCCTGGCTGCCGCCTGGTTCACGCCTTTCATTTGTGAAGTCAGTTAGGAGGAGGCAGTCTTTTTTTAAATTTAAATTAAATTGGAAAAGTCCTCCGGAAATCTTTGAACTGTTCAGAGCAGCAGCTTTCTGAAATAAAAGGAAAGATAAAGGAAGCTGTCCCCGTCTTTGGGTCACGCAGGCATCGAGTGGCCCCAAACACTGTTTGAAATGACAACCCTCGCCGTTATCCGGGGACCCACTTTGTGGCAGGGAGAACGGAGGGCTGCTGGAAGGGGCCCTCCCCCCGCCGTCCCCCCTGGAGAGCTCTTCCAAGGAGCAGGCATTTCCGACGCAGCAGAGCCGCGCGCGTCAAATCAGGGAGGTAATAAAACCCGGCTCCGAAGCTTCGCCGCGAACGCTCTGTGAGGACGATTTGATCAAGTTAAGAGTGTTCTACAAATGTAAGGGATTATTAGTGGTGGCTGTGATGCCCCCCAAAGGGAAGCGATCTTCCCAAGGTCAGAGCCATGTGGTGGGGGAGCCAGAGAAAGAAGCAGAGCCGCTGCCTCCTGAGGGTCGGGACCTGCTCATTCGACTCCCATTGCAACCCGAGCGCCCAGAACAAGGCAAGTGTATCCACTCATTCGTTCAATGTTGAATGACTTCAGTGGTGATTCAGCGAATGAATGAATGAATGAAAGAAGCTCTAATGGTCCCAGAAGCAGGAAGAGCTACTGTGACCCATCCCCGTGGGAACTTCCAATCCCCCAGCGGGCGTCCGGGAGATGCTGCTTCGTCTTCTCCCCCCTCAGACCTCCCCCCCAGTCCTCCGGCTCCAGAGAGGACCCCCCCGCCCCTGTGCCCCCTTGTGAGATGGGACGTAAGCCCACCATTCCGCCATATCCACGCCCTGTGCAGTGTCTCCCGCTGCAAGGTGAGGGTAGCTCCCACCCTCTGACTCTGTAGGATATGACTTGCGTTGGCCGACAGAACCAGGTGACCCTGGACAAAAAGGGGTTGGGGCTGGTGCCCACTAGCCTGAGACTCACTAAGACAACCACTTTGCTCATTAAGTTAGGGAATAGGGAAGAATTTGGGCATGCATAGAGGTCAACCGCCACCCCGAGCAAAGGGGACAGCGGCTGCCCCAGGATAGCTGTATTTTTTTTATCAGTGGCCATTAGCACCTCGACAAGGATATTCATTTTGCCAGAGATGACCTTGGACGGCCCCCTGCCCCATCTGCCTGGCCCGCGGACACGGGTGGGCCTCCTCTTGCGGGGTCTAAGAGGCTTGAGAGGAAGCGTCATCTCAGACCCCAACTTCCCTCTCATCAGACCTGTTTCCTTGGCAGCCAGTTAGACCCCCCTTCCCTCCCTCCCACTGTCCTCTGAGCCTCTTCCAGGGTGTGGCCAGGGAGGCCACCGCCCGCTAGCCGTGTGAAACGCTGTCAGGACACTACGGCGGCCACGTGAAGACAGCTTCAGGCCCAGGCTCTGGGCTCCCCTTGGAAGAGCAACAGAGTGGAAGACGGGCGCCCTGATGTCTCAGAGACACCTCCGGCGTTTTCTGGTCCCTCCCCTGCCCCAGGTCCTCCACAGACGGCTTTGGGGAAGCTTTCAGAGAAGCTGGCTCTCCAGGCGACACTTTCCACAGCGGTGTTCACCATCCAACCCGATGGCGGTGTCCCCAAGGCAGGCCCGCAGGCCTGGTCTCAGAACCACGCTGAGTGTGTGCGTATCTGCAGACCCCTCCCCCAGACCCACTGGGTCAGAAGTCATGGATGGGTGACCCGGAATCTGCCTTGTGACAGTCCCTGTGTTGGGAGCCCCAAGACCTCCTCCAGGTGTGGTTATTCACTGGGGGACCTACAGACCCGTGGCTATGACCTATCACAGTGAAAGGCTGCAGAGCAAAACCAGCAAAGGGAAAAGGCACATGGGTGTGTGTGGGGAGGGTCTGCAGGATATCACTCAAAAGCTTCCAAGAGCACTGCCCCCGTGGTCACACAGGGCGAGCTGCAAGGACACACATGGAATGCTGTCCACCGGGGAAGCCCATCCGACGGGGTGACCAGGGTTTCAGTGGGGGCTGGTCATGCAGCTCCCAAATCCAGCCCCAGGAGAAAGGCAGGGGTTCCGCACCAAGCACACCGTTTGCACGAACGGTCCAGGCACCGTGGCCACGGCCACTCTCGTCCCCTGGGGTGGTGGGACAGCGCCCCAGCCTGCCATGCGCTTGCTGTCTGCACCTCCCTCTGCCTCCCAAGGGATTCGTATGCACTTCAAGTCTGAGAGCCCCTGGTCTGGAGGATAAAGCTGGGTCCATCAGCTTCGTCTCTGGCTGCTGTGTGGCTCGTGATAGGGCTCCCGGATCATCCCGACCCTGACATCCTGACGTGCAACAGCAAAGATGCGTTTCCTCCCAAGGAGGTTAAAGCCAGTTCTTAGGGAACCTCCTTTGCCAAGCAGAAAGGAAGAGGCCCTTCTTTAGGGGGCCCTGTGTGCCTATAGGCTGCGGGAGCAGAACTTGACCTTGGCAGCAGCACGGTGGGGAAAGAGAGAAGTTACAGGGAGTGGCCCTTGCTCCCATGAATGAGGATTTGAATCCCAAATCGCCCCTTTTGGTGCCCTCCCCCAGGGGACCTTGAACCCGGAACCTAAACTTCCCGCTGCCGTGGGAACGGTCGGGGCTTTGGACTGAGCACGGCCCAGGGGCAGCAGCTACTGGAGTCCTGGGTGGAAAGCTGGCCAGGCCGCAGGATCTTGGGACACTAGGGGGGATGTCCCTGCTCTGCCATCAGTGGGACCTGAGACCTTGGACAAATCACATCACCTCATTGAGGCCCAACTGCCTCCTCTTTAAAATGAGGCTTTACTACCAAAGATTTAGAGAACGTTTGTAAAGCTTAAAGAGGATAAAGATGTAATTTTTTTTTTTTTTTTTAAAGAATAAGGAATGGTTTTGAAAGAGCTTTGTAAATGTCACAGGTGCATCACAAAATCATGCCTCTCGGCTGGTTCCTCTTCCCAGGCCTGGGAGACAGTGTGGACACCAATCTTCCCCACCATTGACCCCAGGAAACTGAGCAGATTCCCAGCCACCGGACCTCGGCCCTGGGCACAGGCAAAGACTCCCTGCCGATTTAAGGCTGGCTCTGTCACTAAGTTGCCTGCTGACCCGACAAGCGTCTTTCCCTCTCCAGGCCTCAGTCTTCCCCATCTGCAAAACGGGAACACTAATCCTCTTGCCTATCACCTTACTGGCACTGCAGATTCTTTCCTTTTTCATGTTGTTCCAGAACTTCCCCCAAGACACATGTGCTGAAGGTCTCAGACCAGCGTTTTCCTGAGGGATGTTCCAAAGGAGAGTGGGCAACCCTGTCTCGGATGGGCACATTAATGTAGTAAGGGCTCTGAGAAGTCCTGCAGTGAGGACATTGTCTGAAGCTCATATGCTCACGAGCAGAACACCTGTCATTGAGCAGAACACCTGTCAATATCCATGGCATTCTCTTGGTGGTTGTCAGGCTGGGAGGACCCAGAGAAGCTGAAGCCCATTATGTCCACCAAGCACAGACCCACGGACTCACCCAGGCCTCCGTCCACTTTAGGAGGTGATCTGAGGCTGGATTACAGTCATCAGCTCCAGTTCCTCCAGCTGTCCTTGTTCCCAGATGCCCGGGAGTCCCTGGAATTGCTGTTTGAGCTAAAATTCAGAGGATGTGATAAACCAGGTTAATTGTAGTGCCTGTGGCCACGAGCGGCAGCCCTCCCTGGTGGTTTGGTTGAATAAATGAGTTAATTTTGTCCAAGCTCCGAGTGTCTTGGGGACTTTAGTGCTGAGGACACACACATGTGTTGGGGGGACTGGGACTGGCCTGGAATGTGCTCCGGGGTCCATGAGACCCAAGGAAGCAAGCTGCATGCTCAGCAGAGCAATTAATGGTGCTAATAATGGTCCAGGAGTCGATCCCAGCCAGGGGGTTGGCAGGTTCCTTGGAAAATCTTATGTCAGCAGCTTCACCCGTGGGACCAGCGGGAGGCAGGGGGGCGACTGGGGAGTCTCAGTGCCTCATGCTGAAGCTGGGCAAGGAAGTCTGAGGCAGCAGAGGTCGGGGCGGTGTCCTTCCTACTGGCCCAGGCGTGGTCAGGGACAAGAGCAGGGTGTTTGAGGCAGACGGCACTGGGTCTGAACCTCAGCTGAGCCCCACATGAGCTGTGTGTCAATGGGCAGGTCCCTTGTCTCTCTGTCCGTTTTCTCATCTGCAAATGGCAACAATACTCCCTTCCCCTCTCTCTTGGAAAATGAGAGGACCTAGAACTACAGAGCACATGATATGTATTCTGCAACTTCTCTCTTTGGATGAGCTCAGAAACTGGCAGAGGCTTTTATTTCTTACTTTTAATTGAAGTATAACCTACACACGGGAAAGTGCATAAATCTTTTTTATTCGTTTTTTTAATTTAAAATTCATTTCAACTCTTCTGGGGCTGAAAATGTTACAAAAACCTTAAACTAAAATGGCTTGCTTTCATTGTTTTTTTTTTTTCCAATAGCATGAAAAAAGTTATTTTGAAATAATTTAAGACACGATGAGTTGCAAAAATAGTACGGAGTTCCCAGGTCCCCTTTCCTCAGCTTTCCCCAGCGACATCTTACACCCCCAAGAGCCCTGTCACAACCAGAGTGTTGACATAGGTGCGCTATTTTTTTTTATTTTTTTTTATCCTCACCCGAGGACATTTTTTGTTCAGGTACAGTGGGAGGGAGAGAGAGGAAGAGAGAGAGAGAGAGAGAGAGACATCGATGTAAAAGGGACACATTGAGTGGCTGCCACCCGCATGACTGACCAGAGCCGGGGACAAACTTCAACCGAGGTACGTGCCCTTAGCGGGAACCGAATCCGGGTCTCTCAGGACCGCAGGCCGACGCTCTAACCGCTGAGCCAAACCGGCCAGGGCTCGGTGCGCTATTTTAACTAAACCAGAAAGTGCATGTAGCTCAATGGATTTTCACAAAATGATCACAGCTCTGCAACCAGCACCCAATGAAGAACGAGAATGACCAGCACCCCGCAAGCACCCCCGTGCCCTCTCTAGTCAGTGTCCGCCCCTCCCAGGGTAACCTCGAGGGGGCCTGGCTTCCAACAGCACAGATTCACACGGCCCGTGTTTGAACTTCGTGCATAGAATCACACCACATGTCCCTTCTGCTCGAATCTCCTGCTCACCCTTGTCTGGGGCTCCTTCATCCCGGGGCGTGTAGAGGTAGCTGGCTCATGCCCACTACTGTGTAGGCAGAGTTTTGTGAAGGGCACAACCTTTTGTGATCATGGGACAGACCCCCCCCCCCCGCCTTTCCCCAAGAAGGTCCTCCAAGGCCCTGCTCTGGGGTTGCCAAAGGAGTGGCCTATGGTCCGTCAGTTTGAGGAACATCATTGTGGGGCCAAGCTGTGTCCCCTCAAGATTCACATGCTCCAGTCCTACCCCTGGGACCCCGGAATGTGCCTGTATTTGAAGATACTCTTTAAGGAGGCATTTACGTTCAAATGAGGTCATCAGGGAGGGCCCTGAAGCAATGGGACACGGTCCTTATGAGAGGACATTAGGACACAGACATGGAGGGCAGACCGTGTGGAGACACAGGGAGAAGTCGGCCACCCACAAGCCAAGGAGGGGGCCTCAGAAGAACCCAGGGACCTGGACTCCCTACCTCCAGAGCTGTGAGGGCCGGGATTTCCGCAGGCTGAGCCCCGTCCGCGGTGTGCTGTCACGGCGGTCACGGCGGTCACGGCGGTCACGGCGGTCACGGCAGCCCCGGCACACGAACACGGCCTCTTCTCCTCGGTCATCTTCTCTTGGTTTGGAAACCGCTGGGTGGTGCCCGCAGATGGCCAGGGCACGGGCTGTGTCCTTCCAGACCACCGCCTCCCTGCCTGTCCCCAGGTCTCGTGCGCTGAGCCCAGGGGCGGGTCACATGTTCTCTTGCAGGTGGTTTCAGCTCAGACAGAGGCTGGAGGGGTGGGAATTGCTCAGATGTTCCCTCGACGCCACTCGCGGAGCAGAGCGGGGGAGCAGAGTTGCCCTGTTTAAGCTTTTGGAGGGTCCCTCTTGGCACTTCACGGCATTTATTTCCTACTTACGGTCCGGCTGATGGAGGCTGGCCATGACCCAGGTCTGCTCCGCGCATCTCTCGTCCTCTCTGGGCCCGGCACCCAGCTGTCCCCACGGTCACGCCGGTGGGAGGAAGCTCACAGGCAAGCATTTCCCACGCTGCCGCTCATAGTGGGTTCACTAACGTCCACTGGCCAAAACAGAGATGTGGCCATACCCAACGTCAACGGGGCACAGGAGGGCAGTCACATCACCTTGGAGGAGGTGGGGAGGGAGTGACTATTTGCTGCATAACCATCGAATCTACTACATTCAATATGCTTTTTGCCGAAAGGCTCTTTTCCCCTAAAAAAGTCCTCAGACCCACTGGTTGGGATGATTGCATGCAGCACACAGCTCCGCAGCATCTTCTTGGGGCCTTGGCCTGCACCCGGAAGGTTCCCTAGGGACCTTGTAGCTGACACCCATTGACACAGCCTGCCTGGCCCTGAGCTCCCTGCTCGCTCACTGCCGCCCCTGCTGGCAGAGGAGGGCAGTGGTGAGGCCTGACCAGGACTGGACAATAGACCTCATTCATCCCCAAACAGGTGGTTAGGAGGGACAGCTTTTTAGAAAAGCCACCCGGGTCCAAATACTGAGTCTGCCACTTAGTGGCTATGTGGCCTGAGAGAGTTAACCTCTTTAAGCCTCAGGTTCATCGTGTATAAGATGGGCATAAATCTAGAAGTTTTGTCTTGGAGTTTTGCAAGGATTAAGTAAAAATGAGAAGAACGTAAAGCCCGTGGCCCCATTGTAAGAGCTCAACACGCTTTTTCTCTGGTTGCGCCAGGGGTTCGCCAGGTGTGACAACACAGCAGCTTTGCCCTCACATCAGGGCCCGCCACGCCCTTAAGCCCAGGGAGGGGTAAATTCTGTGATGCCAGCATTCGGGCACCACGGGCTGCCAACATTACCTGTCCTCTTGGCCCTGAGCACTGACCGCAGGACACCCTGCCTGTGTGAGTCACAAAAATGCCTTCCCACGGATTCTGGCCACCCATCCGGGGACAGAGCCTCGAATGTCATGTCCATGGTCGGAGCTGCCCCTCTCTATAGGTATGGGCCATGTGGTTCCAGCTTAGGGAGAGAAAAGCTGCCCAGAGGCTGCCTGGCACACACCTGGGCCCCGTGAGCAATGTGGCCCGCGTGCTGAAGTGGGCGGCAAGTCCACGTGCCCAGCGTGGCTCAGACCTGCTGGCGCACTGCAGTAAAGCCGCCTTCGACTTAATATATGCTAATTAGATTTTAATGGGATTCAGCTTTCCAACAGTAGTGCAGTGCTAGCCATGGTAAGTTATAATCATATCTAATTGGTAATTCTAACATAACAAATTTCTTGGATAAATTATTCTTAGTTAATAGTCCCCCAGGAATAACCTCAACACACACACACACACACACACACACACACACACGCATATTTGAGGGAAAACAGAAAAAAGAACAAGGTAGAAGCAGGCTCACAGCAAGGGCTAAGTTGCGATTTAAAACCTGGGCTCTTTCAGGACCTTGGCCAGAGCCTCCAGCCAAAGCCTTTGGCTGTTAGAACCTTAGAACCCAGGACCGGGCTCAGAGCGCCCAAAGGCTGGGAGGGCTGATGCGTGTGAAAGTTGTGACGATGGTCTTTGAGGGTGAGGTACCTCTCCTGGTAGACTGCTCTGGCCCCCAGGAGGCCCACTCCGGCCGAAGAAGCTCCTCCCCCTCCCTGCCGCATCGGTCAGCTCTGGAACTCTTCCCCAATACAGATCCCCAACCTCCAAAGGGGTGGAAGGGGGCCTCACCAGCTGAGTTAATGTTTTCTTGACCAGAAAGACAACTGAGTGGATCTCCAGGAAAAGGGATGGGGTCAGCCAACGTGACTTCTGGTCGTCATTTTGCCACCAAGCTGCTGGGACCCCGGCGGTGGCTCGGGGCCTCTGCTTTCCCAGCGGCCCTGGGGGTTGACACTCAGTTCTCCGGTCCGTTTCAGCTGGAGGAGGAAGGCTTTCTCCGCGGGGGTGGGGCACGCCTCCTGCACCACATGGACAGCTGGAGGGCAGGCCTGCCGGCCTTCTCTCTGCTGCTCCTGCTGGGCCCCTCTGTCCCCCTGAGACTGCCACTGGCCACAGGAGGGCATGGATCTCGACCTGCACTCAGTTCCCTGCGGGCATCAGTGTCAGGCTTGTGCTCCCAGAGGGAGGGGTCCAGCGGCCACATCATCACCGTGGAGGGCAGGAGGAAGGGAGGATGGAAAGGGTTAGGGTTTCCAGAGGGGTCCCTGCTCGCCCACAGCTGTGTGATTCTGGGCAAGTCCCGACTCCCCCTGAGGTTCACTTCTCCTTTCTTTATTCAATGAGCACAAAAGCCCTCTCGTATAGCTGGTGTGCGGGCCAATGGAAACCACCTTGTAAAGGATCCCAGTTAGGAGATGTAAGCTCCTCTCCCCGTTTTCTCTGCCTTCTCTCTCCACGAGGAAGCACAGAGCTCTGGGTGGAGGATGGAGAGGGAGGCCGCTGCCTGGTGGGTAATGACAGGTGATGCTCACTGGGCACCGACTATATGCCGGACGCTTCTCTGAGTACTTTCCAAGCTCCCACTCGTTCAGCCCCAAGAGGTGGGTATGGTCATTCTTCTCATTATAGACACAGGCAGGCCACTTCAGCACAGAGAGGTTATGTCCGTGGCCCGAGGTCACACAGCTAGTCAACAGTCAAGTCAGAATTTGAACCCTGAAGAGTTTGGCTCTAGAGCACGCCTCTTTAATTACTGCACGGTGCTGTCTCTGGAACAGACCGTCTTGAGATCATTAGAATATTTAGGGGAACCACGTGCCTTGGTGGAGTTTCCAGAGAGAAGAGAGGAAAAGGAAGTTCCAGGTCCACTCCTGACACCAATCTGGGTTGCTCACCCACGGAGGCAAAATTCCCTGGTGCCTCAAGCCAAGGTCAGATCTCAGCTCCAGCACTTACTTGCTGTGTGACTTCAGCAAGTTAAATAACCTCTCTGAGCCTTCGTTTCCTTATTTGTCAAACGGAGCTGATTCTTCTAACACAGGAATGTTACTCTGAAGGTCAAACAGAATGATACGTGTCAAGTGCCTGCCACACAGAATATTTGGTACATGGTAAATTCCTAAGTGTATGAATGTTGATATGTATGTAAATTCTGGTATGTGGAACTGTTGATATTTAATTTGTCACAGACATCCTGTAAGTTGAGTACAATTATCCCCATTTCATAGCTGGAGAAACTGAGGTCAGAGAGGTTAGGCAACTTGCCCAAGACCCCTCTGTGGGAGCGTGGAAAGGCTGCCGTTGGAGCCCTCAAAACTTTCCACCCCCAAACTCCAGCTGCCACTGTTGGGGTGAGCATGAGCAGGCCTGTGCAGCTCAGTGGCTCCCCCTGCAGGGCTGCAGCTCGTCCCCACCCACCCACAGGCCTGCCTTTCAGTCCTGATGACTTCATCGTCGCCACGAAGCCCTTTTCTGGGTGACATTCACATTCCAGCCTGCACTGGGAGACCACTCTCCTAACCTTCCCAGGACGAGCCTGGTAGGCCTTGGGGCCCAGGGCTCACCACTGTCCTTCCCCCCCTCTCTCCCTGCACCCCGTCTTTGGTTTCCAGCAGCCCCACCCCTTGACCCCAAGGGCCCTTTCTCCCTTTCCGAAGTGGGCCACAGGGATCCTGGGAAGCCAAAACACTCGGTCTAGCAGATGCTGTCCCGGCCTCACGCCTGTCACCAAAGGCCCCCGGGGGCCCCCTGCCATTCACCAGCCTCTGGCTTCCTTGCCCAGCACCCGTGTCTCTGCAGGGGACTTCCTGGCGTCAGGGGTGTGCCCAGCCTCAGTGGGCCAGGCCAGAGGTGCCGGGGTTACTGGTCGGGCAATCAGCGGATGACTGTTCCGGCTTCCTTGCCCTGTGCGGGGCAGTCTGAGGTCTGAGGCGTGTGCGTGCTCAATCTGGAGGGGCCCCCTGGAATAAAGTCCAGTCGCCCAGGCTGGTAACTTGCCCATGACCCATCCTGGGTGGGCTTCCTCCCTCCCCTGTCCTGACCACCTGCTTCTCACTTTGCTTCCTCGGTCCCCTCCCAAAGGAACTACTTGCGCCTGACCCTTGACTCAAGGTCTGCTTTTGGGGGAACCCAAATTAAGAGCCTCAGCCACTTCAAGCATCACATTACCTGTGGTTTGGTACAATGGAAAGTTGTGAACTCTATCCAGGTGGGTGTAGACTCAGATCTCGGAGCTGCGACTGTAAGCTGTGTGATCTTAAGAAATAACTCAACTCTCTGAACCTCTGCTTGCGCATCTATAATATAAGGAACATCTATCTGTTCATGGAGCCGGTGAGATGGACCAAGTGCCTGGCAAACAGCCGGTGCTTAACGAATGCAGGTTGTTCTCAAGGTAGATGGTCCCACATCAGCATCTCTCTTGAGCCCCAGACCTGCTGGGCACCCCGCCTCCCGACATGTTCTTCCTCCTCCAAGGTCAGCTCATCCAGCAGCCGCCTTATCCGTCCTCTGCGTCCTCATTCCTGACCCTCGGATGGTGCAGGCCCAGGTCCTCCAACTTGTTACCACGGTTCCCTTAGGTCACATGGCCTCAGTTCCCGAGGGCTGGGGCCTCCTCGGAACCTGCGCTAGCCACACCCCCTGCCAGCCCAGCCCCCCAGAACAAACCTGGCTCCTGCCCTGGTACTTCCACGAACAGAGGGTTTGTTCCCGGGCAAGTCACGTAGCCCCCCTGAGCTTCATCTCCTCCCTTGGCAAGCTGGGCGCAGAGTTGTTCTCAGGGTTTAAGTATCCAGCACAGTGTGGTAAAGAGCCAGGGCTTAGCACACTGAGGGCCTTCAGCCAGCGCCATTGACCTTCAGGGAAACTGTCACCAGAGCTATTGACATGACCAACTAACTGCCAAGTGCAGGCTGCTCAGACTTGACCGGGCACACAGATGACCTGGGATCTTGTCAAAATGCAGATTCTGATTGAGCAGGTCTGGGTGGGGCCCAAGGTTCTGCATTCCTCTCCAGTTCCCAGGGCTGCGGGGAACTAGACCTCCCCACTCTGCTGCCCAGCACCTTCTGCGGGTCTCATGCTCTCAGGAAGCTGTTGCTGGCTCCCCGTGGCCCAGGAAGGACAAAGGTCGCTCACACTTACCGAACACTCACGATGGCCCAGGCACTGTTCCCCGAGCTTTCCACACACCCATTCACTGACTTCTCAGAAACGCCGTGAGCACCCGTATACCCATGTCACAGAAGGAACAGAGGCACGGAGAGGCTAAGGAAAATGCCCAGGTCACAGAGTTAGCCAGTGACAGAGCCGGGATTCGGATCCGGCCGGGTCTCTGCGCTTGACTTGGTCAGCTCTGCGGATGGCTCTTACCGAGGAGGCTCCACCCCGCAGCCTGGGACCGCCCCTGGAGCCACAGAAGGAAGGTCCCGGGGGGAGGTCAAGTTTGAGAAGGTAGGTGAGGGCACCCATTTAGAAAAGGATCCTCCAAACTGCTTTGTTCCTGTGTCCCTGGGAACTCCGGGGTCAGTGCGGTTAGAGGCCCGAGGGAATGGCAGCCTCGGGCCGAGGACAGAGGCCTGGGGCAGGGGGAGGGGGAGGAGGGAGAAGAGCAGAGGGGAGGCAGGCCAGGCAGCTGCCCGGGAAGCTCGGTCACAAGGTCCCACGCAGATGGCGGTCCAGGGCTCGGCTGTGTGTACTGACATTTAGTCCTGCCACTGATGATTGGGCCCATTTGGGAAAAATGCATGTACTTTGCACATCTATTTCCTTCCACCCATCACCCAGGGCTGTCGTTCGGAGGAGGCCAAGGGCGCAATCACCGACACGGCGGCTGAAGTGCCTTGTGGGAACCCCCCGTGGGGCTGGTGGGGGCTCCACACCCCGGGCTGCAGGGCGTCTCTCCAGCTCCATCTCATCTCTGTCTCTGCCTCTCTCCTTTCCACTGTCTCTGTGTCTCACCCTCTTTGTCTATGTGTTTAGACTGGCTTCTCTCTGTGTGTCTGGACTGGATAGTTCTCTTCCAGAATCCCTCTCCCAAGTGACCCCCTCTCTGTCCTGTCCATCCCCCAAATTCAAGTCCTTCTGAGGACCCTCCTGCTTCCCAGGATGTCTGATCCCAGGCTGAGCCTGACTCAGAGCCCAAAGGGCCTTCCTTGGCTGGGTGCCCCTTCCACCACCAACCCTTCCCACTTCTCTCCCTCCCTTCCCCCTCCCAGGTCAGCTCCTCCTCAGTCTCCGCCATGCTCTTTCCAGCCCCCCGCCCCCACTCACCTTCTCTGCACTCAGGACCCCACCCCCTCCCGGCATCTCCCTTTCATTTTCCTGATCCCGGTCCACCCCGCCTCTGCTCTGAAAATGGACAGGTGCGCGTCCAGATTTGGGGCCACCTGGGCTGTCAGCTCCCCTGCGGAGGCAGAGCCCAGGGCCTTGATTTTGGCACTGTGTTCTCAGCTCGGTGTACATGTGCATCTCACCAAGCCTACAGCCTTTCTGGGTCAGGGGGCTGGCCCTTGACTCTGAGGTCCGGAGCCTCATGTAGGAGCCGCGATTCACTCTCCACCCCTCCCTGCAGACGAGGCCGTCATGACCCTGGGCAGAGCGGGCTGCTGGCATCACTGGTGCCGGTGGGGTAGTCAGGTCCCCAGATCCTCCTGCTTGGCTGACAGCCAGGCCAGGGTAGAGGCAGGAGGTGTGAGCGTCTACATTCGTGGAGGTGAGTGGGGGCAGGAGGGCCAATAACCCCCTGGGGATGCTGTGGAGCCCCAAGGCTACGGAGAAGATGGTGACCCCAGACTTTGCTTCTCTTGCAGGTACACAGGCGAAGGGACCCCCAGCAGAGCCACCTCTGACCCTCCTCCCCTGAAGGGGCAGCCCTCGGATGAATGTCACGTGCCTTCCTGTGACCTGAGGGATGAGGGTCTCTGTCTGTTCACAGGCCAGGCCGGAGAAGGGTGGTCCATCTTGGAGCTGCTGCCCCCTAGAGGATGCAGGCTGACACCCGGCCTATGTGCTGGGGGTGGGGGTGGGGGGTGCTCCATGAGGCCAGCAGGGTCTCTGCATCTGCTTAGTCACCTGAGCACAAAGGTCAGTGGGCATCATGGTACAGCAGCCTAAGGAGCCGTCGACCAGCTCGAAGGACCTCTACAAAACCAGAGCACCTTGGAGGTGGAGTGTCAATGTACGGTGGGTGGGGCCAGGCTTCACTTGTGCATGGGAAGGGCAGTGGGCAGAGGCGGAGCATCCAGGGGACCAGGACTGGGTGGTCAGGCCCAGGCCAGCAGCCAAGCGTCTGGCTGGTCTGCTTTGAGCCAGGATGTGCCTCAGGGGACAAGGCAAACTGGACCAGACTCGGGCCTTCTTTCTCCCTGTGACTGTAGCATTTGGGTGCCCAAGGGGCAGCTGAGGGATCTGGACTGACCTGGGGCCAAACTGTGAAGGTGGCAGCATTGACTTCGATGCCCCTTTCTTAGCCTGCAAGTCCTGGCTGCAAGGTCACCACCTCCTGGAAGCCTCCCTTGAGCTCCCCAGGTAGAACAGTCTTTCACCCCTCCTGTGACTACCTTGTAGTCTCTCTCACTTTTATTTCAATACTTATTGCATAGAATTACAACTCTTTTTCCCTCCAGCCTGTCATTCCAGATGGATTTGGGGCTCTTCCATGACAAATTCTACCAACCTGTCTCTGTGCCTCCCTGCCTGGCATCGGGCCAGGCCAGGGGGTGCTAAGAGTTTGTCAGATGAGTGAATGAGCCAGAGGACGAATAAATGAAGCATCCATCTCCCTTCTCCGACTTGGCTCTGTTTTCTCATCCCCCTTCCCTCCCATCAATCCCAGGTTGAATAAACCATGCTTCCCAGCCTGCTCAGGACGCAGAATCCTCACATCCGGTGCCCCATCCCCTGTGGCACTCAGCTGGCTTTCTCCGAGTGCGTCCCCTGCCACTTCATGTGGTTCATCCACTTGCTGCTGAGATATTAATGCACCTTAGGGGTCAGTGGAGACCAATGACTGTGCTGTTAATAGGGCAAAGCAATTCCAATTTCATGCCTACATGGGCTTCCCTCTATTAAAGCAAAGAGAGGGAACAAATCCTTTTTTATTCTTTCCAGAAAACAGTCAAAGTCATTGTGTGACAGAGGCTTCCGTAGAATTGCTGGCAGGAGACAGAGGGGGCAGGAGGCTCCTGTGAGGCAGAGCAGGGCTTTGGAGAAGCAGGAAGTAGGTTAAGGAGGCAGTTGGTACTGTGTAGTTGCTGTCTGCTGATCCAGCCTGGATGTTTATGCTGATGACTCTCTGAGAGCCTTCTATACTTGATAATCATTTGCTTCAGTGTTGCCATGAACTTGAAAAAGGTGGATATGCTAATAGTCATCGAATGAATAGATCGTTTATTTGTTATATTTTTAGAAGAGAAATCGCTGTGAGAAGTCATTCGGGCTTCCCAGATTAAATGAGAGTATGTGCCATGGAGGATGGGAAGCCAAGATGCTAGACAGTCAAGTTCAGAAAGTGAGCTGCTATAGATGGCAGAAACGGCCCCAATCCTGCCTCCTCCTGTACCCACACGTTCTGCTATGTGTCTCTGCAGCTCTACCATTTTCTTCACCCCTTGGATCTGGGCTGAATTTATGACTTGCGTTGGCCCCCCCGAAAATGTAACAGAAGTAACAGAGTGCAAGGTCCCCAAGGCCACAAGAGAGTTTGTATGTTTCCGCTCTCTTGCATCTCTGTCTTCACCAAGCTCATCTGCTGAAGGATAAGAGACCATAAGGGGCTGAGCTGAGTGATCCCAGCAAAGGCCCCTGGGGACCAGCCAGTCCCCAGCTGACTCAGCAGCTGACTTAGATGCAAGAGGGAGCCGACCTCCATCGGCCAAGCCTGGCCCGGACCAGCTGCTGACCACAGCCTAATGAGAAATAATAAACCACTGTTGTTTTAAGCTACTGCGTGGAGGGGATGTTCATTATACAGCGTCATTGCAGCAATAGATAACTGATACAAGAGCCCCGTGACAGTGTTCCTATTTAATCAGCAGCATTCATCACACCGCTTGGCCCAGGGTGAGTGGTTACTAAGTATTTGTGGAGTAAATTTATGTGCTGTCAGAAGCACTGATATAACAACTTGTCCTTCCCCTAAAGATACACTAAATTGTCCTTCCTCAAAGCCTTTCCTTGTGTTCTTCTCTGTCTAGAATATTCTCCATTCTCTGCCTGGTGAAACTCTATTTTTCTTCCAAAGTTCTGTTCATATATCATCTGTTCTTTTTGGTCTCCTCTGACATGCCCCCCTCACCACCACCACGGAGGGATGAATCTCTGCCACCCTAATCTCTAGAGCACTGGGGGGTTCTGTGTGGAATACTCACCGTAGCTTCAGGTTCCTGGGTTAGTTGGATAAATGTTCTCCCCTCCCTGGGCTGTGAGCTCCTTCAGGGTGCAGAGCCTGGCCCTTAGCAGGTCCTTGGGGTGGGAGGGTGCTCATTCATTCATTCACTCACTCATTCATTCACTTAATAGTTGTTGAGCATCTGCCATGTGCCAGGTTCCGGCCTAAGCGCCGAGGACACAGAAGTGAATGGTGTCGGTGTGGCCCCCACCAGCTGACATACTGGCCAAGGGTAAGGGAAAGACTGTCAGTAAATAAGTAGATAGGGAAAGCACCTGGCAGTGACACGGCGTATGAAGAGCATGAAACTGAGGATGGCATGATGAAGAGAGGGGCACAGTGGTCAGGTAGGTGTCTCCAAGGAGGTGATAGCTAAGCTGATATCTAAATGGAAAGGAGGAGTCAGCCCTGCAAAAGTCAGAGCAAGAGAATAGAGAATTCTAAGCAGTGGAAACAGGCAGAGCAAAGGTCCTGGGGCAGGAATGGGCTTGAAGAGTCTGAGGAATGTGAAGATGAGTATGAATGAGGAGAGGAGAGGAGAGGGGAGGGGAGGGGAGGGGAGGAAAGACAGAGAGAGAGAGAGAGAGAGAGAGAGAGAGAGAGAGAGAGAGAGAAGCCCAGAGCGTACGAATGAGACAAGTCTGCAGGTTGAGTTACATCCTGTATGACTTGTAATGGGTTTGAATTTATTTCCTGTGTCTTCACCTGTTTGGGCTGCTATACCAAAATACCCCAGACTCGGTGGCTTAGAAACAACAGAAATTTACTTCTCACAGTTCTAGAGACAGGAAGCCAGCGTGGCTGGGTTCTGGGGGAGCCCTCTTCCAGGTTGTAGATTGCTAGCTTCGTGCTGTGTCCTCCCGCGGTGGAAGGGGCGAGGGAGATCTCTGGGTTCTCGTTCACAAGGGCATTAATCCCATTCACGGGGGCTCCACCCTCATGACCTCGGCATCTTCCCAAGGCCCCATCTTCTAATAGCATGGCATTAGGGGTTAAGTTTCAGCATGTGAATTTGGGGGGAACACACATTCGATCTACAGCAGATGGGAAACTACTGGAGGGTTCTGAGTTGGAGGGCACCACAGAATGGCTTATGTTGGGAAGGATCTCTCTGGCTGCTGTGGGGAGACTGGATTATTAGGGGTGCAAGAAGGCAATCTGAAGACCACACAGAGGCCATTCCCAGGTGACAGGCAGCTTTGTGTAGGGTGGTGGCAGCGGAGAGGGGGAAGTGAGTGAATTCAGGATGAGTGTGAGAGTACACTCGACACATCGTTGTATTGGATGTGGAGGGATGAAGGAAAGAGGTGATAAAAGAGGTAACAGCTAAATGTTGGACCTGGTTGGCTGGGTTGATGGCAGTTCCACTTCCTGAGAAGGGAGAAGGGCATGTTTTGCAAGGGAAAACAAAAGTTGGGTTTCAGCACCGATGGGTTTGGCTCAGCGGTTAGAGCATCAGCGACCCTTTGGTCTGAGGGTTCAATTCCTAGTCAACGGCAGGTACCTGGTTCCAGGTTCAATCCCCGGCCCCAGCTGGGGTCATGCAGGAGGCAACCAATCGATGTGTCTCATTCATATTGATGTCCCCCCTGCCCCCCTCGCTTCCACTCTATCAAAAAATCGATGGAAAAATATCCTCGGATGAGGATTAACAACAAAAAAAGTTGGGTTTCAGCCTCGCGAAGTTGGAAATGCAATTAGATATTCAGTGGGGAAAGGGAAAACAATAGGAAGTTGGAGTCCAAGATTTGGGAGTCAAGGAGGAAGTTAACTGAACTGGTCGCCCAGGCCCTGACTTGGGCAGAGACAAAGGGGCTGGGATCACAGCAAGAGGGTGGAGCCTCTGCTTACTTCCCGGCCTGGTGTGTCTGGGCCTGGAGTTTGTGGGGCATGGGTCCCGATCCCTCAGGACATCTGCACGGACTGGGAGAGGCACAGCGGGCTCAGTGAGGTCCCGTGTCCCCGGCCGGGAAGGGAGAAGCCCGGGGCACTCTGGTGCAGCAGAGGGGGTGAGGGCCCTTCCTCCCAGCCCTCCCGCCCCTGGCTACTCCGGCCTGTGCCTCTCCAGGGCGGACACCGTGCGCTGTGTTCACCGGGGCACACGGGACGACTTGGTTTCCAGCCTCCCTTGCAGTTAGGTAGGGGCCATGTGCCTACTTCTGGTCATGGGACGTGGGCGGAGGTGATCTATGTTACCACTAGGCTTGGCCCCTAAAAATGTCCTGTGTCAGCCCAGCCAGTGTGGCTCAGTGATTAAGTGTTGACCCATGCACCAAGAGGTCGCTGGTTCGATTCCCGGTCAGGGCACATGCCCAGGTTGTGGGCCCGATCCCCAGTGGGGGGCATGCAGGAGGTGGCCAGTTGATGTTCTCTCTCATTGATGGTTCTCTCTCTCTCCCTCCCTCTCTCCCTAAGAATTAGTAAAGGAAAAGGAAAAAAAAATTTTTTATGTTCTGTGTCATTGTATGAGTTTCCTGTCGTTGCTGTAAGGAATCACCACAAAGTCAGTGACTTAAACCAGTGCACGTGTGTTTCCTTGGAGTCCCGGAGGTCAGAGGTCTGAAATGAACCCATGGTGCTGACGTGCGGCAGGGCCGGTTCCTCCGGGGGCTCCAGGGCAGGGTCCGTTTCCCGGCCTCGCTCAGCGTCTGGAGGCGGCCTGCCTTCCTTGGCTGGGGGCCCCTCCGCCCACCACCCCATCTGTCTATTGTTTCTCGCCCCCCCCCCTTTATAAGGCCCCTTGTGATCACATCAGGCTCACACAGATGATCCAGAACCATCTCCCCGTCTCAACATCCCGAAATGAATCACAGCAGCGACATCGACTTTGCCACGTGAGGTCGCCTGTTCACAGTTCTGGGATGAGACGTGGCCATCTCTGGGGTGGCCGTGCTCTGCCCGCTGCCGTGATCCCACGACTCTCCTTTTGCCTGCCCCGGAGAAGACTCTACGCCACAGGTCCCAGCTGGTGCAGCCACGAGGCGAGTGAGGACGGCCTGGTCCGCCTTGGCTTTTCGCAGCCAAAAGCGACATTTTACCGTGCGAATGTGTGAGCCCCTGCAGCGTAGCCAACTCCGTCCCATCCGCACATAACGGTATTCCACGGGCTCTCCCTGGTGGCCTCCGTCGTGGCCACAGCTCCGAGGCCAACCCCACCCCTCCCAACGACTCACCTTTCCCTCAGAGCTAATACGAAATGGCATCGGGGATCCAGTGGCTGAGTAGAAGCTCGGCAACCTCCACCCTGACTTACATGTGACCTCGCTTGAGGGTGGTCTTGGCCTTGGACCTGCTTTGGGCAGAGGCTTCAAGGGTGGGTTCATCGTTTGGGTTTTTCCTCCACATCTGCTGCTACCCTTAGAGGATCACAGCCCCTTTAGCCGGGGCCCCAGAGCAAACATCCCCAGAGGAGACCTGAGCCCAACCCACAGCCTGGAGTCTGCCCAGCGACTGGTCACCTGGGGCAGAGGTGCCCACTGAGCCCAGGCTGGGTCGGCTTTACCATTCCTCCTGCCCCGGAACGTGGTCAGACCCGCTCGCTGTTGCAGGCCACGGAGATGGGGTCGGTTTGTTCTGCAGCATCACTGTGGCAGCAGCTGACCGGTGCGCTTGGCCCTGAGGAACCGTCCCTTTCCCGAGGGTCTCTGCCACTCCCCGCAGGTGGCTGTAAGGACTTGGGCGAGACGATGAGGTGCGTCTCCACCCCGCGCCCTTCGTCACCTCCTCGGCCCCAGTGCCCGTCCGGATGGCAGATGCCAGGTGGTGCCCAGTGGCCACAGAACAAATGAAGAACACAGAGCCGCACACCCAGGTGGGGAAAATCGTTCTGTTTGTTTTAATTAAACCGACTGAAGAAGCCAAGACACAGACCGAAAGAGACTAAGAACAAGACTGGAAATAGTTTAGAAAAAAAATGAAAAGCGACCGCAGGGTGTCAGCGCCGGAGGGGGTGGTGGGGCCGGTGGGGCCTTCACGTCAGCTCCAGGACCACTGTCAGGACGAGCACCAAGGGGAGCCGGACGCCAGCAGGGCCAGAAGCGGAACCTGTGGGGAGCAGGGGGCGGGTCAGAGCCTGCGGACCCCCGTGTGGCTTTCCGACGGCCCGGGGGGTGTGCAGCCTGGGATGGCAAGAGGCCAGCTCCGCCACCAGTGCCGCCTCGTGTGACCCCTTCCTCGCCCGGGCCTGCTGGCTTGAGGTCAGGCTCCCTGGTGGTCACCAGGACCCTCCAGCAGGGACCGGGTCTGGGGCCTCCACTGTGAATGGTGAGATGGGCCCAGTGTGGGAACAGGAGGGCTGGTGAGCCTGGGGCAGTGTCTGGGTCCCTCGGGGTGTTCCCAGGTTAGGGGGGAAGCCTGGAGAGGACAGTATGGGGGTCCCCACAGAGCCATCTATCTGTGCTCCCAACTGCCCTACAGAGTGTCCGGGGCCCCAGAACACAACCCCGCGGTCAGTGCTGGGCACGTCTCCTTGGGGCCAGGGCAGCGGAGTGCTGAGTTGGAAACACCAGACAGGTGCTGGTGACGCACTTAGTCACTGGAAATCCTTGCCGCTGTTTTGGGGTGCAGAGCCCCCTTCATGGTCTCTGTGCCCACTCCTGACTGTCTCTGACCCAGACTCTGTGACCTAGAGGACAGTCTCCTGCCTGGGACTGGAGGGGGGGGCAAGGGTAGGCAACTCGGAGGTTTGGGGACCAGAGCTTCCTGGAGCCTCGGAAATCACACGTTGCAGCAAGAAGCTCCAGGGGTGGAAACTCACCACGTTCCTCCGTTCCTCTCGGCACGTTTGGGTTTTCTGTGGGCGGGGGGAAAGAGAACCGGAGTGAGTGGCTGCGGGATGCAGGGAAGGAACGCCCTGTCCGCCATCTGTCAGTGCGTCCGCACCTCTGCGGGCTGAAAGTCAGCCCTGACGCACAGATGGGGAAGTGGAGGGACGCGGAGTCGTTTGCCCGAGGCTGCCCAGCTGCTCAGTGCTGGGCCTGGGATTTGAACCCACAGAACTCTGGTTTGCCCTGCTGAACTCCAGTGCCCCCCCACCCCCCACCATGAGGCACCATCTCAGGGCAAATTTAAGGGACGCGGGCCCTTTCCGCTCCCTCCTCCTCGGGGCAGTGTCAGCCAGGGCCCGCCCCTCCCGGCCCCCGTGGGGTGCAGCGTACCGAACACGATGAGCCGGGTGTGGGTGTCGGTGGAGCCCAGCGGGTTCTGGGCTGTGCAGCGGTACATGGAGCCGTTGAGCTCGGCGGGAACCCGCTCCAGCACCAGCTCCTTCCCGTCGAACTCGGTGCTGCCGTCCAGCAGGCGGCTCCCGACCCGCGTCCACGTGAACATGGGCTCTGGGAAGACCTCGTTCTGCGGGCCAGAGCAGGGGAGAGCCTGTCACCGGGGGAGCCACCTTACCTGAGCGGGAAGGGGTCAGAGCCATGGCCTGGCCAGGCCCAGCGACACGTCCTCATCTGATGGGTTGGGGGGCTCCCTGGAGCAGCAGGCGGAAAAGGACTCCAGGGCTGGAAAGAAGGTCCATGTCCACCAGGAATGTCTACTCCGCGTTCTAGACGGGAAAGCGAACAGGCAGCTACCTCTTGCCATTTCTCCTCGACACCAATTTTGCCACCACACAGATTAGCAGACTGAGGCCCGCTGGCTGGGCTGGAGGTCAGGGGAGGGTCCCCGAGCATGCTGCCAGGGATGCCAATGCCTAGCGGGGCCCCTCTCACGCTCGCCACCCTCCCAGTGCTCAGAGAGAGGCCAACCTGAAATCCATGGACCAGAATTCTCACTGTGTCCCCGACCCGGGCTCTGCTGGGAGTCATCATGATTTTGGGTCCTTTGGGGGCAACTGTAGAAAGAGGAAGGGCAGGTCAGAGAGGTATATATGTACGTATGGGGGAGGGGAGACTGGGCAAGGAAAGGAGGGGCAGGGGAAATGGAACAGAAAGTCCAGTCCAGTGCCAGGATGCCCATTCATTCATTGGTTCGTTCATTCATTGGTTCATTCATTCATTGGTTCGTTCGTTCATTGGTTCATTCATTCATTGGTTCGTTCGTTCATTGGTTCATTCATTCATTCATTCATTCCGCCTGCCTGTGTTCATTCACACACATTCCCCCAGCACCTGCAATGAACCAGGCTCCAGCTGGGACCTGGGGATTCAACGGTGTACAGAGCATGGTCTCTGCCCTCGGTGGACGAGGTGCGGGGGAATCACTTTCCCTTGGGTCTCTGTCCTCCCTTACATCCTTCTCTTCCTTAATCCTTCTTCAAAGCCCCCTTACATCTCTGAGCCGGGGAGACAAGACGCCCAAGGGCATTGCTATCCTGTGAACAGACGACGTCGGATGGACGAGCCACCGGGATCGCTGGGTTCATCCCCTCAGGTGTTAGACTAGGAAACCGAGGCCCATGGGTAACAAGGGGGTCACCACAGAGCCCGTTTTCCACATGTCCTCACTTTCAGGCCAGGCCTCCTTCCCCCAGAATCATTAACTCACTCATTCCTTCTTTCAACAAGTCATCATTGAGCCAACCACGTGCCAGGCGCTGGGGCAGGGCTGAGACACAGTGGCGAGCCAACCCAGTGCCTGCTGACCGGAGCCTGCAATGTCGCCGGGGAGACGTCTGAACGCAAACAAGTACGTGGACAAGAAGCCATCAGGAAGTGTAGCACTGTGCACAGAAGCAGACCACGGGGGAGTGGTGGTCAGTGTCTCTTCGAAGGCGGTGACATTTCAGCTGAGATGTGTAGCTCATGGGGAGGGTCCCAGGCGGAGGCCAAGGCATAGCACCGAGGCCGGAGGTCAGGGGGCAGTGGGGTGGGGGCTGGGACAGATTTTATAGAGCCTCTTGGGCTGGAGGAAGGCCTTAGGGTTTTGATCAAAGTGCCAGGCTCTGAGCCACTCTCTGTGGACACCTTCCAGGATTAGCAGAGGAGAAAAGCTGTCCCCAGGTCTCGGGGCTGGCCTGGGTCCTCCTCCATCTGCCCTGCCTGCTCCCCTCGCCTCTCCTTCCCTCTCAGACTCTTGGAGCAGAAATCAGGGCAGCTGGCAGATGTGGGTGGTCTCCCAGGCCCTGCCAACTTCATTCTCTGAGAAGGAGACCAAAGGACTATTAATTAAATCACAAGCAAGACATCTGAAGTGCCACCTGGAGCCGGCGGGAGCCTCGGTGTGAAGAGCGGGGCCTGCTCTGAGGCGGAGGGGGGCAGGGACGCGATGCTCGTTTCCGCGTTGCGTCCCCAGAGCAAGAGAGGGGTCCTGGCCGGGAGTCGGAGAGCAGGTTCTGCTCTATTCTGTGTGCCTAGGACCAGTCGCTTTCCCTAAGCGCAAAACGGGAGCAGTGATGACAGCCAGTGTCCATCCATCACCCGGATGTCAGGAATGTCAGGAGGGGGAGGGTCGAGGGTGACCTTTGTCAGGGGCGCATGAAGCATGATCTCATTTAACCTCCTGACCTTTTGTGATTGTCCCCAAAAGGAGACAAGGCTTAGGGGGCCCAAGTCACTTTCCCGCCTTCTTTAATAACACTCAGGCTCCGTGTGGGTGGTCTGTAGGGGGGAGCACAGCGTAGGGCAGGCAGTGTGGCCCTGGGCTGTTCTGTCCCTTTCTGTCTTGCCGGTCCAGCTGCAGCCAGCAGAGGGCTCGGGAGGGCACCCCTGGGTGAGCCCCTGGAGGACAAGGTTCCTCTTCTGGGTCAGATTCCTCACCACCCTGTTTTCTAACAGCCCCATCTACCTCCTTCGGGCTTGGGCCTGAGCATGCAGATCCCAAGAGGAGAGGGACGTGACATTTATCAGGTGTCTAACATGCACTACAGGACTGTCACCCCCCTTCTGGTGCTGAGAGGCAGGTTACCATAAAGCCCCTGTGCAGGCTATAAAACTGGCCCTACGGAGGGCAGTGGCTTGCCCAGTGTCACACACAAGGAAGTGGCAGAAACAGGACTTAGTGCCATGCATGTCTTCAGAGGGAAGCCAGGAGCCCAGGGGTGGAGAAGGAGAGCTGATACCTTCTTCCACTGAGTAGCCAGACCCCTGCCCCTGAGGCCTGAGCTGAGGTTCCTGGAGGCTCCTATGGAGCAGACCCTGAGGGACAGAGCGGAGCAGGCGGGGGTCTGCTGCCTTCACTTCTCTAAGCTCCATCCTAGCAGCTGCTGACCAACAAGGGCCCTTGCAGCAGATGGCCAGGCTGGTCGCGATTACCCGTGTACTTCCACCAGCATCCTGAAACCCACTGGCAGCTGCTGGCTGTCCACCCGGCCCCCTGCCTGCTCCTAGAACACACGCTGAGAGTACCCGAAGGAATGTTCTCAGCCCCCAGGCTTTCACCCCTCTCAGTCCCGGACATACAGAGAGAAGGGGGCTCGGAGACCCAGGACTGAGGCCCAGCCTTCCACTCTCTGGCTGCATGAGTCAATTCAGCTTCTTGGGCCTCAGTTTTCTCACCTGTAAATGGGGAGAGTAGGCTACCACCTTATTGGAGGAGTTGCTCTGAAATGACAACGGGGGAGAGACAGTAACGTGCAATGTACGGTGGTGTGCTTCTGCTCAGGGAAATGCAAGAGACTGTAGTTATGTAAGCTGCCCTCCACTGCTCCTGAGCATTTTGCTGCAAGGACAGACTTGTGAGAGCTCACGGAGGAGTCTCTCGGCTTCCCCCAGGAGTGCGGCGGGTTCACTAGGACCATCACTTACCCACCCACCCACTCATCCATTGATACATTTATCCATCCATCCATCCTTCCATCATCTCATCCCATCCATCCATCCTTCCATCATCTCATCCCATCCATCATTCCATCATCTCATCCCATCCATCCATCCATCCTTCCATCCTTCCATCATCTCATCCCATCAAACCATCCATCCTTCCATCCTTCCATCATCTCATCCCATCAAACCATCCATCCTTCCATCATCTCATCTCATCAAACCATCCATCCTTCCATCATCTCATCCCATCAAACCATCCATCCTTCCATCCTTCCATCATCTCATCCCATCAAACCATCCATCCTTCCATCATCTCATCCCATCAAACCATCCATCCTTCCATCATTCCATCATCTCATTCCATCCTACCCATAAACATACCAGTCTACTCACTAACCTATTCATTCATCTGCTCTCCATCTAGTCCTTCATTGTATACCCAATCTATGCCGATCATTATGCAGGGCAATGTTGAGGATACAATGATGAATGGCAACAGTAGCTTCTATTACTTTGTCACTATGCTAAGCACTTTCTATGCATTACCTTATTTAATCTTCACAATCCAGAAAAGTATTAATTAACCATTATTAAACAAGTGCTTATTAAGTAATATGTTAGGGATTATTCTGAGCCCTGTATCATGTGAACATAGCAGGTAAAAATCTTGTCCCTACACAATTTAAATTCCAGTGGGGGAATCCAAGAAATAAGGAAATATACAATATACTTGTAGACAAAAATAAATCTGATGCCAGAAAGCAAAGCAAGGTAAGGAGTTGGTGGGGCCAGGAGGAAGAGGCTGTTTGAGATAGGGTAGAAGATTTGAGGAGAAGATTTGAGCAGAGACCTGAATGAAGGAGGGATGGAGAATATCAGGGCGAGATTTTCTAAGCAGAAAGGAAAGCCAGTGCAAAGTCACAGAGGTGGATCTGAGCTGGACGTACTCAACGAAGAGTAAGGAGGACCCTGTGGCTGGAGCAGATTGGGCAGAGGGGAGCGAGAGATGAGCACCACTGGGATCTGGTTTTAAATGTGACAGCAGTCACATGGCGAACACACTGTTCTTAAGTACACAATCTGATGAATCTTAATAAATAGGAAAGTCTGTGCAACTACCATCCCCATCCAACTCCAGAGCACCCCAATCCCTCCAGGAGGTTCACTTATGCCTCCTTTCAGTCAATTTCCACTCTCCATAGGTAAACACTGCTTTGATTTATATCACCAGAGACTTGTTTTATGTTCTAGAAGTTCATATAAATGGAATCTTGCAGTATGTACTCTTTGCTGGCTTCTTTCACTCTGCATGTTTTGGGTTCCATCCACATTGTTGCGTGTAACAGGAGTTCATTAATTTGTATCGATAATTAGTTCATTGTAAAAATATACCAAAATTCTTTCACCGATTTTCCTAATTATGGATATATGCCTTTCTCACAGTTGTTGTTATGGATAAAGCTGATGTGAACATTCGTGTTCGAATCTTTGCGGATGTATGTTTTTGATTCTCCAGGGTAAATACTTAGGAGTAAAATGAGTGGATTGTAGTGTAGGGGTATATCTACCTTTGTTAAGAAGCTGCCAGTTTTCTGAGCAGTAGTACTATTTTATACTCCCACCAGCAATGGATGAGGGTTCTGTTGTTCTGTGCCTGTGCCAACTTTTGGTATTGTCAATCTCTTCAATTTTAGCCATTCTGGTGGTTGTGAAATGGTAACTCAGTGAGGTTGTAGCCTTCATTTCCCTGATGACTACTGATGTTATGCACCTTTCTAAATACTTATTGGTCATTTGTAGATCTTCTTTTTAAACATAGTTGAGTAGCCTTGTTATTATTAATCTGTAATTATTTATATAGTCTGGATACAAATCTTTCATCATATATCTGCAGTTGCAGTATTTTCTCTCAGTTTATGGTTTGCCTTTTTATTGTCTTAAAGTTTGTCTTCTTATGAGCAGAAGATTTGAATTTTAAGTCCAACTGACCAATTTTCAGTGTTTCATTCAGTGCTTGCTGTGACCTCTTTAAGAAGTCCTCGCCTACCCCAGTATCACAAAAGCATATTTCTATGTTTTGTTCTAGGAGGGTTTTACAGTGAGGTCTAAGATTCATCTCAAATTAAAGCTGTGTGTATGCGAGATAAGGGTCCAGGTTCATTTCTTCCTCATTTCTGTCCAGTCGATCCAGGGTCATTTGTTAAAAAGACTTCTCTATCCCCATTGAACATCCCAGGGTCCTTTGTCAAAAATCAATTGAATCTATATATGAGGGTCTATTTCTGGACTCCATTCTGTTCTATCAACCTATTTGTCTACCTTTCGAGGGCTTGGGGTAGGTGTGCATGTGATTCATGATCTGGTTTACGGTTTAGATGGATCAATCGGGGTGAAGAATGGAAGAGGTCACATGGGAAAGCAGAAGGATCAGTCTGCAGGCTGCTGTAATCATCTAGGCACGGACCGATGGTGCCCTGGTTGGGTGGTCAGAGAGGAAACCATGAGAAGTGGTAGACGTAGGACATATTCTGGTTGAGTTGCCAGGGCTTGGTGATGGCTTGGATGTGGGATGTAAGATAAGAGCGGGGAAAGTGGGTGACCCCAGGGTTCTGGTTTGCTCAGTGGGAAGAATGTAGTTTTCATCTACCGAGATGGGTTCTAGGACCCAGGTGGGCATCTGACTTCTTGGGGGAGGAGCAGCATCTGAGTAGGGGAGCGCACCCCGGGCAGAGGGGATGGCAAAGGGCCATCATGGGGAGACAAGCCCTGACCCTCACGGCCTGATCTTCAAAGTACTTATCAGATTCTGTGCCCAAGGTCATCTTGTCCACCCCCGTCCCACTCCCACGCCCCAGTGTAGGTGCCCTGATTGTGTGCGGTGCACACTCTCACTCAGGACCCCTCCGGCTCACACCACTTTCCACTGGTTCTCACCACAGCCCCACCAGGCAGACTGCAGAACACAGTGGTTAAGAACATGGGCTCTGGGTTCACACAGACCTGGCCGGGTGACCTACGGGGAGTTACCCTAAGCCCGGTCCCCTCACTTATAAAATGTGAATAATGATAGCATCTCACTGCCTCGTGGAGTCCCTGCCCAGTAGCAAGGAGATACGGTGGGAAAGCATTTTCCACAGAGCCTGGCCCCGGGCACATGCTCCAAACCTTTATGAGGTTACTCTTGCTGCCTCCATTCAACAGCTCAGAAAACTGAGGCGCAGAGACCTGAGGCCTGAGATCTCACCAGCTGACAGCAGCTGAGGTAGGACTGGGCGCCAGCCCAGGGGTCTCTTTACTCACCCACCCTATTTGGCCTCTTCACCATGGTGGCCCTGCTGTGTCCCTCTCCCCACCTCCCTGGTGTGCACACACGTCCTGCTGGCTTGGGGTGGCGGAGTGGAGGGGTGGGACCGGCGGCTGACAGCACCCTGTCACTAGAAGATATGGGCTGAAGCTCATCTTCCAGTAGCTTTGAATCCTTGTCTGGTCTCCCTTTTGTCATTCTTGGTTGGGGTGGACAGGGACCGTCCCATGGGAAGCCAGCGCTTGGCCAAGAGAGGCAGGTGGTAGCTTTCACGGGCGAAGCCGCCGGACAAAGGGATGAGGCTGCTCTGCCTCCCAGCCTGAGAGCGGACTGAGTCTTGAGGATGAGCCAGAAGGCACACGAGAAGGCTGGAGGGTCCAGAGCGAGGGGTGGAGGGAGGTGGGAGGGCTGGCTCTGGGTTGAGAGGGACCCAGCACCTAGCACGGGGCCTGGCCATAGCCAGTGCTCATGAAGTCTCCATGGAGTCATGAGCGAATGGTACCCGGGGGTGGGGATGGGAGGCTGGTGCTCACGACAAATGGATGCTATGAGGATGCACAGTGACAGGGCACACTGCCTGCCTTTGAATCCTCTCCAAGTTACCTCTGGCAGCTTATTTCACCTCCCTGGGGCTCAGTTACCTCATCTGTGATATGGGATGATACTAGCGCCTCAGTGAGTTATCATGAGGATTACCGATTGGGTAATTGAGTTACTGATTGCATTAATAGGAGACAAGCAACAGTCTGTGGTTTACAGTAGGTGTTCAGTAGACGTTAGCCTTAATTATTACTTTCTGTCTGGGCAGGTGGCCTGCGGGAATCAAAGGCCATTGATTCAGGGAACTAAGGCCATAGCCAGCCAAGGGTGTCTGCTCCAGGGCTGGTGTGTTCAGTGGTTGGCACCGTGGGAAGTGAAGAAAACACCACTAGAACTGGCTTGAAATCCTAGCTCTGCTACTTACAAGCTGGTGACTCAGGGACTCTTCCAACATGAGCCTCAGTTTTGCTCATCCCTAAAATGGAGCTCATAGTACATTTCTACTTGTGAGGAATAAATGAGGTAATCCTTGCAAATGTTCCTGGTGGTGTTTGGTGTGGCGTTGGTGCTGGATTTCCTGGCGGATCAGCTGAAAAAGAGAAGCCCTTTGGACCCTTTAACATAGGGTCCCGTCCTGACCCTCATCAGTCATTGCTATCTGTCCTCGGTCCCGAGGGTCTGGCTCTATGCAGTCCCCACCCCTGCAGGAGACACAGAGGACATGCCCAGGCATCGCGGGTTCCAGGAAGAGCTTCTGGGTGCTGCAGGCCCAAAGGGGTTCAGCAGAGAGAACCAGGGCAGGGTCAGTGTGCCCATCTCCCCACCCAGCCCCCGGTCAGTGCAAAAACTGGCTTGAGGGTCTCCGGTATTTCTGGTAGAGAGGATTCCACATGTCCCCTCTCTCTGCCGTGACTCAGCTGGGAGGAGATGTATAAGGGGGAGGTGTCAGATCTCAGGGAACTGCTCAGGGTGCCTCTTTGTGGAAAGAGGAGGCAGGTTCTCAGGCTGAGCTGGCCCTGGTCCAGTTTCCTGGTTGTGCCCACCTCCCACATCCCCACAGATGACAGGGTTGTCATTGTACTTGAAAGTGTAAGCCAGAGTGGTGTCTTCCCATGTCCTGTGTTCCTGACCCCAACCCGAGCCGGATCCAGCAAACCTCCCTGTGCTTTCCATGTTCCATTTTCAATATTGAAAACCTTCCATTTTTAAAATGTTTCTATTGGTTTTAGAGAGAGAAGAAGGGAGAGGGAGCAAGAGACAGAAACATCGATATGAAAGAGAAACATCCATCCATTAGTTGCCTCCTGTATGCACCCCAACCAAGGACAGAACCAGCAAGCTGGGCATGTGCCCTGATTGGAATTGAAGTGGAGACTTTTCAGTGCAAGGGATGATGCTCAACCAACTGAGCCACGCCAGCCAGGGCAAAACCCTCCCATGTCTTCTATCGCTGATGCATATTCTTGATCCTGATGGACCAAACTCCCACGACCTCTTGGGTTCCCGAGCCTACCCAGCAAACTCCCCTGGTCTCCCTGGAATCTCCCAAGTTCTCCCATCCAGCTCAGCAAACCTCCTTGAAAACCCAGACACTGCGCCTGACCCTGACTCCAGTTTGCTCCCTCTCCTTCCTATCTCCACGCTGGCCAGCAGCCCAAGGCTTCCCACCTGCTCCCTCTGCAAGGGGCCTCCAGAAGGGCACCCGCCAAGCCTTACCCAGCGTGACCTCTGCCTGCATGGGCATGGACAGTGCTGGATGCTTGACCTCACAGCTGAAGAGGGCTTCATTGTCGATCTGCGGGTTGAGCGTCCAGGTGAGCAGGGCTCGCACCTCCACCGTGCCATCACTGCCCGGGGTGTGGCTGTGTCGCAGGAAGTAGACAGGCTCGGAGCTGTGGACCCAGCGGGGGAACTCTCGGCTCACCACCGTCTCGGGGATGTTCTCGGTGGTGGGCTGGAGGAGGGTGCTGGGATCTGGGGTCAGGCCGCGGGAGGGGCGCTCCGTGTAGGGATGGCCACCCCGGTTCTCAGTGTCCATTAGGGACAGTGACCGCTGCACCTTGGTGTCATCCAGGTCACGGTGCAGGAGGCTGCGGAAGGGCCTGCTGTCCTGGAGGGGGCCGGAGCTTGCGGCGGGAGGCTCTGACAGGGGTACTGCCTCGATGGGCTCCCCATCTCTTTTGAAATAAACCTGAAATTCCAAGGAGGGTATGGGAAAGATTTAGTGCCAGTGCCCTGGACCTCCCAACAGGCTCTCAGAGGATATGGCTGCAGGAGCCTCCTCTTTCTGGTGTTCATTTCCGTCCAGCACCCCCAGACTGAGTCAGCTGGGTTCAGTGAGGACCCGCAGGCCCTGGTGGCGGAGCTCAGCCCATCTCCACCACTCACCGGCTGGTGAGCCTCATTGCTCCTAAGTTGTAGGGGGAATTGCACCCACTTCCTGAGCTGTGGGATCCTAGAAACAGTGAGCCCTCAGCAGGGCCCTGGACACAGCCTGGCAGCCACCTGGGCTCCGAGCGGTGGCCCGTGCCACCTGGGGAGAGCAGGTGAATGAGAGAGAAACGCAGGGGGCTGGGATTACATGAGACGTCAGAAGAATGAGGACAGGATCGCTGTGCAGGTTTTGGAGACGAGGCAGGACACAGGTGCGTGTGTGGGCGGGAGCTGGGAGCGGGGAGAGCTGCTGTCTTCTGGCTTCTCTTCTAGTGAGGAATTCGAGTTTAGAGAGGCGGCATTTAATTTAATTTGCTGTCTTTTTATTTTGGTACAGGCACCCAGAGGCGTGTGGGGATTGGGTGTATTTTTAATAAATCAGATAAATAAATAGATGGAAGACAGGGAGCGTGAAGGGAAGCAGCTCTCAGGCCTCCGGTGCGGGTGGGGGAGGGCAAGGATGGGGCCAGGGAGGAGGGTACGCGGGGGAGGCGGGGCTGGCAGAGGCGGGGGAGGCGGGGCTGGCAGAGGCGCGGGGGAGGCGGGGCTGGCAGAGGCGGGGGAGGCGGGGCTGGCAGAGGCGGAGGAGGCGGGGCTGGCAGAGGTGTGGGGGAGGCGGGGCTGGCAGAGGTGCGGGGGAGGCGGGGCTGGCAGAGGCGGGGGAGGCGGGGCTGGCAGAGGTGCGGGGGTGGGCACCGAATGCGCAGCGCTGGGAATCTGTCAGTTTACAGCACCAGTGAAGAAGAACCTCGTATGCACATAATAGCCTGCTTTGGAGGTTTTTCTTTCTTTCTTCCTTTCTTTTTTTGAAAAGTGCTTCAAAAGCACATTTGTAATTTATATCAAAGATTTTTTTCAAATTCTGACCTGGCAAACTAAGATGCCTAGAATGTTGGGAGATGAGGATCAGCTATATATATGTATATATGTTTTTCACTACATACTTTTGAAAGTTTTATTGCCTTGTCTTAGATGGCAGAGGCAGGCAGGCTGGGGGAGGGGGTTTTCTCCACAGCCCCAGGGCTGTGAGGAAACTTTCTTTGGGCCCTTTGGAAAAGGAGTTTTTCTTTGGGGAAAAAGACCAGCTTCCTTGATTTTAGGGAGGCCAGACCTCCGTATGGGCTCCAAAGGAGGAAAACTTGGAGCCATGAACTGCTCCCACCAATAATGGCTTTGAAGGTGCCTATTCAGCTGTCTCCTTGGGCATACAGGTGTGGGCGGAGGGGGATGGGCCTCACCAGAGGCTCTTTTCTGAACACCTAAATAGTGCCCCACCTGAGCCTCTGCACACCTGCCCACTGCCCCACCTGGGCCTCTGCACACCTGCCCACTGCCCCACCTGGGCCTCTGCTCACCTGCCCACTGCCCCACCTGGGCCTCTGCACACCTGCCCACTGCCCCACCTGGGCCTCTGCACCCCTGCCCACTGCCCCACCTGGGCCTCTGCACCCCTGCCCACTGCCCCACCTGGGCCTCTGCACCCCTGCCCACTGCCCCACCTGGGCCTCTGCTCACCTGCCCACTGCCCCACCTGGGCCTCTGCACACCTGCCCACTGCCCCACCTGGGCCTCTGCTCACCTGCCCACTGCCCTGTCTTGGGTCTTTCTGCACCTGTTTACTGCCCTGTCCTGGGCAGCTGGGTGAGCTGGCCTGGGTCCCCAGGTGACCCCACTGGACCATGCCTGTGAGACAGTCAGAGTCTGGAATGTCTGGCCTCCCCATCTTGAACTCTAACCCTACCTATTGACCCCTCACTGATCCTAGGAACTCTCTGGGTCAGGAAAGTGCTATACAAGGTCAACGTTGGAAGGGCCCAGGGAGCACACAGCCTGCAGGTTCTCAGTATGTCTCCATGGAACCCTAAGGTGTAGAGGAGCTTCATGGAGTCCCCGTTCCATCATGACCACTGTGGGTGACTCTGGAGATGTCCCTTCCCCTCTCCGGGCCTCATGTGCCTGCATCCTGCTTAGTAACTGGGGTGAGCACGAGGCTGGTCTCCCCTAAAAACCACTCCCACTGTGCAGTTCTAGGATCCCAGGGTCCAGCAGAAGTGGGGGTTCCTAGCGCTGGGAGATGGGAAGCAAGAGTGACACATAGATGCCTGGGCAGGTCAGCTGAGTGGGCAGGGTCAGACCAAGGCAGATGGGGCAGTTGACTTCTGCAGACCACACCCTCTCTCCTTCTTTTCGGAGTGGGTACCATGGTAACCCCTACAGCTGAACAAGCCACACCGAGGTTTGGCGGGTCGTCCAGCAGGGGCTGAGGAGGGACTGGGAACTCCAGGGGTACTCACCATGGGCGCTGGTTTCCCTCCAGACACGATGCAGACGAGCGTGAAGTTCTGGGCTTGGTAGCGGTTGAAGGGGGCTGGCGTGTCAGCAGCCACCACTTCGATGGAGGTAGGAGGAGCTACCCAAAAGGGAAGCACAAAAGGGAAAGGCTTAACTGGAAGATTCCGGAAGAATGCACCGCTCACCTACAATGGGCCAGGTCTCAGACTGAGTGCTGGGCAGGGGTGGGGGGCAATGGGTGCTCAACTCCAGAGGGTGCCACTGTCATCAACCAACTCGAGAATGATGTCCCTGCTGGGCACACAGAGAGGGCCCTGCCTTGCGGAGCTCGCAGCCTGATGGGTATGACAGCCGGAATCAATAGGTCACACAGTTAACGTGCTAAGTGTACCAGGTATCGGGAGGCGTGACAGTGTAAAGGGGCCCTGCCCAAGCCTGAAGAAGTGACACTGTGCCGTGACCCAAGGAAGCAGCGTGTGCGGGACAAGCATGACAGCTGGCAGGAACGGCATGTGCCAAAGCCTGGGGCTGGTTGGCCCAGGGCACGGGGATGGAGGCAGGCAATTCAAGGAGCCAGGGCAGTGTGGTGCCCAGTGTGGATGGGGAGATGTGCAGGGCACTGAACAGGACAGCTGATGGTGGGTCACCACTCACTGGCCCAGGTTCCTACTGGCTCGTGAAAGCCTATTGTGACATTCTCAGGAATTTTGGGAACCAGTTGTTAAACCACTACTAGCTTGAAATGGGCCACCGTGGGCATCTTTACGCCATGGAAATCGGCCACAGCCACAGATCAGGGCTTTCTGGCTTGTGTGTTCCTTCCCCTGTTCTGGCCCCAGAGAGTGGGTTTACCAGCACACCACTGTGCCCGAGCGTATCTTCTTTGTCCTCAGAGCAGTGGGGAGCCACTGACGATTTTAAGCGAGAGCAGTGACATGATCCGAGTTGCATTTTGAGGAGACTGGAAACAGAATCGAGGCTAGAGACACTGATCGCTTAGACCCGGGGGAGAGCAGTAGATGCCTTTGACAGACCCTGGGATCCTTTTATTCTGCAAGCTCCCTTATTGTGGTTGGTCCCTCCTCCCACCAGCTGCCCCTGGCTGCTCTGCCAAAGCCAGTGCTCCAGGCGCCGTGGGCACTGGAACGGGCCCACGGAGCCATCGGGCACTCCTGGGTCCACGTCCCAGCTACGTCCCCACCACCTCCATGTCCTTGGGCAAGCTGCCCACACTGTGAGCCTCAGTTCCCCAGTTTATGAAATGGGAATCATGCTCTGCAGACATTGAAAGAACCAGCTAATCCGCACAAAAGGAATTCCATATCCTTCCTGGTCCTCCTGTTCCTTCCCCAACCCCCGCAGTGGGCAGCACAAGGGCTACAGGCTTAGGACTCAGCTTGGGAACCTGTCGGTTCTGGCTTATCCAGCCTTGGGTCCTCCTGCGCAGTGGGCGAGCAGAGAAAATGAAGAAGCGTGGGCTTTTCCTCCCAGCCCGGGGTTTTCACCCCCGTTACGTTTAATTAAATTCCACAAACATTTCCTGACACCTTCTAGGTGCGGAGCGTGGTGCCAGGTGCCTGCGGTAGGCGCCCAGGGATGAAACCGACCAGCGAGGAGACGCTCCGTCTGGCGGGGGCGGCAGCCGCCTGGCGAATCTATTTTAAGGTCTAGGGAAGGAGGCCAGGTAGGAACCTTCATTCATTCCGGCAGCGCCACGTGCTGTCAGCAGGGGCCGCAGATAAACAGGAAACAATGGGAGAACAATAGGCAGAGAATTGTAATTAAGTGTAAGATGGGATGAAACAGATGGTAAGTGGGGTAGGAATTCCGAGGGAGGGGGGTGGATACATCAGAACATTTCAATTACCCAGAAGTTGCCGATTCTACAATTTAACTTTTCCAGAGCGGGACTGAGTGAAAACCTGGATGCAACAGCAGGAGCCAGTGAGCCCTTACCTGTGCGAATGCATTTAGTCCTCACCATCAGTCTGTGAGGTGGGTGTCTGTATGCCCATTTTACAGATGAGAAAAGTTAGGAGGTAAAGCAGCTTGCCTGGGTTCATGGAGTCAGGATTTGAACCCAAGCACCGCAGCTCAAGAGCCGAAACTCAAGCATGGAACTGTGCCACCTAGATCCTTGGAAACAGGGAAGGAGCTCATACCTATTGGCGCCCGAGCCCTAAGTACACATTTTAGCCACCAGGAACACGCCTTCACCTGGCACCTCTCAACTTCCGTGGACACCTTGAATGCAGCTCCCTTGAGAACTGCCCCTGTGGGGTGGCTCTACTTAACTCGTTTGCCACAGAGATTAAGGGACCATGCCAATTAGAGTTTGGCATACAGCTCCGGCACTGCTCAGTGTGGCATGCATGCAGGTGTGAGTACACCCCCAAGCACCCTAGAGGCTCCGAACTAGGCAAGGGCACTTTCAAAATCACTCATTCATTCTTCCTTACGTTCACTGAGCAGGAAGCAGGCACCTAGAACCTTCTGTATAGGATTGCTTTGGGAAGTACACAAGATGATGCTTACAAGGTGCCTGGTCCATAGTAAGCCTGAGAGACAGTGTAGTAGTTTTAGCAAATACTATTTGTAATACAGGGAGGTAGTCTAGGACAATGGTTTAAAGTGTGGGCTCTGTATTCTCTCTCTCTCTCTCTCATTTTTTTTGAGGGGGGGAGGCAACCAAATTTTTGGTGGCCTTGTTTTGACAAGGCTGAAAAAAAAATGTGGGTTCTAAACTCAACTACACAGGGCTCCAAGACCAGCTGTACCCCTTACCACTGCGTGAGCCTGGGCATGTTACTGAACCTCTCTGAACCTCAGTTTCCTTATCTGCAAAATGAAATTGAGGGGTACCTGTGAGGATGCAATGAAGTGGCACCCGAAAGTGTTTTAAAACTGCACCCAATACACGTCCGCGGCATTTATTAGCAATATTATTTACTAACATTCTTCCTTGGAGGTTCCTTGCTAGTGGCTGGGAGGGTAAAATGTGGTCTCTGCTTCGGGGCACTCACAGTTCAGTGAGGAGAGCGGAAGATGCCCTGGCCTGGCCCTGTTCAGTGCAGTGGTCACCTACCGCGGTGGCGGCTGAGAACTCAAAACGCCCTTCCCAGTCCACGTGCGCCGTGAGTTTAAAGTACACCGAATCTCAAGGACAACCGCAAAACGAATGTTGACTATGTTATTAATATTTCACATCTGTTACCCGTTGAAATGACATTTGGGCTATCTTGAACTTAATAAATATATTATTAAAATTAATTTCACCTTTGAAACTGTTCTCCATGTGGTTATTGGGAAACTTACAATTACGCATGTGGCCTGCATTGTATTTCTATTGCACAGGCCTGGATCAGAACTTCCATTGACAGGTAGGCCAACTGAGGTCAGAGAAGGGGACAGATTTACCTGTGGTCACACTGTGAGTCGATGGCAGAGACTGGACTGGCACCCAGGTTATACAATGCAGGCCAGGGTCCTTTGCACAGCACAGGTGCCCCCCCAACACACACACACACACACACACACACATCTGTGTGCACACACGTCCCCATTCTGAGATCTGCACCCAAGTCACGCACACCACCCACACAGACCCTGATTGGGAGCTGTGTTCCCGTCCCTCGTTATATTTCTGAGCAGGTGTTAGCAATATGTACAGTTAATCAAGCTCCTAAGACAACAACAGATTTCAGCTGTATGGACGATGACACAGCAGAGCCGCTAATGTCAGCACGGACAGCCCAGGCTACACACACTCTGCCCATCAAGAGAGTCCTCAGTCAACCGTGTGTCCTAGAAAACCGTCCCTCTGCATCTCGCCCACTGCGGGGCTCTGAGTGCAGGAGTCGGAGAGCTGCCGACACCGAGGAGACCCTAACATCTTATGGATGCACCCCGATCACTATCACCCTCTCCCCTTCCTTCTTTCTTCCCCTTCCTTCGAGTAAGAACAGCACTCTATCCCCACAACCCACAGCTTCTTAGGCTTGTCCTCTAGAATTCACTATTAGTCTTCCCAACTATATCCAATCTCCACCTCCATCCCGTCCTCTCTATTCCTTCTCCACCTCCATCTTCACCTCCATCCCGTCCTCTCTATTCCTTCTCCACCTCCATCTCCACCTCCATCCCGTCCTCTCTATTCCTTCTCCACCTCCATCTCCACCTCCATCCCGTCCTCTCTATTCCTCCTCCACCTCCGTCCTCACCTCCATCCCGTCCTCTCTATTCCTTCTCCACCTCCGTCCTCACCTCCATCCCGTCCTCTCTATTCCTTCTCCACCTCCGTCCTCACCTCCATCCCGTCCCCTCTATTATTCTCCACCTCCATCTCTACCTCCATCCCGTCCTCTCTATTCCTTCTCCACCTCCGTCCTCACCTCCATCCCGTCCTCTCTATTCCTTCTCCACCTCTATCTCCACCTCCATCCCGTCCTCTCTATCCTTCTCCACCTCCATCCTCACCTCCATCCCGTCCTCTCTATCCTTCTCCACCTCCATCCCGTCCTCTCTATCCTTCTCCACCTCCATCTCCACCTCCATCCCGTCCTCTCTATTCCTCCTCCACCTCCGTCCTCACCTCCATCCCGTCCTCTCTATTCCTTCTCCACCTCCGTCCTCACCTCCATCCCGTCCTACTAATATCCTCCTCCACCCGTCGCTGGTCCCCTCACCTCCATCCCGTCCTCTCTATTCCTTCTCCACCTCCATCCTCACCTCCATCCCGTCCTCTCTATTCCTTCTCCACCTCCATCTCCACCTCCATCCCGTCCTCTCTATTCCTCCTCCACCTCCGTCCTCACCTCCATCCATCCTCTCTATTCCTTCTCCACCTCCGTCCTCACCTCCATCCCGTCCTCTCTATTATTCTCCACCTCCATCTCTACCTCCATCCCGTCCCCTCTATTCCTTCTCCACCTCCATCTCCACCTCCATCCCGTCCTCTCTATTCCTCCTCCACCTCCGTCCTCACCTCCATCCCTTCCTCTCTATCCTTCTCCACCTCCATCCTCACCTCCATCCCTTCCTCTCTATCCTTCTCCACCTCCGTCCTCACCTCCATCCCGTCCTCTCTATTATTCTCCACCTCCATCTCTACCTCCATCCCGTCCTCTCTATTCCTTCTCCACCACCGTCCTCACCTCCATCCCGTCCCCTCTATTATTCTCCACCTCCATCTCCACCTCCATCCCGTCCTCTCTATCCTTCTCCACCTCCATCCTCACCTCCATCCCGTCCTCTCTATTCCTTCTCCACCTCCGTCCTCACCTCCATCCCTTCCTCTCTATCCTTCTCCACCTCCATCCTCACCTCCATCCCGTCCTCTCTATCCTTCTCCACCGCCATCTCCACCTCCATCCCGTCCTCTCGTTCCTCTCCACCTCCGTCCTCACCTCCATCCCTTCCTCTCTATCCTTCTACACCTCCATCCTCACCTCCATCCTTTCCTCTCTATCCTTCTCCACCTCCGTCCTCACCTCCATCCCGTCCTCTCTATTCCTCCTCCACCGCCATCTCCACCTCCATCCCGTCCTCGCTATCCTTCTCCACCTCCTCCTCACCTCCACCCGTCCTCTTTAGCCTCCTCCAACCCATCCGCAACCTCCATCCCGTCCTCTCTATCCTTCTCCACCTCCATCCTCACCTCCATCCCGTCCTCTCTATCCTTCTCCACCTCCATCTCCACCTCCATCCCGTCCTCTCTATTCCTCCTCCACCTCCGTCCTCACCTCCATCCCTTCCTCTCTATCCTTCTCCACCTCCATCCTCACCTCCATCCCTTCCTCTCTATCCTTCTCCACCTCCATCCTCACCTCCATCCCGTCCTCTCTATTCCTTCTCCGCCTCCATCCTCACCTCCATCCCGTCCTCTCTATTCCTCCTCCACCTCCATCCTCACCTCCATCCCGTCCTCTACCTTCTCAACCTCCATATCACCTCCATCCCGTCCTCTCATTCATCTCCAACTCAGTCCTCACTCCATCCATTATCTCTATCCTCTCACCTCCATCCTCACCTCCATCCCCCCCCCTATATCCTTCCCGCCCTCTATCCTCCCACCTCCACCCTTCCTCTCTATCCTTCTCGTCAACCTCCGGCCTCACCTCCATCCCGCCCTCTATTATTCTCCCCATCCTCTCTACCTCCATCCCGTCCCCTCTATTCCTTCTCCACCTCCATCTCCACTCCATCCCCCGTCCTCTCTATCCTCTCCCACACCTCCGTCCTCACCTCCACCCGTCCCCGCTATTTCCCCCTCCCCCCCCCCCTCCCTTCCACCTCTATCTCCACCTCCATCCCGTCATCTCTATTCCTTCTCCACCTCCATCCTCACCTCCATCCTGTCCTCTCTATCCTTCTCCACCTCCATGCTCACCTCCATCCCGTCCCCTCTATTCCTTCTCCACCTCCATGCCACCCATCCCGTCTATCCACCTCCATCTCCACCTCCAGTCCCGTCCCGCTCTAATTTTCCTTCTCCCCTCCATGCTCACCCTCCAATCCCTTCCTCTTATCCTCTCCAGCCCCGTCCTCACCTCCATCCTGTCCCCTCTCTTATTTCCCACCTCCATCTCCACCTACCCTCACCCGCCCGTCGCGCTTTCCTTGCTCCCCTCCATCTTCCACCTCCATCCCGTCCTCTCTATTCCTCCCCACTCCCCTCCGTCGCTACCTCCATCCTTCCTCTCTTCCTTCTCCACCTCCGTCTCTCACCTCCTCCCTTCCTCCTCTCTATCCTTCTCCACCTCCGTCCTCACCTCCATCCCTTCCTCTCTATCCTTCTCCACCTCCATCCTCACCTCCATCCCATCCTCTCTATTCCTTCTCCACCTCCATCTCTACCTCCATCCCGTCCCCTCTATTCCTTCTCCACCTCCATCCTCACCTCCATCCCTCCTTCTTCTATAATCCTCCTCCATCCTCCATCTCACCTCCATCCCGTCCCTCTATCCTTCTCCACCTCCATCCTCACCTCCATCCCGTCCTCTCTATTCCTTCTCCGCCTCCGTCCTCACCTCCATCCCGTCCCCTCTATTCCCTCTCCACCTCTATCTCCACCTCCATCCCGTCATCTCTATTCCTTCTCCACCTCCAGCCTCACCTCCCTCCCCACCCCTCTATTCCTTCTCCACCTCCATCTCCACCTCCAGCCCGTCCCTCTTTTTTTTCCTTCTCCATGCTCACCTCCATCCCGTCCCCTCTATTCCTTCTCCACCTCCAGCCTCACCTCCCTCCCCGTCCCCTCTATTCCTTCTCCCACTCTCCATCTCCCACCTCCAGCCCGTCCTCGCTTTCCTTCTCCACCTCCATCCTCTAACCTCCATCCCGTCCTCTCTATTTCCTTCTCCCACCTCCTCCTCCCTCCATCCCTCCTCACTCTATTCCGTCTCTCACCCCTCCATCCTCACCTCCATCCCGTCCATCTCTATATCCTTCTCCACCCTCCATTCCCCCTCCCTCCCCCTCTCTATCCTTCTCCCCTCCGTCCTCCCTCCATCCCGTCCTCTCTATTCCTCTCCACCTGCCATCTCACCTCCCATCTCGTCCGCTCTAGCCTTTCCCCACTCCAGGCCCCCACCTCCATCCCGTCCCTCTAGTCCTTCTCCACCTCCATCCTCAACCTCCATCCCGTCTCCCTCTAGTTCCTCTTCTCCACCTGCCATTCTTCTCCACCTCCATCCCGTCCCCTCTATTCCTCCTCCACCTCCATCTCCACTTCCATCCCGTCCCCTCTATTCCTTCTCCCTACCATCTACCACCTCCATCCCGTCCCTCTATCCTTCGCCACCTCCATCTCCCCTCCATCCTGTGCTTCTCTATCCTGTTTCTCTACCTCCGTCCTCACCTCCATCCTGTCCTCTCTATCCTTCTCCACCTCCATCCTCACCTCCATCCTGTGCTCTCTATTCCTTCTCTACCTCCGTCCTCACCTCCATCCTGTCCTCTCTATTCCTTCTCCACCTCCATCCTCACCTCCATCCCGTCCTCTCTATCCTTCTCCACCTCCATCTCCACCTCCATCCTGTCCTCTCTATCCTTCTCCACCTCCATCCTCACCTCCATCCCGTCCCCTCTATTCCTTCTCCACCTCCATCCTCACCTCCATCCCATCCTCTCTATCCTTCTCCACCTCCATCCTCACCTCCATCCCATCCTCTCTATCCTTCTCCACCTCCATCCTCACCTCCATCCCATCCTCTCTATCCTTCTCCACCTCCATCCTCACCTCCATCCCATCCTCTCTATCCTTCTCCACCTCCATCCTCACCTCCATCCCATCCTCTCTATTCCTTCTCCACCTCCGTCCTCACCTCCATCCTGTCCTCTCTATCCTTCTCCACCTCCATCCTCACCTCCATCCCGTCCTCTCCATCCTCTCCACCCGCCATCCCCTGTCCTCTCTATTCCTTCGCTACCTCCGGCCTCACCTCCATCCCGTCCTCTCTATTCTTCTCCGACCTCCGGCCTCACCTCCTTCCTCGTCCCCTACCTTCTCACTCCATCCCGTCCTCTATTCCTCCTCCACCTCCATCCTCACCTCCATCCCGTCCTCTCTATTCCTTCTCCACCTCCATCCTCACCTCCATCCCGTCCTCTCTATTCCTCCTCCACCTCCATCCTCACCTCCATCCCGTCCTCTCTATCCTTCTCCTGCATCCATCCTTCCCTCCGCCCTCACCCGCTATCCTGCTTCTGTCCACCTCCATCCCTCACCTCCCTCCCCGCCTCCTCTATTCCTCCTCCACCTCCATCCTCCACCTCCATCCCTCCTCTCTATCCTTCTCCCCCACCTCCGTCCTACCTCCATCCTTCTACTATCCTTCTCCACCTCCATCCTCACCCTCCACTTTCCTCTTATCCTTCTCCACCTCCGTCCACCTCCATCCCGTCCTCTCTATTCCTCCTCCACCTCCGTCCTCACCTCCATCCCTTGCCTCTCTATCCTTCTCCACCTCCATCCCTCACCTCCTCCTCGTCCCATCTATTCCTTCTCCACCTCAGCTCACTCATCCCGTCCTCTCTTATTCCTTCTTCACTCCATCTCCACCTCCTCCCGTCCTCTTTTCCTTCTCCCCTCCATCTCCACCTCCATCCCGTCCTCTCTCTTCCTCCTCCACCTCCGTCCGTCCCTCCATCCCCTTCCTCCTACCTTCCCACCTCCGCTCCTCACCTCCATCCCCTTCCTCCTATCATTCTCCACCTCCATCCTCACCTCCATCCCCATCCGCTCTATTCCTCTCCCCTCCACTCTACCTCCATCCCGTCCCCTCGATATTTTTCCTTCTCCACCTCCATCCTCACCTCCATTCTCCCGCCGTCCTCACTCCATCCGTCCCTATATTCCTTCTCCCCTCTATCTCCACCCCATCCGGCAGACTCTATTCCTTCTCCCACCTCACATTCCTCACCTCCATCTGCCCAGCCGCCCATCATACCACCTCCATCTGCACCATCCCGTACCTCCTCTATGCAGCTCCTCCAGGATCCACCCTCCATCCTCCACCTCATCACCGTCCTCTCGTATGTCCTTCTCCACCTCCATCCGCCCTAACAATCCCGTGCCCTTCTCTATTCCCTTCTCCACCTATTCCTTTCCTCAAGCCGTCTCATGCGGGTCCAATTCCTAGTCCTCCTTCTATGGTTAACCCTGTCTCAATACCCCGTCTCTGATCTCCCCCAAGTCTCATCCCGTAGACACATACACGCATGTTCCTTCTCCACCGCCCATCCTCACCTCCATCCTGTCCTCTCTAATCCTTTCGACTCTCCACTCCACATCATCCCGTCCTCTCTATCCTTCTCACCTCCAGGCTCACATCCATCCCAACCATCTCTATTCCTTTCACAGACGCCTCACCCATCCCCTCCTCCCTCCCTCCTCCACACCCCTCACCTCACCCATCCCGTCCTCTCTATTCCCTTCCCCACCTCCATCCCCACCTCCATCCCTCCTCTCTATATTCCTTCTCCCCTCCAATCTCACCTCCATCCGTCCCTCGCTTACTTCTCCACATCATCCCACCGCCATCCGTCCACCTATGCCTATCCACCTCCTCTACACCTCCATCCTGTCTCACCACCGCCTCACCTCCATGCGCACCTCCACCCGTCCCTCTATTCCTCTCCACTCCATTCACTCCATCCAGTCCCTCTATAACTTTCAACTCCACCTCCACCCCATCCGTCCTCACTAACCTTATCAACCTCGAACACCCCACCAGTCCCCCTCTATTCCCTGTCCAACTCCATCTCCACCCCATCCCGTCCCCTCTATTCCTTCTCCACCTCCATCTCCACCTCCATCCCTTCCTCTCTATCCTCCTCACCTCCGCTCCACCTCCCCCCGTCCTCAGAAAAAACAAGCACCACATAAGGCAAACAAAAGAAAGAACGAAAGATAAAGTCACACAAAAAATCAACAATCATAACGTACGCTAGAACCTTCACACTCCAGGCTCACCTAAATCCCAACACATCAATTCCTTCTCCACCGCAAGCGACAAGTCCATACCTACACGCTATTCCTTCTCCACCTCCATCTCCACCTCCATCCCGTCCCCTCTATTCCTTCTCCACCTCCATCCTCACCTCCATCCCGTCCTCTCTATCCTTCTCCACCTCCATCCTCACCTCCATCCCGTCCCCTCTATCCTTCTCCACCTCCAGCCTCACCTCCATCCCGAGCCTCTATATCCTTCTCCACCTCCAATCCTCACCTCCATCCTGTCCCCTCTATGCCTTCTACACCAACCTCCATCCTCACCTCCATCCCGTCCTCTCTATCCTTCTCCACCTCCATCCTCACCTCCATCCCGTCCTCTCTATTCCTTCTCCACCTCCATACCATCACCTCCATCCCATCCTCTCTATCCGTCTCCACCTCCATCCTCACCTCCATCCGATCCTCATCTATCCTTGCTCCACCTCCATCCTCACCTCCATCCCATCCCTCCATTCTTCTCCACCATCCATCATACCTCCATCCAACCTCTCTATTCCTTCTCCACCTCCATCTCACCTCCATCCCATCCTCTATCTTTCCACCTCCTCCTCCCTCCATCCATCTCTCTATCTTCCCACCTCCATCCTCACCTCCATCCCGTCCTCTCTATCCTTCCACTCCCTCCTCACTCATCCCTCTCTTATCCTTCTCCACCTCCGTCCTCCTCCATCCGTCCTCTCTATCCTTCTCACCTCCATCCCACCTCATTCCTCTCATCCGTCTCACCTCCATCCACTCTATTTCTTCTCACCTCCGTCCTCACCTCCATCCTGTCTCTCTATTTCTCTCAACTCATCTCCTCTCTATCTTCTCACTCCTTTCACCTCATCCCGTCCTTATCTTTCTCACTCCATCCTCACCTCCATCCCGTCCTCTCTATTCCTTCTCCACCTCCGTCCTCACCTCCATCCCGTCCTCTCTATTCCTCCTCCACCTCCATCCTCACCTCCATCCCGTCCTCTCTATCCTTCTCCGCCTCCATCCTCACCTCCGCCCTCACCGCTATCCTGCTTCCTGTCTATTTCCTTCTCCGTCCTCACCTCCATCCCCATTCCCCTTTCCAGGCCTATCCCCACTTCCCTTCCCTTCCACATCCCTGTCTCTACCTCCATCTCTATCCCCACCCCCAACTCAACCCTCATTTCTGTCTCCATCCCTTCCCCAACCCAACCTCATCTCCACCCCATCCTTTTACAATCTCTGACCAAGGTCAAAGTGAGCAGCCCCCTTGTGCCCATCCTGGGACAGACTCTGTGGACCTGGGAGCGGTGTCCCGTCAAAGGCGAACGGCCAGCTGCAGGCCCAGGCATCCAGTCCCCTCTTGGACGAGAAGCACCGTGCGTTCGGAGTGGGCTCTGGAATGAGCAGCGTGGAGCAGAGCCACCTGGCTGTGCTCAGGAGGCGCAGACCGACTCGCAGTCATCCACGACCCCGGCTCACTGATCTCCCCCAGCTCTTCGCGACGTGTCCAACACACCCACCGTGAGTGCCTCGCTCCTGTGGGCGCTGATGATGTCCTCAGAGATGTCTGTGTCAGGACATGGCTCTCCTGGGGGTGCCATGGTGCCCCGAGAGCACCCTCCTCAGGCGAGGAGACACGCAGCAGGCGTGCGTGGCTGGGGGAGGGGATCCACAGCAGCCACAGCAGCAGGAAGAACCCAGACGTGGGCGAATTTTTAGGGTTGACCTACCATGACTGGGCGCATTCTTGTCCTGGGCTGTAGGAGGAGCCCCCTGCCCCATTCTACAAGTCCACCATCACGGTCAAGCAGAGGTCACTGCCATGAATCCCCTGAGTCCACTGACCCCGAGTCAGGCCAGTGACCTCCTTGTTTATTTTTGTCTTTGCCCGGAGCCAAGAAGATTGCTGCCGGACGTTTCTTTGATTTTGCCTAGTGTCAGGGAAGGTAACGGTGGCTTTGTACCACACGGCCGCACGTCACAGCTCACCTCTGACGTGTCTGTTCTTCGGCCGCTGGGAGGCGGGCGCTGATAGTTTAGACTCCGCAGCTCAGATCGACACAGTGAGGTAACGGTTGGGTGATCCGTTTTATGAAATTAACTCTGAAATATCACCTGCCCGTCTCTCGGAAGCAGAACTTCGTTTGGGTCCTCGTAATTCACTTTGGAGATAACGTGACGGCCCCTCGCTCTCTAAATCATCCCGTAGCCCTTGCAGTCGGAGACAAACCTGTTCTGTACAGATGCTGACATTCTTGGAAAGAGAAGCCTGCCCAAGCCCGTGTGTAACTGTATCTACGAGAGTTAAATTCTCCTCCCACCCTGAGGTCCACCCCAACTCCTGGCTCTAATGCAGTCAGATCAAGGTTCCAGCCCAGGCTTTGCTACCAACCTCCCCTGGGAATGCGAGCAAATCGACTGACCCCTCCCCCAGTTGTCAGTCTTCGCAACTATAAAATGGGTTCAATAAAACATACCCTGCCAACCTTTCAGCTTCGGGACTTTTTGAGAGGAGGAGCAAATGAGCAAATGAACGGAAGCCAGGAAGGTCAGCAAAGTGCTGTGCAAACAGAAAGGGATTATTTATATTACCTCTTCGATTGTCCACACCCACCCCTTGGCTGAGAGGGCCGTACAGGGGAGTTTCGTCCCCTCCCCGGAATGGCCATTGTCTGGAGGAAGGGGTAATCTGTCCTGTTCCTTGGGTACCACTTTACGGTGGTGCTTAGCACACTTCTGCTCGGAGTGTCATTTATCATGGGGTGGTAATCAATTAGATTTGGGGGAGGGTGGGGAAGGGAAAAGACAAGTTCAAAATTATATTATTTGCAAAAATCCATTCTTTCCTCTCAGCATGCCTGCTCTATTGACTGCCTTCCTTTTCAATCAGCTTCTAGTCATTACACCATATTTCAAAAAAGAAAAAAGAAAACCACCCTCTTAATATAAAACTGTCCATGAATATAAATGTGCCTCCATGTTCCCTATGTTAATTTCTTTCTTCCTTTCTTTTTTTTTTTTTGGTCCCTGTTTTTCTTTCCCACCCTCTCTTCCAGTCTTTCTCTGCTTCAAGATACTGCTCCAAAGACCACCTCCTCCAGGAAGGCTTCTCTGCTCCAGCCACATGGAGCTGCCTAAGCTTCCTTCCTCACCTTGCTCACCTCCTCTGGGCCCCGTATGTACCAGCCCTCCTGCTGGTTCATTCTACCACATCTTTTATGGCTGGCCTTCGGTGGTGCCTCCTCCAGGCAGTCTTCCAGGACCTTGCCAGACTCCGTTAGGGCCTATCCTCTGGGTTCTGGAAGCATCCTGTTCTTGTCATGCTCATAGGTGCTTGTCATTCTGTCCTGGGTCCTACAGGCTTGAGCTCTGTCTTTCTTTACCTAATCTCAGAGCTAGCGCAGGCCTGCCACACAGGAATTCAATTTCAATTCCTGTTTGCCTCCCTTCTTCCTTCACTTTTTCTGCACAGTCAAGTGTACAAGCCTGTTTGTGGAAGGAGCCCCACAAGATCCTGAGATCCTGGGGACCCCACCCCCATAGCTAGCCTTGTCTTGATCCTCCCTACACCATCATGCTTCAAAGACACAGATTTTTGGGGGGGGGGGGAGTCCCTGGATACCCTAAGGTTGTTCCAACCCCAGGGCCTTTGCACCTGTTGCTTCCTCTGCCTGAAGTCCTTCACTCAGCTTTTTGTGTGGCTGGGTCTTGTTCATCTTTCAAGTGGCACCTCACAGTCTCAGCTAGCTCCCCCTATTATGGCCTGTCATAGTGCTTTTTTATTTCTTCATAGAGGTCATAGTAATGAATGTATAATTATTCCATGCATCGGTTTGCACACTTGTCTTTTTCTCCAATATCCTGCACTAGAATGTCAGCACCATGAGGGCATAAACTCTTTCTGTCTGTGGTCGAATCCTAAAGCCTGGTGCACAAGATTTTGCTCAATAAATATGTGTCAAGTGAATAAGTGGAGGGTTGGGGGAACCAGTTTGGAAGCACCGAAACTTCAGCCCCGCCCAAACCCCCCCTCCCGGTAGACTGAAGGAGGCAGGTCCCACAGCGGCAGTGAGACTCCAGCAAGAAAGAGAGAGAAAAAGCGCAACTCTTTGGTTTATGGGAAAGTTAAATATTGAACTGAGTAGTAACAGCAGCCAAGGGAAAAAAAAAACTGACAAAAAGCCCCCAAATGGAGCCGCCACCGGTGACAAGAGAGATAAACGGGCTTCTGTGCTTATGGGCTGCGATGGGCCCTTTTATGTGGCAGCCGCTGAGCTGAGCCCACTGCCCCCCCACTTGAAAGCTGTGGGAAGTGAGCTGATGCAATGGTGAGGATGGCGGATCTGGGGTCTCGGTCACCGCCAGTGTGGCTGGCCGCTGCCCGGGACCCGCCCTGCCAGATGGGGCCTTTCTGAGTGGAGCAGGGTCACCAGGAAACCCAGTGGCGGTGGGCATGACCCATCCACTGCCTCCCCTCCACGGGGAGCTGGCTAGCAGCACCCACTCACCTGTCTCCCTCCTCCCCGGCCAGCTGTTGTGTTGTTGCAGTGGTGAAAGATGAAATTAACAACCCGACTGGAGGCTCTGCGACTGCTCTGGGGGAGCAGCGTGGGCGCTGGAGGGGGCAGCATGTGAGGCGGTAAATCGGTGAGGCTGAGCGGAGCGGGATTCCGCTCAGGTTGCTACTGAAGAAATAAAACCCTGTGCACCCTGGCCGGTTTGGCTCAGCGTTTAGAGCGTCGGCCTTCGGTCCAGAGAGACCCGGATTCGGTTCCGGCTAAGGGCACGTGCCTTGGTTGCAGTTTGTCCCCGGCCCAACATGTGGGTGGCGGCCAATCGGTGTGTCCCTTTCACGTCGATATTTCTTTCTCTCTCTCTCTCCCTCCCCACTCTATCTGAACAAAAAATGGAAGGGTGTCCTCGGGTGAGGATAAAAAAAAACCAAAAAAACCCTGTGCACACGCGCACACGCATGTGCACAAGCACACACTTTTAAGAGGAGGCCGGGCCGCAGGCTCTGTGTTGGATCTGGACTGGTGTTCTAGACCTATTTTGTAGACCATGTCTTTGATCGGGGGGTTCTCAAAGTGTGGCCCTCAGCGCGCAGCGTCAGCCTCCCCTGGGAGCTTGTTAGAAATGCAAACCCTTGAGCCCCATTCCAGACCTGCTGAACCAGAAACCTTAGGGTTAGGTGGGGTGGGGTCCAGCCACCTGGGTTTTAACAAGCCTTCCAGGAGATTCTAATGCAGATTCAGTTGCAAAGCCCTACCTTGACTTCTGTAAACTGCAGTCTGCTCATCTCTGTATGAGGGATAGCAAGCCCCCCTCCTTGGTGGTGTTATGTGAACTAAGGACTTGGTCCATAGTAGGTGCTCAATAAACGGTAGTGGGAATTATTACTGCAAAGCTCAGGAAGGGCAAACCTCAGTGCAGTTATCCAGCAGAGAGGGCATAAGTAGAGCTCTCCAGAGACTCTGACTCTGCACTGATTGGGTCAAAGCACTTTAAATCCCCAAAGGTCTGCCCCCCCCCCCCACCCCACTGGAGCAACTTTCTGTTCACTGGCTGTTTGTCAAGGTTTCCAGGTTTCTGATTGGCCTCCTGGGCTGCCAGTCCCTCATGGACCCACCCCACACCTGGGGTTTGCTGGAGGGGGGCAGCCTGCCTGTCTGTGGCCCCCACGTGATGCTGCCTCAACACTTCCACGCCATCACAGTTTATGTGGCAATAGGAGCAAATGCGTTCAGGCCCAGATCGGTGCCATTTCTGCAGAGATGAAATCTATGGGGTGTGACATGAATCCGTTTTAAATAGCAGCAAGGCCGGCTATTTGGGGGATGTTTTCAGTGTATCCCAGAGGTATATATTACACACATGGCTGATTTTACCAGGTGCCATACTTGTAGTTTTATGAAAGAAGCCTCCAGAAGCCTGCAGAGGCCTGGGGAGGCCCTAGCAAGTGGAGAAATATACTCAAGACCTGGCAAGTGGCAACGACTCCCAGCCCAAGTCTACCCTGCTCAAGTTCAAGTTCAGGGCAGCTGTACATTCCCTGCCAACCCCCCGCCCCCACCCGAAAACAGTGTGCTGAAGCTCGGAGGCTCTGGGTGGACCCTCCCCCCGTCCCTCCTTCTCCCCCACCCCGGAAGACTTCTGTCCCTTCCAGCAGAACTTTGACCCCCTAAACACCAGACCTCAGTGCTCTAGGGCTCAGAACAGGACCTCCCCCTGACCTCCCCACCCAGGGTCTGAGACACCTGGCCCCAAGGTCACTGCCTTCAGTGTACAGGCAGTGTGTCCCCTGGGCAGTAGCCAGCTTTCTGAGCCTCACCCGTCGTGTGCCTGTCTCATGGGGGGCCTTGTGCCGAGCTCACAGCAGACCCCCAACCCTGTGCGCCCAGATCAGAGCTGCCCTTCCAGCAGGGGACTTCCCAGAGGGCTCTGGGCCAGTGTTTCCTGCCCTATCAGCACTTCAGATTGATTTCCGAGTCAGAGGGCAAGTAAATTATTCCCGCCACTTAGTTCTCGTAAAGCCGTCTCCAGGGGAGAGGAGAGGGGAGTGGATGGGAGGCGCCCTGAGAAAGGGCTTTTGGGGGAAGAGGACTATATATTTTTTCACCCCAACATTTTACAATGCAACATGTCCAGCCTACCGAAGGAGCACCTTTGTACCTGCCGTCCACTGCTTTGTTGTGTGTCACTTCCAAGAGCCCAGTGAGGCGGAGCCAAGCCTCACTCCCAATGGGACCCAACTCCTGACCAGCGCGGAGGGCTTGGCTTGGGGTGGGGTGTCTCGGAGATCCAGCACTGTGGCCTCTTGCCCTGGCCTTGCTGTGGCCCCACGTGCCAGGGCCTTGGCCACCCATCTCTCCGCTGACCTGCCTGTCCTCATCCAGCCTCAGTCCCCTCACCTGTAAGATGGGGATCCGACAGCACCTGCCTCACAGGCTGTCGTGAGGACGGACTGAGCTTGCGTTTGCGAAGCTCTTTGCGGGAGGCCTGGTGTGGAAAGTCCATGTGCCCACTGGTCGTGAGACGTGTGAACAGTAACCTCCCTCACTGGCCTGGAGCACCTCACGCCAGCGACGCTGGTTCATTCTGTTGATGGGGCCCCCGTGCAGGGCAGCAGCGGGCAGACCTCAGCGAGTATGCACTGAGCTGAGGTTTGCAGGGGTCACCGGAGGGCGTTGCTCAGTGAGTGTCCTCACCTGCACCCTGAGTCTGGGACCCCCTGGGTCCCCAGGTACACAGTGGGCAGGATGGGGGTGTAGGGTGGAGAGATTACTTTACCATCCTCTTCACTTACTGGTGGTCACGCTGGGGAGGGTTCCATGGTGCTGGACTAGGGGATTCCTAAGCCTCCTCCAGTTTCTGTTGCTCTGTGCAGGGTTCAAGGTGCGAGAGGAGGAAGACCTCCAGATCACGGTCAGATGACAGGGCTGGTCAACAGAAGAGGGCCCAGCTCTCCTTGATGGGGAACCCCACGAGTTGGGGGTCTCTCTTCTGATGGGCCTGGGGAATCAGCTGGGAGGGCGTGCCTGGCACCATAGTTGCCCACTGAATACCCTCTCTACCCCCACTCCTACTCCCAAATCCCCGGGCTCCGGTGGCATCCCTGGGCAGACGTCACTGGAGTTAGGGCCCCGCTGTGGCCTTGCCTGTCCTCTGCTGCGGCCCAGCCCAGGGGACAGAGGGCAGTCTGGCCCTTCAGCAGCCTGGCATGAGGGAAGAGCCTTCCCCAGAGCCTCTTCCTCACCTGCCCTGCTCCTGCCAGGACCAGGCACAGCAGCTGGCCTTGTAGAGGCTCGGGAACCAAGCTGCCATATCCTGGCTCTGCCACCTGCTAGCTGGGTAACCTTGGCAAGTGACTCACCCTCTCTGGCCTGTGTCCTCATCTGTCACATGGGGAGCATCATAATGTCTACCTGCTAGGGCTCCTGTGAGCATCACACGGGGCAGTTAGACCCCGGCCCGGCCTCTGGCCAGCACTGAATAACGTCAGCTGTTGTTATGATCGTTTCTGACCACCTACTCCTTACCTGTCCACCTTGAGGTCCTGCCACGTGAGTGCTCTCTACTCTCCACGTGTTGCTGCTCCCACACTGCTGCCCACAGGGCTCCTTTTGCCTAAAATGCCTCCTGTTCTGTCTGCCCCCAACCTAGGAGGCCCAGCCTTATGCCACCTCCTCCATGCAGCCTTCCGGATGCCTCCTCCTGGAACAGACTCTCCCTCCTGGGAACTCCCACATCCCTCAGCGTGCACCCTAGTCCTCCCCCATCACCCTTGTTTTCCTTCTCCTGGAATCTGGAAACTTGTGTCCTTTTCTGTCTACCCCAACTTTCAGGGGCTCCTTCAGGAGAGACACTGGTCTTACATCCCTCTTGTCCCGGAGCCTAGAGGTCAGGCTCCTCATTCAGAAAGAGCAGCTGAGACTCTCTCCATTGGGTCACTCACTAGCCGTGTGATCTTGGGCAATTGGCTTCATCGCTCTGAGCCTCAGTGTCCTCTTCTGCAAAATGGGCAGAACCACACTCACTCGCCCGCCGGCTGCCGTGAGAATTCAGCACGAGAAGGCTCACCAAGAACTGAGCACCGTGCCCGGCACATGAATAAGCCCTCGATCGGAGCTAGCTTTGTGTTATTAAGATTGTCACGATTATTAAAATCATGAAGATGGCCACTCCTAGGCAGTGAGTGAGGTCGTCCTGCCTCCTCATGTACAGATGGGGAAACTGAGTCCAGGGGTGCACGGCAGGCTGGCAGCAGAGGCGGGACTGCTGGCTCCCACGCCAAGCCAACGTGGAGTGTGCTCTGGGTCTCAGTTTCCCCTTTTGCACAGGAGGCAGCGGGGTGCCTTGCTTCTTCCCTAGAGTGTCTAGAGGCAGCAGGAATTGCCAGGGCCAGCCCCTTGCCTCCCGTAATCGCCCTGTCCCTGCTCCCCAGCTCCTGACGTGCTCTGTTCACACCTGTGAGCTCAGCCTCATGCCTGTGCCTTAAATCACTGGCCCGAGGCTCTGCAGTTTCAGCAGCCACACATCACTTGTAATTAAGGGCCCTGTCCCAGGGAGAGGGCGCTGCCTTCTGCCGGAGACACTAACCCAGCTCCCAGCGGTGGAGAGGACCAAGCACAGACTGACCTAACTAACACTTGTCAAGGCTTAACGAGGCACCTGCTGGCCTGCCTTGGCGGCCCCTGGGCGGGTGGGAAGGAGGGGGAGGGAGGCAACCCCAGAACAGGAGGCGAGTCCTGGTCTTTGAGACACAGAAGGTCCGGGGAGCTGGTGAGGGCCTTGGGGGGTTGCCGACACCTGCCTAGACAATTCCAGGGAGCAGATGAGTCTCTACAGCTCAGCTCAGGAGGGCACGACGGGCCCTTCCACGAGAGGCTATTGAGAGGTCTTTGGCCAGGGCATCTGGGATTAAAAGCCAGCCCTGCCACTCACTTGCTGTGTGACCTTGGGCAAGTTACTTAACCTCTCTGGGCCTCGGTGTTCACATTTCTTACAATGGTAATAATAGAAGTACATACTTCCTAGAGGTATGAGGATTAAATGAATGTATGAAAATGCTTGGAGCAAGGTTTGGCATTCTGTAACAGCAAAATTCCCCACTATTATTGCGTGTCCTGGCTGTCCCGTGTGAAAAGGAATCTCTCCCAGTCCTTGCGCCATAGCAGGCACATAGTAGGTCCTGATAAATATTGGCTGAATCAAGACCTTGTAAGTGCGAGGAATGAATGAACAAATGCTCTTCTTCAGAGAAGGGCTGGTGACGCCCACTCCGTGGCCCCGGGGACAAGATGACAGAACAGTGGGTGCTGTTTGACCGGACTGTCCTCTCCCTCCAGCCACAGTCACAAGTCGGAGGGTTCCAAATCGCGTCCCGTGTGTGGATGTGCTTTGGAAGCCTCGTCTGCGCCCCAGCTCAGGGCCTCAGTTCCCCACAGAGGGAGAGTGGGGTTCAGAGAACGGTCAGCTTCACACTTCAGGCTTCTTTCATTAGCGGACTCAGTTTCTTTTGGTAAAAGGGGGGTACTGATCTTGCTGACTCCCAGAGAGCTGGGAGAAGCAGCTGATGGTGCACCCCAAATATTTCAAGCTGTCTATAGAGAGGAGTCCTGGTCTCTGGGTGAGACCCATCTGGCTGACACTTTGCCCTACATTTGGGGAGGAGCAATGTCCCTCCCCTGGCAGCCTTGTGCAGGGAGAATGGAGGGCTCTGGCGCCCCGCGGACCTGAGCGCGAATCCCGGCCCGCTCTCAGCCCGCGCCCGGAGCTCTCCGAGAGTCTGCGGTTGCCGCCGGCGGCCAGGCGGTGCAGGAAGGCTGGGGAGCTGGTTGCTGGCTGCGGTCAAGGGCATCTCTCCTGTGCAGGGCCGTGTTCAGAGAGGGAGGCATGGAGGATTCTAGAAGCCTGTCCAGGATGTGGTTAGCAGCCTTGGGCCTTTGGGGCTGAAGCTGGGAAGTGACTGTCCTTGGTAGATGACCGAGTAAGCTCCAAAGTGTTCCTCCGAGCCCCCAACCCATCTGTCTGGCCCCTCTCTGAACTGGCTCTCAGCCGGTGACCTCAGCTAGCTGGGGGCCCCTGGGCAGGCGGGCGGCAGACTGGGCAGCTTTCCTCCAGGTCCCGGCCAGGCCCAGGCACTCGGCGTGGCCGTGTCCAGTCCCCGAAGATGCTCTTCTATCCATCTGGGAAGACGCTGGCCACTCCGGCCTCAGCCACAGCACTGCGCCATCTGTCTCCTGCTTCCTCTGCCCAGCTTGCTGCCCCCCAGGAGCTCTGACTGGTTAGGGGGAGCCCTGCAGAGTCCCTCCGGTCTGCAGCCCTGCCTCTCCACCCAGTGTTCTCAGCAGTTAGCTCTGCTGAGTGAGATCACGCAGTTTCAATGGTCTCTTCTCGGGGGAATGTCTCCTGCCAGGTCCTGCCATGTCCCCCACATCTGCTCCCATCTTTCCCATTGGTCCCATGTCCTGTGCTCCTGTCTGGAAACACCTGGCGTACCCCACCTCTGCTGCCTGAGCCCAGGGCTGGCTCCTGTCTCTCTCCCCTTCTAACTGCCCGCCTGCCCACGGGACTTCCTCTGCCCACCATCTTTTCCACTCCTTACAGCAGAGCTATGAAGAATGGACATTCATCCCCCCCCCCATCCCATTTCCAGATGAGGAAACAGGCTTGGAGAGGAAAAGTCACACAAGACCCTGGGGGAAGGGGCTGGACGCAGGGATGCGGCTCCGTTCTTTCCTGCTCCCCTTCACCAGTGCCCAGAGTGGGTGGCCGGCGCTGTGAGCGCCCGGCTTAGTGACCTCCCCTGGCCAGATGACCCTTCCTAGAGCTCGGGACCCATCCCTATGGTCGTCCGCAGAGTGACGGTCAGAGCAAAGTGGGTGAGGTAAGAACAACGACCCTCTCACTGAGAGCTGGGACACCCGCCTTCACCTCTCTGCCCCCCAGGGAAGGTGGTTCTGTAAGCACCGCCCCCCGCTTAGCAAACAGAGAAACCGAGGCTCGAGGAGCTGGAACCACCTGCCAGTGTCGCAGTGGTTAGGCCCAGGGGCTCTGGAGCCCCCCTGCCTGGTTGGAACCCTGATCCTGCCCTTACCAGACCTGTGCCCTTGGGCACATGTTTTGACATCCCTGTTTTCACACTTGTAAACGGGGAAGGTAACAGCACACCCCACCTTAGGGGCTGTTATGACAATTAAATGTGTTGACAGGTGCAAAACAGAACCGTGCCTGGTGTATAGTAAACGCGCAGCAAACACTGGTCGCTTTTATTACGCGTAGTTGCAGACGGGGTTTAAAATTCACGGCGGGGTGCAGGGGTCGTACCCTTAACCAGGCCTCAACTCTCCGAGGGAGTGAATGCAGTTTCCAATCCACTGTCCCGGATAGAGAGAGAATTCTTCAGGGGCGACCCCCCAGCCCCTGCTGTCAGCGCCCCGAGTGGGAGGGCAGGAGGTGGGGGAGGGAAGAGGGCTTGGAGGTGGGCCGCCCAGACTTTTGCTTGGGGGACAAGAATGCCCAGGCCTGGCCCTCAGGACCCGGGGGGTGGGGGGGTGGGGGTGGGAAGCGAAGTTTGCACTCTCTGCCCCCCCCCCCCCCAGCTCTGGCCTGGATCCCAGCCTGGCCTCCTCCTGGCGGCAGCCTGTGGCCACTCGGATCAGTCGCCTGGGGCCGGGCATGTAATTAGCTCAAGCCCAGCAGGAGGCCATGTGCTCAGGCTCCCAGTCGGAAAGAGCTGATCATTTCCCACCCAGCAGGCATCCTGGGCTGGCTCGGAAGAGGTCTGACAGCCCCTCTCAATCTTGGCTTCCGGCCCCCTGCCTGCAGGCCTCCAGGGCTTCTTCTTCGAGCGCCTCCCTGGGACCTAACCCGCCCCCTGGAAGGACCTACACCAGCACCAAGCTGCTGCTCCCACAGCTGTCCGCTGGGCAGGCTCCTGGAGAGGGCTCTGCAGCTGCAGACCCCTTGCCCACGGGCGCCCTGCAGCCTGGAGGGAGCTGAGGCTCTTCTGCTGCTCAGGCTGGCAGGACGGCAGCAGGCCTGGGGGGGGGGGGGCAGGGTCCACCCTCAGCCCTCAGCTCTCCCCGCCCCGCAAGGAGCCATAGGCACCTCCCCTTCCCCACTCAGGAGCGGTCCTCAACCCTCCGGCTACTGGTTCTGGGAATGGTCTCCTGTTTCGAGAGAGGAGCCCTGGGCCAGGAGTCCAGAGAATCGAGTTCAGGAATCTGGGCTTAGCCCGGGCCAGTGTGGCTCAGTTCGTTGAGCATCGTCCGGTGCACTGAGAGGCCACTGGTTCGATTCCCAGTCAGGGCATATGCCTGGGTTGCAGGATTGACCCCCAATAGGGGGCGTGCAGGAGGCAGCCGACAGATGTCTCATTGATGTTTCTCTCTCTCCCTCTCCCATTCCCTAAAGCCCATTTAAAAAACCTATTAAAAAAAAAAAAGTCTGGTCTTGGAAAGCGGAGCCCCAGGTCTGTAGAAATCTTGGGTCCTGGCCTGGCCCCATCGCCCCCAGCATGCCTGTCGTCCCCTTTCCCTCCGGAGCACTCCCAGACCCTGGGCGAGAATCTGTATCGGGAAAGCCGGAGGACAGGCCACAGGAGGCCGCCCTGTGAGCTCCTTGTCTAAGGCACATCGCCGGGGAGAGCCAGGGCCGGCCCGGAGGTGGCCAGATGGCTTTAGAAAGCATCAGAAGTGCATCAGGACGGACAGAGAGATCGAGGGAATAGAACAGAGAGTCCAGAAATAAACCCTCACATTTCCAGTCGACTGCATCTCAGCAAGGATGCCAAGACACTTCAATGGGGGAGGAAGGGTCTGTTCAGAAAATGGCGCTGGGACCACATGCAGACTATGGGAGAGGAGAGAGAGGCTCCTCTCACCACATACAGAAATAAACTCACATTTAGGCCATAAACCTAAATGGAGGGTGAAAATGACAAAAACGCTCAGAAGAAAAACATAGGAGTAAACCGTGACCTTGGGTCAGGCAAAGCCTCCTTAGAGATCACATCAAAAGCATGAGCAACGCATGAAAAAATGCATAAACTGGACCTCATCAAAATGAACACCTTTTCCCCTGAAGGACACCATCTGGAGAGTGAAACCGTAGCTCCAGATGGGGTAAAAATATATGCAGATTACATATCTGACGAGGCCCTTATATCTGGAATAAATAAAATTAGAAAAACTCTTACGACGTAACGATAAAAAGACAAATAACTGAACTGAAAATGGGCAAAGGATCTGGGCGGATTTCTCCGGAGCAGATACCCAAAGAAGCACCCGAGAAGACTCAGCAGCGTTGGCCGTCAGGGAAATGCGGATCAAAATACCACTTTGCACGAAAATTAAAAATATATGTTGCCACCAAAACTTGAAGGCGAATGCTCACAGTACAACTCTGCACAACAGCCCGTCAGCTGGTGATTGGGAAACAACAGGTCATCTGTCACAGGCACGAAGGGGGGCCGGTGCCCCAGTCCAGTGAGGATGAGTCTTGAGGACATCATCTAAGTGAAAGAAGTCACATGACGTCTAATCCTAGGAGCATGAACGGTCCAGACAGTTCCATAGAGGCAGAAAGCCGGTTGGTGTTTGCCTAAGACTAGGGGGCAGGAGTGGGGCAATGGCTTATGGGCACAGGGTTTCTTTTGGGGTAATGGAAATATTCTAAAAGTGGTCACACAACTCTGTGAATATGCTAAACACCACGGAATTGTGTACTCTAAGTGACTGACTTATGTGAATTGTATCTCAATAAAACAGTTCATTAAAAAAAAAACACAACGGGGAAAAAACACCAGATACACTTACTGAAACTTTAGTTAAGTATACTGGACAAACCCAGCTGTGCAGAACCCATGGACAACCGTGTCCTGGGGTGGGAGCTGCGTCCCCAGCCCCGGATCTGGAAAGCATATGGTGTGGTTTGTTCCCAAATTCTACCTTCATCTGCCAACCCCGCTCGGAAGCCTGCAGAGGAGAGCTAGGGATCCTGGACTGGAACATTTTATTCACCATCATCGATGCTTTGTGACTAGTGGCAGACTAGAGTGGCGAAGGGTACCGGAGGCATTACCCCTGCTCTGCCACTGTCTGGCTGGGTGGCCTCGGCAAGTCACAGAAACTGGGTTTCTTTACCTGTCAAAGGGGAAACGGTGCACCCACCGGACAGAGCCGTCGAGACAGTTCCTTAAGTTAACTTAGGAGGAGCTCGGCACAGGGCCTGTCCTGTTAGTAAGTGCTCCGTGAAGGGTGACCCAGTGGCTGAGGGCAGAGAGTGTCGGATTCAAAGTCAGACAGTGAGTTCTGCTCTGCTACCCCCTGGCCCAGTTACTGTTGTTGGCGGAATTGTTGTCCCCGCAAAAGGTATGTTGGAGTCCTGACCGCCGCGCCCGTCAATGTCACCTTGTTTGCAAATAGGGTCTTTGCAGATGTAACCAAGTTAAGACGGGGTCATACAGTTTGTGATCATGCGTGATGGGCAGCCCTGGACTGAACACTGTGACCGAGCCTCAGTATCTGCATCTGTACCCCAAGCTGTCTCCCCTGATGGAACCCAAGCTCCTGGAGGCAAAGACTCTGCCTTGTTCTGCTCGGCATCCAGACCTGGGCTGGGCAGGGGGACAGGCTGAAGATGCTGGACCAGGTGTATGAAGACATGATGCCTACCTGGCTGAGCCCTGTCCGTCTGAGTCTCACTGTGGAGAGGCCTCGCTGAGCACCCTGGGTGCACCTGCCTCTGCCCTGCTGGCCGACCGCCCCGACACGCCGCGGGGGCCCGCTGTCTACCTGTCCGTGTCTGCCTCTCTCGGGACGAGGAATTTTGTCTTTGCTGAAGCCAAATTCCCGTGCACACAACCACGCCTGCCACGTACTCGGTGCTCAATCGATACTTCTTCAATAAATGAGCAAATGAAGAATCAATGAAAGATTTGGAAGGCCCGTGTGTGTGGGCATCCAAGTCCCCTTCTCATATGTGGAGGTCCTAATGCCCAGCGCCTGTGAACGGGATCTTTTTGGGAAATAAGGTCTTTGCAGACGTACCTGGGTTAAGAGGGAGCCTGATCTCATGTGTGTTGACAGAAAAGACATCCTGACACTGTCTTTGCTAGAAAGGAAGTTCAGTACCAGACCGTCCCTGTCACAAGGGGAAGCCGACCGGGATTTGGACACGGGTCTGCTGGACTCCAAGTCCAGTGCTCCTTTCCGAGGGTTTGAGTAGCAAGGGGCCCTGGGTAGCAGGGCCCTGGGAGAAGGACCCATGGGGACTGGGCCCCCCGAGGAAAAAGAGCCCTACCTGACTGCCTGAGATTTGGGGGACCAGGTGCTCCTGGCGAGGCCTCAGTCTTATGGAGGTGAGGTCCCCTCTCTCTCCACTCTGCACCCCCCACCCCACTTCCTGATCTTCGGGTTTCCCTTGGGAGTTCAGAGTTGTCGTTAGGAGCACCAGCTCCGATCCCCGGCAGACCGGGGGGAGCCTCAGCTCGGTCACTCATGTGGGTGAGCCCCTTGAACTCTCTGATCCTCCGTCCCCTCCTCTGTGAAATGGGGATGCTGCCTGCCTCGGACGGCGTTTGTGAAGGTCACAAATTAACTGTGGGTTCACATTCAGCACCCAGGGCTGGGCATGCAGACAGTGTTTGCCCGAGAGTGACCTTGATTATGCGCTTGACTTGGAAGGGTCCCCTCGGTGACAGCGCCACAGGCAGGGGGTGGCAGAGGGACCCTGCGCCCCGGTCTTCTGGTAGCACCAGAAAAGCAGCATCTTGGGCTTGGACAGGGCGGGGTGTCTGGGCCTCACAACATTTCATGGATTGTAACACTGCACCCTTAACATGCTCTCCCGCATCACCTGCACCCCAAGAAGAGCTTTGGTGTGGAATGCGTTCCCGGGGTCCAGCTTGCAATTTGAAATTGGCTTACAATTTATCTGCAGTTTGGATAAAAATATTTTAATGACTGCGTGTGGCTCCAACCCTGGGTGTCACCCATGGGTTTCTCCCTGCCGCATAGCAGGGATGTTATAGGTGTGAAATTACAACCACCCTCGCATTAGGTCTCTACCCAGATGCTGGTCTCTGCTCAGAATTGCTCTGTGCTTTGGATGCATCCTCACTGTCCTGGGGAGCTGCCTTTCGACCCCCAAATTGGACAGGGGCTCTCTTGCACCACTGTTGTCTGCCATGGTCCATAGGGTCCTTTGTGGCATGAAGGAGAACCCCAGCTTTTGATGACCTCCACGAGCTGCAGGGAGGGTCTTCGCGCATGTGGGTGACAAGAAAGGGTCTGGGCAGTGTCGCAGACAGGCCAGAAGCCTAGATTTCCATTTCTGAGAGCGGCCTTGACATCTGTTTAAAGGAGAGTCATGGATGTGGGGAGAGGGTGGCACAGTTTTTAACCTTTCTAATTGTGCCTGATTTTAGCTGATTACTATTTGCTGACACTGTAAGAGATACTATTTAGATCCCTGGAAATTCGCCTGAGCTCAGAGCATTCTGTTCTGTGGATTATCTCATTTAATCCTCCCAACCATGGCCAAGTCACTGCGTTCTCTGAGGCCGGGTCTGCGCAGTGGGCACAGTACGGTTCCCGCCTCACTGCCGACGCGGCCGCTGTATTACGGGGTAGACGATCGGGGAGGAACGTCCTCACTGCACCCCACTGTCCCTCCCAGCCCTCCCCTCCCCCTTCCATGAAGCCATGCTGCTCTGGGCCAGGGACAGCCACGCTCTGTGGGGCCCAGAGCAAAGCCTTTCCCCCCCCTGAGCCTCAGTCTCCTCACCTGTGGGTTGGGAATAACAGTACCCCCGACCCTGAGGGGCTATTGTCAGAGCAGGTGGAATGCTCTGTTGAAAGCACTTTGGACCCAGCATAAATCGGCTAGGGGTGGGGTGTTACTGTCATGATCAAAGTAGGGTGTGGCAGGACAGGAAGACCTTCAGGTGAAGGCCGAGGGGGCCGGGATGGGAAGGCAGAGGCCAGCTGCCGGCCACTCCCAGGAACAGGGCAGAGCTGGGCCCCTTTCCAGGGAGCCGGGCTGCATGAAGCTGCGAACATTCATTTCTCAGACTGGCTTAGAGATCCTTGGAGCCATGCACTGTGGACGAGACTTCTCTGTGCAGGGGCCGAGCCCGGGGCACAAGGCAGGTGCAGCCCTGCCCCAGGGTGGGACAGTGAAGTCTGACCCGCCAAGCATTCTGGCTGCCCCTTCTGGGGCTGGGTATTTTGCTCCTCTAATGTAAACCTCACCGTCTTCCTAAGAGTTAGGCATCCTTGTCCTTATTTACAGATGGGAAAACTGAGGCCCAGGGAGGCTAATGAACCCAAGGTCACATGGTGGATCTGAATTTGGATCTAAACCTGTATGTCCTTAACTTGAATGCTTGGGGCTGTTCTCCTGGCTCTGGGGTCAAGTGAGGTGAGACTTAGAAGTGGTGGGTGGGGGGAAGATATACTGTATACGGACAGATAAGACTCAACCTGTGGGTCGTGACCCCTTTGGGGGTCGAACGACCCTTTCACAGGGGTCACCTAAGCCATCGGAAAACAAAATTACAGTTATGAAGTAGCAACGAAAATAATTTTATGGTTGGGGGTCACCACAACATGAGGAACTGTATTAAAGGGTCGCGGCATTAGGAAGGTTGAGAACCGCTGGATAAGAGTATAGATACAGATGTAACATATGTATCAATATAGATAGATACAGAATTCGTAATTTTTTGAATACTTAGAGGTTCAGGTCAGTGTTCTGGAAGTGTGGTCTCAACACTGAGCTGCCTAGTGTCAGAGGGAGATGTTGTGATCCCCGCTGTGTGACCTTAGGGTAGTTGCTTGCTCTCTCTGTGCGTCCAAGCTGCATCTGCGTGGTGGGAGCACTAACGCTAGTACCTCCCGTGGGTTGGTGGTGCGTACCACGTGGCATAACATGGAAGCACTCAGCCCAGCAGCCGCTGTGGGGCCTTCCCTGAGTCCTCTCCCTAAACGAGCCAAAGGGGAACATCTGTACTACTTTCAACAATATAAATACATAAATAATAAGTAAATAAAATAACAATAAATAAACTAGCCACTGCCCCACCGACGGTTACTCTTTATCCCACTTGACTTTCCGCCCTATTTCTCGTCGACCACGTCACCTCACTTGTGCACTTGTGCGTGTGTTTCATGCCTGCCTCACACACCGGATGCCAACCCCCACGGACAGAGACGGTGTCCGTGACGGTGTGTGTCCATTTCCTGGCACGCAGCAGGTGCTCACTAAGTATCTGGTGAGTAAATGATTTTTGCTCACATGGCTTTGGTGGTGCAAACTGAGTTTTGTTCTCTGGTGTGACCTGTCCAGGGCCGGGTAAGGAGACAGCTCCCTGTCCAAGTTTTACAGAAGCCAACCAGTGCATGGGTGACTGCAAGAGAGGAGGTGTTCCTGGTGCCACCACCTCCCACCCTGGCCCGGCCCCCCGGAAGCCAGAGCACACCCCATGTGCTGCTGCGGGAATCGATGTCCTTCTGGAGGTCTGGCCTTTGGAGCTTTTCAATTTCCCCAGAAGCGGCGGCTTTCAGCAGAGCCTTTATGCTTTCATTGATCGCCCGAGTACCGCCGCTTTGTTTCCCTGATAAATATCATCTCATACGAAAATCAGAGGACGCTGCAGCCCGAAGCTGAGACCAAGCCCCTGGAGTTCTGAGACGGAATCTGAGAGAGTTCCTGGCAGGGACGTCCGTGCTGAAGGCTTTTGTTTTTATAAACGGGGAAACTGAGGGCGGGGTGGGGGACACAGGCGCCAGAGACATTAGCACCCCCCTTTTGCATGTGTGGAAATGGAGGCACAGCATCAGCACCCAGGAGCCCCGACATCCAGTCCAGCGTGCTTTCTACCTCGTCACTAACGCTCAGCATCTCAGCAAAGGCCTGGGAGCTCAGGGAGGGGACGTGGTGAGGTCAGAACCGTGTTTCCTACAGCAGGTGCACATCCCGGCTCAGATGATGTCTTGGACCTCCAGGTGGCTCCTGGGTGGTCCTCTCCCGGAGGAACATGGTTTCAGGTTGGGAAAGGGGCCCCACAGCTGCTCCCACAGTGCCCTGCACCTTCCTCCCTGAGTCCCCACTGGGGCAGAGTCTGGAGCTGCGTGGCCCATGAATGACCCATCAGGCCTGCATCTGGCCACCATCTTACAGAAGGGAAAACTGAGGCCCAGAGGCTGCGACAGCTCTGACACCCCACTCAGATCCCCGTTTGTTTCAATCCACGTGTCAGAGCCCCCCCCCCAAAGTGCCGAGTCCATGAGGACCCAGGGATGAGGCGCAGCCCTGTCTTCATGAGGTCAGGGTCTCAGTGCTGGTAGAAGAGGGGGCTCCTGAGGGGAAATCCTCAATGGCAAGGACACACTGGGCACACCTCAAGGGCACGGGAGGGGAAGAAGAGGGCCCACTGCCAGCACAACAGGCACTTTGGCAGGCGGTGCCAGGGAGCCCTCACGCGCACACGCGCACACGCGCACACGCGCACACGCGCACACGCGCACACGCGCACACGCGCACAGCCGGCCCCTCCCCGGGATGCCGGGCCGGGCCCTGCACTCACCCATGACGTTGAGGAAGATGTTGCCTGATGCCAGGACCACCTTCTCTCTCGTGGCGCGGTCGTAGATGCCCACGTGGCACTCGTAGGGGCCGTTGTCCGAGACGCGGACCTCGGGCAGCCTGGGGAGGCAAAGGAGCAGGGTGAGGGCCCGCGATCTGGAGCTGCAAGGTGCTACCCGCAGAGTCTCCCGTTCAGCCCTCGCTCCAGGTGCTCCGGAACCAACCACATGCCCGTGTGCTGTGCGCAGACCGGCAACGTTTATGGATCGCCGACTGTGTGCCAGGCCCGTGCTCCATGTCTCAGAAGGTGCAGCCCAGGTGGAATCTGTGCTCCTGGCTCCCAGACCTGGCACGGCAGCGGTGCCCGCACCATGGGCGCTGGGAGCGGCATGGGCTCAGAGGCGCCGGGCGTGTGGTACCAGCTTAGAACCGTGACCCAGTGCATCCCTCCACGGCCACCCTCCAGGTAGGGGTCATTATGGCCACTTCATAAACACGGAGTCTGAGGCCCTAAAGGGGACAAAACGGCCTCCCTCTGGCTAGTAAGAGCCAGGATGGGGATTTGAACCTGCCTTGCTGTCATTTTATGCCCAGCCCTGGGGACTTGAGGAGAAATACAGTAAAATTCTAATCTCCAAGGAGCCCATCCCCAGCGGACAAGGGGGCAGGGAAGCTCATCTTTGCACAGAGCTGGAGTAGCTGCTTCCCTGGGCTAGCCAGGAGGGCTGCTCAGAGGAGGTGACCCATGAGGACAGGAGAGTCCCCCCTCAAACCTCTGGACATTTCCTCTCAGAGTCCAGAGAGAAAATATTTTAGGGGTAGTTGCTTTTCTAGTCTCTGCCACAGCTTCTCAGCTCCGTCCGTGGAGAGAGATCGCCATAGACAGTGGCCAAGCAAACCCGCGTGGCTGTGTTCCAATAAAACTTTATTTATAACCATCGGACTCTGAATTTCAAATATTGTTCATGTGCCATGAAATCTTCTTTCGCTTCTGCCATTTCCCAACATTAAAAAAAAAAAAAAAGTAAAATACATCCACAGGCTGGATTTGGTCCACAGGCTGTAGTTGGAGGATCCATGTTCCAGATCCTTCTACAGGGTGTGGAGGTCAGACCGTGCTAAGGAGGAGTTGACACGTTCTGTCTCCTGGTGGAGAGTGCCAACAGGGCAGCTATCGCCAGCCTGCGCTGAAGAGCCCTGACAGGCTGTCCGAGAGAGCTGAGTTCAAATCCCGCCCCCACTTTAGGTACACTGTGCGACCCCGCAACAGTCCTGCCGACGATCCGATCTGTTTCCTCTAAAATATGGGGCTGAGACTTCCCAGGACTGCAGTGAGGATCAGAGACAATGCCACTGCAAGACCTCTGTGGGCATGAAAGTGGCATCAAGTGGATGAGGCTCTGTCCCCTGTTGTCCCTTCATCCTGGGAGGCCCCGAGAGCCTGCCCTGGAGTTAGAGGCCACACAGCTGTGGATCAGGACATCCGTGTGTCCTCCAGCCAATTCCAACCTCATCTGGGTCTAATCACACGGCCAAAGGGGAGCCTATTCCGACCACAGCCTAGAAGTGGGGTCACGGTGTTTGGGTCTTAGAGGTTCTCACGCTGTATCCGAAAACTGGGAGAAGAAGCTCCCACTTACGAATGCCTAGTCCATGCCCAGCATGTGCCCTGCCCAGCACACTGGCTCAGCAGTCCTGCCAGCGAGACCCCTTGGGGAGGAGGGGCAGTGGCTAGGAGCACAGGCCTGGTGTGTGTCCCAGCCCGCCACCCTGGCAGGGAGGCTCCGCAGTCCAAGCCTTCACCCCCACCCCTCCTGGACACATTTCCCGCACTCCACTCCGCTCGGCCTCGCTCTCCATCTGTTTCTGCTGAGCAATCTAACCTCAGATTTATGCCTTCCTTCTCTTGTTTCAGCTGTAACCCCCGGTTTTGTCTTCCAGCTCCGTTTCCTATGATTCACTATCCCCTACCTCCTTCCCCTCGCCACCCCCACACCTGGGCCCCAGCCTGCCTTTCCACTGCTGTTGTCTCACTGAGCGGGGACTCGGCCCCTCGGAAGGAAGGAAGCTCCCCCTTCCCTCCCACCACTCGGCGCACATTAGCATAAACAAATACCTTCATTTACATAGAATATGCAGAGGTTGACATCTGGTCTACCGACTGTCGTGAAAGACTTGAAGGAAGGGGAGCTTTTCATCAGGGAAACTTTGTGAGGAAGCTGCTGCCTCCCTCTCCCTCCAGGCTCTCAGCAGTGACGGTGGGAACAGCAGGGAACCGGCTTCCCTCCTCCGGGGAAGTCTTTGCTTTGTTTGGAACGCAGCTAGACTAAAAACAAAATAGCCTCTCCGCTGGGCACTGTTGACAGTGACAGTCGCCTCATGTGACATGTTTGGGTGACACTCAGGTGTCAGTTATAGAGGCTCCCAGCTTAAGTGACTCGCGTAGGTGACAGGTGTGCAGGGGACATGTTCCGGTGCCTGCTCTGTAAAGAAACAGGCCCAGGGGACACGTGGAGCTGGAAGCTACCCAGATGATGTGATAAGATAATAATGACATGCTTGACACAGGTGGAAATGTGCAGGTAGCCGCCACCTAGGTGATGTGCGCAGATGTGTTTATGTGATAGCGACGCAGGTGACATGTTTAGGCAATTGCTACACTGATGACATGCTCAGGTGACAGTAACACGAGCAATATGTTTGGGTGACATGTATAGGTGACAACACAGACGGTGTAGAAGACAGCTCAGGGGACACCCGGACTGGTGCTCTAGGAAGAAGGCAGCATCTCACTTGGGACTATTTCTCCCTCCTCAAATGTTCCCTATCCTGGTTTTCCGAGCTTCACGAATGGCCCAAGTCACACTCCTGGGCACCATCCATCCCAGGTCCCATTTCCGTACTCCCAGGTGCAGTCGGTGACCACGTCCTGTGTGTTCTGCCTCCTCAGTGTGTCCTGAGCTACGCCTTCCTGCCACCCCACTGCCTGCACCTCTGGTCCCTGGGAAGAGGGAGGTGGACAGTGAGCTGGTTTTCTGCCCCTGCTTATCCCCGCCTCGACCCCTTCTCCTGGTGGAAGCCAGATCTTCATGAAGGCAACGGGAATGAATGGTTCTCCCTACTAAAGCCCTGCAGAGGGTTCTCTCTGCCCAAAGATAAAGACCAGAACCCTTACCTGGGCCAGTAAGGGCCAGCACCGTTGGCGGCTGCCCATCCCCAGCCATGGCTCAGCCCTCCCCTCCGCCCAGCCACTGCGGTGCCCTCTCCATGCCTCCTGGGGACCACGTTCTTTTCATAAAGCACAAACATTTCACCTTGGAATGATTTTAGATCTACAGGAAAGGTGCGCAGACTAGGAGACCCCCACACACACACCCTCGCCCGCTTTCCCCCACAGCTGATGTCGCCCACGACCGTGGTGCAGTCGTCCACGGAGAGACCAGCATCAACATGTCGCGGTGAGCTCCACTCCAGATTCCACCCGGATGTCACCGGTGTTCCCACTGCTGGTCTTCCTCTGTCCCAGAATCCCATCGGGTCCTTCAGAGGTGATGCTCACAGGTGACTTTGGCCAAGTCCCTTTCTTGATTCAGCAGGTTTGCTGGCAACGTTCTCTTGTCCTGAGAATGGGGACTTTTCTTCTCCCGGCACGGCCTCCAAGTCAGTTCCAGGGCGGTGGCCAGTTTCTCAGCGACGCTCTGGACTGGGGGGTGCGGCAGACTGATCACATTCGTGGCCCCGGGTGGGCGGCCTCCCTGGGTCCACGCCTCCTGCCATGACAGCTCCCCCTGCGGTCTCTTTCCCCAGGCTCAGCCGTGTGACTCGCTCGGACCAACAGCATGTGGTGGAAAAGATGGTGTGCAAATTCCAAGCGTAAGTCTTACATAACGACCTCCTCCACCTTCTCCCGAGAACAAGCCTCTGCCGGAAGATGAGAGCAGATGGAGAGAGGCCCCAGCCGGCCCAGCCCTTCCAGTCGAGGCCACCCTCAGGAGTGTGCCCAGCCCACCCCGAGACCCGTGAGCAATAACACACGGTTGCCACTTTAAACCGCCCAGGTTTGGGACAGCTTGTTATGCAGCAGCAGCTTACTGATACAGCAGGGCTCTTCATACGTCTCCTTAGCAGTGCTAGTCTAAACTGTAACTGAACCACGGATGCTATGGCTCTTGGATGTCTCCCTCCCAGGCCACACTCGGTGAGCTCCATGATGGCTGGGCCGCGTCCATCTGGTTTACCAGTGTACTGGGCCCTGCAGTGCTCACCATCCTGGTAGCACTTAATATTTACAGAATGGGTGGGTGGTGACTGTCGTGTGAGCATGGAGAAGCCTGTCTCTCCCTGGGCTGAACACCAGGTGCAGCCCCCTCCCCACCCAAGGCAGGTTCTAGTTCTCATCTTCAGATCCAGCAGCCTCCAGGTGACAGCTTGGATTTGGACCGACCTGCCTCTTAGTCCTCCTCTGAGCTTGTGCCTTCAGTGTTATCCTTCTAAAGTGGATTAAGTGGCCCAGAGGCCCCCGTTCCCCAGACCTGAGTAGCATTGATCTGCATGCAGAACAGAAGACCTCCACAGAGAGCAGAGCCCCGCGGGGGCTGGGGTGAGCAGACCCACTCTCATCAGCAATGGGCTGCGATCAATAAACTATTAATAACTGCAAAGGTTTCCGGCGAGAGCCGTGTAAGGCAGTTTAGTGGCTGGAGTTTACCAACATTGACAGCGGCTCTGAAGGGCGAGTAATTGTGTTTGAAAAGCTGGGCGCAGAGACATCGGGGCCCCACTGGTTGTCCCTGTGGCCCCCTGGCTCAGGCGAAGCCATGCAAAGGCTGGCCACTGGGACTTCTGCCAGGCCGGGGGCCAGGACTACGGGCTGCCCATCTTCAGCACAGTATTCATGCCTACCCGTGCTACCCGCCATGCTGAGCCTTGGTGGGGGTGGATACAGAGACACCAAGGATTAGATTCCTGCCTCCATGCCTTTGCCCAGGCTGTGACCTCTGCTGGGATCACTCTCCCTTTCTTGTCCACTTGGCATGCTTGTAGCCATCTTTCTGTGATCCCACCCCATCAGACAGTTGAGCAGACTGTACGGAACAATTCAACAGCTTAGCTCACAGCTGCTGTGGCCTGACTAGACTAGAATCACTGTGGCCACTGGACTAGAATCACTCACTACGTAGTGATCTGTAGGCTCTACATTCAGATGCCGCCTCTGCCAAGCAGTCTACCCTGACTGCTCATCCCTGTGCAAATGGAGTTCCTCTCCAGCTCCCCAGGGCTGCATGTGTCTGGGCCCCCCTCGCTGTCCCTCTCAGCTCCTGTAGGTGAGCCTGGTCAGGTGGTAGGTGCTCAGAAACACGCACTGTATGAATGAGAGCAATAGAGCCCGGTTAGGCTGTCGGGCCCCCTGGGCTCCAGTCTGGCGCGGTGCCCGGCCAGCCGTGTGAGGTTGGACGAGGTCCTTTGGTTTCTCTGAGCTTCGGTTTCTCCATCTGATAAATGGGTGTTCTAACACCTGCCTCGTGCGGGATTACAGCCTTGGGGGAGCGCTGGTCTTTGCGGAGATTTATAGCAAGAGGCTCTGCACTAAGCATGTTACCCTAGCTCACGGAACCCCTGGCACCACCCGATTATTTAACACAGTGTGTAAAACATGTTCTGATGTGCACTACGTAGCAATAATAACATCATCATGCCCATTGTGTAGATGAGGAAACTGAGGCACCCAGAAGAGAGGTAACATGACTGAGGTCACGGAGTAAGTGGGTGCCAGAGGCCACAAATGGCATCTCCATGCTGCGCGTCTGTTCTTCCTGTACCAGCAAGTTCACCTGAGCTCTCTGGTCCAGAATTTGCCTCCTCTGCTCTGAGCGTATTTCTGTTCCGAGCCTCGCCACCTCTCCAGGAGAGCCATCTGGTTCCTCCCTGCCGGGAGAGACAGGCCGGTCTTTCCTTTTACATTCCCAAATTCCCTTCCTGTGTTCCGTGGGCCCCTGAATTCCGAGGACTGGGGTTTGCTGAGCAAGTCCTGCCCACATTCTCCACACCTGACACCACGCACCAGCCTCCGCTCGGCTCTCCCTTCCTGGCTCTGTCTTTCCACTGGGAAGAGTCCCCGATCCTCGTGGAATCGAGCTCGAAGACGTGGGTGGGCTGGGAGGACGCAGGGATGTATCTTGGAGTTACTCTCCTCTACTGATGGGGAACCAGGTGGCCCGGTCAGTGACTTTTGCTGAGAACCAAAGCCTGGGTTGGAGAACATATTGCAAATGCACTTAGAACAGAGCCTGGTGAGATGTAGGAGCTTGTCAGTTTCCTCCCCTGACACTGTTGAGTCATTATCATTTTAGAACAAGTCCCAGGCGCTGTTCGTGGTGTTCGGTACACAGCAGGGTCAGTACTTTTAAACAGCAACACCTACCGGTGCCTTTTCTATCAGTGTGCAAATATGCCCCTCCTTCTCAGAGGCAGTTGGCTGGACACTCACTCAGCTGCCTCAGGCTCAAGGTCTTAACAAACGCCAGTCTCATCCTGCCGCATCTTAGGGGCAGTGCCATGTGCTGGGTTAGTTTGCCTCTACGCCGTTATGTCTCCTAGGATCCTTGCCTTTTAAAACGTCTGTTTATAGCTTTCTTGGGGCATCGTTGACACACAATAAACGGCGCATCGAGTTTGCACATTTGTTGAGTCTGGACATATGTACACATCACTGAAACCGCTGCCACAGTCAAGATAATGAACATATCACCTCCCCAAAATTTCCTTCTGTCCTTCTATAATCCCTCCCGCCCCAGCCCCGGGCAACCACTGCCCTGCTTTGTCGCTGTGGATCATGTTTCCTAGGATTTCGTATCAATGAATCACTGAGTGGGTACCATTCGGTTTGGTTTTGTTCACTTGTCATCATCCTTGTGAGATTCATTCATGTCGTTGTCTTTGTCCGTCGCTGGGTCCTCTTTATGGCTGAGTAGCATCTCCTTGCCTGCACCCACTCCTGTCTACCTAGGCACCTGCTGATGGACGGGCTGCTCCCCGTTTGGCGGAGGACAAATAAAAGTGCTATGAGCCTGCGTGTACAAGTCTTTGTGTGGGTAAGTACCAGAGAGCGGGAGGCCGGGCACTTGCCTAACTTTATAAGACCCTGTCCAACCGTCGCTGAAGTGACGGTAGGATGGCCCTCAGCTCTTGACGAGTTTTGTCTTCTGACACACTGCTGGAGGTATCTTCCTGTAGACTTCTCCTCCACAGTCGCCCTCCCCACCCGCCCACCCCGCTCCTTCCCCATCTAAGAGCGGCTTGCCATTGGCAGGAGCTTCAAACACAGATACCAAGTCCTGTTGGAACCGTGTGTGCGACATGGACAGAAAGGCTGGGGGGAGGGTGGGGGCTGAGGGGCTTCTCTGCGACAGCGTTTCCCAACCTTTTCATCCCCTGGCACACGTGAGCCAATTACGGAAATTCTGCGGCACACCAAAAGTATATTTCCTGCCGATCTGACAAAAAAAAAAAAGGGATAATTTTGATTCATTCACAGCGAACGGCTATTGCTGTGTTGGCTGTGGTCGTTATTTTATTTGACAGTCGAAGGGAAAAGAGGTCAGTGCCCCTGAGTAAGTAGTCAGGTGTTGCCTGTTTTAAAATTTTTTGCGGCGGACAGGGTGAGAGTCGCCGCTCTACGAGAAGAGTGTGCGCAACATTGGAGGGGAGGGACACAGACGCTCTTTCTGGGGGTGGGGGAAGGTTGGGGTACAGATGACCGGTGGACATCTCCTTCCCTCCACTCCACGGCCGCTGCTGCCCGGGAAACCCCACTCGTGTGTTCATTTTTGCCACCTCCTCCAGCCGTGGGTCCCTCCAGACTGTCCCTTCCCCACCTGCTGCCAGAGTGAGGAGCTGGCCTGTGCTCTTCCAGCTTCAAACTTTCCCTGACCTGCCCTGGCCGGTTTGGCTCAGCGGTTAGAGCGTCGGCCTGCGGTCCGGAGAGACCCGGGTTCAGTTCCCGCTAAGGGCATGTACTTCGGTTGCAGTTTGTCCCCGGCCCTGGTTGGTCGTGCGGGTGGCAGCCACTCGATGTGTCCCTTCACGTCGATGTTTCTGTCTCTCTCTCCCTTCCTCTCTCTTCCTCCCACTCTATCTGTACAAAAAAAAGGAAAAATGTCCTCGGGTGAGGATAAAAAAAAAAAAAAAAAAAAAAAAAAAAACTTTCCCTGACCCGGAAAGGAGAAAGGGAGGGACGGAGGGAGGGAGGAGGGAGGGAGGGAGGGAGAAAGGGAGGGTGGAGGGAGGGAGGAAGAAAAGGAGGAGGGAGGGAGGGAGGAGGGAGGGAGGGAGGAGGGAGGGAGAAAAGGAGGGAGGGAGGGAGGGAGGGAGGAAGAAAGGGACAGAGGAAGAAAGGAAGGGAGAAAAGGAGGGAGGGAGGGAGGAAGAAAGGGACGGAGGGAGAAAGGAAGGGAGAAAAGGAGGGAGGGAGAGAGGAAGAAAGGGAGGGAGGGAGGGAGGGAGGGAGGGAGGGTGGAGGGAGGGAGGAAGAAAGGGAGGAGGGAGGGAGGGAGGAAGGAAGGAGGGAGGGAGGGAGGGAGGAAGAAAGGGACAGAGGAAGAAAGGAAGGGAGAAAAGGAGGGAGGGAGGGAGGAAGGGAGAGAAGGAATAAAGCAACGGAATCAGAAGGCTTGTCAGGACCACACTTTTATAATCCACCCTATTTAAAAAGCATTTTGTAATTCAAACATCTTCATCTATATACATAGTATCTCATTCGGGGCTAATGGAGGAGATTCAGGTAGGATCGGTCCTTTGAGGCACTGCTTTAATGAAGAGACTAGAGAGCCTTTTCATTTGTATAACCATTGTTTGCCTGGAAACGGAGCTTCTAAGGGTCCAGGAAATAGTTCATTCCTGCAAGTAGGTTAAACACACCCCCTGCAATCTTATTAGCCCAGTGCCTGCTCAGCTCTGCGCTCCCCGTCCCTTCTGGAAAGCTCTGGGGGAGTGATGAAGTCTTACCGCTGGTACATCTGCCATGCTTCCCTGCCGGGACCTTGTTTCTCCCCCAGACACCTGCTCCCTCTCCAAGTTCAGGGTCCCGCCCTCGAGGCTGGGGCCCCAGTACAGCCTTCCCTACCTCTGCGGAGCCCTGAGGGTGAGCTCATAAACACGGCCATGAAGTCTCTAGAGGCCATGGGCGCCATTGGAATGTTTGCTAAGAAGACGCTGGCATAGGACTGCTGCTCTCTGGATAAAGGGGAGGGTGGGCACGGAGGTTCCTGCCACTCCTCCACATCTGCGCAACTGGCAGAGCCTGGCTGGGAACGCCTCGTTGGGCCCCAGTGTGCACCTGCGTGGCCAGCCCAGGCTATGCCACCACCCAGATGCCCTCACTGTGTCTCGCTTTCCCTTCATAGCCCCTGAGTGGCTGTTTGCACCCTCTAGGACCAGGAATGGACTAGGTACTGGGGGTAGCATTGTAGCAACTGGCAGATCAGGGACAGCAGGGGGGTGGGGGCAGGCAAGAAAGGGCCTGGCTCGACCTAGATTTGTCTTGGGATGGGATCCTCTTCAGGAGACCCTGGCAGAGGACTGGGAAGTGGGGCTCAAACTCGAATGTTTATGAGTCCTGTGGGGATCTGGTTCAAATGCAGATTCTGGTAGGTCTGGGGTGGGGCCTGGGAGTTTCTAACAAGCTCCCAGGCGGCCCCCCTCCAAGTCTCGGGTCTTCAGTCCTCCCTTCCTCATGCGTCCATCCATCTGGTTAAGCTCGCCCTCCCCCACCAGATACACTGGGTGGTCCCTTCCCATTGGCTCCACTAAATCCCAAATCCAGCATCTAGAGCTTGGGAGGCCTTGACACCTGTATGTCCTGGAGACAGTGGCGCCATGGAAATTATTTGAGAATAGATTTTGCAGCTTTGACGGAGCACTTTGAACCCCGAGGTGCCGCCACGAAGCCAGCCCTGGCTTCCGTCATTCCCACTCAGCCCTGACTTCCTGCTGCACCTCCAGGGCCCCGCCCCACCCCGCCCCGCCCCCGTTCCGCCCCGCCCCGCCTGCACCTGGTGCTCCAGCTTCTGGACCAGACGCTGCCTTCTCCCTCTCTCCTGGCCGCTGGAGGGGCGTCTGTGCTCCAGCTCACCCCAGAAGGGGACCCAGACCCTACACTTAGATCAAGGGCAAGTGGTCTCATTCTGCTTGGTGTGACTGCGCTAAAGTCACCCGAAACTGTAAGATCTGAGCCACCCCTCGTCACTGCGTTTCTGAGGAAGCAGCCTGTTTCAGCCCCACTGGGACAACGACAGAACAGTTGGGAACCCGGAGCTGAGTCCCTTGCCTCCCTACGGCTGATCACTGGATTTCCCCCTCCAGCGAGCCCTTTCCAGGAACAACCTGGGGAGACATTTCCCCTAGGGAGGCGTGGAGCCCCTGGACTGTACCAGGCAGAGATGCTGATGGAGAAAAAGGAGGCTCCCCCTGAGCTAAGGGACAGTCCTATTGGCACAGGACGTATGTAGAGTAGGCCAGCTCTCTTTTAATAGCAACCTCCCAGCCTAACCTGGTTTATCCAGGACTTGCCTGGTTTGGGTACTGAAAGTCCCATGTCTAGGGACCCTTTAGCTCCAGGCAAATCAGGATGGTCCATCACCTTCCATTTAACAAATGAGAAAACTAAAGAGAGAGGAGCGACTGGCCACGGGCCAGCCAGCAGCCAGCAGCCAGCAGCCGATCAAGGATAGAGAGGCCAGGCCACCTGTGCCTGGTGACCCAGCGAGGCTCAGGGGAGCGGGGCCCAGGACGGCCCCCTGCAGGTGGTTTGAGGACTGACGTGATGTTACAGAGCCCCTCACATGGGGTGGGGGTGGGGCACATCGCAAGTGCTTACTGAAGGGCCGCTAGGGTTGCTACAAGCTGGAAGTCTCAATGAGTCAGGGTCTCAACAAGCCAGAAATATCTGGTGCTCTTTTCATAACACAGAGCTGGAGAGTTTGGGTCCCGCTTCTCCCTGGAGCCAAGCAGAAGGACATGCCAGAATTGCTCCATGGGCCTGGGGTCCCACAGCCGCCCCCCACCCCATCTGCCAGCCATTCCCCCTGGCTGGGGGACCAGCCAAGGTCCAGCCGGTCTAAGTGTGTCAGGTTTACCTGAGAACTCCCAGCACATCAATTAAAGGCGGACAGGCTATCTCCATGGGGGCAGGGGACCAAGGGGAAGGAGCGGGAGCTCCGGGCAAGGGGCCTGGGCAACTGGAAAAGCCCCTTATCTAAGAGGCCTGCCCTCAGCACCAAGTTTTATTACCTTCCTCCTTGTGTGTTTCCCCCTTTCTTTCCAGAAACAGCCCGAACTTCCTTTTTTTCCGGAGCCTTTAAAAAGCCATTAATGTGATTTTTATCCCCCTTTCTACCTGAAAATGGTTTCCATCATAAAACTGCTTCAGTGGATGGAAAACGTCTGTGGCTTCCACTCAAATTCAGGGCTGGTGGGGAGGGCAAAGGGGGAAGGGTGGCAAAGGGGGGGAGAAGTTCCAGAACATGCCAGACCCTTCCTGCCTCACCCCAACTCCCCTCCCTCATCTTCCCCTTCCCTGTCCAGGGAGCCTCCGCCCCTGCCTTGCCCAGGCTCTGCACTGGCAATGCCGCCCCGAGCAGAAAGCGTCACAGTGAGGCTCTGGCCAGCCTCGTCACAGGGACAGCGGAGGGTGCAGAGCCAGGGTAGCCCCATTCTGTCCCTCTGGTACCTTCCCCAAGGAAGGGGCTCGCCTCTCCTGGGCCCCCTAAGCTGCACTCTCCTATGTTCTAGCACTTCCTCCTGAACAGGAGAGTATGGGGGTGCATCGGAATCCAGCCCGGCCTCCCAGGGCTGTGTGACCTCAAGCAGGTCGCCTGCCCCCCTGGACCTTGGCTTCTGCCTGAGGGCTGTCGGGAGCCTTTGTTCTGAAGCTCCCACGAGGGAGGTCGCTGTGGATGGTCCCCTTGCTCCCCGCAAAGGGCTGCTTCAGAGATGGCTGTCATGATGCCCCCGTGGGCGAACTGGGGGTGGGGACTGTTTCCTATGTGGGCAAATGCCTCTTAGAAATCAGATTTTTTATCTTCCAGTGGTGAATTCCCAAAGAAAACACAGCTCAGCCTGGAGTTTCTAGGTCACCCAAGCCCCGGAAGTTAGTGACCAGGACCCTGGACGAGGACAGATTTGGGATCGCTGGCCCCTGCCGCTCTGGCCTCCTTGATGCCCGGCTGGAGGAAGATGGGGGTCACTGAGCCGTCCATCCTGGCCCTTCCCACCCTGTTTGGCTGTTACGTTGGGCCTCAGGCGCGGAATCCCATCCTCTCCCATCCTCCGTCTCTCTCTGCTGACCTCATTCCCCTGACTCCCTGGCTCCCAGCCTCCCCCTCTCCTGTCCCTCCTATTCTCACCCCTTCCTCTCTCCTCCTCCTCCCCTTCCTCCCCAGGCCTCTCCTCTCCAGTCTCTCACTGCTGCCATGGAAACCACTTTCTCCTCCACATCCTGATTGATCCACTTAGCCCCTCATGGTCAGTCTGCTCAACTCAGGGCCTGGGCTGGGAGGCGGGCGTTGGGGGGCAGGGACCAAGGGTTCAGGATGTTTCTCCCACCTCATGCCAGCCGGGCCCTGGAAGAAGACACTGGGTGGTGGGGAACTGGAGACCGAGCTGGGCTAAAGGGAACCGAGACCAGGAAACATGGCCGTGAGCCAATGAGAAGCGAGGCAGGAACCAGAGCGCGCGAGGCTTTGCCAGATGCCTCCTCTCCGTCCCTGTGGGCGCTCTTACCCGGAACCGCTCTGCCTTCGTCTCCCCTTGGCAGTGGGTGAGAGTTGGCGCCATGAAGACCCCCAGCTTCTGGGAGCCCAGCCTGCCTCCAGCAGGAGAGGGGAGGCGTGTCCCTGGGTCCCTGCACTTCCTGGCCCCACTGGTCACTCTGATCTTGTGCAAGGCTAGAATTAGGCCACTGGACCAAGAGATTCTAGGGGACAGTGTGCGCTTCCCCCATCTCTCATGTCAGGAGTTCACTGAGCACCTACTATGTGCAGGACCCTGTGTGAGTCACTTTGAACACTGATCTCTTTCAACCCCCATACCCCACAAAGCCGTCTGAAATAATATACTACTGCTGCTGCTGCTACTACTACTACTACTGATAGCGCTTCCTGTGTAGCAGACACTCCCAGCTAAATCTATGGTAGAGTGACTTGGAACGAGTTACTTAGTGCCTGTACCTCAGTTTCCCCATCTGTAAAGCTCAGGCTTCACAGCAATCTCTAGTAGCATCATCCCAGTTTCACAGATGAGGAAACTGAGGCACAGGACATGGCTTAGAGCTTACTGGCAGCCTCTCAGCCAGAGGATGCCAGAGCTGGGGTGAGCACCCTGGCAGCTGGGCTCCAGAGTTGATGCCCTGAAGCCCCGTGCTCACCGCCTTTCGAGGTGGGAGTAGCCCAGGCTCCTACAAGGTCACCAGTCAGGGGCAGGATGGAAACCAAGTCCTGGGAAGAGTGGCAAAGGGGAGGCAGGTGACCGCGTGCTTGGGGGTCGGCCCCGGTCTCAGCTCTGGGCCCCCTGCCAGACGAAGTGACATGGGCCCTGGGCGCACCGCCTGGCTGTGCCTTCTGGTGACCAACAGCAGATTTCTTCAACTGCGGGGAACACATTTTTCCTAGAGGCAAACTCCAGCCAGAATCCATCACCTGGATCCCAGGACCAGAGCAGCCCGGGGCCAATCCCTTCAATCACAGTTTGACAAAAGGATCAGCAAAGAGGCTTACAGAGATGACTCCTGACCCTTAGGAGGCAGGCAGCAGGCCAAAGGGTTCCCGTGCGGAGAAGCCTCCTGTGCCTGAGCCAGCCTGGCCCTCTGGGGTGGCTGTCAATCAACCTGGTGCCATGCAGGGAGAGAATCAGGGGAACTGCTCTCAAAGCTGAGCTGGCGTCTGATCACTCAGCACCTCCACCACCCATCGGGATCAAAATGACCAACCTGGTTGAACAGCTTAAGAAACTGAGGCCCAGAGAGGCCAAGCAATCCGTCTGAGGTCGGTCAGCTCATGTCTGGAAGTCTGTCTGGCTCCAGAGGTCCATCAAGAAGACAAAAAAATCACAGTGGCCCAGAGCTCGCTCTCCTTGGGGATGGCCCTGGGGCCGCTCCAGAGCAGGGTCGATTCCCCGGGTTGAGTAAAGCAAGCTTAACATCCCCCACAAGCTTGCAGCTGGGCCCCCCAGGAGGCCTTTCCCAACCAGGTCAGCTGATGGGTGACCCGCAGCCGAACCTGATTCCCGCTGTTCCATCAAAGCTGAGCTAAAAATGGCCTTGCTTTGGCAGTGGAAAATTGAAACTCCCAGCTCCCTCTTAAAGCTCTTAAACAGGTCACTCCACCAAAAAACCCAATCCTTCAATCTGGGTCCTCTTAAAAAGTGGGGCAGGCCAATTATGTTTCACTGTCCTGCGCGTCGGAGGGCTGAGAGCAGGGGAGGTCAGGTCAGGGCGCCGGGGACCGCGAGCAGATGGGAGACAGAGCAGCCAGCCAGCCTCTCCCATCCGCCTCTTTGTCAAAACAAAATTAAAACGCCTGGACCCTTGCCGGCACTGGGATCCCATCCGAGGTAATAGGTATTTATCTTCGTGTGTTCGGCTTTGGGCTCGGTGCCATGGGGACGTGGAAACCGGAAGGTATCTGATTCTTTGCTCTGTCTCTCACACTTAGCACAGTGCCCAGCATGTGGAGGACATTCCAGAAACATCTGTTAACGTATTTGTTCATGCACTCATTCACTTGTTCATTCATTCACTCATTCATTCCCTCGTTCATTCATTTACTCACTCACTCACTCACTCACTCACTCACTCACTCACTCACTCATGCACTCACGCACTCATTCACTCACTCACTCACTCACTCACTCACTCATTCACTCACTCAGTCATTCATTCACTCATTCATTCAGTGTATTTTTACTGAGCACCTACTATGTATCAGGGCCTTTCCTGGATGCTGGGGATGCAGCTGTGAAGAATACAGACAAAATCACTGTCCTCATGGTGTTGATATGGTAGTTGAGGAGGACAGAGCGCAAACAAAACGAGCTTTAAAGAAATAAAGACCAGGCAGGGAGAGAGAGTGCTGGGGGTGCGGTGGGGGTTCTATTTTAATGTCTATATCTATATATCTCTATCTCTATCTCCATCTCTATCTCCCTATCTCTCTCTCTCTATCTCTCTCTCTATCTCTCTCTCCATCTCCATCTCCATCTCCATCTCCATCTCCATCTCCATCTCCATCTCCATCTCCATCTCCATCTCCATCTCCATCTCTATCTCTATCTCTATATCTCCTCACCAGAGAACATTTTTGCATTTGCCTTTAGATAGAGCCGGAGGGAGAGAGGGAGGAAGAGAGAGAGAGAGAAACATTGACGTGAGAGAGACACATTGACTGGCTGCCACCCACATGACCCCAACTGGGCCTGGGGACAATCCGCAACCGAGGTATGTGTCCTTAGTGGGAACCAAACCCAGGTCTCTCTGGTTCTCTGGCCGACGCTCTAACCACTGAGCAAAACTGGCCAGGACAGGGGTTCGATTTTAAATTGCTGGGTGGTCAGGGGAGGGGATATTTAGACAAGACTGAAGGGAAGGAACCATATGGACATCTGGGGGAAGAATGGACGAGACTGGCCATCACTGAACTGACATTAAGTGCCACACACTTTGAGATGCATGTTGACATGCATCCACTTTTTGTGAATTCCTTAGAAATGTATGAGATGAACAGCAGTATGTAAATTACCAATAAAGTAACAGAAGCTCAGACAAAGTCAAAGACAAGGTCTCCTCTTCATGGGTTTGTGGTCTGTGTAAGGAAGTTCAATAATTCAATAGCTGTTTTCTTTTCATAGTCATAGAACCCCCGACAGCTGGACATATGCCTGCCTGAAATAAAGACTACATTTCCCAGTCATCCTTGGAGCAAGGATGGCCATGTGACTATGTTCTGGCCAATGGGATGTAAGTAGAGATAGTATGAACAACTTCCTGAAGGATCTTCCTCTTGGCTGGAACATAGTCGTAATGGCTGGAGCTGGAGCAGCCTTAGTAGACTCTGAGGTGAACTTGAGCATGAAAGTTATGCATAGAGGACATCAAGAGGGAAGAAGCCTGAGTCCCTGACACCAAAGAAGACCCTTTGTGCTACATGGACTCGTAGAGAGAACAAAGAATAAATGTGTATCTAGTTTAAGACACATTTATGTGGGGTTTTTGTTGTGTATAGCCCAAACTAATTCTGACTGATATAACTTCTGACAGTAGAGAGTGGTGTGGGCTGTGGGGAATGGAGGGGTCATTTCCCGGTTCAAATCCAGCCCCTGCTTACATTTGGGAATAACCAGGAAAAGAGCCACATCTTCAGCTTTTTAAAGAAAAGCCAAAAATAGAGATTTGTATGTCAAACCTCCTGACTTCCAAAAATTGGCCATTGATTCAATTGAAACTTTTTTCAATTTGACAAGATTCGATGTCAGCTATACAGAACTCGTTTCCTGGCCAGCTTTGACCTGTAGGTCCCTGGTCTGGGAGTGAATCCCCACGGGAGGAGAGACCTACAGGAGAACTGAGCCAGCGAGGGGCAGAGACGGGACCATCAGGGGATCAAAGTTGATCCTCCCAGGGAAGTGTTGGGGTGAGAGCTGCCTGTATGGGCAGGTCCCCACTCCCAGACTGGGCATCTTGGATTCTCACCAAATTCAGAACAAAAACAGTCCTGTTTAGCCAAGCGGACGCACACACACGCTTGCACATGCACACCCCTTATCAGTGGAGGCAAGGCCCACAGGAGTAAGCATGGCATGGCAGACCGAGCCTTCTCATGGACGCTCACTTACAGCCGAAACCTCCCTCCATCGCTAAGTGCCAAGGTAAGGAGGAGAGGGGTGGTGTTGAGAAGGTGAGAAACAGGAAGGAGCGACTTTGCCCCCACCAGTGAGTTTGAGCGGGAGAGTCAGGGGCTCTCCCTCACACCCACAGTCATTTCACAGTTACGCTGGCCCAGGGAAATGCCAACAGCGGGGGCCGGCGTGGCCCACATTACTGCTTTGGGAAGAACCATCCAGAGTCAACATGCCCGCTCTCTGGCTCCGAGGTGGCTCTTTCATTTTACAGACCCACTGTGAGGGCACGCAGGAAGCCTACGAGGGCCAGAGATGGCCGTGCTGGGGCATGGACTCTGGAGCCCGGCTTTGAGTCCTGACTCCACCACTGACTAGCTGCGTGACCTTGAGCGCGTTCCTCTACCACTCTGTGCCTCCAACTCCCCACCTCAGAATTTGGGATAGCAACAGGACCTTCCCTATGGATCACCGAGAGGGTTAGATGAGATACTACATGACCGCACGGAGGACGGTGCCGGCGTGGCTGCATCTTCATGTTGATCACCATCGTTGGTACTGGTGTTTATGTGTCCTCCGGTCGCTAGGTGCTCCCCTGCTGGTTTTTGAAGGCCTGGGTGGGAATGTGGATTCGTGCCCAGAGACTGGGTGGGGGGAAGAAAAAGGACCAGGAAGTCCCAGGAACATACAGCCATCAGGATGCACACAGAGGGAATGTGCGTGGGGTCTGCTCTCAGCAACACTCAAGACCACACATTGAGAATTCATTTTTTCACGTGAGTTTTGGATGTTGGAAGCTTTGTTCTAGCCTCAGGTCTCTGGGGTCTGGTGGTCCTGATTCTCAGCACCAAGGGGTGGCTCCGATGGGAAGGGGTTTGGGTTAATGGTCAAATGCACAGGTGGTGACCGCTGACAGACTCGGGGTCAAATCTCAGCTCGGCCACCTGTGCGCACTGTGACCTTGGGCAGGTTCCCTAACGTCTCTGTGCTATGTCTTCTAATCTGTAAGAGCAACTAATATAATGCCCATCTCCCAGGACTGTAGTGAGACAGTAGTGTAGACAGGGACAGAATGTTCTTTCCCTGTTAATAGGCCCGGGAGTAAAGAGGTGCTTCTGAAAAAAATTGGCATACAATTGCTAACCATCATTTACTGAGAATGCACTGGTTCCTAGCGCTCTGCTCATTCCATGTCAATCTTCAGCAAACCACGGAAGGGTGGGTGCCACGTACACGGCAAACCTGAGGCTCCACGAGGTTCCGTGACCTACCTAAGGCCACAGAGAGGGGGCGGCAGAGAGCGCAGTCACCAGCTCTGCCAAGTGGAACAGAGGGTGAGCTCTGTCCTTTCGGGTCAGCTGAATGAGCCGGTCACCTGCACACCCAGTACCTAGAACTTTGCTGGGCTGAATAATAAAAGACAACAACCCAGGACTCAGTGTGCCAGGCACTGTGCTAACACTTTACGTGTATTAGCTCCTTTAACCCCCGGACAGCCCTGTGGCTGTTACTCTATACTGATGCTGTATGATGGACCACTATCCTCGCCTTTTCCCAGCGGAGGAAACGGAGGCACAGAGAGGTCAAGTAGCATGCCCAAGGTCACACTGCAAGGCTGACCATCCCATGACCAACACCAGAGGCGAGATCAAAGGGAGGTCTTATCTGGGGGGACTCTGCCTCCTGGGGAGGGGCTGGGGTTAGAGACCCACCTATGGGACGGAGGGGCAGAGACTGGCACACAGGACAGCAGGAGATCTGCTCACACCAGTGCTCAAGGTCAAAAAGCAGAAACTGATAAGAGTCCGTGTGGCCCTGGCCAGTTTGGTTCAGTAGTTAGAGGGTCAGCCCGCGGACCAGAGAGTCCCAGGTTCGGTTCCCGCAAAGGGCATGTACCTTGGTTGCAGTTTGTCACCAGCCCAGGTTGGGGTCGTGTGGGTGGCAGCCACTCGATGTGTCTCTCTCACATCGATGTTTCTCTCTCTCTCTTCCTCCCTCTCCCCCTCCCACTCTATCTGAAGATAAATGCAAAAATGTCCTCGGGGGAGGATAAAAAAAAAAAAGAAGAGTTCGTGTGGAGTCCTGAGCAGGAGTAGGACCCTCTGAGCCCCTGAACAAGGGGCAGGGAAGGCTGGGCAGCTGTAGTTTCTAAAATGCACTGGGGGACCATCACATCCATGGCAGGAGGGACCCCATTCTTCAGGGTTTAGCTTTGGAGCTCTCTCTGTGGCCCTGGCAGTGGCCATGGCCATGCTGGGAAGAAGGGGACAGATGACAGCTCTGCTATGACAGAGCCCAAGGTCTCCAGAGCATCCTGCCCCCAGTGTTCTGCATCATCTCCTGGCAGAGCCCAGGTCTAGTGACTGGCACAGGCCAAGGACCAGTTGGCTTCTGCCATACCTCCGTCTCGGCCAGCTCTGGGTTTTGGTTTCCCATCAGGAGGTCTGCCTTTCAGAAAGTGAGCCTGAGAGGCAAGTCAAAGTCCCTGCACTGTAGCATGGCAGACCTTTGTGTCTTCAACCTAACAAACACAGAGTGACTTTCTATGCCAGACAGTATGCTGGGAGCTTCTACATAGGATCTCATAAAACTATTTAGTGTGTTCATCCACTCATCTATTCATCTCATCACTCATCAAACATCCATTCACTCATTCACCCAACTATTCATCCATTTGTCTGTCCATCCATCCATCCACTCATCCATCCATCCACCCATTTACGCATCCAACTATCTACCCATACATACACTTATCCATCCATCCACTCATCCATTCAACTATTTATCCATCTATCTGTCTGCCCATCCATCTGTTCATCCATCCATCCATCCATCCATCCATCCATCCATCCATCCATCCATCCATCTGTTCATCCATCCATCCATTCATCCATCCATCCGTTCATCCATCCATCCGTTCATCCATCCATCTGTTCATCCATCCATCTGTTCATCCATCCATCCATTCATCCATCCATCCATTCATTCACCCATCCATCCATCCATTTACGCATCCAACTATCTACCCATACATACACTTATCCATCCATCCACTCATCCATCCAACTATTTATCCATCTATCTGTCTGCCCATCCATCTGTTCATCCATCCATCTGTCCATCCATCTGTCCATCCATCCATCCATCCATCCATCCATCCATCCATCCATCCACCCACCCACCCATCCATCCGTTCATCCATCCATCTGTTCATCCATCCATCCATCCATCCATCCATCCATCCATCCGTTCATCCATCCATCCGTTCATCCATCCATCCGTCCATCCATCCATCCATCCATCCATCCATCCATCCATCCATCCATCCATCCATCCATCCATCCATCTGTTCATCCATCATCCATCCATCACCCAACCATCCATCACCCATCCATCTAACAATTCTACATGCAGCTGCTGTGCTCTACAAGGCACAAGGGGTAATAGCTAGCGGGACCCCTGTGAACCAGGCAGACATGATCCCTGTCTCCTGGAGCTTACTTCCAAGTTCTCGAGTCAGGGATGGAACGAACCACAGAAATATGTGTTTCATTAATAGTGTGATGAGTTCCATGAGCCATCCAGGGTTCTACTAGAGTTGAAAGTGAGAGGATTTGACCAAACTGCACTGGAAAGTCAGGAAAAGCTCTCTTCGGAAGGGACATAAAAACAGAGGTCAGAGGAGGAGCAGGACTTGGCAGGTGAGGCAGTGGAGGAGGGCAGGGGGAGCGGGTTCCAGGCAGAGGGACCCAGATGTGTGAAACATCTGGGAGGGTTGGGGAAGCGCTCATGGAAGACGTGAAGGAAGGTTCAGGGAGAGAGGGGCAGTGGCGCAGGGTGCGGAGGGTGAGGCAGGCAGGAGTCGGGCCATGCAGGCCTCCTGGGTCACGCTACCAAGTTCGGTGTCTCTCCCAGGAGAGTGGCAGTCCCCGAGGAAATCTGAGGGGAAACGAGGGCAGAGGCATGACACGGTTGGTCGGCAGCTGAACCCTGCGCAGTGGAGAACGAACAAGGAAGGCCGAGTGGGCCTGGGCTAAGCAGCGAGGAAGCTTCTGCAATGGTGTTAGCTGGGAAGTGCTGAAGGCTCGGTCTAGCAGGGAGACAGAACCATCCTGGATGGACAGATGGGTGGATGAACAGATGGATGAACCAACTCAGGAGGTACCGGGGTGGGATGCAGTGACGGACTGGGCACGAGGTATGAAGAAGAGGCGCATCCGAATACATTTCTGAGTTTCTAGCGTGGGCAGCTGGTGGAGGGCCAGGTCCTTCTCTAGGAAAAGCAGCGAGGAGCAGCTGAGAGGGGACCATATGAGTTCAGTTGAGGTCTAAGTGGCCTGAGAGACAGCCAGAGGGCAAGGCTGAGCAAGGGGCTGGGCGTGCGGGTCTAGAGAGAAGCGAGGCTGAGGCTCAGAGCCCCTTGATGTAGGTAATCGCCACATCATCTGACACTTGAGAGGGTAGCCTTGGGTTCCATCTGCGCCCTGGCGCTGGGCCTAACCGAGTTCATCTCTGGGGAGAATTACACTGGAAACCCAGGCTGCCCTCTTGGTTCCAGGTGGTTTCGTGTGGGCCGGCTTGTGTCGGCACAGAGATAGCTGTCAGCTGACCGTGGCCTCACCTGCAGGGGGCCGGATGGAATAGCCCTGAGACTGTCTGGACCAGGGCAGGTTTCCCCTTTCTTTGTCTGGCCCTCTCCCACTCCCCCATCAACCATGGTCTCCAATACACCACCCCAGCGCCCCCCGTTGTACCCCTGTCAGCCAGGTGGGGTAGATGCTCCGGACCCTGGAGCCCCCAGTAACCACTGCCTGCTTGTCCAGCTCTCCCCCCACACCCGGTTGTGAGTGCCTCCCATAGCTCAAGAAATGCGCCTTATCGCGGGCGGATCCCTCGCAGCTCTCAGCCTGAGCATCGCCAGCATCGGTGCTAGTCTGAGAGGTAGGACAGAGCGATGGTGAGGACCAGGGCTTTGCCTCGGACCACGCTGGTCGGGTCCCAGCTCTGCTACGGTCATTCTCTGTGTGCTCTCGGGCGCGTCTCTTCCCTTCTCTGATCCCCTCTCCTCCTCTGCGAAGCGGGGCTCACGAGGAACGGCCCTGGCCGGCTTACCACGGAGATTAAGCTAATCCACCCGGACAAAGGCCCAGCCCACAGCACCGGCCACACACACTCACACGCGTTAGCGCCGTCATCATCATTCATTAGGCAGGGATCGTCTTTATACAGAAAGGCTGCCCTCCCCTGGCCTCCAGAGGAGACAGATCTCTGACGCTGGAACGGGGTCCGCGAGGGGCAGCCAGGCCGGGCTGCAGGGGGGCGGAACCAGACTAGATATTGTCTTTGTGTAACAAATAATTGTCGGGCTGTGTTCACGGGAAAGCAGATGCACGAGGATAGGTTTATCAAGGTGGTTTTCAGCTCCACTGCAATTTAAAATAAATAAGTCAATTTAATGTTTATAGAGTGAGTTATGCCTTATTAGGGACACGGTGCGCGCAGGAAACTCGGCCAAGGCAAAATCTGAGAAATTGGCCCCAGTCGTGAGAGTAATTACAGCAATGCTTCAGTGTGCCGTCCTGCCCAATGATATTTTCATTCTGTCTAATTTATTAGTTTATTAGCTTTATGGTGAATATAGAAAGTTATGCCACGACGGGGGCCTAATCTGATCAGAGCCAAGTTTTCACATCCTCCCGAGACGGCCGTAATCAGGGAAGAGACCCCTGCTTTGAAGCTGTTTCCAAGAAGACTCGGGCAGAGTTCCCGGGCTTGGGGCCTGGGGCTGCGTCAGAGAGGTGGACAGAGGACAGTCCAGAGTCCAGGCCGCGCGGTTCACACGCCAGGCCCTCTGCTTTCCAGCGACGGGGCCTCAGGGACTGAGCCTGTCTAGGTCTCGGTTGTCTCACCTGTAAAATGGGAGAGGCCCTGGCCTGTTTGGCTCAGCAGTTAGAGCGTCGGCCCGCGGACCAGAGAGTCCCGGGTTCGGTTCCCGCTAAGGGCATGTACCTCGGTGGCAGTTTGATCCCCGGTCCCGGTTGGGGTGGTGTGGGTGGCAATCAGTCGATGTGTCTCTCTCACATCGATGTTTCTCTCTCTCTCTTCCTCCCTCTGTCCTTCCCACTCTGTCTGAAGATAAATGCAAAAATGTCCTCGGGTGAGGATAAAAATAAATAAATAATAAATAAATAAAATGGGAGTGATAGTAATCGTCCCCACGTGGTCATCGAGAGCCCTGGGTAACGGCCCGTGCCAAACTGCTCACCACTGTCTCCCTAACCCGGCGCCGAGCCTGGCTGGTTGCAGGCATTCAGTAGATGGTGTGGATGCTTGTGGCTGAGGCCACCATCCGTGGGAGGTGCTTAGCCCACAGTCACCACGACCCTCCTATTGTGTGTGCCTTGTGCCAGTTCAAAGGGCTTTGCCAACTCATCGAAGCCCCACAAGCACTCGACCAAGTCGGCACTGCTATTATCACCCCTGTTTTAGAGACGGGGACACCGAGGCACAGGGCAGCTCCTTGCCTAGGTCCCACTGCCAGTGAGTGGCAGAGCTCGGACTCCGATGCCAGGTGCCAGACTCCAGGGCGACTCTTATCATGTCACCTCGTGTCGTCAGACTCTTATCATGTCACCTCGTGTCGTCAGCGTTCCTTACATTTTAGCTTTATTCTTCCTAACAAAGGTCCAGTTCGGTGACACTGTGATCGTGTCAAATTCAGACCTTTTTATCAGGAGCCGAAGCCCTCAGTGAGCTCCCTCTGCTCCTTCACCTGCCCCCCCCCAGGCCCTCGCTGGTCCCAACAGCACCCAGTGGGTCCACTCACTGGTCCCACACAGCACCCAGTGGGTCCGCTCGCTGGTCCCAACAGCACCCAGTGGGTCCACTCACTGGTCCCACACAGCACCCAGTGGGTCCGCTCGCTGGTCCCAACAGCACCCAGTGGGTCCGCTCGCTGGTCCCAACAGCACCCAGTGGGTCCGCTCGGTCGACAGACGCCGCCGAGCCCCTCAGCCTGTCGGGCCAGCCCTGGGCCGCGAGGCACAAAGATTGATAACAGAGGCTTTGCAGCAGGAGCTCACCCCCAATTCCGGAGCGCCTACTGTGCGCCAGACCCTGAAGAGGGAGCTGAGATGCAGAAGGGAGAGGGGCTGGTACCTCGCATTTGGCAAAAGAAACTGCAGATGAGAGCAAGGGTCACGGGGCGGGGAGATGACCCTGGACTCTCCTGGTGGGCCCCGTGACCTCACAAGTGTCCTTATAAGAGGGAGGCAGGAGGGCTGGGGTCAGAAAAGGAGCTGTAATGACAGAAGCAGAGGTTGAGCGATGCCTTTGCCGTGAGGTTCTCCAAGCCAAGGCAGAAGGAAGTCAGCCCTGCCGACCCTGATGTCAGCCCAGTGAGACCCTCGTCAGACTTCCAGCCTCCAGAATTCAGAGATATTACATTTCTCTTGTTTTAGGCCACTAGGTTTATGGGGCTTTGTGGCAGAAGCAGTGAGAAATGAATACAGCAGCCAACACCCACAGAGTTTGCCTCTGCAGTGCCGAAACCCGGCCAAGCCCGCTCTCGTTGCCCCGCCCTGGCCAGCCAACGCTCCCGTCCTCCCTCTGCAGGGCCAGCTCATTCTTCATCCAGCGAATACTCGTGGGCTGCCCCAGGCGACCTCCCGGGGCTGGAGCCGGAGCCGTGGGCGGGAGACAAGAAGAAACACGTTCCTGGTGGGACCCGCAGGCCGGAGCACGCGTCCCGTCGCGCCAGGCGCTGGCATTCTACGCGGAAATCCGACGGCAGGGTGAGGCTAGTGATGGGGGTGCCGTTCCAGACCAGGCGGCCAGGGAAGGCTTCTCTTAGGATGTGACAACGGAGCAGAGACCTGGACGGGCTGGAGGAGCCGGGTAGACACCCAGAACATTCCAGGAAGAGAAACTGATCGCAGAGAAGAGAGGTACTGACCCCGGTGGGTGTGGAGACCAGCTCTGCCACTCCCGAGCCCAGCCCGGACCTCCGCGTCCTGCGGTGAGTCCCAGTCCGTCTAGAAGGGGTCCGTGCACTCGGCCTGGGCAGAGGTCTCAGGGCAGGTCCCGGGGCACAAGGATGCATGAGTTTGGTCTGGAGGGATGGGGAGGGTTTCAGAAGCAGGGCTGGCGGGTACCTCAGCTTGTTGGGGCAGAAAAGCACGGTGGGCGCTTTAAGAAATGGGAGTCGAGACTGGCGCAGCCACTATGAAAAACAAGGTGGTGTTTCCTCAAAAAAGTAAAAACTGAACTGCCATTTGACCCAGGGATCCCACTTCTGGGAATATATCAGAAGAAGCCTGAAACACCAATCAGAAAGAATATATGTACCCTTATGTTCATAGCAGCAATAATGACAATAGCTAAGATCTGGAAACAGCCCAAATGCCCATCACTAGACAAGTGGATAACAAAGCTGTGGTACATATACACAATGGAGTACTATGCAGCTGTAAGAAAGAAAGATCTCTTATCCTTTGAGACAACATGGAGGGACCTGGAGAGGATTATGCTAAGCGAGATAAGCCAATCAGAGAAAGACAAATACCACATGATCTCACTTATTTGCCAAATATAATGAACAAAATAAGCTGATGAGTGAAATAGACTCAGAGACATAGAAAGGAGTACACTTCAGACTGACAAACCTCAGAAGAGGGGGTGGGGGAGAAGGAAGAGATAAACCAAAAAACTTTTTTTTAATTTTTATTTTATCCTCACCCGAGGGCATTTTTGTATTTATCTTCAAACAGAGCAGGACGGAGAGAGGGAGGAAGAGAGAGAGAGAAACATTGATGGTTGCCACCCACACAACCTCAACCAGGGCCAGAGACAAACTCAACCGAGGTACATCCCTTAGCGGGAACCGAACCTGGGACTCTCTGGTCCGCAGGCCGACGCTCTAACCACTGAGCCAAACTGGCCAGGGCTAAACCAAAAAACTTATATGCAGAACCAATGGACATAGACAACAATGCTGGGGAGGGGAGATTGGGAGGAGGGGGTCCAGGGGGGAAAAAGGAGAAACATTTGTAACAAAAATAAATTAAAAACATTTGGGAAAAAAAAAAAATGCTTTTGGCAACAAATAAAAAAATTAACAGTAAAAATAAATAAACAAATAAAATCTATGAAGCCATTGGGGGGCAAAAGCAATGGGAGTCACCCTGATGTCTGGACCAACAGTAGGAACACAGAGTATGTGGAGCCCCCCAAACTCCTGCCGGTGGAAAGAGAAAAACGAAAAGAGAAAAACACTTTGGAAAACTGGGAGACAGCGTTGTGGATTGAACTGTGTCCCCTCAAAAGATAAGTTGACGTCCTAACCCCTGGTACCTGCCAGTGTGACCTTTGGAAATAAGGTCTCTGCAGACGCAACCAGCCAAGATGAGGTCGTCCAGGATCAGGGTGGACACCCATCCCGCGTCTGGTGTCCTTGAAAGAACAGGGACATTTGGACGCAGAGACGCGGACCCACGGGAGGGAGATGCCGCGGGAGGACGGAGGCGGACGGGAGGCGCCAGCCAAGGAGCAAGGACTGCCGGCAGCCAGGCGCTAGGAAGAGGCGAAGGATGACTGTCCTGCGGTTCCGAGGGAGCGCGGCCCTGCTGACAGCTGATTCAGCGGCCTAGCCGCCACAGTGATGAGGGAATAAAGTTCTGTGGTGTGAGACCACCCCGCAGCGGGTGTCTCGTTCGGTCAGCCCTGAGTGCTAATACAGGCAGCCTCTGCGGAAGGGAACACGCACCTCCCCGGTGTTCCCTGCGTCCCTCTCTGGGGGACACACCCAAGAGAAATGAATGCTCCTGTTCAAAGCAACTTGGCTTGCCATTGCTCAAGACCGGTAGCAGCAGCTCCAACGTGCCTCCACAGGAGAACGGACAAAGAAACAAATAGCTCCATGCAATGGAGTACTACACAGCAGTGAAGAAGGATGCACCACTGCCGTGCGCGACCACAGAGACACATCCCCCAGATGTTACGCTGAGCGGAAGAAGCCAGACATAGAAAATGCGATTCAAGTTGCCTGCAGAGCAAGGACAGGAAAAACGAGTCCAAGTGGATTCAAAAGCTAGAATCACGTTTCCCTCTTGGCGGAAGGACACACCATGGGCTGCCTGACCTGTTTTATCCTGAGCTGGACACCGGGGTGTACAGGTGTGTGACAATTCCCTGCGCTGGGCCTTTAGTTCCAGCACTTTCCGGTGTGTCTGCTATACCCTCATGTAAATGGAAAATGAATAGATGGGGGTTCCCCGGTGGAGAGCCTCCAAAGCCTGGCAGGGGCATCTGGAGCTGGTTGTCCTTCAGGGGCTGGGCTGGGGGTGTCGAGCAGAGGATGAGACGTGTGCAGCCATGGGCAGGACTGGGGCATTTAGTGGCATCTAAAGAGATGTATAATGAGTCCAGGGGTCCCTTGTCCCATCAGCAGCTAGAGCAGCTGGCAAAGCCTCCACATGGCACTCCCCACCCCAAATCCCACAGGCTGGCATCACAGGCTGGCACTGCTGCCTGAGCAAGTGGGGAGGGACAGAGCAGGGAGAGTTAATGGTGCAGAGACACAGCCTCCCTCCCTGCCAGTTTCTCCTCATCAGCGCGCTCTGCTGGGTCCCACTCTGTCCTCATCAGCCCCGTCCCTCCCAGGGCACCCTGGTATTTACTCCATCAGGCCTCAGCACCCCCACGCCGCTGCTCCAGGCCCCAGCCCCCCTCATCTGCTCCTCCGCTGGCACATTGCAGAGGCAGGAAGGGGCAGACTTCCAGCCGTAAGCTCGAGGCAGTGGGAGGAACGGCCGCCTGAAAGACGGGGCCCCCTGTTGCGGGAAGTGTGGGGTGTGGGCTCAGAGAGGCCAGGCGATCTGTGAAAAGTCCCGCAGCTCTGGGCTCCCCACTCCTGTCCGCTTCACCCCAAAGCCTCCATGCTCCCTGACCCTTCACTCGTGCACCCTCCAAACAAGTGGCTGGATGGATTCACAGGCCAGGGGCGACCAGGGCTGGTGTGGTACCCTGGCTGCAGGCTGCCTGGGTTCGCATCTTGGCTCTGCCCTTGCCACGTGCTTAATCTGGGGCAAGACATTTAACCTCTCAGGCCCTCGTTTTTCCCATCTGCAAAATGGGACTAATAGTGGCTCCCTCTTCCCAGGTTAGAGCTCTCAGTCGGCACAGTGAGCCCAGACGGTGCTCTTATCCGTGTTGTTATCCTGGCCCCAGAGGTGGCGACACAGGCGAGAGCTGAAGGGCCCACCTTCTGCTCAGGGGCCCTCCGAGGGCGGCAGACCCACTGGTCTCAGGGCTCCTCCTGCTCTTTCTCAAAGGCTCGGAAGGGGAGGAGCTGGGGGAAGGGCACAGTGAGGGGGAGGTGGGGTGGCAGCCGAGCCCAGATCCGGCTTCAGCCTGGCAACGTGCGTGTGGAAACGGGTGAGACTGGGCCCCCAGTGGGGTCCTGCAGAGATGGCTCCAGGTCAGGTCGTGAGCACCTGGCCCTGAGCTCTGGCCATTCCCAGCCGCCTGCTTGAAATCCTGGTCTGTCCTGTAGGCCACATGGGCGCTGGGCACGGATCCGGGCTCTGCCGGGCTCACCAGGTCATCTGGCCATCCCCCTGCCATCCCACAACACACACGTCCGGCTAGAAAAGGGGGCTCCTGCACCTTGTCTGCACCCCCAGAGGAGGGCTCCTGGGGGAGGTGGCAAGTGGAGGCCAGGGCTGCAGGTAGGGCACCAAGTGGCCAGGCTTATCAGGGTGGTAAGGAGGCAGCAGGGCAGGAGGGAGGCCCCAGGCTCTTCTCGCGATCTTTGCCCTGGGCTTTCCACCTGGGTCCGGCTCCGGGGAGGCACCCAGGGAGGTGCCGAGGGGGCACAGGAGTGAACTGCCAGGGATTGTTTTCCCCAGTCACCCCCGGGACATCCACAGGCCAGACGGGGTAAGAGACGCACTCAGGGGGGTCGCCAAGGCAGAGGGTCTAGGAAAAGGTCCCCCCGAAAAGCAGAAGGGAAAGCCAGATCCTTCGTTCTCTCTGCACTTTCTCTGTGCTGAGCTCCGCAGGGCCTGGGGTGGGGGTGGGGGGGCGCCCACATGGCCCCTCGCTCCAGGAGTGACGGTCAAACCAGGAGAGGGTCATGAGAGGCGACAGCCTCCTGTGAGTCAGTGACCTTTATACTCCGTTATTGTCACTCTTCAACATTATGGTATAACATTCGTCCCATGCAGAATATATGTTAGATATATATACATTAGAACCATATTATAAACAAGCAGCTGTGAGTCGGCTATTTTTTTTAATCCTCTACGTTTTACTTATTTTATTATTATTTTTTGTATCCTCGCCCGAGGACATTTTTGCATTAACCTTCAGATAGAGTGGGAGGGAGAGAGGGAGGAAGAGAGAGAGAGAAACATTGGTGTATGAGAAAAACACCAATCGGTTGCCTCCCGTAGGCACCCCCATCAGGGAGCAAATCTGAAACCTAGGTATGTGCCCTGACTGGAAATCGAACCCACAACCTTTCGGCGGATGGGACGACACCTAGCCAACTGAGCCACGCTGGCCAAGAGATTCAGCTATTTACTTAACACCGCTGTGTTAGGCATTGGGCCTTTTGAAGACGAGCATTCCCTCACCACAGCTTGGGGACCTGCAGTCACTCTTCTTTTCTTACCAGTGAAGAGCTGAGGGCCCGAGTCCTACCCGGTGTCACCAGGAATAGCATGTGGCAGAGGCAACCCTCAGCGGCACACCTGCCGCACCACAGCCCGGCGTGCAGGGCGTCCTGTGTCCCCGAACTCGCAGGGGCCCCTCGCCCAGCTGGGGGGGCTGTGTGATCTCGGGCAAGTCACTTAGCCTCTCTGAGCTTCGCTTCCCCTGCAAACGGAGGCTTCGTGAGTCAGCGTGTGCGAAGCGCTGGCACGTAGCCAGAGCTCGGTAAGCACGGGCGTTTGCATTGTCATTAGGCCTCAGGTCTCAGGGCTCTGGCTATATCATCACTCGTGGGGAAGCAGAGGTCCAGGGAAGTTAAATTAAAGTGCCCGAAAGCCCCTGGCAGGGCTGGTGAGCTGGGGGAGAGTTATGACTGGCTTTGGTCCCATGGTCCCCACAAAATACTCAACGTGCCCGGGAACATTAACCTAGCACGGGGAAAAAATAAAAGACGCGGCTGAACAAATGCCCTGTCAAGGAAGGAAATCTGTAATCAATTAGCCGAGCCTCCCCGAACCTTTCCAAATAATAATTAGGAATGTCAGCACAGCTCCCGAGGAAACCGCCACACAAGGGCAGCCACGCCCCGGAGCAGCCACACGCAGAAGCGACTGGCCCCATGGACAGTCCCCAGCTTGTCCCAGCAGGGAGCCTGCTGCCCTGGGGGCCGTCCACTGCCGGTCCCTTCGACGGTGTGGCGAAGAAGGCGCAGACAGGGTTAGAGCTGGGAGGGCTGTCCAGTGTCCTCTCCCATTAGAGCACCGGAAAAAAAGGGAAACTGAGGCTTGGAGAAGCTTCACTGCAGACTTGGGACTAGACTCTAGTCCTGAGACCCTAGGGCTTTGGATTCAGCACCGGGCAGTGGTCTAATAACTTGGCCCTGACGAGGAGTTCACTTATCCACATGAGAAATATTAATTGGTAGCCTGGCCGGTGTGGCTCAGTGGACTGAGCGCTGTCCCAGGGACTGAGAGGTCCCGGTTCGATTCCCAGTCAGAGCACATGCCTGGGTTTCGGGTTTGACCCTCAGGAGGGGGCGTGCAGGAGGCAGCCGATCCTTGTTTCTCTCTCATATTGATGTTTCTATCTCTTTCTCCCTTCCCCTCTCTCTAAAAAGACAATAAAAACTTTTTTTTTTTTTTTAATCCTCACCTGAGGATATTTTTCCATTTTTTGTACAGATAGAGTGGGAGGGAGAGAGAGGAAGGGAGAGACAGATAGAAACATCGACGTGAAGGGACACATCGAGTGGCTGCCACCCGCACGACCAACCAGGGCCGGGGACAAACTGCAACCGAGGTACGTGCCCTTAGCGGGAACCGAACCCGGGTCTCTCCAGACCGCAGGCCGACGCTCTAACCGCTGAGCCAAACTGGCCAGGGCAAAACTTTTTTTTTTATAAAAGAAATATTAGTTGGCCACTGATACAGGGGTGACTGGTATCGCCCTGGGTGCTGGGGGAACAGACGAGGGACCAAGCCCTCATCCTCAGGGTTGCATTTGAGGGGGAAGAGGAAAACGCACTCAGATACACAAATGAGAGTCCTAGTGGACACGAATCGATGCTGCGACAGGCCGACAGGACCAGGGGACAAGAGAGCCTGGGGAGGGTGAGGGGGCTCCTCCAGATGAGGGCTCAAGGGGCCCTCTGTGCAAGCGACATTCGACTGGAGGCCTGGGATGGAAGAAGACTGTACCTAGCAGAGGACAAGCATGAGCAGAGGTCCCGAGATAGGAGCAAGCTCGGTGACAGAGTCGGGGGACCCGAGGACAGTAAGGGAGAGGGCGGGATGGAGAGTGAGACACGTGAGACCTCGCAGGCCTGATGGAAACGGGGTTCTCTCCCAAGGGGGCCAGGAAGCCCTCGGAGGGTTGCAGGCAGCAGGGCCACAATGCGACGTTACTTTAGAAAGGGTAGAAGGAACCCAGTCACCGAGGGGCCCGGACGTGCAGAGGAGGGACGTCGGCTGTGGGGAGCTGGGAAGAAAGGGCAGCCCTTGACTGGACACCAGGAAGCCTGGGACCCGGCTTCTCCGTTGCTACTGAGCTGCGTGACCTTGAGCAAGTCACTCCCCTTCTCTAGTTGCCTCTGCTCTTTGCAGAATGAGGAAGACCTCCCTGCCCTGCAGCCTGTGTGGTGTTGCTTCATCATCTCAGCTGCAGTCTGGGTGATTCGCAAATAGAGCTGACAGGTGCCTGTTCTGTACAAAAAGCCAATGGCCCACTGACCTTTTGTCCTTTATCTCTATCAATGGCAAGGTTTAGGTGACTCCCTGTCCTTACCTAAGGTGTGCAGCAACGTGGTGGTTCAACTGGGAGCCCGTCCTCCCTTCCTTCCTTCCTTCCTTCCTTCCTTCCTTCCTTCCTTCCTTCCTTCCTTCCTTCCTTCCTTCCTTCCTTCCTTCCTTCCTTCCTTCCTTCCTCACTGTGAGCTCACCAGGGCACTCACCTCCTGCCCTCTCTCGGCTGTGTTTCCCCAGGACCCTTAAGCTCACCAGACTCCCCCTCCCCCCTTCTCCATCAATCCACCCCATCCTCACCTCCTGAAACACAATTACCTTCCAAGGCAAAGAAGATTCTCCCAGAACCTGGGAACTTTATTAAACTGCAATAATACAGTAAAGAGGAGGTTTGAATCACCCGGAGCAAATTCTAATGCGAAGAAAAACCACAGCGACAAATACTTTGTTCTGAACTGTTTACTAAATTAAGTCCTTCCCAGACATTTTTAGCCTTCAATTTTTTTTAATACCAGCAATAAAGTAGTTGTGTAATTAGTAATAAAGCTGACAGCCGGCTACTGATTTTTTACTTAGAAGGAAAAGGATAATGGGTGTGCGTGTGCGTGTGTGTAGATAATTTCTAACAGCTCATGTATTCTGGCTGCGGAGATATAAATTATTTGCCACCTCAGCAACTCTGTCCCTCGCACTGTGGCGGGTGGGGGAGCTACCCTGAGCTCTGCGGAGTGGAAATGACCCCGTCTCGGAGCCCGAAGTTGAGGTTAGTGCCGGGGTTGACTTGCCCTGTGACCTAAGGGAAGTCTGCCACAGTCTCTGGGCTTCGGTCTTCTCATCCGGGGAACGAGGGCAGAAGGCTGCCGGCTGCACTGTCCCAAGTCTGGGAGGGGACAGTGACTTTACATGGCATCTGTGTGTTGCTGGCTCCCACATTTGTATCCGTGACAACTTCTCCCTTGCCCTGTGTTCCCATCGACCTACTCACTGTCTTTACTCTGGTGCCTACCAGAAATGCCTTAACCTGGTCCAAACAGAACGTGAGAAGTCTGCACCCCACCCCCAGCCCTGGCCGGTCCTCACTGGTCTCCCCATTTCAGGAGCAAGCTCTCCTCCGCCTACATGCGATGACCCTGGCCCTCGAGGTCACCGTCAGCTCATCTGTTTCTGAGGTGCCCTCACATCCAGCTCAGCCATGAGTCTGGCCAGCTCTGCTTCCAAAGCCCCAGCAGGGCTCCCCACCCCTGCCCAGACACCCCATCACCACCTCTCCTCCCTGGTCTCCGCCTCCATCCCCCCCCCAACCCCCGAGCTCAGGGGATCTTTCAACAACACAGAAACAGAATCGACTTGGATGACGCCTCACCGCTCCTAGAATACAACCCAGCCTTTCTCTAACAACCCAGAACGTTCTGCAGCAGTGGTTCTCAAACCTGCTGCACAGCAGAACCACTGTGAGGCGAGGAAGAACTGAGGCAGGCGCCCCGCCCCCCTGCGCCCCCGAAGTTCTGATCCACGGCCGGGCTTGGCCAGGGTATGGGAGTTTGCAGAGCTCCCTGCGTGTTTCTGTGACACCCCGAACAGCAGCACCAGCCCACCTGGGAGGTGATAAGAAACACAGGCACTCAGGCCCCATCCCTGACCCACTACCTGAGAATCTGCATCAGACAAGGTGGCTCTGTACGCGGTCAAGTTCAAGAGGCTCATTGCATGAGGTCTGGCCTGTGCTGAGCTCCCCTCCGCCCCCACCTCCTCATGGGGCACCTCCGGGCTTTGTCCTGCTGAGCTTGCCCAGCTGAGGCTCTTCTTCCTCCTCTCCCAGATGCCCATTCGCTCTCCCAGATGCGTGGCTGCGTCACCCCGACCCCAGGCTGCAGAGAGCCCCTCCCCGACTCCCTCTGGGTTGCCCAGGAGCGTCACCTCCATGGGGACAGGGACCTTATCTCCCTTGTTTACCCCTGTGTTTTGATGTCTACAGTTAACAAAAAAAATGCTTTTTAAAAGGCAGATGAGTGATGAGGGCAAGCCCTTACCTGGGTGGCTGCTGAAACATGTCATGGTACACGAGACACAGATCAGAACCTCTGTCCCCTGCCCGGCCAGATTGCAGCTGACACTGGGCTTGCCTTCCTTGGGGTGATTCTGGGTGAAGACACTGTCTCCAGAAGGCCCCCTGCGAAAGGCAAACTGCAGCCCAGAGCAGAAAACGGGTTCCCCATTCCATCAGTACGGGGGCGCAGCCCCTCCCTGGGAAGGCCCCTAGGGGAAGAACCTCTCCCAGCTCCTGGGTAGTCACTTCTCCTCTCTGGGCTTAGCTTGAGCCCCACTAATAGGGTCTGAGATCTACACTTCATAAAATTGTCAGTAGGATTTAAGCAAATGATGGATGGGAAAGGGTTTTGCTGAACGTTTGAAATAATAATTCCACATTTGGATAACCTGTCAGCTCATTAATTTAACAAATCTCTACTGAGACCCTTGCTGGGCACTGAGGCCCTAGTGATGAAGAAAGGAGGGATCCTACTTTTGAGGGACAAGACCCATCATCCTTGGTAATGGGGGTGGGGGTGGACACAGGCAGGGACCCCCCATTGCAATACCCAAGTGCATCACCAGAGGGCAGCAGACAGCTTTGCAAGCACTTCCCTCCCCAGGGGAGAAAGACTAGTGACAAAGAGTCTGTTCTGGGACTCCCAGAGGCCTCCTGTGGGGCAAATAGAGAATGGGGTGGGGGTGGGGGACAAGGCTGCTTGGTGACACCTGGGGACTCAACAAAGTACATCTCAGTCCCCTGCATCAAAGGTCTCCTCTAACCCAAGGCCCACCACAGAGAAGTGCCCCCACCCCGACGTGGAACAGGGACCCCCTCGATGCCACTGGTCTCTGCAGCCTGAGATCCAGGGTCTGTGCAGCTGGGGAGCTTCCGGGTCACGGAGGCCTCCAAGCCGGGATGCAAGGCCAGGCCGGGAGAAGAGAGGACCCCACGTGGGGAGCGAGATTTCGAGGGGGAGAAGTGAAGAAAAGAATATCGTCCTAAGAAAGGAGAACCGCAGAATCAGAAGAAAAGACTGTAAGTCGAGGAACAAAAGGAGAAGAGGACCAACCTTTCCCGGAGGGGAGTGAGGGACTCGGGAGGAGGGAGGCGGTGCCCAGCCCTCGGGAAAGTGCCAGGGGCCATCCTGCGCGAGTGAAGCTGGGCCCCACCTGCCTGGGCGCTCGTGGCCTCGGTGGGGACAGCACTCTCGCGAGTGGGCAACGGCAGCCAGTGTGAGCAGAGCGGAGGCACCATGCAGAGTACCCCCGGAGCAGGATTGATCCTTAGGGGATGGCGACGGGGGCACTTGGGGAGGGGGGCATCTGAACTGGGCCCCGAAAGGCAGAGGAGGGCGGGCAACCATTGGAGGAGGAGAGAAGTTAGGTGGAACAAGAAGAGAAGGAGCAGGAGAGGGCCGCAGGGGCAGGTGGAGAGTCGGGGAGCCGGAGGGCGTCCCGCTCAACGGGAACCTGGGCGGAGCAGCTGAAGCGTGTTAGGTTAGCAGGGTTTCTCAGCAAGTCGAGGAGTTAATGACGCCCGCTGAGGTGGCAGAGGCTCCTAGAGCCCTACTTCTGAGTCAGGAGTGGGCATCTCTTGGTCGCCTTGGCCAGAGCATCCAGGGGCCTTGGACTACCAGGTGGTCACTCTAGCAGCTTCCTACCTGGAGGCAACTAACATCTCAGGCCAGGGATCCACTGTGTGTGTGTGTGTGTGTGTGTGTGTGTGTGTGCTTGTGTGCATATAGGGATGGACACACAAGGTCACACGCCCTCACTAGGTCACCTGCGTCTCCAGTGGCTGGTACTGGTCCTGGCTCAGGGTGGGCACTTTGTAACTGTTGAATGACCCTGGCTCCAGGGGTCCAGGGACCCAAAACGGCTCCAATGGCCCATGAGGACCAACCCAGGCTTCACCCCGTGCGGACTGTGTGACCTTGGACAAGGGAGGGCAACTCTCCGTGTCCCATGGCATCAGCTGTACACATACAACAGGATTTGATGAGTCTGAGACCCACACGCCACCGACCGCCGTGAGGGTTAAACCAGATGATAGATGGGAAAGAGTTTTGCTGACTGTTTGAAATGGTAATTCCGCATTTGGATAACCTGTCAGCCTATTGATTCAACAAACCTTTACTGAGGCCCTGGGCTTCCATCCCAGGCCTGTGCCAGGCACTGAGGACCGAGAGATGGAGAAGGGAGGCTCCTCACCCTGACAGACAAGGCCCAGGGAGCAAGGCTGAGAGTGGATTCTGGTGGTTTCTGCAGAGCACAGACCCAAGGGGTACGTGACTCTTCATCCCCTGAGGGTCCGAGGGACGGAGGCCACGGGTTGCGTCCAGCAAGACTCTGGCTCAGAAAGCAGGGCGCACTCTGCCTTCGGGGGAAACAGAAAGGGCGTCTTGCTCCTGGACCCCCGGCCCAGCATGGCCTCGCTCCCCGAGAAGCTCAGCCCAGGGCCTGGCACACACCAGCTGTATTGTTCTGATAACCAGGCTCTGGGCTGGTTGGTACCTGTGAAGTCACTCTGGACTGGGAAGTCACTGGCTGGCCCAGTTATTCTGTTATCTCCAACCCAAATGGGTCTGGCCCTGGCGGAGGGGGGGGGGGGGGGGGCAGCTTAGGACAATCGTCTGTCAGCCACCGGCTGCCAGCAGCAACTAGAATTATCTGTGCCTTGCAGCTTCTCGCTGAGTTCTTTGGCCCAAATCTGCACATCGGAGCAGATGGAAGGTGTGTGAGCAGAGCTGTCCAAGTCTCACTGCCAACATCTTTACCTGGAAGACTTTCCGAAAGACGAATTTTCCAGGCCCTGCTCCAGTCCATTTGAATCAAATTCCGTCTTGGTGGGCTCAGGAATTGGTATTTTTAAAAGCAGCTTCCAAGGTGATCCTAATGCAGGTGGTCTGGGGACTGGCCTGCAGTCCGGGGATGCGGACACCGAGGGAGCCTGGCTCCCTGCTCAGGTTAAGAACTTGCAGCCTCTCCTGGCTGAGAGGGGCGCACGGGACTGAAAACTCCCCTAGTGGCTGGGAGGGGAACTGCAGCCCTTGCTCCTAAAGTATCCCCTGGTTTTGCGATACCCCACTGCCACGGCGGGTAGAAGACCTGGGGTGTGCCATTCTGATGCCACTGACAGACATACTCGGTTATTAATCAAGTGCTGAAGGGCTCAAGGTTATCCTCACACTCTCACTCTGGTTTGTTTGCATCCCCAGATGATTTCTGGGTGCGGGAGAGAAGAAGGGGTTCACACTGGGTCAAGGACGGGGCACAACCTTGACAGTAAGTTTCTTATGGACAGAGCTTGCGTGTGTCTGCCTGGTGCAAGCCCAGCACACAGCAGGTACTCAACGTGCGCGCCCAGTGCCGAATGAACGCGAATTCACGGACGAGCACACGTGTTACGTGTATCTCGGAGAACAAAGACGTAGGGCTCCTGATAATACGAAAGGGAGAGGGGAGCGACGGAACTCAGGCTTTGAAACCAACAAAGGTCGGATGGCACATTTCTTTGTACCAGCCGTGAAGAAAGACTTTGCCCTGTGCGCTAATGGATGAGACTCAGAAGAGACATTCAACTTTTCAAAGGGAAACAAACCTCTCAGCTCTTTGGACCGGGCAGTTAATGTGTCTGTTTAAAAACCAACTACATTTTTTTCCCGTTTGAACAGATTCCAGAGGGCATCTACTCGGAAACCTCTGTCTGCCTGCAGGACTCGGCCGGCCCTGCCCCCACCCCTCCGCCCGGCCGGCTGCTCCTGGCTACTCTTTGTCTAAAACCTACTTATGCTTCTAGGGCCACTTCAAACACCACCTTCTCGGCGGTTTCCCCAGACTCTCCGTCTCTGATTCATCACTGCATTCTATCTGAATCTTTCCTCTGACAGCTATCACTTTATTACTTGAATTGTTAGCTATTTATCTCTGTGTTTTATCTCCCCTTTCTCTCCTTTCCTTCCACAAATATTTATTGTTCCTCTCTAAATGCCAAGTCGGTTCTGGGGTTACTAAGATGGAAAGATACAGTGCAGCAGCCTTCGGACGAGCTGACAGGTGGGGGGCTGTAAGCTGAGGGAGGCAGGGGCTCATCTTCACCCCTTGGGTCCTGTGCCCCCCGCTCTGCCACCAATGCGCAAGATGTGCCCTTGAGTGAATACGTGAGAGGTTGCACCTCAAAGGAATAAAGGAAGTGGCGTTTCTTCCCACATCCTGGATCCTCAAGGCTCTCTTCATTCACTGGATTTCCCCACATCTCCCCTCCTGATCAGTGTGAATTAGGGAGGTGCGGCTGGGCTCTCACATTCTCCCGGAGACACCTAGGCTCCACCCCACCCAGCTGTCCCCAGACCTGTCCGTCTGGGGGGAAGGCGCATGCGCACAAGTTCCCAGACATGGCCATCAGACCCTGGAGGGGGGGGAGGGTAAGGGAGGGCAACCCCCAACCCCTGTCTCTGGTTTGCCTCCGGGCCCCTGCCAGCCCAGGTGGACTTCCCGCTCCCTCTCCCAGCTTCACTCAGGTTTGGAAACTAAGTCCTGAGGCTATGAAGAAATCTCTCTCCCCCTCCCCAGACTCCTCTGTGGAGGGCTTTGTCCCCCTTCCCTGGCACCTCCAACTCACCCTCCATTCGGCATCCTGGGCGAACTTGGCAAAACACATAGCAGGGCACTGAAAATAAATGCCAGTTTACTTCCTGAACTCCAGCCATGTTGGCCCCCTGGCAGCTCCCAGATCAGGTAGCTCTTTGTCACCTCAGGACCTTTGCACTTGCTGTGTGTCTATCCTCAGCCCTGGCTGGCTGGCTTCTCGATATCTCCTAGATTTCTGCTTAAATATCTGTCCTATGAGACATCTCGTGGCTCCCTCCCCGCTATTCCTCATCCTCTATCTCATGAGCTTACTTCCTTCACCACACTCATCACCAATTGTAAATAGTTTTTCTTATTATTCTAAACATATTTTTATAGTCTGTCCCTACTCCCCTGCTACATCATAAACCTCACAAGAGCAGGTCTGATTATGTCTTGTTCACTATTTTATTTCCAGCACCGTCCCTGACATAGAGCAATTGCTCAGTTCCCTGTGATGAATGGATGATGCAAATGTTGGGGGAAGGCTCAGAGGCCTGACGTGCTCCTTCCTAATCCACCCAACACCACAGCTTCCACCACTAACTTACCCACCCCATACATATTCACAAATCGTCCACAACCTCTGTGTGTGTGTGTGTGTGTGTGTGTGTGTGTGTGTGTGTGTGTGGTGGGGCAGTGGGCTGGTGCTAGGCTGAGCGGGGGACATCAGACCCAGTCCTTGTCCTCATGGGACTTCTGGTCTAGTTGGGGAGGCAGACTATGAACACCTAGTGTCGGCAGTAAGTGTGTGAAGGGGAAATACACTGGAGTATCTGATCCCGTGGGGGCAGTCAAGACTGACTTCCTGGAGGAGGTGTCACTTAAGCCGAACCTGAAAGGATGAGGGGGGCCTTGGCAAAGAGAGGTGGGCGGGGTGTGCGAGGGGCAGGAGCACCCTGAACTGCTCTCCTTACTTCCACACCAGAGCCAGTGAGACCTGCCCAGCGTTCCTCACGACACCCTGAGCAGATGGAATGGGACGGGGGTCTGCAGAGGGCTTTGAGAGATGGAAAGACAGCATTGTGTGTGTGTGTGTGTGGGGGGGGCGCAGGCATGGCTGAAAGCTCATGGTGACTTCACCGTGACCTCCAGGGAGGTCTCAACTGCCATCGGGGGACAGCTGGGTTCTGCAGGAACCAGTGAATTTTGCCCGCACAGTCATCTTCTCCCCGGTGAGGCCCATCGATGTGCTCATACCTGTGCCCGCCTGGTGTGCCAGGTGAATGGAGGGGAAGGCAGGGCATGAGAGGGCAGAGGACAGCCAGTGTGCAGGCAGCCAGCTGGTGGGACTGTCACCCACCTCAAACACCCCACTGGGAGGCCCGAGAAGCAGACCCTGGGACAAGGATTCTGAGCGAGGGGTTTATTTGGGAGGGTGTCCCAGGAAGCTGGAGGAAGGTGCAATGACATATTTATTACGTCTCGCTTTCCTAGACTACTGCCTGTGTCCCTAGGAGAACCCTGCTTTTCCTGAACCCCTGGATCACGGCACCTTGCATCATGCCGGGTTCCTAGAGGTGCTCAATTAAATACCCTTTGAAGGAATAAATTACTGCCAATTTCAAGCTGGGAGTTCCGGGTTCTGGGCTCAGAACTAGAAAGGCCTTTGACAGATAGGGCCTCTAGGGTGCTGGGAGGGGCGGGGACCTGCCCAAGGTGTGCAACACCTGCACCCTCCCCTCCAGGGGCAGAGCCCTGCCACCTCACCGACTCGCGTCCCTCCAGGACCCCACCAGCGGGAGGAGGCTCGGGGAGTCCGGGGCCCCTTTCAGCTGCCGAGGACTGCTCTTGGCTGATCCCGGTAATCCTCTCGCTTCCTTCTCCCCCCTTTCCCCAGCTGAGGAGGACGTGGCGGAGACAGCTGTGGAGAAGGGACTCTCTCTAGTTGATATGCATTAATTTGTAAATATCTTCATTTATATGTAAATGTGGAGTCCCTGCCCGCGCCAGCCCGAATGGGGCCCTGCAGCCTGCAGAAGCCGCCTCCTCCAGCGAGGCTGTCCCTGGGGCTGGTGTGATCGGATTCGTCCCGGAGGGTGTGCCCCTTTCTTCCCTTCCACCCAGGCCTCCTCCTGGCCGCTCTCCCGGGGTGGGGTGTCTGTCTGCGAGACCACCGCTGGGACCCAGGCTCCGCAGAAGAGCACTGGCCAGCTCGGCCCTGCTGTGTGACCTTGGGCAAGTCTGCTCCCTCTCTGGGTGTGGGGGTAGGATAAGTGGTTGGTTGGGGCTGACCAAGCTCATGTTGTTCCAGCAGGGGACCGTTGGGCAGCAAGCCCCTTGACCTCGATGAATTCTGATCCTATCTGTACAACCAGGACTGTAGAAAATAATAATAACACCTGCTTGGTGTTGGCGGGGTTGTTAGTGACGATGGAGAGACAGCACACATGAGAAGGCTCATGAGATTCTGAGGAGGGTGAGGAGTTTCCTTTACGGGGAGGGAGGGAGGGATTTTTCTGGGTAATAACAGCGGCTCAGAGACCGCGGTGGCGTCTGAGAGAACGGACTCATCAGCTCCCCACCGGCTGCACCGAACTTCTGTTGGCTTTGCCCCGGGACCGGAGCTTGGGCATTGACTACCACCGGCACTACACCCACGACCACGGAACAGCAAGGGCGTGAAGGGCTAGAACTCGCACTCGGGCCATCGGACACGAAGCTCACTTAAACCCTCGAGCTGAGTAAGCTCGCCTAGGACACGGGCAGAACGAGGTGAAGGCCCTTGTCCAAGGTCACTGAGCAGGAAGTGGCCGAGCTGGGATCTGAACCAGGTCTTAGGTTCCAGGCCATGTCCTGGATGCTCCAGTGAGCAAGAAGGACAGGCCCGGGGTGTTCTGGGGTGCCCTGGGTTTCCTTCCTGCTTAGGAACCACAGCCAAGGAGTCACCCTAGAGACCGGACCAGCGCAGGGCTGGGCACCAGAAAGGATGGGATAGGCTGGGGTGTGGGGGCCCTTCTCAGAGACCGTGGCTGCCATGCAGGGGCAGGCTTCTGGGAAGCGGGGGTGGGGGGTGTGATTCGAATGTTTACTTCGTATAAAATCATCAATGGTTCCCAGGATAGTCATTTTCTTCTCCAAAATGAGTCTTGGCTCCTGTTTTCATCTGGATTGTCTCTGGCTGGTCTTAGGCCTGCTTAATGCTCTAAGGAGCCCCGAATCCTCGTTGGAAACGGGTGCAGGAGAAATCATAAATACACGAGGGAAGGCATCTGTGTGGCCATTTGCACAGCAGAGCCCCTCAGAGTTCCCTGCACCCACGTTCTCACCAGATTCCCCCAGCAAGGGTCTGGGTCTGACCCCTGGCACAAATCCAGAGAGGAGGGGACCCAGAGAGGTCCCCCAGGGGAGCATGCCCACCTTCCCTTCTTACAGAAGCGGCCGGGGAAGGACCATCTACCAGATGCCCTATGCTGGGCTGGATGTATCCTGTGAAATTTGTCCCATTTTCTCATTTTACTCATGGGGAAACTGCGGCCCAAAGGGCCAAGCAGCAAACCCAGGGTCACATGGTCGATTCGCAGATTTCGTTGTGCACCTACTGTGTGTCAGGCCTCGGGCTGACAGCTGGGGACCAGGTCAAGCAGAGCTGCTGTTCTGTCTTCCGTGCGCATGGTCACTGTAGGAAGAGCCAGCCCACGTGTGGAGAGCGGGACCTCATCTTCCTGGAGGGGCCGGCACGAGGCTCTAAGTGGGAATGTTACAGGCACCCCACGAAGCACAGGGCACCCCGGCTGTATCTGCTGCCCATCTCCCATGTGCCCAGTGCAGCCCAGTCATCCTTAAGCTTCGGAGCAGACTGTACTTTCTCCACCAGGCAAAGCAGTTGGCCGTGTAGTGTGAGGGAGCATGCGCGTGCATGTGTGTGCGTGCATGTGCATGTGTGCGTGCATGTATGCGTGTGCATGTGCACGCACATGCAAAGCTGTGCATGTTCAGTGCCTGCGTGAAGCTACTCTTCATCAGTGTGGAGAGGTTCCCCTCTTCTCGGGGGGTGGGTCCTGGAGGGGTGGCGGCCTTGGGGGAGATCAGTTCTTCCAGGGGGAGCCCAAAGGTGTCCCAAAAGGACCTGAGTTGGGTTCTGAAGGCGGATGAGGAGTTTCCCAGGTGACCAAGGGCAGACGGGCATCTGGGAACAGGGCCCAGTGAGTGAAGGTCAGAGGAATAAAATGGAACTGGGACCCTCCGGGAGTGGGTGGGAAGGGCGTGGCGGGGCCTGGAATCTGCTGCCCCAACGTCTTCAGGAAAAGGGGCAGAAAGATGAAGTCTCTCCACCTCTGAGGACTCTCCCCTCTCGGCCCTGCCTCTGCCTCTGCCCCGGGTTCCGCTTACGCAGGGTCTGCTGTCCTTGCCACGTTTGGGCCCTTCTGGTCTCGGAGCCCACGGGCCGTGCTGGCCGGGCCGCTGGGCCAGGCAGAGCCGGTTCACGCCCCGGTCTGGCATTCCTGGCCCCGATCTGGCATTCCCGGCCCGTGAACTCAGGCACACCGCTCGCCCCCTCCGGACCGCAGTAGCCTCACTCGGAAACAGGTTTGGAAAAGCCACCTCGCAGGACTGGGGGAGGGGCCGGCTGGGGAGGTCAATGTCAGGGGTCTGCCCCGGGACCCCTTCCAGCTTCTTCCCTGCAGGAGGGGGTCCCACTTGGGCGGCAGGGTCCTCCGCTCTGCCTTCCCAGCCCACGAGGCGATCCTGACACACTGTGGGCGGGCGTGAGGGCTGGCGAAGTGGCCCCCCGTCCCCGACCCCGGCCCTCACCTCACGGTGGACTGGTACACCAGGTCCTCTCTCTTGCGGTAGTTTTCCATGTGCGAGTAGTTGGTGGAGAACATGGCATCGAAGGTAAAGATCTTCTGCTTGATGGTGCCGCCATCCATCACCTGCAACAGAGCACGGGCACCGCAGGTGAGCGTTTGGCTGGTGCTGGCCACACCTGTGCCCAGGCTGGGAGGGGCTCCGGACACTGGGGAGATGGAGAAACCAGGGAGCCCACTGCCCTGTGGCCCCAGAGAAGCCTCTGGTGGGAGATGTCACAGCTGTCACTGGGACCCTCCCAGGTCACCCCACTTTATTGATGCGCAAACTGAGGCTCTGAAGTAAAGTGACTTCCTGGGGTCCCACATCTCGTCTCTCTGTCTCTTTCCATTGCACCGGGGGCTCCCCCTCCTGTGACACCCCCTGGTCAGCCTTGCAGAAATGACAAGTAAAGGCTTGGGAGCTGCAGACGGAGCTGGATAGTGTGGACGTGTTTTGCAGAGTCAGCCACAGAGTCATGGCTTGATCTCAAAGTCATGCGGCCTGAGAAGAGACAGAATGGGGGAGCAGGCTGGACAGAAAATGAAGAGGGGAACTGGGGGCCACGGGCAGCCACTGGAGCCAAGATCTCACGGAGGAGACAAATACGCTACATTGCAGTAATTTCTGATGACCCGGTGAGAGGTGGCCCAGAATGGCAGGGGAGCACGGAGGAGGGGCAGCCCCCATCCTGGGGACAGGGCAGTCACAGAGGCCTTCTTGGAGCAAGAGATATTTATCTTCTGAAGGAAGAATAGGAAACAGCCTGGCAGATGGGAGTGCTTCCAGGCGCAGGGAACAGCACGAGCAAAGGCCCCGGGGCAGGGAGGAACAGTGAAGCAGACTGCTCAGGGGGCATGGGCAGCAAGGTGGTGGAGTGAGGAGGCACTGGGCACTGAACCATGTGCCCGATCCTGGAGGCGAAGGAGCCCAGCACCCCTAGAAGCAAGGGGCTGCAGGGTTTCAGATCTCCCTCTGGCTTTAATTTAGGTTGAGGACTGATTGAAGGTGACATGGGGGATGGAGAGAAGGGGACAGTGTGGCGAACTCACTCTCTCCCTTGGCTGCCACTGGTACCGGCTGGGCGGTCCCCATTGCACCTAGGAACACGGAGGCCCAGAGAAGCCGGGGGACCCAGGCGGCGATAATAAAGTCTGAGCTGGAACACAAAGCCGCTCAGGCGCCCAGCTGTTCACAGCTGGTTAAAGGCCGGACCCAAGCGTCCTGGGCTCCCGGCCGCGGCCAGCCCACATCCCCTCCGCCCGCATCCCGCTGTGCTGCCTCCCGCTAATGAAAGTGTTACTCCACAAAGCAGCAAGGTATGTGTTGTCACTGTTTCAATTATTTATCTGTTTACTCGGCTGCAGTTTTCCGCTTGTCTCAGCAACTCTATTATAGACTGAAAGCCTGCAGCCTCTCACCACTCAGCTGGGCTCCGGGCTAACAGCCTGCGACGGAGGCCTCATGCCTGGGCCTGGAGAAGTGGAATTAACTCCATGCGGCTCTGCGTGTGGAGGCCGGGGGAGGGGCTGGGAGGGCAGGGGCCAGGGACGGCGTTTCTCCAGGGGGCTGGGGTGGGGGTGCTGAAAGCCTCCTCCCCCACCCGCTTTGCTGGGCATTGAGCTTGGATCTGTCACCCTCCTGGGAGGACCGGTCTGGGTGCAGCTGGGCTCCTCTGGGCACATCTGGACCCAAGTGATTTGGGCCACATCTGTCTGGCCTAGGTGGTGTTGCTACTGTTTACAGGACACAGATGCAATTCAGTCCAACCAGCACTGACTGATCACCAGCTGTGTCCAAGCACGGGCCACTGTGGTATGGGTCACCCTCCCAGGAGGCCTCTGTGGAAACCAGGGTCCCCAGGGAGACCAGGCTGGGAAGGGTTAGTACCATGATAACACGTTCCCAAGCTCCAGGACCCTAAGAGGGATCAGCGGTGGGACTTCCCCTGCAGTTTCTTTTCACCCCTCAATAAGCTCACAGCACCGTGTCTCTTCCTCCAACTCATCATTGTTCCCTTTGGGGGCCTCCTTTACTCTGTGCCGTGGAGCTGGGGAGCCGGGCAGGACGGCCCCTCGCTCTCTCACTGGCCTCTTCTGCAGCAGGAGGACCAGCTTCCCAAGCAGGGGACGAGGAGAAGAGGGAGGAAGAGGAGCTGAGTACCCCTAAACCAGGGCCCTTAACTGGGGGACATCTGGCAACATCCGGAGCCGGTTTGGTTGTCACAGCTGTGGAGAGGAGTGATTGACATTCGAGGCCAGGGATGCTGTCCCCATGATACGATGTACAGAACAAGCCCCCAAAGGGTTCTCTGGCCCCAGATGCCAGCAGCGCCAAGGGCAAGACACCTGCTTGAAGCCCCCCCACTTTGTGTGGACCCACAATGCCCCTGAAAAGTGAGTAGACAATAACGTGCCCATTTTGCAGATGAAGAGACTGAGGCTTAGAGAGGCAAAGGGATTCAGCTGAGGGCCCCCACTGGGCGCGGCCAAGCGCCGGCTCCTAGGCCGGCATTCGCACCAGCTCACGAGGCTGGAAGGCTGTGGATGGACCCACGGCCCCTCAGCCCCAGCTCGGCCGCAGGCGGGCTCTGCAGGGGCAGCCGCAGAGGCGCAGAAGGGGAGGTCGGAGCAATCTTCTCCAGAAGTCATGCCCAGAGTTGACTCTCAGCCTCGCCTCCCTTTAGGTACTGTCTTTTATCTTCTAAAAGTCGGCTGCCCTTATTGTCCCAATCTCAAATTTCACTCCGTTTTTTATTTTTTATTATTATTACACAAAGGAGAAAAAAGTCTGTCGGTAAAACTGTCAGCTCGAATTTATTCTCCGGACTGAGGGTTTTATTACCGGGAAAATACATCCGCACTCCACACGTACACACACAAGCCCACGCACCCCAGATAAAGAAAGCGCCGTGGAGTGATCCGAGTCGTAAATCCCTGTTTCCGGCCGAGGGGCCGGCGAGTTTCAAGGACACACCTCGTTTTCCTTTGGTTTTATTTACATCTTCTGCTCGGGGGCTCTGTCTGGGCTTCGCTGTCAGCCTGGGCAGTGGAGACTGTTTTCCGCCCTTCCAGCACGCCGTCCACCACCCCAGTTCACGGCCTGGCCTCGGCCTCCCCCTGCCCCCGGGAAGGTACAGCAAAGGGGCAGCCTGGGAGTTCACTCTGGGTCTTCCGGGCCGCTGGGCGGGTGGCTATTTGCAAGGAAACTTTTCTGTAGGTCCCGGTGGTTACAGACAGGAACGGGGCAGAGGTGGGGGTTATCACAGGCTGTGGGCAGAGGGCAGGGCGTAGGCCGGAGGATGCTGATGACATCTTCCCTTAACTCTGGAAACATTTCCCCAGACACGCAGGCACAGCCCTGGCTGCTTTGGCTCAGCGGTTAGAGCGTTGACCAGTGGACCAGAATCGCGGGTTCGATTCTGGTCAAGGGCACGTAGCTCGGTTGCAGTTTGTCCCTGGCCCTGGTCGGGTTGTGTGATACGGAGGCAACCAGTCGATGTGGCTCTATCACATCAATGTTTTTCTCTCTCTCTCCCCCTCCCTCTCACTCTATCTAATGATAAATAGAAAAATACCCTCGGGTGAAAAATAAAAAATTAAAAAATTAAAAATTAAAAAAAAAAAAGACATGCAGGCACAGTTCTAGGCCCCACAGGAGAGCAAGCACTTCAGACATGGTTGCAGGCCATGGTCCGTGGCCCACAGGGAACTGAGAGACTGGAGTCAGGACGGCGGTGGCCACAGCAACAGGTATCTTCATGGGGTATCTGATGCCCTTGGAGGAGCTGAGAATTCCTTTGGAGGTTGGGGTGATCACAGAAGGCTTGCTGGAGAAGGGGGCCCTTTTGTGCAAGAAGCAAGACCGATTCCCTCCACCCCTCGAAGCAGAATTTTTGATTTCTGTTACTAACTCTCATTTCACCTCCCTAAGCCTCAGTTTTCTCATCTGTAACACAGAGATAATGGGGCCTGCCCCCTTGTAAGGACTAAACGAGATGAGAGCAGGCAGCTAACACTTTCCCGGGCTCCTCTGTCTCGGTGTCCCTGCCCACCCTCCGGGTCTTGGGCTGTAGCGCAGAATATCTTCCACTGAAAAGCCAGGGGATGCGGAACACCAGTAAGTGAAAGAAGGGGCCCGTACCTGGGGAGGGACAGAGGTGGGGAGAGCCTGAAGCCATGTGGGCAACGGCGGGCTGGAGGGCTGGGGGTGCAGGGAAGGTTGGAAGGAGAACAGAGTCCCAGGATCCTGCTGGTGGTGACGTCAGACCAGAGAAGCTGGAGGATGCTCTGAGCACGTTCCTGGAAGCAGGCTGGTCCCCGGGGCTCTGACACCCTCTCCTAGTGCCACAGAGGGGGTGACCACCAGGTCAGGGCACACAGAGGACGGCAAGCTGGTGGGGTGGACACGGTGCTGTCCCGGAGAGACAAAGACCCAGATGTATGGGCTTTCCGTCCCCCAGAGGAAGATGTACTTATGGGTTCATTCAGTCAAAAGATTTTTTAAAAATCCTCACCCGAGGATACTTTCCCATTTATCTTCAGATAGAGTGGGGGTGTGTGGGGGGAAACATCAACGTGAGAGACACATCAACTGGTTGCCTCCTGCACGACCCCAACCAGGGCCGGGAACGAACCGCAATGGAGGCTGGTGCCCTTGGCCAGAATCGAACCCGAAACTCTTTGGTCCTCGGGCCAATGCTCTAGCTGCTGAGCCCAACCGGCCAGGGCAGTTGAAAGATTTTTATCGAATCAAATAGACTCTTGAATGTGAGCCACTCCTAGAACAGAAGCGTGGTGAGGGTAGGTTTTATTACTCTGTGCCCAGAGTTGGGCACAGGGTACTCAATAAATACACGTCGAATGAATGGACGGACGAATTCATTCATGAGCTGAGTCCTTCCACGTGCCAGGCACCGCGGGTACCATGAAAACGGAAAACAGAACAAAAACCACATGATCTGCAGTATGGACTTGTCCCAGGGCCCTGCTGCCCCCAGGCCGGCCAGGCTGGCCTTCCTGATGGGAGCAGCCTTGCCCTGCCGGGGAGGAGGCCGGACCATCAAGCAGCGATGCTGCTGGAGCAAAGCGTGAACCTGAGCTGCGCTTCGTCGAGGTCCGGGCACGAATACCACGCACGGCAGGAAAGCGTCCTGGTCATGCAGGGGGCGCAGCTGGGCCAGAGAGAAGAAGCTGTGCACAAGATCATGCCCGTGTACAAGGGCTGAACCGTGGACACGCGCTTGACCCCGTACACGGGCCCTCCCTCCGTTGCGTTGTTTGGATTCTCCGGACTTCACACTCCCGGAGCCGTGTCCCAGCGCCTGGCACGGTGCCTGACACGGTGTGCACCGACAGCAGCGTTGCTGAGTAAATGAACGGCCCTGGGAGATGGGTCGTCACCCCCATTTTGCAGATAACCAAGAACCAAGAGAGAGGCAAGTGAACTGTCCAAGGTCACCTGGGCAGTACATGGGGCATTCGACCCCTCGGTGTGGACTAGTTAGAGAGAGGAGTAGGGGACCCATTCTGGGGGTGCAGATTGGGAAAAACACAGAAGCTTTGGGGGGTCAGCCACGTTTAGTTTAAAGCTGTGTGTTGCCCAGCCGGTGTGGCTGAGTGGATTGAGCATCGGCCCATGCACCAAGAGGTCATTGGTTCAATTCCTGGTTAGGGCACAATCCCCAGTGGGGGGCAGGTAGGAGGCAGCCAATTGATGTTCTCTCACATCAATGTTTCTATCTCTCTCTCCCTCCCTCTCTCTCTCTAAAAAAAAAAAAATCAATAAAAACATATTTTTCAGAATCTGTGTGACCTTGGAGAAGTCTCTGCCTCTGTCTTCTCATCTGCACAATGGGAGCCTGCAAGGCGCTGTGTGAGGATTCACACCTGAGACTGCACACTCGGAGAGCCCCGGGGGCTGCTTGGCACCCGTGATAATAACGGCGAGAGAACTAAAGCAGCCAGCGTGGACGGGCCTGCTGCGGGCCAGGCATTGTTGGCAGACACAAGCTCACGTAATTATAAGGAGAAATGGCCGATGCGCTTTCGCTGTTACAACAGTGCCCCCTTATCTGTGGCTTTACTTTCCATGGCTTCAGTTGCTTCTGGTCAGCCATGGTCCGAAAATATCAAACGGAAAATTCCAGAAATAAACAGTTCATACATTTTAAATTGCACGGATGTTCGGAGCGAGGTGACAAAATCTCTCACTGTCCTGCTCCATGAATCATCCCTTTGTCCAGCATCACCACATTACGCATATAGTATAATAGGGTGTTGAGAGAGAGAGAGAACATTCACGGAACTTATTATAGTATATTGTTAGAACTGCTCTATTTTATTGTTTGTTATTCTCATTAGTGTCTTACTGTGCCTAATTTATAAGTTAAACTTTATCCTGGGTATGTATGCATAGAAAGAAATATACGAAGTGTTCAGAACTCTCCACGATTTAAGGCCTCCACTGGGCGTCTTGGAACATGTCCCTTGTGGATAAGGAGGTGCAGGGTGCTACTGCATTATTTTTACTTAGTTCCAAAGTAGGAAGGCTGGTTAGGGTGGGCTCTGATGAAGACAGTAGGCGCATAATGGGTGCTCAAGAATGGGTGGCTTTTTGCCCGGCTGGTGTAGCTCAGTGGTTGAGCGTCAACCTATGCACCAAGAGGTCGCCGGTTTGATTCCCGGTCAGGGCACACGCCCAGGTTGTGGGCCAAATCCCCAGTGGGGGGCATGCAGGAGGCGGCCAATCGATGTTCTCTCTTATCGATGTTTCTATCTCTCTCTCCCTCTCCCTTCCTCTCTCTGTAAAATCAATATGGAAAAAAAAAAAAGAACAGGTGGGTTTTCTCCCCGCCACTCAGCCAGGTAGTGTGGAATGATCCACTACACTGCGTGGAAGGGACCGAGAAGGTGGAGACCTGGGTTCTAAGTCCCACAGGCTATCTCTGCACTGCCCCCTTTTCTGGGCCTCAGTTTCCCTAAACGCTCAACGAGGAGATTTGGTGAAGAGTGACCTCTGAGGGCCGTTTCCCCCCTAGTTGCCGACCACGTTCTCATCCCAGAACAGCTGGCCCGAGAAACCGCAGCTACTCACACTCTGGCCTGGCCCACCAGGGCTCAACCAGCTGCCCCCGGGCCCCTTGGGACCCCACCCCAGATCCCCAGCTGCCCCCACCAGCACATCTGGCTTCAGCCACGCGGGATTGCTTTTCAAGTGATGTCACCAAAGCATGGTGAACAGGTTCCTCTGAGCCAGCGGCGAGAGCCCGCCGGCCAGCCGAGTGTCTCATTTGAAAAACAAATAAGTCTCCAACTCCAGCCTCCTCACCAACAACATCCCTGGGTGCCATCAGCCAGAAGAGGAAGAAAAGAAAGGAGGGGGGGACAGAAATCGCCTCTCCCACCCCCCAACCACCTTTTCTTTGTGTGCCACAAAACCAATTACAGATTGGAAATAGCTGTAATAAACTTGATATCCCTCTTAGGGGCCAATTCCGCTGCGGCTGGGAAGTGTAATAGTGGCCGAGAGTGAAAAGTGCTGGTGTATTTTGCTAGAGCTGTTTAAATTGCCTGCCTACATTATCCCAGCTCCTCTCCAGCCGGGAAGGAATTTGCTGCCCTGGAAATAGAGCAGCTGAGGTCTGTGCGGCTGGGCAGCGAGAGGGAGGGTTTGCAAGGAGGCCTTTAATGAGCTGATTAGACATGGGAGAGTGGATGGCCCTAGGCTCTCGAGTCAGGCGGGCCCGGTTCAAAGCCCCGCACACGCGCGTCCTATAGGGTTGTCGTTGAGGGTAAAGGGACAGTTAATTAGACAACGCGAGTGATGATGCTGGCGAGAAACCACAGTCAGCATTGGGAGGCGCGGTTCTGCTGTGGGCGCTGCCATTTTCTGCCTCAGTTTCCTCATCTGTACGATGAGGGTTGTCGGTACAACCGATGCTCCACGGTTGTTAGGAGTAGGAATGGGAACCATATGCATGAAAGCATCTTGTAACGTGTGGACTTCCTGCCCTGTCGCTGGTATTGTGCACGTGACGCGAAGCTCACCTAGAAACGTCTGCCACGCGCCATCTCTGAGCGGTCCCGTCCTCACTTCCCGTGGCCCGCGGGCCTCGAGCGGGACTTGCGCACAGTACGTCCTTAATGTGCGCTTGTGGGGTGAATGAGCGATGGGAGAATGAAGGGATGGACCTAAGCGGACCTGTCTCCGTCCGGCCGCTCGGCAGTGATGCTGAGGACGCCCCCTCCAGGGCTCAGGGCTTACTCAGGTCACCGCAGCCTCAGTGCTGGGCTCAAGCCGTTCGTGCTTATTCCGGGAGCCCAGCGGTGGACACAGCAGTGGACACAGCCCATGACCCTGCAGAAACGTCGTCACCACTCCCAATTCCTGCGGTGGGTGTTCCCTGACTCTGCCAGAACCTGAGCCCACGTTGTACCTGACTCCTGGTGCGGAGTTTGGCCACGCAGCGCCTCTCAGTCCACAGAATGAACGTCTTTCTCCAGGAGCAGAAGTTGGCCGCGCAGCTGGTAAGTGGAGGAGCGGGGAGGGAGCCCTGTCTGGTTCTGAGGTCCAGGGCGGAAGTGGCTCAGGCGGCAGAGTTGGGTGACGGGTTGGGTAGGGAGCGAGGAAGGGAGCAGGTGTTCTAGGCCCAGGGAAACCTGGGCTGGGGTGCAGGGCATAAGGCCAGCTGTTCAGGGAGGAGGGAGAGGAACGAAGGTAGAGAGGAAGTAGGGACAGTGGCGCAGCCTCTCCATGGCCTGCTGCGTAGGGGGAGAGGCAGGCAGAGGGTTCCCATGTTCCTCGTTGCCATGGTGACCCTGGACCACTCTTCCCCCAGACCTCCTGCCCGCCTGTTCTCCACCCTGGGTCTGAGAGCAGGCCCGAGGAGCGGTCACAGAGAAGGGAGGGCAGGCTCCCTGGGGCCTGGGGAAGCCAGAGGCCAGAGGCCCAAGGACGGAAAAAGGGGGAAATCCTCCAGTCAAGGGCCACCCACTCCTCTGGGTGGCCGGCTGCCACCCCTGCTCTGTGTCCCTCATGAGTCCCACCTTCTGGCAGGGCCGGGCTCGGGGTAACTGGCGTCCCCCGTGTGTGTGTGAGATCTGGTTTTGACAGAGACAGCTGGTGTCATAAATTGCCTTGTCTCATCTGGTTACCGCGTGATGGTAGACAGCAGCTCAGGGACGGGGGTGGGGAGGGCTGCGGCCCCCGGGCTGGGGAGGATGAAAGGCGAGCAGCTGCTGGCTCCGTGGGTTCCACACAGGTGGGCAGGTGCTTCTGCACGTGGGAGGGGTGTGTGTGCAACTGGTGTGAGCGCAGGTCCCAGGAGCGGCCGGGCCCGGGGCGTGAGTGCGTAGGTGCGTCAGCAGGGGTGAGGGTGAATCTGCGTACTTGGGGGCTGCGTGGGGAGGATGCTCGGTGTCGTTCTGGGTGTTTGGGGAGAACACGAGGGTTGGGGGTGAGATACTGTGCATGCCTGCTGAGGGTTGTGCGTCAGTGTGTGGATTTGTGGCGCGTGTGGATGTGTGTGCACACGTGTGCATGTATGATGCCTGCACTGCGGGTGCAGTCTACACGCTTGTTCCCAGCTCCAGGCCGGAGGGGGTGGAGGGAACATCAACCAGGGTGCCTGTGTGTGGGGGTAATTTTCTGAGAAATGCCAGGTTGGGAGACAACATCATGTCAACCCTGCCCCCTTACCATCTCCCACCCCCAGGCAGGCTCCCATCAGTCAAATGCAAAGCCACAGTCAGGTCCCAACTGCCTGAGCCCCACCCACTCCACCGGATACAGGCTCAGATGCCCTGGGAACTCCCTCACCATCGCGGTGTACCCCAAACCTGTGCTGCAGGTGCTGCTAGCAAGGAGCAGGGAGACAGGAAAGACCTGGACAGATGCCAGGCACACACTTCCGTGCACAGTAAAATCACCTGGGCAGGTGGCAGTAGGGTGTGAAAATGCCAGTTTCCCTGGAAGCCCAGCCCAGAGGCTCCACCTCAGTGAGTCCTGGGCAGAGCCTCAACTTTGAACAAGCCCCACCGGGCCAGCTGGATGCAGGGGTTGGAGACCACGGTTGGGAGACACTGCCCTAAGCCCTCCGGACTTTCCCCAACCAGGGCCTCTTTGCGGCTCTCCCGGGGCCATCGACTGCCAGACCTTGGTACCTGGGGGGCCCACCTCTCAGAGAGGAGACCCTCCACCGTCCCATCTGGCCTCTCACTTTGCAGAAGGCCAAACCGAGGCCCGAAGAGGGAAGGGACATGCTCAGGGCCACACAGGAAGGAGGCGGCAGGGCCAGAAGCCAACCCCTCAGCCCCGAAGCACCCCCTCTTTGACCACGCCCTCCTGTGCCTGGAACCCAAGGTTCACCCTCCGGTGCGGTGCAGCTGCGGCACCCAGGGCACTGTTGCCCCTTCGGGTCCGAGTGGTTGTGCCCGCTGCCTGCTGCCCCTTCCCTGCCTCCTGACGGTGATCCCAGCACCACAGATGGCTCCACCCCGAGGGACGGCCTTCCCCAGTGTAACCCCGCTGCCCCGCCCCCGTCAGGTTCTGGACGTGGTGGGGTGGGGATGGAGGAAGAGGAGGGACAGCGTTGTCTCCCACCTTCTATCTCCCGAAGGCCACTGCTCATTACTTGCCCTCGGCCTTCATTCCTCTAACCCAAGTGACCTCAGCTCCTCATTCATTCACTCCGTGTGTCCGGGGCCAGGCCCGTGGACAAAGGGCAGCGTCGGGCATGCTCCCGGCCCTCCCAGAGCTCACAGAAAGGGCGGGGCAGGGAGACCACAGAGAGAGATCAGTAACGTGTGCTCACCTGTCCCGGGCGGCCGTGTGGGGCAGAAATGGCGCAGGGCTGGGAGGGGCCGGGAGTCCTGCCTGGACGGGCTGCAGGCAGGCCCCACACAGCTCGGCCAGGGGGCTGTGCCCTGGAGGGTGAGAAGAGTCTGCTGGCAGACAGGGGGCAGGAGGGCCTCCAGGCATGCACAACGGCAAGGCAAAGCGAGGTCCGGGCGAAGAGCGACCGGGCACTCAGGATGGGTTCCACGGGCTGTGTGGGAGGCAGGGACTTGAAGCCTGGCCTGGGTGTGAAGGGTCCGACTCCTAGGTTCAGATCTACCTCGAGATCTCGGGCAAGTAACTTCACAGCTCCCTGCTTTAGCTCCCCCATCTGTAAATGGGGGTAAGACGAGTACCACCCTGTAAGTGGCTGAAGGAGGAATGCAGTTTTCACATGAAGTGCTCAGCAAAGTGCCTGGGATGCAGTAAACGCTCTGTAGTTGTGTGCTGTTATTATACTTGTAAGATGCTTAGCCCGGCAGGTATCACATAGTAGGTATCACTATTGTGGTTATTCTACGGAGAGAGGTGGCAGTCATTGCGGGCTTCAAGAGCGGAGGGGTGACAGCGCCCACGAAGGTCAGAAAGAGGCTGGAGGACTGAGAGAGGGGCCCGTCGCCCCGGCCCCCTCTTCAGAGCTTCCGATTGATGCCGGATCCTTCGGGCCCGCTGAGCAGGTGTGTGAGGGGATGGGGCACCGACAGTGTCTGTGTATCTGTGCGAGGCTCTGGCCCCAGTCCCCGCCCGTGGCACCTCCCACGACGTCCTGCAGGGGTCACGCTCAGTGCTTGGCCCCAATGCCTCCCAGGCTGCCCGTCAGTGAGCACACCTGCGGGGACAGGTTGTGTCCAGCAAGGGCTCATCATGGGAACAGATGCCCAGCTTGCGCCAGTCTGGCTGACCGATGCAGCCAGGAGGGGCTGCCAGTCCACGGGGAGGGACCTCGCCGTGCCAATCTGCCCAGTCCTCCACGCTCGGCAGGCTGTGCAGACAATTGGGCCTGTGTCAGCATGACTGGCCGCCAGCAGGCCCATGGACATGGCCCATCAGCGGCCTGCGCCAGCCTGCCCACCTGCGAACATCGCTAGGCTGGCATATCCTGCCCCCTGGAATCAGCACATGGCATCGCGGGCAGCCCAGCCCAGTGGAGCTTGTGTGTCTGTCCATCTGCAGCCACCCCTGGGGATGAGCACTTTACCGAGAACCCCAGCAGCTTGTTGGAGAAAAAGGGTACCAAGCTGGGAGCCAGGAGGCCTGGGACCCTGTCTACTCAGCCACTAACTGGCAGTGGATGCTGGGAAATTTGGATTTTCTCTCTGAGCCTCAGTTTCCTCATCTGTTAAATGGGGTGAGGGCAGCCGATCCCTAAGTTCCCTCCCCGCTATTCTGCATAGGTGGGGTCAGCAACAGGCATGCTCTGGGCGGCAGAATTCTGCACCTGGGGGTGCACCGAAGCTTGTCCAGCTCTGTTCATTTCTTTGTTCCTGCAACAAAGAGTCACCGTGTCCCTCTTTGTGCCAGAGACTGTTACAGGTGCAGGGGATAAAGCCATAAAGAGGCAAAGTCCCTTTTGTCCTGGAGTCTACACTCTAGTGGGAGGAGACAAATAATACTCATATTAAGGAAGATCGAAGAAATGTATCTGATGGGGGAACTGTCACGAAGACAATTAACACAGAGAGAGGGATGGAGGAAGTGGGGGCCACGGCAGATTCGTGGCCAGAGAAGGCCTGCCCGGAGCCCACATTTAAGCTGATGTCCCGGCGAGGAAGCGGGTCAGGCTTGCTCGGAAAGGGTCGAGTTGCTTTCTGCCAGATCCTGTGAAGTCCTGTTTGCTCAGAGTCAATGGCTTCCCATCGAATCCGGGCTCTGCCCTCTGGGCCGAGCTCCCTGCGTCTTGCAGATGGAGCGGCGAGAGGGCGGGTTTGCCCACATGCCCACAGTCCCGTTCGCCTTCCTGAAAACCGGTCTCCGTGTTTGCGGCAGACCGTGTGACCCTGCATCGGTCACCCCCCTGCCCTGGCTTGGCTCTGCAGCAACATGTTTGACTCCTCAACATTTGATGATCAACATTTTTAAACATCCAGAAAAGTGTGAAGAACTTCATTTAAAAAAATATATATATATTTTATTGATTTTAGAGAGAGGAAGGGAGAGGGAGAAACATCAATTGGCCACCTCCTGCACGCCCCCAACTGGGGATCAGGCCCACAACCTGGGCATGTGCCCTGAAGGGACCGAACCGGCGACCTCTTAGTGCAGGGGTCGACGCTCAACCACTGAGCCACACCGGCCGGGCTAGTGAGAAGAACTTTACAGTGAACACCTACAGCCTCACTACCTGGCTTCTACAGTGGACATTGTGTGTGTTTCATCCCACACCCCCCTTCCAGCCACCCCCAATCCATCCACCCACCCGGACTCCTTGGACGGCTCCCATCAATACACTTTCCTCCTAGATGCTTCCCCCTACGCAAGATTAATTGGACGTCAATATTTACATACGAGTCTCTTCTTTAAGGTAAAATTTACATACAATGGAACGCACAAATCTCAAACGTACCGCTCAGTGAGTTCTGACAAATGCCTTTACCTGTGTAAACCCAGCCCCCCTCATGATGTAGAACATCTCCGCACCCCAGAAAGCCCCTGTCTCTTCCCAGCCGATGTCTGCCCCACAGGCAAACGCTGTTCTGATGTTTCTCACACCACTTTTTGATCTGCTCTAGAATTGCACGTGCGCGGGACCACACAGCACGTTCCTTGTAGTGAAGCCTTTTTCCCAGCATCGTGTTTTTGGGATCCCCCCATGTGGTTGTGTGTGCCCATAGTTCCTGTTTTGGTTTTTACTTACTTATTTTTGTTAATCCTCACCCAAGGATATTGTTCCATTGATTTTTAGATGGGACGGAAGGGACAGAGGGAGAGAGAAACATCGATGTGAGAGAGACACATGGATTGATTGTCTCCTGCACGGCCCCGACCAGGGCTGGGGATCAAACCTGCACCCCAGGCATGTACCCTTGACGGGGAATCGAACCTGTGGCCCTTCAGTCCTCGGGCCGAGGCTCTAACCACTGAGCACCCAGCCAGGGCAGTTCCTTCCTTTTTATAGCTAAGTAGTATTCCACCGGAAGGAGGTACCACAGTTTGTTCAGCTGTTATCTCAGTAACAGATGCCTGGGCAGTTTCCTTGTTTCTCCCATGCGCACAGCTGCGATGAGCATTTTTGTACATAGTTTTTTGTTTGTTTTTGCTTTTTAATCCTCACTCGATATCTTTCCATTTATCTTCAGATAGAGTTGGGGGGGGGAGAGACATCAACGTGAGAGAGACACATCGACTAGTTGCCCTCCTGCATCACCCCAACCAGGCCAGGGACCGAACTACAACCGAGGTACGTGCCCTTGACCGGAATCAAACCAGCGACTCTTGGGTCTGTGGGCCGACGCTCTAACCGCTGAGCTAAACCGTCCAGGGTTGTACGGTTTTTCAACGGACATATGTTTTTATTTTTCTTGCCAGCGTCACTCAGCAAGTGCTTCCTGGGTGCCTACTACGTGTCAGGGCCCGTGCTGGACACTGCGGGGAGGGCTCAGCCGGGCTGGCGGCCGGGGCGTGACGCTCAGAGCAGGCGCCGGCAGTCAGAGCACAGGGAGCCAACGCCCTGTGCTTGTCTCCACGGTTCCTCCTCACGGCAGCCCAAGGGGTGCTCACTGCGACCCCGCTTTTTGGAGGAGGCAACTGAGGCCAGAGTGATGAAGTGACCTGTCCGAGACACACGTCCGAGCTGGGCTTCCAGCTCAGGGTAACTTCCAACCATGTTCTTTCTCTGGTCCCGCGCGAGGCCGGGGAGGCCGGCGATCTGTCGGAGGTCACACGGGCGGCGCCGTGACGGGAACACAGGCTCCGGGGTCTGCCGTCTGGGGCTCTTGCCTGACCCCAGGATGACTTCATCTCGATGACCTTCAGAAGGTCTCAGCTCTTGTTGGACTGACATTTCCTTCCAGAAATAGGACTGGGAGAGCAGAGTTACAGAAAAGCCTTCATTATTTGGTGTGTCTGTGTCTCAGTGCGTGAGGCCACCAGACTTGTCCCTGTGCCTCCCCATCCAGGACCACGGACCTGTGGGCCAGGAGCCAGGCGGGAGCCTGATGGGTCTCTGGCAGACAGTGGGCAGTGCCAGGGCCCCTGCTGAGACGGAGGGGCTGCGCAGGCCCAAAGTCATTGCATCGAAAAAGGAAAACCCCAGCGTATGTCCAGGAGGAAGGACTGGGAGGTGGATTACAGGTGCGACATTCTCGGACACCCCTCCATTGAGAGACGGGGGCCGATGCTCCCTCCGTTTGACACCCAGGCATCCTGTGACTGCGCTGACCACTGGGACATGCTTCACTGGGGCAAGTGTAGCAGTTTCCATCCAGGCTTTGCGGCTGCCAGTTCCCACTTTCCACTTCCTGTTGCTGACCGTGGTGCTGGAGAGGCTGATGGTGGTGGTGTGGGGGGTGTTTCCTCGCAGACCCAGCCTTCACCCCGCCTGCCCCCTCATAAAGCCGCCTTGACCCCCGCGGGTCAGACCAACTGCCCACCGAATCCTGAATCCCGACCCAGTGACCCCAGCGGACACCATCCGAAGCACGAGAATTGCTCAGCTGAGCCCTGCTTGAATCCCTGACCACATCATCGTGGGCCACATGGTAAAAGAGCTGTTGTTTTAAGCCACTGCACCTCAGGGAGGGTTGCACACAGTGGTACGAGAGCCGTGTGTTCAGCCCCTTTCGAGGGGGGTGCCACGCCAGCACCCACCTGCACACAGGAGGTCTCGTGCAATCTCCACGTGAGCGCGGAAGCCTCTGTTTGACTGCAGCCACCTTTGGGTGGGCAGCCCTGGCTGTGTCAGGCAGGGTCCATCAGAAGACACATGGCCCATGCAAAGAGGGTAAAAGAAGAGAACCCGACACTAGGGTTACCTACACAAGTGTGGGCTGGGCTGAGGGATCCCAACAAGGCATGGCTGGTGCCTGGAGCAGGAGCCAGCGGGAGCAGAAGGGAAGGGGCAAAGACTGGGAGTTCCGCCTGTACCTGAGGGACAGCAGCCCATAAAGGGCAAAGCCACCCAACCAGAGCTCGGGCAGGGACACAGGAGCCCAGCAGGGAGGTGGTGGAGAATGAAAACCCTGACCTCATTTCCAGCTGCACCCCCATCTCCTGTAGGTGCCTCCCGGGCACCAGCCAAATACAACCGCAAGCCAGAGGGCAAGGAAGCCCATTGATGCCACCATAGAAGGTCAGCCTCTGGACACAAAGGAAGGAGAAGGATGAAGTGGGTCCGGAGGGTCCAGAGATGTTCCCACTAGGACAGACAGCACGGGCTTTGGGAATCTCAGGACTGAGTTTGAGGAGTCACAAAAGGTGTGTAAATGTTCCCAGTCCCTATTGCACCAGAGGGCTGGTTTTGTCCCTCTGGGGGAGAGAAAATTGAAGAAGCTCGCGTTGGGTTCTATTACAAAGAAACTGTCCAATAAACATCACCCGGCATATTAAAAAAATCTTTACCTGGCTTCGAACGACACTTGGGGTTATTACTACAACAACAAAATCCCACTTGCTTTTCATTATAGATCTGGCTGTATTTGTTTCCTTGTCCCCAGAGAGCACTGATGTCCCTGGCAGGGTGATTACGAAGAGAGAGAGAGAAGGAAGGGGCGGCAGAGTCGGACAACCCTGCATCCAAATCCCAGCTGGAGCACACTCTCCGCGACGGAGACCGCTGGTGGGTCTGTGACCCGAGTGTCCTTGCCTGTGAGTGGGCATACTGCTGCCTCCTTCCCAGGGTTTCAACAAGGCTCAAGTGACAACATGGTCAGCGGTGACAACTCTGTGCCAAGCACCTTGCAGGGCACGCACCGCACGAGACACTCATGCATAACTTAGAGAGCCAAACAGCGAGGTGGCGCTGAGTGGTGACCATGGCTCTGAGGGAGACACACCAGGGTGGGAGGGGCTGGAAATCGACCTGGGGATCCCGTGAAGGGCTCTGGGGAGGCTGGGAGGAAGAGAAGGCCACACGGGGGTCAGAGCAACAACAAAGGCTCAGAGGTGGCATGGAGCTGGCTACGTGAGGGAAGAAAACACAGCTTGGAGGGCAGGAGTGGGGGGACCGACGTGGAGAGTGCTGGCCCTCAGTTCAGAGCTGGCACAGGGGGGTCTGAGCCAGGGACAGCCTGGTCCTTGCCTCTTGCCGATCCTGCTGGAGCCCGGACCAGCCATCGTCACGCCTGGTTGACCGCTGCCGCCCTGGGGTGCCTGGGCCACTGTGACTGCCTTGGAGCCTCAGAAAGGTGACAAGTAGAGGAGGAAAAGTGGGTGCAGGCTTTCTGTAGCTAGGGGGACCAACTGTCCAGATTCGCTTGGGACTGCAGGGGCCACTGGACTGCAGGACCTTCGTTTTTCATTCCTGGTCAACTGCAGGCAAACCAGAAGTTGGTCTTTTTAACGAGCTGAAGTTGGGGAAGTCCTGGGCAAACTCAGATGAGTAAGTCACCCTAATCCTATGTCCCCCATGGAACAGACAGAGAGTTAATAGGTTGAAGTTACGGGGTGGCAGATCCCATCAGTATCAAGATAGCACTTTTCAACTGTCAGCGGTACTCAGAGATGGAGTGGTGTGCCTGCAGTGGGTGGTGAGCTCCCCATCGTCAGAGGCATGTAAGCAACAGTTACAGAGTCCCCAGCAGTCCAACCTCTGACTTTAACTCTGTGAGGTGGGAATGAGGAGTAGCCCCTCTGCGCTCAGTGGGCTGGGAGGACCCCTTCTCACCACATTGTAGTTTCTCTTGGGCCCACTGTCCAAAGCCGACTCCATCCCCGCTTCCTTCCACGGCCCCTCGGCCCACTAAGTGGGGCCTGAACATCACTGGCACAGTCAGGTAACTATGACAGCAGTCAAAGGTGCGGCTTCGGTGGGGAGAACGGTGTGTAATTTGCAGAAATGCTACAGTGCATCAAATTACACACACGGCCTGCCATTGGGGAGCGGTGACTGGCAGCTTCGAAGGCTCTGGTTTAGGCAGTTCCTGTTTTCTTTTGAAATCTTAGATAGACACCGATATGAAGGAGCCTGAAGAGCACCCCCTCGGGCGGCGAGGTTGGCTGGAGGGCAGGAAGCCGGCTCCCTCTGAGCCTGGCCTGATTCCAGGGCCGCGAACACCGCCGGCTCCATGGTCGTGGTCAGAACCCTGGTCTCCGGCCGGTGGTGGGCACTGAGAAGCCCGGGGGTGGGGTTCAGGGCTCTCTCTACGGACCAGAGTACGTGGCAATGCACCTCGGTCTGGGTTCCACTACGAAAGGCCCTGCTGCACCGGCTGCCCTGGGGAACGAAGGGGGTGCAGCGCTGGCCGGGCCTTGGGGAACCTGAGTTCCCCAGGACGCCCGCCCCGTCCTCTGCCCCTTCTTCCTAGCCTGTCTGGGGCTGGCGAGAGAACAGTGACGAGGGACAGAGCCAAGGGAGTGGGCTGGCCAGCTCTGAATTGTCTTCTCTTGTTTCAATTGAGGGCTTCAAAAGGAGCCACTTCCCTGAGCTTTGGGGGTGAGGGGCAGAGAGGGGTTGGAGTCTCTTATTTTTGGCTCCCTGCAGGGCTGGTCATTCAGCCACCTGGGAAACGCAGCTGCCAGGAGCCGGCGGGAGCACAAAGATGCGGCCTGGCACAGCCTGGGCACCGGGTCCTGGAGGAGGAGGGAGGGGTGCGGGTGGAGGACGGGCCGGTGCTGAAAGGCGAACCCCCACCTGCCTGCGGAAGGTGGGGGTTCAGAGAGCGGCGAGCACGTTTCCGAAATGCTGCGGAGCCTCTGGGTTTACATGTGGGGGAACCAGGCTCCACGGAGGGAGGGGACATGCCTACGGCCACTTGGCCAATTCGGGTTGCCAGCTCAGGGCTGTCCTTGCCTGGACGGAGGTCTCTGCTCCTTCTCGGTGGTCCCCGTGGCCCTACCCGGAGGTGCAGGCCCAGGCTCCTGAGTGGGGAGCAAGGAAGGGTTCCCCTTGTCGCGAGAGTGATGGAGGAGACATCCCCTCAGGCGGGGGAGATTCCGCTCCTGCCCCCAGGGAGCTGCTGGTCTGATAACCCATACCTGTCCCCTCCTCTTGGAGAACAGCCAGTCAGATGGTGGAGACACAGCTCCAGGTGAGTTCCCTGTCTGATGTGGGAGACTGAGCCTCGCACGTAGCAGCGTGGCCTGTGGGCTCTGGGAAGCTTCCCGGCTGAGAGGGGACCTTCCGTCAAGCATGCTCCTTGGCCGAGGGAAGCCCACAGTGAACTTTTTCCAGTGAGCTTGTTATTCCGGAATGCTGATACTCCTCCTCCTCCAGGAAGTCCTCCGCGTGACTTCCATCCCATCCCATGACACAGGATCAAGGCAGATCCTTCTTCAACCACTAGGAAGGGGCTGAAAGTTGCCCAAAGGCTCAGGCTATGCAAACAGCCCTCAGGGTGTCACACTGGTCCCGGAATGCCCCAGCTCTGTCATCCGGGGTCCCACAGCTTCCCTCACCCACAAAGAATATCAGAGTCCATCAGAGGCTGCAGGCACCCTGATTCCGCCTGACCCTGCCTCTGGAGCACCCCTGCTTCACATGGGCTTAAACAGCAGCCCCTCCCACATCCCGACAGGTCCGTTTCCAGCCATTGCTTCCGGACTAAGATGGTGGGCGCAGGAGCTGGGATGTCGAGGACACGCTGCTAGTTTCGTGGAGGTGGCCCTGAACTGGCACCGGGGAGGACTCATGGCACCAAAGACCCTGAAGGTACCACGAAGATGGAGCGAACCCATGTGTGTTTCAAGCGGTCCAACCCGCTGTCCACAGGGCAGGGGGCATTCTGGCCTTGGGTGGCACATGTAACTGTCCCCCTGGATAAACCTACGGCACAGAGGTCCAGCTGCCTCCTCTAATTCCATCTGCTCAGAGCTCTGGGAGGAACGAACTGGTTTTCGCTTGAGGGACAAGGCAAACCTCAGCCACACCTCGGGGCTCCCTCCTGGGTGCAGGCTGGGTGCTCTCCGGGACACATAGGGCAGCCTGCCTTCCGGTCTGTCTCCGCTTCCCAGGGACACCGGAGTCCTCAGGCCCCCGTCCACAGCCGCAAAGTACGTACACCATGTGGGAACCTCCTACAAAACACCAAAGTAGGGAACCTCAGAGCTGCCTGCTTAGGTGACTATGGGGCCGGGCCAGGAGGGGGGACTGTGGGGCATATGGAGTCAGGAGACCTGGGTTCGAGCGCCGGTTCTGCTGACAATGAGCAAGAGGACTAAGGTGCTCACTCTGACCTCTTTAAGTTCTGTTGTTTCATTAAAATGACCAGCTGGGAGAATAAGTGAAGGAGCAGAGGGGACAGAGCTTCCTCCCCCTGGGCAGGAGGTGGGGGACAGTGGAAAGGCAGGGGTCACTCCTGCATTGAGCGTGTGCTGACCAGGCGCCGGCCCTGTGCAGTTCTGGGTGCCGGGTGACAGCTGCGACGACCGCAAAGGTCCCTTCTGCCGCTCACCTTCTGCAGCAGCGTCGGCAAATGTGTTCAGGGAAGAGCCGGCTGTGACTATGCAAAGCTTACGGGTCACATGGCTCCTGTTGCAACCACTCAACCCTGCTGTTGATCAGACAATACGGACACGAGCAAGCACGGCTGTGTTCAAATGAACTCATTTACGAAAACAGGTGGTGGGCCGGAGCTGGCGGGTGGGCCAGAGGACCGGGGCTGGAGAACGAGCTATTCCGTCCCGAGGATGGGGCCAGTCACAGCCCGCAGGACGGAGCCTCCGCCCTCTGGGAGCCCAGGGTCTCGGAAGATCAGCAGGTTCCCGCCGCAGGGCTTGCTCTAGCCTCCCGCAACCTTCCCTCCTTTCTCCACACTTCACGACGGGGCCTGGGCTCCTCCAAACCCGAGCCCAGGCTTTCCTTCCCCACCGCGGTTGCTGTGGAAAGAGCGAGAACCCAGAAGACTCTGAGCGCGGGTCCTGGGCAGGGGCCAGGGAGAGCACCCAGCTCCACACTGCTAAGAAGCTGGAAACCAGCTCCCCACGTCCTCTTGCCCTGTGCCCCGTGACCTCACCTTTTCGTCTTGGCCCAGCAGGGAGCTTCCTCGGCCTTCCCAACCATGGCCAAGACTCGCCTCCTCCAGGCCGCCCACCCGGGTTGAGTCTCTTAGAGGGGGTCTTTCCACATCAGCTATCCTCAGTCACAGTGGTGCTTGTTTTCCAGCTATCGGGGTGCCCCACCTCACCCGTTAGGCAACTCATTCTCCTCAGGATGAGGGCAACATCTAAACCAGCCAGCAGTCAACCTAACCCCATTTTAGATACTTGAGCAAAAAGTGCTTATTGGTGTAACCACTGAGGCATTGTGATCATTCGTGATACAGCATCCCTGTGACGACGGTTAGGAATTTGGACTGTAGAGTCCAGCTGCTTGGAATCCGCTTCTGGCTCCACCACATACTAGCTATGTGACCTGGAGCAAGTTACCTGGCCTCTCCGACGCTCAGTCTCTTCTTCATCTATACAGTGAGGGTAATAATGAAGACACCTCATAGGTGTTGGGAGACAGTTCATGTAACGTGCTTGGAACACAAAGCAAGTGGTTGAAAAGTATTAACTCGATACTGCGGTTCTAGGGCAGAACCAGAGCCTGCGAGGACACAGTCCTTGGTCATTGCTACCTGTGCACAGTCGGAGTAAATGAAACCTCCACCCCCTGCCACTCCTGGCTCCCCCGTGGTTTCATTAAATCCCTGACACCTCTTTCCTTGGTGGCCACCTCCACGCTCTTCCTCTCTGTGGCTCAGAAGAACACGCCCATGACAGATCCAGCACCGTGGACAGAGCCCTCCATCTGGGAAGGAGCAGGTTTGCCTGGCAACCTCACACGCCCGTTCTGAGAGCCCTGGCTGTGTGGACCTGGTGCCAACAATCTGTGTGAAGAGCGGAGAATTCAGCCAGCGGCGCAGCGTGGGGGAAAGGCAAGCATGTGGACGTCAGGCAGGGTGGAGGCCTTCCTTCCAGCTGCCTGGTGGGCACAGACACCGGCCTGGAAACGGGTGATGAGGCAGCATATTAAAAGGAAGAGTCAGCACTCGAAGAAGGGGCTGATCAGGGGTGGGGGGTGCTGAGCACGCGTGCATGCATGTGCGTGTACGTGTGTGTGTGTGTGTGTGTGTGTGTGTGGGTGGCATCACAAAGAGATGTGCCCAGGTGGGTGGGATTGGGCTGGATTTACATACACGTATGAGTGAGAGGGCGGCTGGAGAAACAACGATTTTCCAGGAGTGGAGTCTTGCAGGAGGCACGCAGAGGACACACGGAGGTGAGAACTAACAGGAACACCAGTCCCGCCACCCGCGCCTGGTACGGTGCAGCCAGGCTGTCTCGGGACTCGGGCTCATCCTCTGGAAGGTGAGGTGCTGCCTGTTCAGTGTGCTCCACAGCCCACCCGGGGGGGGGGGGGGCTGAGGAATCACTCCGTGATCACCCACATCAATATTTCTGCAGTGAAACCTCTGGACAGTAACACTAAGTGAGATCAATAAAGACCATAAATAACCTCCCATCGGCTCAGGCTGGGCTTTGCCTTCAAGTCAGTTCAGGTCAGGTCCAGTTTGGCCAGCAAATAAATTATTCTTAAAAATCCTTTCCATTTTCAGAGCTCTCTGGATTTCCAGGTGGCAGGGAAGGGGGTGTGGGTTTGTGAAAACAGAGTGAGAATGATGACTTCATGCAGCAGGACCTCGTGGGTGGGGTGCCAGGTGTGGGGTGCCCGCCACGTGGTCGGCCCTGTCCGTAGGTCGGCTGGAGTATCCACCACGGCCTTAAAAAGTGGGCATGGCCTTTTGCATCTGGTAGAGGAGGAGAAAGGGAGGGTTGCCAAGGTGACGGGAGTACCTAAGTCACCACCACAGGTAAAAAGAAGCAGGAACATAAAAGAGGCAAATGGCACCCAGACTCATCTGGAATAAAGTGCTAGGAACAGGTTCAGTGTAAACGAAATGGCCCGAAGCTGAATTTGCACCTGCCAGTCTGGAAGTTTCTGTTTATATGCAGAATAAGGGAATGATGGGGCCTTAAAGACCACGGACCCCTTGCCCAGGGGCTTCCTGTTATGATGTCCTCCTGGGAAGCGTTGCCAGCACTCTGATCCCTGCTCTGGGCTCGCTCTGTCCACACTCTCTCGCCCCCATTCACATCTGGAGAAACTGAGGCTCGGTGTACGTGACTTGCCTGAGGGCACCTGTTGTCTTCGCATGACAAGAATCACGGTGCCCAAATGCCCCATAGTCAACGTTACTAACAGTAACAATAAACAACAGGATGAACCTTAGTTGAGTGCGTTCTCTATGCCAGACCTAGATCTGTGTCCTTATGGGTAGGATCTCATTTCATTTAAAGCAGGGGTTGGACTGGAAACAGCTTGCTCAAAGGGGTTCGTGGATGCAGGGCTCCCTGCTGGAGGGTGTCCACAGGATGCTGGGGACATGGGAGACACACCCGAGGGAAGGGACCTGCTGGGAGACCACAGGAGAGGGCCAAGCAGGGCCCCCCAGCCCCGATTTAGCGGGAAGAAGGTGATGCAGCTTCCTGGGAACTTAAGATGATAAGCAAGGAAAACAATCACTTTATTTAAATGAATGGAAGGAGACTTGGCTTCCCTCTGTAAGAGGAAGCAGTTAAGGGTTTTATTTTATTTTTGGCCCTAATAATATTACCCTTTCCAGGCTGGTTATTATCTGTCACTTTCCAGGGAAGATTGAAAAGAAAATAGTTTTATCCCAGGCAATTGCAAACCGCTCCGTTTGATGAGTTGTTGTTCCCACTTAGAAATTACATGCACCAGCATCAGTTGACCAGGCCCAGCTGGGTGGCTTTAGCTGGTGACAGAAGAGAGGCGAGAAGAGAAAATTCTCTTGTCTTTTTGACAGGCACCCTCCAAATGCGGCGTGAGTGAGAGGCACGGGGGGCGGGCACGCGGCCAGAGACACGCATCCCTGGGGCGCCAGCAGACGCCCCCTCGGCAGGGCCTGGGAATGTGCGCTTTGTGTAGGCCCCTCGCTGCTGCTGCCACGTGATCCGACAAGGCTGCCCCAGGGTCGGCCTGAGCCCGCTTGGCTGGGGAAGTGCACGGTTCTCAGGGCCTATGAAAGGAAGAGTCAGGAAGCACGGAGCAGGGAGGTTGCAGAAGGAACCTGCTGAGTCCACGTCGCAGACGGAAACCGGAGCCCCGAGGTCCCCCGGCAAGTCAGAGGTAGGACTGGAGCCCGAACTGGTTCCATGGCCCCATGGCATCTAGTAGAGATGGGGTGGGCCTAGAGACCCCCAAACTCTTCCCTCTCTCTCCTCAGGCTCCCTTCAGGAGAATCTTCACAAATGATGTCAGAGGTGAGGAAGCACCCTGTCCCCAGCATTAAGGACTGTCCCCCGAGTCGGCTCTGAGCACATCCTGTGGAAGACATCGGAACCCCAGGCCCCCTGTAGACTAGAGACACTTCGGTGTGCCGTGGCCGATCCGCCAGCACCCCTCCTGCCCCTCATCGGCGGTCCGTGTGGGCCTCTCTGCTCTGCCCCGCGCACCTTCCGCCCCAAAGCAAAAGGCCGGGTTTGTCTCACAGGTGCCAAGGCCCCCACCACGCAGCTGTCCAGACGCCCGCCTCTGGGCCATCGGCAGGTCCTGAAGGCAGGCAGGGCGCAGGGACGGCTGGGGGCTGGCCTGGTGGCAGGGGCGTGGCCGGTCTGCCCAGTCTCACGTCACTCATTCCACGGTGGCGCCTGCCAAGCACCACGCGAGATGCCGGCTTGACGCGGGAGCCCATTCGGAAAGGACCTTGGGTCCGAGCGGCCGCGGGCCGGGGTCCAGGTAAAGCTTCTCAGGATGGCGGCAGACAAAATGGGCCTGGTTCTTAGCCAAAGGGAAGTCCCGCCCCCAACCCCTGCTGTATTCCTGAGGCGATGAAGAGCTAAGAGACACCAGGCAGGCTCGCTGGGCTGCAGCTTCCGGCCCTCTAGGGTCCCAGCCTCAGTCCAGCCTGGAGCAGCGCTGCACAGACTCGGCCGACGCCCGCGTGCCGTGCACCTCCTGGGGGCGGCTCTCCCCGGCTTACCCCCATCCCATCCCCAGCAGGTGTCGATGCTGGAATTACCACCCCCACTTCCGGGATGGGGCCCCTGGGGCTCAGAGGGGTTACAGGCTTGACCCAAGTCCTGCAGGCCAGAGGTGACAGAGCCAGGCCTCACACCCAGCCCTCTGACCACGAGCAGAGGCCTTGGTGCCCTTCCCAGCCCTCTGCACCTACACTTACATGCCCACTTGGTGCTACCCCGCCGCCCTCTGCCCAGGCTGCTTCTTGGGGGCCAGGACCGCAGTGTCCCTGCTCCAGAAACAGCCCTCACCACGGCAGGGGGGTTGCGGACAAGCAGCCCGGCGTCCCAGTGATTGGGAAGGGTGACTCGAGTGAGGTCTACACTCCGTTCAAAGTGTGGTCCCTGCACCACGGCAGCTGGACATGTGTTAGTCATGCGAATTCCTGGGTCCCACCCCAGACCCACAGAGTCAAAATCTCTGCAGGTGGGGCCCGAAGCTTCTTTCAAAAAGCCCGTCTGGGTGATTCTGACCTCAGGGCAGTTTCAGCAGCTCCTGGGGGAGGGGAGGGGCTAAGCCTCAGTTCTCACCCCTCACTTTGCTGGCTGACCTCCTTCCTTCGCTGGGTCCCTCCCCACTGCCCTGAGGGCACCTCCACAAATCGAGTGGTGATGGGGGCTTCCTCTAAAAGAGATCAAAGCCCCAACCTCTGCAGCATCTCAGAGGCTCAGGTGGGAGACCTGGGTGCTGATGTTGAAGATGAGTTCCGAGAAGTACCAGGTCCTTCCACTCTGGCCGGATGCCAAGGTCTAAGACCCTTGACTGGTGCTCCTCGCTCTCCTCCTCCGTCTTCACTCCAGACATTGATGAGGCACTTGGTTTCTGGGCCAGCTGACATTCTAAACGCTTCACCTGTATTGTGCCACTTAATTGTTACGGGACCCCCTGGAGTAGGCACAGTGACTAGCTGCTCCATCTGCGGCGTGCCGAGGGCAGCGTGCCCAGGTCACCCCGCTGGGCGCTCTGGCAGGCTCACCCCTGTGGATCAGCGTATGAGGATCTCTGAGTCGTCATGACGATGCTTCTGGCCTGAAGGCAAAGGGATCACCCCGATCTTTTCACCTGGGCTCCACCTGCCGACTGCTCATCCTTGGCATCGTCCCTCACGCAGGGGACCTGTCATCACGTGGCCAGAGCCACCCAGCCAAGACCAGGACGGATTCCTGTGGCGGTTGTGTGCAAGTGGTAAGGACAGAGCAGGGCCCCTGCCTGCATCTCTCGGCCTCTTTGTTCTTGGCTGGCACTGGGCCCTGCGACCAGCCACCTGGCCCTTCTCCTGACATGGACAGAGAGTCATTTGAGAAAGGACGGTGGGCTTTGATTCTCCTCGGCCCACCCTCAACGCCCCTCCGTTGTACCCCTTCTGCACCTTCCCTCGTCCCCCCGCACTCCTCTAACCCAGAGAGGGGAGGCAGCTGCCATCTGTGAAGAACATTCTAGAAGCCAAGCACCATACCAGAGGCTCCTCTTGAATCCCCTGCCCCCAAAATCAATAAGGTGGGAGGCTTACATCCATTTGAGAAGGGAGAAAACTGAGGCTCAGAGAGGGAGGGACAAAGGCCACACATCTAGCTAGTGACGAAGCTGGTTTTGAACCCAGGCTGTCTGTCGCCAGAGCCTGGACATTGTCCAGAGCACCATCCTGCTCAACTGTGCAAATGCCTGATTTCCCTCCCATGCGAGCCCGCCCTTGCCCACATGTGCCGGGGCCTTACCCTTTCAGTTCTTTCCCACCGTGTCACCCCAAGCTCTTCCCATCCACCAGCTCCTTCCCTCCAGCCTATGAACACGTGTACACCTCCCCCATCCTAAACACACACATGCACACACGTGCACACACCTTGAATCTGCTCCCGCACATGCCTGTCCTTTCTCTTCTTTCATATAACATGTCCAAAGAGAAGTCCCTACCCAGTGCCATGGCTGGAGGCGAGAGGTTCCAAGCAAACGAAATGGGGTGAAGGCAGCTCATGGGAGGGCTTCATGGCACCAAACCCATCAGCCTTTTCAGACCTCCTCTCTGTCCTCTGAAGTGAACACGGACGATCACTCGATTTGTGCAAATCTCTGCTTTTGTTCATGGTCTCGGAGAAGGACGGAATACCAGCTTGTGGCAGCATCTCCTCTGCCAGGGATACTGCCAGGCCCCTCCCCCCTAACGCTGACTGTTACGAGGCTCAGGTGAAGAAACCGAGGCTCAGGGTGGTCCCACTCAGCCTCAGGGAGATGCCCAAAAGGAGAATCAGGATGCAGGCCCGAGCTGGCCTGGTCCCGAGGCGCCTGCCCTGTGCAGGAAACTCAGCTTTCTCTCATGCACTGGCCTCAAGGGGCTCTGGCAGACGCTCAGCCTCGGGGGATCTTTTCCCTTTCGCTGTTTTCCTTATTCATCCAACGATTCAGCAGCCAGACCGGTTTCCTTTCTTTCTTTTTTTAAGACTTGATTTTTATCATTGACGTGATTACAAGCGCCCACATTTGTGTTTTACCTGCTTTCCAAAGGACCCCGCCGGAAGTCAGGGCCGGGAGGGAGGAAGGGGCGGGGCACCACTCTTTGCTGGTTCTCGCCACTTGGGACCCAGAGCAGCACTCAAACCTGCCCCCCAACCAACAATTCAGCAACAGAAAATTTCTTTGGAAACCATTATGGGAAGGAGGGAGATGAGAATTATTGAGCACTTACTAGGTGCTAAGAACTTGACATTGGCATGTGTTCACATGGAAGGATCTCCCCAATTTACAGATGGGGAAACTGAGTCTCAATGGGGGAAAGCAAATTGCCTGAGGTTAAAGCTGGCAATGTGAGGGACAGGACTCACATGCAGGTCTGAACCCTTCCCTGCATGACACCTCTCCTTACGGGCCCTCTCCTCAGGTTCTTTTTTTTGGGGGGGGGGGTACATGTCCCTAGCGGGAACCGAACCCGGAACTCTCTGGTCCGCAGGCCAACGCTCCAACCACTGAGCCAAACCAGACAGGGCTCCCTACACGTTCTTACGCTGGAATCTTCATCTTACACACGGGGAAACGGAGACGCAGATGTGTCCAAGCTCAAACAGCAGACTCGTGACACACATCAAGACTGGGACCCAGGTTTCCCAGCTGAGAGCCCAGTGCCCTTTGCGCGCCCACTGCCAAGGTCAGTGTGGCTGGAACCCCAAGGATGACAAGGTCCACCTTGCTCTTAGAAGCCATGGAGTCCCTTCTCCTACTTCTAGGACATTCTGCTGCTTAACCAGCCTGGACAGAGAGGTGGGGAAGGTGATGGGAATAAACCCTTTTCATTTCCAAACATCTCCTAGAAACGATTCTGAAGAAAGCAAAGTCCAGTGCAAGAAAGAAAGCCTTTCCCCTCCTCACACTCCCGTCTTTGCTTGTATCTCTTTGGTGTGTGGGTCCCTTTAGGAAGCCAGCCAGCTGGAGGGGTGCCAAGGACTGTGACTGTCACGGGGATTAAAAAAGACCACCAGAGGCTGCCACCTCCTGCACCGGAGGCTCCTGGGTTTTGCAGGAGGACCGGGCAGGATGACTTACAAATTGTATAAATATAACTCAGCAGCCCTGCCTCAGGTCAATGAAGACAGTCATTTATTCTTAAGTGAGTGGGGGACTGCGGTGGGGTCTCCTCCCCTCTGGACCTCACAGAGGACATTCAGGTGAAGGGCTCACGGGGAGGAGGGAGAGGGCTCCCATGTCCCGGCACCCTCTCTTCTGCTGCTGGGCAGACGAGGTCTGTGGAAGCACATGACTTCCTCTTGATTAATCCGTTGCCTACCCCTTTTCTGCAGAGGTCTGTGCTAAATGTCCCCAGGTTATAATGTGCGGATCTGACGCACGGTGGGCATTCGATGTAAGGTCAACCGACCTCAGACTCGGTGTCTCTGCCACATAGTACGTAGTTGGGGTGTATATGTGTGTGTGTGTGTGTGTGTGTGTGTGTGTGTGTTTATTGGAATTGAGTTCAGTGAGTTGGAATCGGAAACTCCAGTTCCAATCCCATCCACGACAAGACATATAACCTCTCGGAGTCTCGTTAGTCTCAGCTGTCACTTGGGAGAAATGCCTGTCCTGGCTGCCTGTAGTGTTTCATGGGGGAAAATCAGATGACACATGGAGATGTGCTGCATAGATAAAGTGCAATGCAGTGTGATGACAAGGAGCTTTGTACACGGTCTCCACTCACGCTCCCAGGAAGTTCTTCCTTCGGTCTGATTTCCATCCTGACTGCTGCGGTTTGGTAATGATCAGGAAACACAGGCTAACGTACCCCACACAGGGATGGCACCATGGGCCGAGAAGAAGGTGGAGATGAAGAGAAAGTGTGTGTCTTCTTGAAAAACTAACTTTCTCTGTTGTTAAGCATGAAGAATATAATTTGTTTGACTTGCCCGGACCCATCGGCTTATCACTGAGGACCTAGCAACGCGAAGAGCAGAGGATTATGCAAATAGAAATCAGCTTTCAAAAAAGTAGGCTAATCCAACATTACCAAGAGGACTGAGTTGGAGAGGAAAAGGGAAAGCCACTGAGATGGGTGAGCTGTGGAGACAGAGTCGGTTCCTGGCATGATATGGAGCAAGGAAGCTGGCGAGAGAGGGTGCCGTTGCTGGCACCTCGGCCAGGTGCCAGGAAAGGGGATCTGGTCCCCATTTCCTTGATACTCAGAGATGACGGGGGAAGGGACTAGGCTACATTAGCCTGGACAGAGAAAAATCTTCGTTAAATTATTTGTTGCTAGGTTGGCCCCTCCCCCTTCTTGGCAATCTGGCCCAATGCTGTGTGGTGTCAGAGGCTTGGAGCCTTCCCACAGAAAAACAGACCTGAATCCACCAGCTGGAGCGGACTGCAGATGCAGAAGGTCAAACCAAGAAGGTTCCCCCCTCGCCTCCAGGACATGCCCGAGGAGCCCAGGATGGTGCCAGTGAGGCCCCTCCTCAACCCAAGGGGCGCTGGCAGCACCAGGGACAGCGCCCAGAGATGGGCCTGGGAACCAGGCTGTCTTAGGTGTTCTTTTGAGACACTGGAAGCCTGTTCTACCCTAAGCCCTTGTGCCTCCAACAGTGAAGACAGACAATTAAACAGGCAATTCGGGTCCACTCCGAGAAACGCTTTTATTTAGAGAAAGTGGAGAGAACGGTGGAAACTCAGAGCAGAAGCATCTACCCCAGGTTTGGGAGCGGAGAAAAGATTTCCAAACTGGAGGATGAGTAGGAATAACCCTAGTAGGAGAGGAGACTGAATATGCTCCAGGGAGGGAACAGCACAGGCAAAGGCTCAGCGGTTACGGAGGGTGTGGCTTATTTGAGGAGCTGAAAGAAGCTGTCATATGGCTGGAGCCAGGTAGGAGGGTCTGCTCGGGGTTGGTTAAAGATGAGCAGCGAAGTTTGTAGGCACCAGGTCCTATGGGGCTCTAGATGGCAGGAAACAGAGCCGGAGTCCATCCCGAGGTCAAAAGCTTTGGGGCTTTTATGCAGTAAAATGACGTGATTAGATTTGCATCTTGAGTTTCCTTTAGCTGCAGGATAGAGAATGGACTGGGGCCAGGCAAGCCCATACCACTGGGAAGGTCGAGGTGATAGTCACCCTGACTCAATGATGGTGGAGTGAACTAGCAGTGAGGCCTCAGCATGGGGGGCAGTGGACACATTTGAGAGTGATTTAAGACATGGAATTGATAGGACTGGAGGAGAGACTGCTTGGGTTTGGAGATTGAGGCAGGGGTTAAGGGTGACTCAGTGTATGGGAGCATGTGTAAGAAGTAGGGAGGAAGAAAAGAAATACAGGGCAGAATGGAGAGGGAGTTACAGGCAAAGGAAGAGAGAGTGACTTAAATCAGAGATGGGCAAAGCCACAGAAATGAAGGCAAGATGCTTAGTGAATGGGGAAGGTCATTAGAAGGTGAGAGGCATGATAGCATGACCAGGAGAAAGGATTCAAGTCATTATTCTGTCACCCATGTGACCTGCCAAGGTGTGTCAGTGTCCTCCACAGCAGGACTTCCCAGGAAAATGGGTGATCGTAGCTCAACGAAAGCTAACGGGTGATGTTAGCTCAATTCTGCTGGAATGGCTAAGGAAATCCCCGCAAGCTCAGTGGGGACGCCAAGTTGGGTGGGCATTGAGCAGGCAGTCAGGGGAGTGGCGAGTGGAGTCTGGCTCCTGATTGCCATGCACCCAAGGCAGGCTCAGTCTCCTCCAATCCTCAATTTCTTACTCTGTAATACGGTTGCTGGGACACTTCTCCATCCACTTCGCTACAGTAGAAGGGGCTGGAGACGGAAAGACCAGGGTTCTAGGAAGGGCCAGGTCTGTAATTTGTCCTGGGGTCAGTGCATTTCACTTCATGGATTCAGAGCACCTATTACTTGACAAAGCGTGAAGAAAGAAGGGCTGGATGAACCAACTTCTGCATTTCTCAGAAAGTCCCAGCTTATGGTGCTAAAGGACTGGTGTAAGAAGAACAAGGCCACTAGCTCAAAATAAGTGCTGAATGGATTTGTGGGCAAATGGATGGATAACTGGATGGATGGATGGATGGATGATGGATGGATGGATGGATAAATAGATAGATGAATGTATGGTTAGATGGATGGATAGTCGATTGGTGGATGGATGGAGAGTTGATTAGTGGTGGATGGATGGATGGATGGATGGATGGATGGATGGATGAATGGATGAATGAATAGATGCATGGATGGATGGATGGATGGGTGGGTGGGTGGGTGGATGGGTGCATAGATGGGCAGTTGAAAGAATGAACAAACACCTGTATGATCGATCACCATGCTCTAATGGGTTCTAGACATAGACAAAGCCGCTTTGGAAGATTCCAGAAGTGGGGCAGAGCCACCAAGGAGTAGTCCAGGAGTAGTGCAGGTATCAGCCTAGGTGGTTGATGAGTAATTCCAAGACTATTGGCCACAACCTAAGAAGCCAACTGACAGACACTTTCTTGGGAGTAACAGTGCCCAAAGGCACCTGCTAGAATGGAAGGAAAAAAGACCCACAACAAGAGGGAATGGGCCTTAGACCAGGTCAGTTTAGGTGGTAGGTAGGCCTAGAGCCGCTGAAGGGGTAGACAGAGCTACATGTCCTTGGGAGGTGCAGAGGAAGGACATGGGGACCCGTGGTCTTCCAGTAAAGATGAACTACCAGCTTCCCAACCCCTATACGTCTGACTCCTCCTCAGCCCGTCTCACACTTTTCAGCCCAGGAGTTCAAGGTAAATTCACTGGAATCACTGGCCTGGGTTCTAGTCCAGGCTCCAGTACTTACTGGAATCATGAACTGGACTGAAGTACCCAAGACTCAGTTTCTTTACCTACAAAATGGTAACAATAACAGAGCCTGTGTCACAGCATTGTGTGAACGATTAGACATCACTTACAAAGTGTTTAGCACAGTTCCTGGAACACGGAACGTACTGCCTCCAAACATTACTGATGAGTCCGCATTAGTCCTGTCTTTGCTTCTGAAGTGCTTCTCACCTAAGATTCCATCTCCTTTCTCTCCACTTCCCCTAACTATACCTCCCTTTCAAAGCCCAGTTTAAAGTCTGCCCCTTTCACAAAGACTCCTTCGACTAACCTCACTCTACTGTCTTGTTTCTCTCCACTGTTTTGTGAGCTCCTAAGGGCAGGGGCACAGTCCAGGAGTCCTTTGGCCTCTCCAGGAGCCTTCAAGGTGGAAGGCGCCCGTTACGGCAGATGAATGTCCCCGTCGGAGGAGCTGAGATGGCTGTCCCAGAGCCTTCTTGCCCACACCTCCCCCAGGTCTCCTCTTCCAGATAAAATGCTAGCAATAAAGTCCAGTTGAACTGGCCTGTCCCTTTAATTGGCGCTTTGGCAAAGAACAGATTCCCTGCTAAGTATTAAAAGGCTTTAAAATTCTCTTTATTGAACTACCTCCAAGAGCCCATGCTGGACCTCGGGGATGGCAGAACCTAGCCTGGAGGTTCCCTGGGCAGGACCATGGACAGATGAAGGGACTCCTGTACCTTCTGAGCAGCTGATGGGCTGGAGCCAGAGGCCTGGGACCTGGCTGATCCCTGAGACCAAGGGAGTTGGTGATCTCTTTCCTACCCCCTCTAAATGTGATCCACGGCAAACAACAGAAGCCCATTCAAGGACATGTAGGTGCTGGGAAAGCGTGCAGCCCCTCAGATGACTCAGGAAAGTTTGGGTTTGCTGTGCCCGTTGACCTCGGCATGGTGGTAAGGATGTTCTGTTGCATCTTGTGACAGGAATGTAAGGTTGGGTGGGCCCTACGCAGTGAACGAAGATGCCAGGAAAGGCCTCCTGCTTCTTGGGGAAAAAGGGACACATTCATTAGAGTAAGTTCCCACACTTGTCCTGATCCTGGAGGAGCTTTGACGAGATGGTAGAGTCAGCACCCAGGGGCGTGGAAGGGAGGGTGTAGGGGTGGAAGATGGCTTGGCAATTCTTCCCAGTCATTCCCATGGGTTGAGGACCTCCTAGGTGCCAGGCTCTGAGCTTGGGGCTTTACCTCATAATAGCTGGGTGAGGCCAGCATCACTAGCCCCCAAGTCTAAAAAAGAAGTCTAAAGTTCAGAGAGGTTAAGTAGCTAACTCAAGATGTAACAGTGGGGAAACGGTAGAGGTGGGATTAGAACCCATGATCTTTCTCACCCCACATACATTGCTTCTCAGGAGCATGGAGACAGGAAAGAGAGCAGCAGATTTGGGTGAGCAGGCCCTAGTCACCTTCTCCCTCCCTCCCTGTACACTCAGATCTCACCAGATGTGACCAGGAGAGGAACTTTGCCTGAGAGACTTCCCCAGTTGTTTGTCATCTTGAACTTGCTGGGGAAGGAGAAATCCAGAAGTCACTTGATGGCATAGAGAGGCATGGGGGGTACACAGACAGGGCCCAGGCTCTGGTGGCCTCTGCTTAGCTAGTGACTACCTTGATGGCCGGGGCAGGGGCAAGTCCATGGCCTACTCTGGGTCACTTTCCAATTGGAGTGGGATGTCTTTAAAAACCATCCCAAGGCTGAAGCTCCAGGATCTTATGACCACATCTAAGAACATGCCCAAAGAATATACTCTGACCTTGGTCAGAGAACATCTCAGCCTATTGACCTTAATGGAATCAAATAAAAAGCCTTTGGGGAATTTGACTTCATGCCGCAAAGGAAAATTTAAATGTTTTCATCGTAAGGGATTACAATAGGAGTCATCATTTAACGGGGCCTACTGGTCAGGCGCAGTACCAGGTGTTGTATGAACGTTACGACATCTGCCCACTTCTCTGCGTCCCCTTTGCCACCTCCCATGTCTAGGCCACCACATCCTCAGCTAGAAGACAGCAAGAGCCTCCTATCTCTTTCCTTACCCTGCTCCTGTCCTTAGCAGGGCCGATGCTGGGGCATCACTGTATCTCACTATGTTATCTTTTTTCATGGACATCCAGTAAAAATACATTTCCCAGCCTCCCTTGTGACTGGGTTCTGGGCAACAGAATGTGAGCAGAATAACCTGTCACTCCCATAAAAGCTATCTCATGACTTGCTTTTGTGCCCTCTTTTGGTGGTAACTATGCATGTTGACAGGATAGAGCCATAAGATCAAAGGCGCCTGGATCCCCGAGTCACCTCATGGAGGAGAGCTGTCCTGGATGACCCACATCCAACTTTCTGTGAACAGGAAACAAACCTTTGTTGCCAGAAGCCACTGAGCTTGGGGGGTTATTCTGTTAACGCAGCACAATCTAGCCTATCCTGACTCATACACTTCCCCGTAGTCTAGTCTCTGCATTATAGCCAGGGAATTCTTTCCAAAACATAAATTAGATCATGTAGCTCCCCACTAAGTCCCATTAAGCTAAGAGTGACACCGACAATGCCCTGTGTGAGGTAGTCCTGCCTCCTCCCTGATTGTTCTCTCTTCCCTCTGCCCTCCGTGTCAGGCACGCGTCTGATCTCTGCACCCTGGGACCAAGCTCCTCCCTTCCGTCGGAATCCTCCCCGTGGGAATGTCCCTCCCTCAGATCTTTGCATGGCTCCTCACCTTCATACAAAGCTCAGCCTCATTGTCATTTCCTAAAAGGCCCCTTTTCTGGCGAGCCCATCTAAGAAGCCCCAGATACTCTGTCACATCCTCCTAAATTATCTACACCACACTCATCACTGTCTGATATTTTCTTGCTAATTAATTAATTAATGGTCTATCCCCCCCGCACTGGAGCAGGGGTACTGTTTGTCTTATTCATCATGTGTCCCGGTGCCTAGAATAGTTCCTGGCACAAGGCAGACACTCTGTAAGTGCTTCTGGATGGGGAGCATTAACTTCATAGCTCTGTGAGGTGGAGTTACGATCCCCACTTAGCACAAGAGGAAACTGAGGCCTGGAGAGGTTAACACCAGTAAATGGCAGAGCTCAGAGGTCACCCTGGCTCTGTCTAACTCCACGGGGGTCCTCTCCCTACTTTATCAGTTTGCCTCTTTCAAAGGTATAACATGCAATTTAGGGTCCAACGCAAAGAAGGGAGAGGACTCTGTCTTCGGTATTTTCTCTTAAGGCAGCCCTGCCCGTAGGGGTTCCCAGTCTGATGGGGGAGGCTCGGTCCTGTCCCCTTGAAGGAGCACACAGTCTGTCTTCAGCCCCTCAGAGAATCCCAGGAGCAGCACTGAGGTGAGTGCCAGGGGACAGAGCGCATGCGAATTCACCAGGGCCCCCAAAAGTTTCATCTGTACAAACTGAACAAGAAGGAAAGAGCGCAGGAGTGGGGGAGAGGGAAACAGAGACCGAGACAGACAGCGCGTGGGCACCGGGGCATCCACACGGCCTCCCCAGGGCGGGAGGAGAGCAGACCGCCTCACCGGTGAGCAGGCCGGGATGCTGCCCAGGCTTCCCCGGCAACAGGGAACGAGCCAGAGGACACAGTGTGTCAGTGCGGATGGCCATAGCCAGGACCTGGACTGCGGTTCTGACAGTCCAGCTACCGCACAGTGGCTTTCCATCCCCCTGCCCAGGGTCCGACCCCGCCTCGGTGGGCCAGTTGGGGAGAGGGGAGGCAACATGGAGAATGAAGACAAACATCAACATCGGCGCGTTTTATATTTTTAAAGGCTCGGACTATTCCTGCCATGTGGCTCTTGGCCTTTTCTCTGTCCATCAGCCAGAGACATTTAGGGGTACAGGGTGTGGAGAGATGCTGCTGGCATGAAACTGGGCTGGGTTTTGGAGTGGCAGTCTGACGGTGCTGGCCAAGTTCTCCAGGCTCCGGAGGCTGCGCGGGTACCCCTGCCGCTCAGCACGAAGGCCGCCCCTGCCCGGCCCCCCTTTCCATCTCCCCTCCCCCCTCCATCTGGTGAAGTGGTGAAGGCACCCACTCCTCCAGCCCACCTCCTTTCTGAAACTTCTTCGTGTTCCCCCAATCAGTATGTGGGTTCCTCTGCTGGGCATCTAGCAGGCCCCTGGCCCCTAACCCATCCGCTGGCCTCCACCCCCACGCCAGCTCCTTATCTCGGGGAGAGACTCCACCGGGGGGAGTCTCTCACCTGCCCTCCGCCCCCGAACCTCCACCTAATCCCAGTTCACAGCAGCCGGGAGGAGACAGGCCGTGCCTGCTGCTCCTCTGTGTGAAAGGGGTTCGGTCCCTCAGCGCTCCATCTGAGCTGTCTATCAAGATGAATACCCCATCGAGGCCAGCTCAGCGTCCACTGCTTCTTGCTTCTTCTCCACTCCATCTTGGCCCCCACGAGATGGCCCACTTTTGTTTTCAAGGGGCCACATTTTCTCTCATTGTAGAAGGTCCGCACAGGGGCTCTCCTCCTTCACCAAACCTTAGCTCACACTTTCCTTGCTTGGACCCTCCCCATCACCGGTCGAGTTCTGGTCTGTGCCCTCGGCATCCCCCAACAGGACGTAAGCTCCCCGGGAGCCGAGAGAACCTGTCTGGCTCACGCTGTACCCTCAGCATCTGGCGCAGAGCCTGGCACCCCGCAGCTGCCCAGGAAACACTGGTTAAGTAAATGAACGACTTGGGGATGTAGGGTAAATGAATAATTTCGCCCAGAGCCCCTTCCACGGGAGAGCACGCCGTGTAGCTTCTTCGAGGCATGCCCTGCCCATATCGCGTCCTAAGGATCAAAAGCGAACGCACTGGAAGACTTCCTCGAGGCCGGAGGAGGCTGTCCACCTGCTTCAGAGAGGTCCCAGCCCGGCCCTCAGACCCGGAAAGCCACCACAGCACGCTGCCTGCTCTAATGGAAAATCCCAGCCCCGCTTCGCCCCCCGGCCAGCTGTAAATCAGGGTCGAACTTCACCAGCGCGCGGAAATCAGCCCCCGACGGTCTGCCCAAAGCCCCGCAGGGCGTGAAGTTTCGAGATGTGCCAAGGGGTTAATTCCAGCCGCTTGAACCGAGTTGCAGGGTCTCCCTTCAAAGTCCAGTCTCTGGGCCGCACTCCGGGCTCCCACGGTGCACAGACCCCCGCGGGGAGGCGGAAGAGACAAGGGCGGAGGAGAAGCGGCCTTTGCTGGGGGGAGAATCTACAGCCCCACGGAGCTGGTTGCCTGGCCCCTGGCGTGTTCGGTGGGCCTCTCTCTCCAGGGGACAATCCTCCACCCTGTGCAGATGCTTCTGTTCCTGGGCCTTTGCCGTTTGAGTTTTCACCGCTTTTAGCTCAAGGCTTTATTTGCCTGAGACGACAGGGGCGGGGTTGGGGTGGGGAGGCGTGGAAGGAACTAAGGGTTTGAAATGCGTACTAAATAGGCATGGACACCCTGAAGCTCAGCTGCCTGGGTTTGAATCCCACTTCTTTAACTTACCAACTGTGTGATCTTGCCCACGTTCCGCCTGTCTGTGCCTCAGTCTCCTCATCTATAAAATGGGAACAATGACAGTACCTAGCAGGTTTGCCATGAGCGTTCAATGAGCTAATCTACGTGAAGCGCTTACACGCTGGCATCGTCCGTGCTCAATATTAGCTTTTATTGTTACTGTGATTGATATTATTTGCCAGACACTATGGTCAGCACCTGCAGGGACGATCTCACTGTACCCCCACGACACCCTGTAGGAGGGTGCTGCTTCCCTCATTTCCCAGATGACAGAGCAGGGGCTTGGAGGGCGGGGGACCTGCCACAACCCCGGCTCACAGGCTGGAGTGCTGAGCCCCCCAGGGAACTTCTTGCTCTCATCTCTCGATGCCCCTCTCTGCCAAGTACTCTGGGAGCTCAACAGACGACACTCTCATTCCCTGCCACCACCCCGATGACAGGAGGCAGCACAGGAGGCTATGGCGGTGGGTCCCAGGTGGGGTTTTGATGGCCCTGAGGAGGAAGGGGACACACTTGCTGCTCCAGCCCCTGGCACCACTGGAGCACCCCTGGCACTGCGGGAGCACCCCTGACACCGCTGGAGCATCCCTGGAGCTGCTGGAGCACCCCTGGCACCGCTGGAGCACCCCTGGCACCACTGGAGCACCCCTGGAGCCACTGGAGCACCCCTAGAACCGCTGGAGCACCCCTGACACCGCTGGAGCACCCCTGGAGCCACTGGAGCAACCCTGGCACCACTAGAGCACCCGTGGCATCGCTGGAGCATCCCTGGCACTGCTGGAGCACCCCTGGCACCACTGGAGCACCCCAGGAGCCGCTGGAGCATCCCTGGAGCTGCTGGAGCACCCCTGGCACGGCTGGAGCACCCTTGGTACTCCTGGAGCATCCCTGGCACCACTGGAGCACCCTTGGTACCCCTGGAGCACCCCTGGAGATGCTGGAGCACCCCTGGCACCCCTGGAGCCGCTGGAGCATCCCTGGAGCTGCTGGAGCACCCCTGGCACCACTGGAGCACCCCTGGCACCACTGGAGCACCCCTGGAACCACTGGAGCACCTCTGGAGCACCCCTGGCACCGCTGGAGCACCCTTGGTACCCCTGGAGCACCCCTGGAGATGCTGGAGCACCCCTGGCACCACTGGAGCGCCCCTGGAGCTGCTGGAGCACCCCTGGAGCTTCTGGAACACCCCTGGTATCGCTGGAGCACCCCTGGAGCTGCTGGAGCACCCCTGGAGCACCCCTGGCACCACTGGAGCACCCCTGGAACCACTGGAGCACCCCTGGCACTGCGGGAGCACCCCTGACACCGCTGGAGCATCCCTGGAGCTGCTGGAGCACCCCTGGCACCGCTGGAGCACCCCTGGCACCACTGGAGCACCCCTGGAGCCACTGGAGCACCCCTAGAACCGCTGGAGCACCCCTGACACCGCTGGAGCACCCCTGGAGCCACTGGAGCAACCCTGGCACCACTAGAGCACCCGTGGCATCGCTGGAGCATCCCTGGCACTGCTGGAGCACCCCTGGCACCACTGGAGCACCCCAGGAGCCGCTGGAGCATCCCTGGAGCTGCTGGAGCACCCCTGGCACGGCTGGAGCACCCTTGGTACTCCTGGAGCATCCCTGGCCCCACTGGAGCACCCTTGGTACCCCTGGAGCACCCCTGGAGATGCTGGAGCACCCCTGGCACCCCTGGAGCCGCTGGAGCATCCCTGGAGCTGCTGGAGCACCCCTGGCACCACTGGAGCACCCCTGGCACCACTGGAGCACCCCTGGAACCACTGGAGCACCTCTGGAGCACCCCTGGCACCGCTGGAGCACCCTTGGTACCCCTGGAGCACCCCTGGAGATGCTGGAGCACCCCTGGCACCACTGGAGCGCCCCTGGAGCTGCTGGAGCACCCCTGGAGCTTCTGGAACACCCCTGGTATCGCTGGAGCACCCCTGGAGCTGCTGGAGCACCCCTGGAGCACCCCTGGCACCACTGGAGCACCCCTGGAACCACTGGAGCACCCCTGGAGCTGCTGGAGTACCCCTTGGAACACCCCTGGAGCACCCCTGGAGCCGCCGGAGCCCCCCTGGAGCCACCGGAGCACCAGACTTGTCTGGAAGCCTGAGAAGAGCCAGCCCGTCCTGGGGTCACCGAGGCTGGCAGCCCCGTGAAGTGCAAGATTCACAGGCACTGACCATCTCGAGAGAGTAGGGAAATGGCTCATGTGGGGCTCGAGGCAGGAGGACCTGAGCTGGAACCCCAGCCCTGCAACTTCTGGGAGGTCATGTCACACACCTGAGCCTCAGTTTCCCTATATGAATGATGGAGCTGCTCATAGCTCCCACTCAGGCCGTGCGTGGTCAGCTCTCGGCTTAGCGCCCCGTGGGGCGTGAAGAATCCGGGAGGATCCGTCTTTTCTCCTCGAGTCCCAAACAGCTTCCAAACCCAGCCTCCGCAGCTGATGAATTTCCCTCAGTCTCTGAGAGCCAGGGTGGGGGGTAGAGCCAGGGCTGCCTGGGACCCCAGGGGTCTGCGGGCAGGGCAGCCCTTTGGTGCCACAAGGACATGCCAGGCAGGCTGCCACAAACCCACACGGCAGTGTGGTGTGAATTAATAAAAGGCAACCCAAGCGTGGGACTCGGTGATTAGAACACACACCGAGTCGACCCCCCTTCGCCTGCTCCGTCATGCTCCCAGGCAGGGCTTCCTCCGGGGACCTGCAGCAGGACAGCGGCTGCCATCTTTGCAGGAGGCCAGAGGAAGCCCGAGGGGACCAGACCGCAGAGAGCGATTGCAAGAATGAGCCCGGAGCTTGGAGTCCTAAGCTGCACCAGGATAATTAAGTTGACTGGTGTTAGGTGAAGGGAGATAACAAGATACATGCTCCTAGGGGTGCGAGATGCTGGGAAGAGGGAAGGGGGTTGTCTGCACAATGAGCTGGAGTAATTGGCTTGAAAAACCAGAGCGAGATGACAGGCAGGAAGGTGTGAAGCCGGAGGCAGCGAGAGGCATGCCAGGCAGTGAGTGGAGCTGTTGGGCAGCGAGATGCCAACAGTCAGGGGGCAGGAGATCATCGTCCATAGGCTCAGGGGAAGCCTGGGACCATGGGACACTGCAGTCCTACCTTCAAGCCCCTCAGAGCTCAGATGCTGCTTGAAAGAAAATAACCAGAACTGAAACGTGAGCTCTTTCTTAATCGAAGCAAGTCCCAGAGGCAAAGGCTCTTAAAAAAGGGGTCAGAGAGCTGGACAGTTCAAGGTCAGGTGTTGGTGTCAGAGCATTTAGCTTCACGTGCACTTCAAGAAATGACCAGTGCATCTCAGGGTGCGTCTTGACTCTGGCCTTCCTTGGGGTCAAGGTTAATTACTCCTGCCCCTGAAAGGGCAGACTCATCCGCTGGGAGGTAGCCTGGCCTGAGGGTTAATGGTGTTCGATCCCAGTCAGAATCTAAGTGGCTTTGGGACCTGGAGGGATTTCTTCCCCTTCTCGGGCCTCTGTGCTCAGTATATCCACTGAGGCGGGTACCCCAACTACCTCTCCCTGACAAAGAGCCACGAGAGTGGTCAGGAAGCAGAGCCCAGCTCAGTGCCTGGCACTTAGTAGGTACACAGCACACACTTGTTCACTGATACATACATATCCGAAAGACAGAGGAAAGAAAGAAAGAAAGAAAGAAAGAAAGAAAGAAAGAAAGAAAGAAAGAAAGAAAGAAAGAAAGAAAGAAAGAAAGATGCCAGCTGGGTAGACCGTGCCCAGATGATGCAAGGAAAGCTACCACATGCTTATTAAATGAATTCATCTAATTTGTAGGATGCAAGGTAAAGCCCCCCAAAAATCAATTGCATTGTATTCTTTCATCCCAGAGACCCACAGAAAATCCAATGAAAAAGATTCCATTTGTAATAATACAAAAATAAGTACTTGAGAGTTCTTTTAATTTGGGACACAAGATATTTGTTTAAAGAAATTATAAAATCCCACTGGAGGATCAATATTAGGAAAACCATGAACATAATTCATTACATTAGTAAATTAAAGGAGAAATACTGTATGATTGCTTCAATAGACTCTTAGGAAACATTTAATTAATTTTTCTTTATAAAAACTCTAGGCGAGATTGAAATAGAAGTAAACTTCCTTTGCATTAAAAATGTATTTATCAGAAATTGGCAACAAATATCATATGCGATGTTAAAATAAATGCAATCCTATGACAAACAGAAATAAGACAAGGAAACCTCTTATAAGTATTCTGGAAGTTTTAGACAATGGAATAAGGCAAGAAATTATAATAAGCTCAATAAGTAATAACAACGACAACATTTATATAGTACCAGGCATTGTTCTAAGTTCTTATGTAAGATCAGAAAACTGGGGCACAGAGAGGTTAAGTAACTTGCCCAAAGTCACACAGCTTCTAAATGGCAAAGCTAGAATTTGAATCCAAGTGATCTGGTCCTGAAATATGAGCTTTTATATATATTATGAGATACTGAGGTGTTAGAAGAGAAGAAGATTTATCATTATTTGCAGATACTATAATTGCATCACAAAACAATCTAAAAGACTGAAATTTAAAAAGCCTACTAGAACTGAGAAGTGTCGGTAAGATGTCTGTATACAAGACAAACATGAGAATATCACCAGTTTCCGTTCTCCCCCCGGGCCAGAACCTGTGCCGCGGCTCGTAGCACCGCCTGGGACGTAGTGGTTCCCGATAACTATTTGGTAAAAGATGAATCAACAGAGAGCAGCATCATTGGCAACACAACCAGATCCCTTTGAGGGCTCTCCTGAGGGGTCCCCTGCAGCCCCCAGCTGGCCTCCCTCCAGCACGTGCTCCCTGATGCAGAGGAAGGCCCCAGCCACCTGCGGCAACCCATTCAAACCCGTGACCCCTTCCCTGTCCCAGCTCAGCCTGACAGCTGGGATCATGGCATGCTGTCCTTGCTGGACAGGGAGAGGAAGTGACGTCCAGGTCAGAGTTCTCTTGATCCACGCTCCAGGGGCCCTCCCTCCTTCCTGCCGTTACGTGGTTTTACAGGACTGTTGGCAGCGGGGGGAGCACGTCCGTGCAGCTGTCCCAGCGCCTGTGTTCACAGAGAACCAACATGCCGTCCACAGAGTGAGCCTACGAAATGAAGCCGAGCCGGCAACCCTCTGGCAACCCTGCGATGCATCGCCCAAACCCGCACACCGTTTGAGCCGGACAGTGGGACGCTCCCAACCATCCCCGATCCTCCGAGAACAAGCACAGTGAGGACTGTCCCAGGCAAACTGGGCTGCGTGGCCACGCTCACCCCCCTCCCGTGAAGCCGGCATGATCACCACCAGCCCACTTTACAGACACGGATTTGGAGGCAGACAGAAGCGGTGGAGGAAGAGGCGGAGCCTGGAATTGAACTCAGATCTCTCTGTCTCCAGCATGCTTTTCGCTTGATGGCCTCTTCACCTCGGGTCCACACACTCCTCGGGCACAGGCTGTCCTTTGAAGCCCCGTCATCACTGGCTCCGGCATACCAGGGATCCGTGGGCCGGCGTGGACTCAGGAACAGTGCCCTGGGGGTGTTTACAGACCACTAGCAGGCTGGGCTGGGGGGTGCAGCAGAGGGGGAACATCAGGGAGGGGCAGGGCCAGAGGCACGCCTCGGGGGGTTTATTCTAAAGTATTAGTCAAAGCTAAGGACTGGCTTGACTTGTTCTGTGTCTAAAAGGTCACTCTGGCTACTGCACGGACACTAATTGGGGAGGGAGGTAGACAAGAGCGGAAGCGGTTAGGAGGCTGGGGACTCCCGGAGGTGGGAAGGAGCAGGTGGATGCAGGGCCAGCGGTCTGACTACATGGAAGGGCTGCTGGGTGGGGACGGGCGACGGGAAGGGAGGAGGCAGGGAAGATCCCCAGGTTTAAGTGACCAGGTGGATGACAATGCCATTTACTGAGATGGGGAAGAATGGGGAGGAACAGTTCTGGGGGGAAAATATAGAATTTCGTTTTGGCCACGTCAAGTCGGAGATGCTTAGCGGACCTCTCTGGGGAGGCATCTAAAGACTTGTAAAATCAGGTGACACTGCTCTTTTGCCTCTGAATGCTTCCAACTATCATCCAAGCTCCACTGCACGGACCCTCTCAGACCTGGCACGTTCTGCTGGGTCTCTGATGGCTCCTCCACCAGCGCCCGGGGGACTTCGATGGGCCACCCTCCGGGTCTTCGCACCTGTTTTACCTCTGCTTGGCATGCTCTCTGTCCCTTCCTCATTCCAGAACAGCTCCACACTGGAGCGGGGGCTCCTCCTCCCCGTCTCTGCGACATCAGTCTCTCCCAGCAGAGCGTGGGCTGGGGACGGCGTCTCTGCCTCCTACCCCAGGGCCCTGCACAGGTTTTCTGTAGGGTTAGTTCTGCACATGAAGGAATGAAGGCACGAACCGGAGACCTCACTAATTCAGACAGACTTCACATCTCTCCAGAGAGCGGGCCCTGAGCGATTTCATATTCATCGAGTAAACAGGGTTAAAGGGGAGTATTTAAGCCACTTAAAGAAATAAACAGCTTTCCGACACCTTCAATTATTTCGGAAGCACCTGCTCGCATATAATTAATGTGCCAATTAAAATGATTATTATAACTGTTAAAGCAAGTCCCCCAAGGACCACTACTTGAAAACACATGTTTAGACTCGTTTGAGTTACTCTACCTTCTTGCAAAATAAAATAATAATAATAATTACTATTATTATTATAGTACTTCATTTCTTAAAGAACCGTCTCCAATTCAGACTTTGCACGAATCCAGGCCACCTTCTCCCTCACTAACAGATTCCCGAGGGCTGTGTGTCACAGCTCCAAGAAGGTATCACCGGACGTTTTGCAACGTGTAGCAGAGGGACTGGGGCAGCTGAGGTGCTGGAAGAGGTGCAGGGAGGGGCGCGGCGGGGAGGGTCCTGCCCCTGCCTCCTGTCTGCTCTGCATGTTCCGTGGGGGCAGAACCCGCTGCCCACGCAGTCTCCTCGGGAGCTGTTTTCGCTCTGGTCTCCCGTTGACGTTACAGCCTCCTGCAGCCCTGGCGCGGCCTCTGCAGACAGGTGGCCCTGGGTGTGGACAACGAGGACAGCCCGCCCTCCACCCTCTCTCCCTTCCCCGTGGCAGAGGCTGCGGAGTTGCCCCGAGGGGGACCCAGACGGCCCCTGTGGATTCCGTGGGCCAGGCTGGATGCTGAGATCGGCTGTAAGGGGAAGTCAGACGGGCTGTGAACAGATTCTGCTCCACGTTCCTGTCTGCGAGGCTTGGGGCCAGTTACTTCACCTCCCTGAGCCTCAGTGTCCCCAACCCTAAAATGGACAAGAGTACCAGTACCCAGGGGTCTCTGTGGGCATGCAGTGAGCTGATCTAGGAGACCCCTGACCCGGCACCTGACCTGTACTACAGTGATGGCATTAATAATGACCATGAGGAAGAGACCGGCTCCCCAAGCCAGAGGAGCTCAGCCCTTCTGAGGGGTCAGCCCTCAGTTTGCCTGTCACTCAGGGGGAGATCCCTCCCACCCCTCAGAGCGGCACTGACGGCCTTCAGAGGAGCCTAACATTGAGAGCGTTGCTCTGGGGTCAGACAGCAGGGTCCAAAACGTGACCTGACCACTCTCCAGAAGCAGAGTTTACAGCAAAGTGCTTAACCCCACCAGACCTCGGTTTCCCCGACTCTAAAATGAGAATAACAGTGTTCGGTCTGCAGGGTCCTTTCCGCCTTCCCGGGCCCTCCTCTTCCTCCTCCCCAGGCTCTCTGAGGTCTCCGAATACCTGCAGCTTCTTCATTGTTGGGAGCACGTGGGGCGACGAGCCTGGAGAGCCAGCAGGGGCCAGACCATGCAGGTCCCCGCGAGGCGATGCCAGGGACTTGGTCTGTATCCTAAGCACGAGAGGCTTCAAAGATTTCAAGCAGGTGCCGTGGGCTGAGCTGTGTTTACAAGGCCTCTGGCTGTGGGCTGGTGTCCTGGATCCAGTCTCACCAACGTCTTCCCATCCCCCCTCCTCTCCGCTCCCAGGCGTTGGTGGCCTCATCTCATTTAAATATTCGCCCAAGGGTGGGGCACCCACAAGAGTCTGAGTCCCAGAACATTCACAGTCACCCCTCTCCTGGGGAATGTGGAACTTCCCGGTCCCGGTGTCCCACGCTTGTTGTGGGCATAGCCACGTGGGCCGATGCTCCACCCCTGCCTGCCGTGCTGTCGTCGCTGGGCAGCCGGACTGGCTGCAGCACAGAATCCCAGGACGGAAATGGACAGTGCCACCCTGCCCTGGGCTCCCTTGGGCTAGGAAGCCAGAAATCCTTTCCATTGCATTTGTGACCTTTGCTTAGACACCCTCAGCAGTCCCCAAGAATCCCATCCATTGTTGAAAAGCTGGAATTGTGAGAAAATTCTTTATCTCATCAACTAAGAGTTCACGTCTATGTCCCTCATGACCACATAAGATCTTCATTCATCATGTATTATTCATTCATTCATGCACTCATTCATTCTCTAAGCCATGTGCTCAGATACAAGACCAACAGGACACCTGGCCTGACCAGCAAGGGGCCTGCCTTTTAGGAGAGATGTCCAACGACTACGGCCAATTGCCCACTGTGCATGCTCAGCTAGCAGATGCCCGTCCATTTGGGGGAAGTTCCCTCAATTCTAAGGAAACATTTATGTATCCGTCTTTCATGCCATAGCTGTTCCCTTGCTCAACTACAAGCTCCATAGAAACAAGGGCAAGCTGTTCTTATTCAGTGCTCTATTCCCAGCGTGTGGCACATAGCAGGTGCTCAAGAAACAGCCGCCGCATTGATGAACACGCGGGCCCCGTGTGTGAAGGCTCTGGGTAGGGTTCCGAGTGCTTCGAGAGCATTGTGAGAATCTGCGTCAGCCTGGGTCAAGGCACTGCATGAGGGAGAAGGTGGAAGGGGCACAGGATGGGAAGGTCTCTGGGGGTGACACAGCAGCTGACCTTGGAGGGTAAGTCAGGGTTCAGCCGATGGGGGGCGCAGGGGCACGGCAGGCAGAGGAAGCAGTTCACCTGCGTGGAGGCGGGAGAGAGGGTTGGCAGGTCTGAGAACTGCGAATAGGCTATTTGAGTGGTGAACCCACTTGGGAAGGTGGTAAAAACAAGGCTGAAGAAATCAAGAGGGACCTTGTATGCTGGGCCAGTGACCTTGAACTTGGCTCTCAGGGGATGGGAGCCATCATGATACGATCAGATGTGTGTTCTTTAGAAAAGCACCAGGCTGTGCCCGTCTGCAGCAGGGAGACTGTGTGGCTGCCCCGTGGGCGACTCTGTCTCCTGGTGAGGGGACACAGTCCCCCTTCCTAGGAGGACCACATACCCAACACAGAAAAGTAGAAAAGGAAGGAGGAGGAAGGGCTGAGGAGGGAGGAGGATCCTGAGCTGGTCTTCTGGGAAACATCCCTCATTTCAGTCTTGCTATTTTATTTCGTTGGCGTGCTGGAGTGGAAGTTCACCTTAAATCCTTCTCTGACAAGTTAAGTCAGCCTCCTTGTCATTTAAACCCAGCAGGGCTAAGGCAGGCAGTCTTCCGGAAATCACACTCCGGGCTTAATATAGCTCCCGAGTCTACTGGCTCAGACACCCCGACAGCAGTTCAAGCCAGGACCTCCATCCCTGATGAGCTGCCCAAGCTCGTCCTAGGGGATGCCCTGTGGGGGCAGTGCCAGCCTCCTCCCCCACCTGGGGTCCTCTGGGGGAAAGGGAAGGAAGGAGGGCAGTGGGCTGCAAAGTGGGGAAGAGACAGCCCCTTCTGTAGGTACCGTTCCACGTCATCCTTTAACTTTACAGATGAAGATCCTGAGGCTCAGAGAGGGGCAGTGATTTGCTCAAGGTCACGCAGCAGGACATTTTGCCCCCAGGCTCTGCTCTTTCTCCTCTGTGCTCTTGGTCGGCGAGGACGAGCCCCCAGCGTCGCTGTCACTGACCCCTCCCACTGCCGGTCTGCTGGGTCTCTCACCGCTACCCAAAGGGACAGCTCATTCCGGTGGCCCAGTGGAGCGTCGTGTTATTTGGGTGTCCATGACAACTGTGGACATCCCCTCTCCACAATTTGGGAGCCAGGAGTTCCTGTCAGCCCCATGTGAAAGGCTCCGGGCAGAGAAACCGTCACAGGGCCAATGTCAGAGCCTGAGGGCAGGTCCCTAAAGCGGATGGCTCTCTCGGGTCAAAATACCTCCCGAGCCAGGAAGAGCGGCCATGAGCACACCTGTCCTTTCTTCCCATCTCATCTTTTCCCAGCCAGGGGCACACCCCTGCTGACCGCCCCATGGCTTCGGGGTGAGCCTAGCTGAGCCCTGCCCCCACCCCCTCCTCTTCCCCCCTCCCCCAGGGTCCCCGGCAAGCTCACGAGCCACCGGCTTTCCGATGTGGCCTCGCCACCCCTTGGTCTCCTAGATCCACCCTCGCACGGACTGTGATGACCCAGAGGCAGAGGTCAGGACCGACGCCCTGCACACACTCAGACAGCCGGGCACCTGCTGCTGCTGCTCTTGACCTCTGCAGGGTGTCCAGACCCTTTTGAGAATCGTCAGCGCATCCCCGCCCCCAACAAATGCACACAACCTATTGGGCCCGTTTTCTGTGATTTCAAGCATCCCCGGCAGCCTAGCCACTACTTCTTAGGGATCCAGAGGCCTCACATAAGGACCCTGGCCCCGGGGCTGGCCTGCACCACATTGGAGGAGCAGAGAAATAAAACGCAGCCACAGACACAAAGACAAGGCGGACGGGTGAAATACAGGTGGTATCTCTCCAAGCGAAGTGTGGACAGCATGCTGAGGGAGAGAGCAGGGGGACCTCTCAGGTCCGACTTGCTGAGCCAGGTCAGGGGGCTTCGCAGAGGAGAGAATGAGTAAGACTAGACCAGGCAGGAAAGAGAGGATGGCATAACATGAGCGAAGCTTACCTCCACCCCTGTGCCCGCGGTGATGAAACAGCTCATCTGCAGAGCACCTCCTCTGTGCCACACAACCCCTGTGAGATGCTTAGGGGACGTCGATCGAGCCACTGGCCAGATGAGGAAACAGATTTTTACAGCTTAATGCCACCTGGCCGGACTGGAACCTGCCCCGTCGGGGGAAGTGGGCCCACTGTTCTTCTCTCTGCAGCCCTGGTACCATGCTCAGCGCCCAGCAGGGCCGCAGGAACTCTGTGAACAGCTGTGGTCCAAGGGCCACTGCGTTCCTTGGATGGTAGAGCTGAGACTTTCTACCAGACACCAAACGCATTGCTTAGTTACCTAGAGTCCCCTGGACTCTCTGGGCAGCTACTTCTACACGCTGGAGGAGGGGGGCCGGGCTGCCACCAGCTCCTGATGGCAAGGCTGGGGACGCCTGGAGTAGATAATGTACTTGGTAGCTTAGGAAGGACCTGCAAATGGAGAGGCACCAAATAGAAGTAATTGTGTCTTCATGCTATCTGCAAAGATCTGTCCAGAAGTTCAAGGTCAAATCCCTTAGAGAGGCAAAACCTCAAGGCCACGCCGTAGCGGGTCTCCGTGCTTCCTTCAGTTCACGCCAGGCTTCTGCCCCTACTAACTCCAAGGAGGTTGTTCGCATCCAGGTCCCCAGAGGCCAACATGTTGCCACAGTTATGGTGATTTCTCTGTTCTTATCTCAAGTCACCTCGCCGCAGAGTTGCGCAGGGCTGACTACTCTCTCTTGGGATCCGGAACACCCCCTCCTGGCTTCCTTCACTTCTTGCTGGCTGCGGCTTCTTCATCTCTTGGCTGGTCTACTTTTCTGTCTGTAAATCTTGAGTGCTCAGTGTCCAGCACTGAGTGCTTTCCTCTCGCCAGCCCCCTCCCTGGGTCACCTCACCCAGGCTCACGGCTTTAAATCCATCCATACTCTGATAACCCCCAAGTATAAATCTCCAGTCTCGACATCTCCCCAGAATTCCAGATTTGTGGCCTCAACGGTTGCCTGACAGCTCCGTCTCCATGTGTGAGAACCACTTGGAACAGAACCCAGCTGACGGAGAATCCTTCCCAGCAGTCTCCTGCCTTCTCTCCTCCGAGCTCAGTAAACAGCCCTGTTCCCCCACACCTAGCTGCTCAGGCCTGCAGCCGGGAGGCATCCGGAACCCTCCCTCCCTCGTCCCCCCAGCCCAGCAAGCCCTACACACTCCACCTGCAAGTCACAGCAGAACTTCTGCCGGCCCATCCCCCCACAGGTCTGGCCCTCACCAGAGCCACACCCCTCTCGCCGGGACTGGGGTGGTTTCTCTGCTTCCGGGCTTGCCTTCCTGCGACCCAGTCTCCACCCAGAAGTCACCTTTTCATTAAGTAAACCAGGTCCTGTTACTTCCCTGTTTAAAACCTTCCAATGCTGCCCCGAGAGTAACTCCAGGCCCCGTTCCCTGAGCGCAGGGCCTGGCATGGAGTCTCCCCACTGGTCTCACACACCTCCCAACTCTCCCCACTCACTTCCTTCTGAAGGGCACGTGGTGGGATCACCTTCTGTTCTTTGTTTGTTTGTTTTTCTTTATTGATTTTATAGAGAGAGGAAGGGAGAGGGAGAGAGAGAGAGAAACATCGATGAGGGAGAACATTGAATGGCTGCCTCGTGCGTGCCCCCCACTGGGGATCAGGCCCACAATCTGGGCATGTGCCCTGACCGGGAATCAAACCGGCGACCTCCTGGTGCCTGGGTCGATGCTCAGCCACGAAGCCACACGGGCTGTGCACTCCTTCCTTTCTTTGAACAAGTGAAGACTGTTCCTAACACAGGTCCTTGGCTCCCTCGGCCAGGAGTGCTCCATCTCCTCCCCTTGGCATGGTGGGTTCCTCGCTGGCTTTGGGATCTTGGTTTAAATGAGTCTTTTCCTGTCCACCCAACCCCTTTCCACTCCATCAGCCTGTTTTCAGTACACACACTTGCCCTTGTCATTACCTGGTATTCTTGTTTGTCTGTTTTTAACTCCTTCCCCGAGGTAGACTGCTTGTTCCTTGATGTGCCCCCAGCGCCTCGCACCATCTGGCTCAGTAACTATGTGCTGAGTTAATGCTGAATAAGTGAATGCATGGAGCAGCGCCCTCTATCCGTTTCCCAAACACCAGAACCTGGTCCCTGGCTGAGCCACGGGCATTACAATCACCCGAGGGAGCTGGTTAAAAGTACAAATGCCCCGAGACTCTAATCCTAGAGATCCTGGTTCAATCACTGTAGGGTGAGGCTCAGCCAATAGTATGTTTCTACAAGCCCCTCTGAAAATTCTAAAGAGCAGTCAACATGGGCGAGCGACCCTTTTACAACCAAGCTTCCGCTAAAGACCAAGGGTGGGGACAACGATACTTGCAATTCACACTCTGAGCTCTAGGGGGAGCTTAAGGTTTCTCCCATCACTCCATCCCTGTGAGGAGGGGCTGTGTGGATACCATCTATGGCTGAAGATGGAATAAAAAAAGTGCAGTGGAATTAGACTTAGAAAGTTATTCTTATTTCTCCTTTGTGTGTTATTACATCTATTTTTACAACCACCTGTCCGTTGACGGGCCCTTTTTCTGGTATGCTCCCCTCTTACGTAACTAGTGTGATAGATTGGGTGGGGGGCATTGCTCATCAAAAGAGTCAGCCCCTTTGGAAGGTTAGGGGCAGGGGATGGACCCGGCGGCTTGGACCTGCTTGTCTCTGGCTCTGTGAAGAAGATCTCTTGTCTTCCTTATTCCCTTCCTTCCCCAGATCCTGGAGCTGTAAAATCTGTGGGCGAAGATCAGGATGTGGGTCCGGGGCAGCAGCCAGGAGCAGTCAGGTTGAGTAGCTGCCTTGCTGGGCTTCAAGCCAGAGGGGCCGAGGGGTGGCCCAGCCCAGTACTCCAGAACGTGAGCCCTGATCTATACTCATCACCAACAGTGTATCTGCCTTCTTGCTCTTGCGAGGCCATTGGACTATAATGCCCCTTTATGGTCATCATTTTTTTTTGTTTCAGACAACCAAAAAACTGAGTCAGGGGCTGAGGTTAAGAGAGAGCTAATGCCGGTAAAGCCATTTTGTTGTTGTTTCTTTTAATCCTCACCCGAGGACATTTTTGCACTTATCTTCAGATAGAGTGGGAGGGAGGGAGGGAAGAAAAGACAGAGAGAAACATTGACGTGAAAGAGACACATGGCGTGGTTGCCACCCACACAATCCCAACTGGGGCCGGGTACAAACTGCAACCAAGGTACATGCCCTTAGCGGGAACCGAACCCAGGACTTCCCGGTCCGAGGGCCGACGCTCTAACGGCTGAACCAAACCGGCTAAACCAAACCGGCTAGGGCGGTAAAGCAATTTTGAAATAACTGCTTACTTCAGAGAGAGCGGAGATCCATCGAAAGGCTTAGCTGTCTAATAATATTTCTGAGAACTGAAATCCAATGAGTTCACCAGCAGAACCACATAGGAACAAAGACCATCAACATCAAGTGTGGTCTCTGCCCATCTGCCCTGGGAACGCAGGTGGAAGGATGGAATCCAAGGATTCTGGTCTTGGTGCCCCTCCCCAAACACCGCCCACTCCTGCTTATACGTTTCCTCTCTGGATCTCTTAAGTTACCAAGAGACAAGAGAAGACCACGGCCACCATTTATTGAATAGGTGCCATCATGAGCCAAGCATGGGGCTTGTTTGATTGCAGGCATGACCTCCTTTAAGCCTACGATGCAGGCGTGTTCATGTCCAATTTCAGATGCACTTTCTAAGATGCAGAAAGGTTGGGCCACACGTGCAGGCATTCTGATGCTTAGGTCCTCCCTCTTCAGTCTCCCGCCTTCTCTACTGGTCCAAGACAGCCGTGGACTCTCACTGCAAAGGCCTCCAGAGGAGCCCCATGCTGGGGCTCGTGTGGCCAGGCAGCATCATGGCGGGGGCATTTTACACCACAAAACGGACACCCAGTCACTCATTCCCCAGGAGGCTCCTGAAAGTGGGGGTATCATGCCTGTAGATCTCCTCTCTATGTTTCTCCTTGGCTCTCTTGGCTCCTGGTAACCTGGGCCCAGCGCAGCTCTTGGGAACCAATTGTGAAGGAAAGAGGCAAAACAAAGGAGAGAACATGAGAACTGCGGTGAAAGGTTCAACTCCCGTGATTCTCTGTGGTTGTTCAGTGGATTTCTATGGTACACACAGACCTTCGGCTTTGCCTGCCGGGCAGGGGACCTCCAACTAAATGAGTTTAGACAGTGTTCCCCAATTAAGAGATGTTCCTTTTTTCCATACTCCACAAAGCCCCCTGAGTATTCAAAGACTCACACTCATCTTCAAACAGAAGGATGCTATGGCCAACCAAACGTGCACATGCATTTATATTTGCAGCTCTACCCTTTGCTCACTTAACAAAGGTTTACTGGGGTGACGACCAGGCAGACCCAGTAGGCTGCAGTGGGGAAAAGACATGGCCTTTGTGCTCAAGATGCTCATGGCCCTGTGGGCAGACAGGTGTTTTCACATAACGAGGTAAGAGCTGGAGTGCAGACCACAAAGAAGAATCATGGAAGAGGGAATATCTAGAATTTTCTGCAGAAGTCAGGAACAGAAACATGAGCTGAGAACGTCTCTTTGGAGGGTCTCAGTTCCTTCATCAGAAAAATAGGCTTAACAATAGCACCTGCCTCGCAATGCCAACAGGAAAAGGAAATACAGTTGTGTATGATGGGCACATTGCCAAGGCTCAAATGTTAGCTACACAGATGAGCAGCATTACTAAAGGAGCCCCCAATTTGAGGTGTAAACGAATAGAAATGATTAAGTAAAGAATATTATTTATCATTCATTTTCTAAAACCAAGTCCTGACTTGAACCCTAGGGTAGTTTGATTGTTAGGTGAGAGCCTCCTACTGGTCAGGTATGGAATTGCACCTCTACTCTATTAGCCACTGTCTTTTTCTGGGGAGAAAGGAGAGCCACAGGCCTGTGCTGTGCAGATGGAGCCCGGGAGACTCAAAACTAGGGGAGGAAACCACGCGGCAGAGAAGAAAGCTTCAGGAGAGGGCGAAAAGGGCTGTGAAGCATCCTTAGGTTACACAGGGCTTTGACAGACAACTGTGATACCCAGAACTTCAAGGGCCTGACAATTCTCTCAACATCTCTGCTTTCAAAGAAGTCTTCTGAGAAAATGATCTGTCTTCCCATCCACCCCCACGCCCCATGATCTAATGATGGCAGGTTACAAAACACACACGATTCATTCTTCTGAAATCCACTTTGGAGAGAGTTTTCAGTGAACGTGCACTCTGACGGGGAGGCACGGTGCATCCCAGAGGCCAGGGGACACTTCCTCGTATCTACGGCTAGCTGTCCAGCAGCTCTTCCTGCGATGATGGAGATGCTCCCCCGTGCCTGCTGCTCTGTCCAACACGGTAGCCACTAATCATGTGGCTGGTGAGCTCTTGTCATGTGGCTTGTCTGACTGAGGAAAGCCACTTTTAATTGAATTTGGTTTAATAGAATTTAAATAGCCACATGTGACTATAGCTACCACACTGGACAGGTCAGACCCAGGGGCTCTGATCGTGGACACTTTCCTAAGTGGAGTCTATAGTTCTGGCATCTTCTACAAATTAGCCAGGGCACGGGGCAAAGTGTCCAAGGTGCGGACCCTGGCCACCTCCTCACCTCCCTGCACCCCACGCCACTCCTAAAGTCTGCAAAGCAAGACCTTCCCAAATGTTCAGCCAGGGGTCTTATTAACCCCAAGGAGGCAATCCTTTGGCTTCAGACAATTTCATCAGCTCCCCCCACTTGCTCAGAGAATCCAATCCACTTGCTAAGTTTCTGAGAGCTCAGGATGACCCCATGGCTAAGATAATGTCTTTAGGACCAGAGGGGAGGCCGCTGGGCTTTACACATGTTTTGGGCTATTTCGTGCCCACTGGGCTGAGCGGGCAGGGGAGGCCTCACCACACACAATGCCTTGCTTTTCCCTTCTACAGGGACTGGAGACACAGCCCTGGCTGGGCCTGTGTAATCTATTCATTTCCTTCCAAGCCGGGCTCTGTAAGCTCATTCATGGAGGGTGAGGAAAGGAAGCTGCGGAGGCAAACACATGTACAGAAAACAAACAGCATTGGCTCAGCAGCTCCCAGTTGAGGGGGGCGGTGGGGAGAGCGGGGTTGGGGATCTGGCTGGGGACCTGGGGATGGAGACTGGAGCTCCTGTTGCCACTTCCCGCACTTCCTCCAGAAGCCCTGCCCAGCCCTTCCCCCAGGTCCCCGTGCCCCCATCCTGGTAGGCTCTTATCTCTCTCCGTTCAGTTGGCTCCTTGGGAGAAGAGGCAATCAGTGGGGGAGGCCAGAGTGGCGGCAGGCAGAGGGAGCTGGCAGCCTGGAGCCGGTTCCCTGTCATTGTCTCCCATCCTCCAACTCCATCCTTACCCACAGGCCGGGCACCGGCTCGCCTGTTCCAAGGAGAGTCCGAGTCAGCTGAGCTGCTACCTCAGTCCAGCTACAGAATCAAAGGGGCCCAAGCATTTGGATCCAGTGGGCCATTTGCATGTGATTTGCATACATCTGCATACCCCCTTCCAGAGGCCCTCCGTCAAAGGATGTGAAATGAAATAAAATAAATTAATTAGTGCAGCCTACCATTGCCTGATATGCAGGGTCTGACACCTGTAAGAGACTCTCAGAGCGATCAATGTGATCACAGGCTGCAGTGGAGGAGAGGAGGCGGGGCGGGGATGGGGTGAACAGGGGTTCTGAGTTTCGGGGGTGGAGAAAGAAAGGGAAAGTCTCGGTCTGAACTGGGAGCTGGGCATTTTCCTGCTGCCTGCCCCACCCCCAGCCTCAGAGAACGTAGAATTGAGCCAAGCGGAGGCCTGCTCCTGGTTTCCTGCGCCTGGGCCTGGCACCGGGGTCTCCCCGACCCTGGCAGTGACCCCTGCAAAGAGACTTTCACCACCGGGAACCAGTGACATTGGATTTCCGACAAGAGAGGATATTCGCTCCAAGGGCTGGGAAGGCAGTCAGGTGCCCACTGGTGTTTTCCTGTCCCCAAGCTCCCTCCTGCCTCCACCCCCATTAACTGTTCCCATTGGGTGTCCACAGTTCTCTGCCAGCCGGGCAGGTCTTTCACGACACCTCACTCGGACCCCATCTACGGAGGGCGGAGGGAGAGACGAGGCCCCATCGTCAGCAGTGAGCTGGAGTTACTGTATCCCCGCCTTTCTGCCAGGTGCTAATGAGATGCTCACAGCGTGCATCAGCCGAGCGCTTCCCACATCATGTAATACGCTTCTTAGTGATTCTGCTCTTGGTAGTATTTACCATATGCCTCCACGTTCTCCAGGCCCGCCGGTCTATCCAGGATGGAAACCTCGTCTACAGCTGAGCCCTTGCCCTGGCCGGTTTGGCTCACGGTTGGAGCGTCGGCCTGCGGACCAGAGAGTCCCGGGTTTGGTTCCCGCTAGGGGCATGCACCAAAAATAAACAAATAAATAAAAATAAAGCTGAGCCCTCCCCAAAAGTCAGGTTCCCACCTGTGGGGCCCCAGCTGCTTGGGCGGAGGGCCATGGAGATGAGTCTAAATGGGGCGGCCTACACTGTGGGGGTGCAGAATGACCATTTTGGTTCGAAGGAGCCCAGGTCAGAGCCCATAACATAGCAGTGCCCAGCAAATGATGAATCAAAGACAAAAATGCAAGAAGGAAGGGCCAGGGCAGGATGCCTCCAAGCAAGACCGGACCAGGGGCAGGAGGAGCTGGAGGGAGCAGTTTTGAGACGCGGTCATGCATGGCGAGTGTGACCCAGCAGGTTCCACGCGCGGTGCCGTGGAGGTGGACCGACCTCGAAGGGGCAAAGGGACCAGTTGTAGATGCCTGATCACCAAACCGTGTCCACCTCCCTTCCCCACCCCAACTCTCCTCCGCGCTCCGTCCGCTCCACCGAGAGCAGCTCCGTCTGACTGTCATCACTGGTCACATTTGAAGAGAGGGCGACTCGGCTTCCAAAGGTTAGAGGAGTGTCATTTCACATCGGGGCTGGCAGACTATGACCAACACTGGATCCAATCCGTCCGCGACTTGTTTTTGTGTGGCCTTCAAGCCCAGCATGCATGTTTTTCTCCTTTTAAATCTCTTTTTTTCTTTTTTGATGGTTAGAAAAAAATTAGAAAGAAGCCCGTGTTGCGACACGTGACCATCCTGTGAAATTCCATTTTCGGCCTCCGTGCGTCAAGTGTCGCGGAAGCCATCCTTCCACTGACACGCTGGTCCGCCGTTTCCACACTGTGACAGCAGAGCTCAGCAGTCGCGACGGGGACCATATGGTCGCCAGAGAGGAAAATATTTACTCTCTGGGCCTCGCTGAAAAATCCTGCCCACCTCTGTTTGAGATCATGCGTGGGGAGCTCCCCACCTCACCCACTCCCAAGACAGCGGCGCCTTGCTCCGTGCAAAGCTGATGTCCCTCGCAAGGAGAAAATCCACACCGCTGGACCTTCTCCTGAGCCCAGCCTGCCCCACTCCCTGTGGCAAAGGGAGACCAGTCCGGGATGCCCAGTCCAGACACGCAAAGGATTCCATCAGTGCCCGAAAAGACCGACACTTGTATCCAAGACCACGCGCTGGCCCTCCTGTTGCCAACACCTGGGCCCTGGGCATCTGTGAGTCTCTAACATCCCTTCCTGGACCTAAACTTAGGGGGTCAGACACCAGGACTAGTCCCCCATGTAACAGCTTAAAAGGCAGACTCGCTCTGTTCTTTGATTTTTAAGAAGGCAGGAAGGTGTCCTATTCTCTCTCTCTCCTGCCAAAAACATCACCCGAAACCTCCTCGAAATTCCACCCATCACCTTCCCTCACAGTGTCCTTGGTACCAGGGGGGTTTCCTGAGCACAGCGACATCATAGGGCCACAAAGAGACCAGAACGAGGCATTCTGAGAGCAGACGAAGAAGCTGAGCAAAGCAGTCTTGGAGGAGGGTCTCTGTGGAGGATGCCCCCTGGCAGAGGGCACAGGACAGCTCAGGGCTGGGTTAGGGCTGAGGACACAGCTCATTCCGGGAGGATCTCCAGACGGGCTCTGGGGACTCCACATTTAGCCCTGACAGTGGGCGTAGAGGGCACAGTAGCGGTGACTTACCCGGTACCACACGATTTCCCGCATGCGACCATCCGTCTTGAAGTTACACTTCAAGGTCACGGCGTCACCAGCCACCACGGGTGGGAGAGGCTCAATGTTGACAGTCAAGTAGCCTGTGGAGAAAATGAAGAACGGGCAGGTGAGGGCGCGAGCTGATCAGGAGGGCGGGCTGACCGGGCGGGTGGTCGCGAGAGCCGACCCATCTGTAGGGGGCGCTGTTCTCTCTGCAGTCTATGTGGTGGGCGACTGAGCCACAACGAGCCTTCAGCCGCTTCTTCCTCCTTCTCATTGACGTCTCCCTTTCTGGGAGTTTCCCTGGCGCCCGTGGGTCCCTCCAATCCTAACACTTCTTCTTGGGAAGACTTTTCCTGGGAAAGCAGGACCTGCCGGCGCCCGAAAGAAGAGGCTCAATGTCTTCCTGTAAGATTCCCCCGAGAAACCGCTCTGCAGTCAAACACCTCCACCCCCCTTAGAGAGCCGAGGGTCGGTGCGAGCCTGCTGGCCCTGCAGGAAATGAGCACGCTAAAACGCATCTAATCTCGCGTTTCCACATCTATTTGACTCTGGGTCCCTTAGCCCTTCCCCGAACGTCATCAGCAGCCAGGGTCCTGTGAAACCCACAGCAGGATGTGATGCCCTAGGTGCCCAGACCCCTCCATTCCCAGCCTGCTAACCACTTACTCCTGGCGAAAAGGGAGAGTCCCGCCACCCAAGGGGAGAGACAGCTCCACCCCGGGCCCCGGGGTGGTGACATGGTGGAAGGTGATCATGGGTTGACTGCCCGGGAAGAACTCGCAAACCCAGCCAGCTCCAGATGGTACGTCTTGCCAACAGCTGTCCCGGGCATCCCTGGGACGCCGACCTGGTGTCATGCTCTAGGCAACAGGGCTGTCTCCACGCCAAGCCCAGCCTGGCGAGGCCTCCGACCCTGTCCCCTCCCTCCCAGAGCCCCACCCAGCTCAGTGGGGGCTTCCTTCTCGGGTATCCCATCCAGGCTCCTCTGATTGGCTTCCCACCACTGACGTCCAGCCATGGACCTGATGGATCAATCAGTCCAATCGTCTTAATGAGGAAACTAGCCAGATGGGCTTGGGGATTTCAATTTGAGCAGATCAAGCTCAGGGGCCTGACCCCTGCCTGGAACTTAATGGTTACAACACTCCAGGATAAAAAAACAAAAAAAATCGACCTTAGGAGGATCAATGTGGAAGTTGAAGTCAGACTCGACCTCCATGGTCCAAGGCTCGCGGTGCCCATGCCCAGGGTGAGGGGTAGGTCAGCCTCTGGGCAGCCTCTACCTTAGGCTGAGTCAGGCTCCCAGGGAGCCCCAGAGCCACGTGGTCTTAGAGAACAGAGATTGGAGCCGACCGGACGGACCGGTCTTCTGCTCCCCCTTTCTCCCTTTCTTCGCCCATTTGGCCACTGCGTTTGCTCCCCCCTGCTCTGAGCAGGCGCTGGCCCGGACCTGAGAGGCAGGGGCTCAGGCATTGCCCGGCCTCCAGGAACGCACACGAGGGGCACAGCCTGGACAATCAGGGACGTCCCCAAGCCCAGCCGGGTCCCCAAGCATGACAGACAAACAGGACAGACAAGGCTGTCCTCAGGGGGGCGAACCCCGGTGAGAGGGAGGGTTCCGGAGCAAGCCAAGCCCCAGTGCGAAACAGTAGCCAGGGCTCAGGTCCCCACAGCACCCCTCTGAGCCAGACATTGCGATGTGTTCAATACACACTCACATGTGCCTGTCACAACCATCCTAGGAGCAAGGTACATGTATTATTTCCACTCTCCACCCGGGAAACAGAGAGGAGAACTTACCCCTCCCCTCACACAACTGTAAGAGGCAAAGCTGTAAGAGGAATTTGAACGCAGACCTTCTGTCCTGTTACGGCCACCATGCTAGGTACAGGCTCTCTAATGACAGGGGAGGGGAGGAAAACAACGACAAACATTTCACACCAAACCCCGGGAGACCAAGGCAGGAGTCCAGGACCTGATCCCGTCTGCTACCATCCCATCCTGGGGTGCTCACTTTTCCAGTGGGGCTGCCCCTGCCCCGGGATCCCACCTGTGATGCTACAGCTAACAGTTAACCGAGCATCATTAGTCCAGATGGCTCACTAGCTCAAGACCCGAGTAGGGCTCCCCCCAACTGGAGGGAGGAAAGACACCTTCTCAGAAGCATAAATCTTCCAGGCAGCCCAGGGTACAGAGGACGCATGTGAGGAGGGTCAGGCGGGGTGGCTGTGGGTCACCATTTGTTGGCAAGCCACCAGGCAATGACAGGGGTGAGTCCGGCGGGGTTGGGGGAGTGGCTGGACTCTGGGAGCTGGTGATAGGCTCAGGAGCACCGCAGGTGTGGCAGATGTCCGGGGCAAGGGGACTCACATCGGCACGCCGGGCCAGGAGCAGAGAATAGCCCGATGCACAGGGGAGAGAGGCCCCTGGGACACCAGAAGAGAGTTAGAAGGTGGGTGCCTGAGCTCTGGCGCCTTAAGACAGCATTTCCTGGGGTGTGCAGTAAGGAGCTCCTAATACATGTTTCAGGCAACGAGATTTCAAGTATCGACTAAGTGTGCAAAATGGTGGGTTACACGAAATTGGACAAGTTCCCTCCCTTCAGGGCTGCTCGGAACCTTTCTTTCCTTCCTGTCTTGCCTTCATTCATGAAAAAAAGGTATTGAGAATCTGTTTGTTGCGAGGTATTGTTTTAGGCCCTGGGGATACAACAGTGAGGACAGGCAGGCCCTGCCCTCGAGGGGCTGCCGTTCCAGCAGAGGAGACAATCAACAAGCTGGTGGTAATGTAGGAAGCGAAAGTGTAAATCAGGGTGAACAGCAGAGTGCTAGGGGAGGGGGTGCTCTGAACAGGGTATTCTGAAGAGGCCAGAATGAAGGAAAATGTGAGCCACTTGGGTATCTAGGGGGAGAGCATTCCAGCAGAGGACACCACCCCTGCGAAGGCCCTGGAGCTGGAGTGTGCTCAGAGCACGCCGGGATTCTCCAAATTTGGCCACAATAGGAAATTATTTGTGCCATTGTGCGCTCCAGAGCCCATCTGTGGCTGAGCGTCTTTGCAGGACTACAGCTGGGGCCGGGATGAGGATGAGGTGAAATGCTTAGGATGCAAAATAAAAGGAGCCACGCACTCCCACCGTGGGACCCTGAGTCCCGCTGGCCAACCCAGAGTTCTTTGGAACAGACATCAGGAATCACCTCTCTAAGCTGAGGCAGGAGTGACTGTGTCTCTGGTTCCCCAGGTCCCCTACTTGGAGCCACAGAGGGTGGAGGTTGGGGTGAACCGTTCCGGGCTGAGGCTCCTCCTCCTCTTGGCCCCCAGAGCTGATGGAGCCGCAGGCTCTGCGGGGCTGGGGTTTGGCGGATGAACAGATGTCACCCTGGGGTGTGCGTTCTCCGGCCTGGCTAGCTGAGGACAAAGTATGCACAGGAATGAATGTGGTAAGAATCTCCGAAGTGGGTCGGAAACCCGCCGAAGGGAGTGAAGGTGTTTGTTAAGAATCTCGGCTGAAAACAGCCGGGCAGAGCCGGAACCGGAAGAATGCTGGGCTGGGCTGAGAGGTCCGCAGAGACGCTCTCTCCAGGACACGGTTACCTAAAACAGTGTAACCTAGGGGACGCTGGGAAAATCATCTGGGCTGCATGCAGGATCTGAGCATTTGCTCCCTGGCATGCTCCCCCCACTCCGAGCCTGCCTGCTTGTAGCCCACTGCGGGGTGACGGCCCCCCAGGCCGAGAGTGGGCAGGCTCCGGGCTGCAGGGCAGGGAGGAGCCTTGGCTCAGGGCAGGTCCAGTTCCCAGCACTGGCGCCCGGCTTCTCCTGGGCTCTCGCCACGGCCCTGCGCCTGCCTTGCACGAGGCCGCGGTCGCTGTGGATGCCGCACTGGAGTGTAATTGCCTGTTGGCACGTCTGCCTCTCCTTCTGGAACACGAGTTTCACGAGTATCGACAGTGTTCACATCAGAACGGACAAGCGCTACTTTCCGAGCTCTCTGAGGTGTGCGCTCTCCACCCGCGCCCCGGCCTGCGGACGTTCCTGCCGCGGAGGAGCCGCGGGTCAGAGCCGCGGAGGTCCCTGGTCAGTCCCACCGCAAACCCGGGGTTTGAACCCAGATCTGCTCGACCCTGAAGCCAATCTCGTTCTGCCACCTCCTGATATCACGGAGAAGAGGCATGCAATGAGTTGAGGTCACGTAGGAATTCTAGGGTACCCTCCCCATGCCATTCCTTCAACGGCATTTGCATCAGAGACCTGGCTCTCGGGTGGGGCAGGACGGCCCAGGCGGGGACCAGAAGCGCAGGCCCAGAACTGCACACGGAACGAAGGAGACTGCAGACAGGTCTGCGCGGGACCAGGTCCCCCTCCCTCGGGGCTTGACATCACAGCCTCACAACGATCTGTGGGCCCCCGGACCCCACCTAGCCAAGGCCAGGACAAGCCTCAGGCCGTGTCGGGCTCTAGGCCTCAGGTCTGGAGGCAGGATCCCTGGTGGGGTGGGGAGGGAAGGCAGGAGGGAAAGCCATATTCTGACAGGTGCGCCCCGTGAGGGTCGAGTCAAAGCACTCAACACCTGGGTGGCAGGTGAGAAATCACCTTCCCAGACAATGACACACAGGAGAGGGGACAGCAAGCGTTCGAGGCCAAGGAGATTTTTGCAAAAGGAAAACATAGGAACGTTCTTCTCGAAGTCCGAAGTCCGATGTAACTGACACACCTCCGGCTCCTGTTTCCTGTCGCACCGTCTCCCAAATGCCCTGCGTGGCTGCTGCTTGATCTGAAAATTCCCTCCCTCGCCTTCCTTGCCTCCAGCAAATCGGAAGTCAGTTGTCTGGGTCAAGTTTCTCCATCAACCACTCAGCAGTGACCTGGGCAAGTGATGAGTCCTCCGTGAAACTCAGTCCCCCACGTGTCCAGCGTGGAGAAGCATGTTCTCAGGTTGTGTTCACGTGAGCCCTGCCCACACAGACAGGTGCCCCTGAGCAGGGTACGGTGGTGCCATGCTCCCCGGCCTCCCAGACCTCCACTCCCTCCCGCTTGCCGATGTCCAGCTGAGCAAGGACGGTCTGGGGTGGAGGTGGGAAGAGCGGGCTCTGGCATCTGGAAGCTGGTCAGGGAGTAGAAGGTTCACACATGACCAGCTCAGCCAGAGCGCCCATCTGGACTGGGATCAGAGCCAGGAGACCCAGGTGGAATCCTGCCCCCAAAGCAGAGGACAGAATGCCAAAGACAGGTGATCCGAGATGCCCCCTGCTGCCAGGGCCCTGTATCAGGCCTCAGGGCCTGTGCGAAACTGCAGCTGATCAGGCAGGGGAGGGGGAGACGGGAGTCAGTGAGCAGTCAAAGAGCACGAGAATGGCCTGGCCGGTGTGGCTCAGGGGTTGAGTGTCGACCCATGCAGCAAGAGGTCGCCGGTTCGATTCCTGGTCAGGGCACGTGACCGGGTTGTGGGCCCGATACTCAGTGGGGGGCATGTAGGAGGCGGCCAAATGATGTTTCCATCTCTCCTTTCCTCTCTCTCTAAAATCAATAAAGAAAAAAAAATTTTTTTTTTTTAAGGAGTATAAGACTGGAGTTCTGCGCTCAGCTATGCCGCCGACCAGCTCTGGGACCTCGGGCAGGTGGTCTGCCTCTCTGGGCCTCAGTTTCCTCATCTGCATCATGAGAGATGAACTGGATGTTTAGGGCCTTCCTGCCCCAGTCAGCCCCATGTCAGACGCTAACTGGGCCGAATCTTGCCACCTTTGTTCCCGGACGACGCAACGCCATCTCTCGGAGAGGTGAGTCCGCCAATTCCTCCGCCACCAGCTAAAGACGGCGCTGTGGTTTTCAGCACCGACCGCGCCACCCGTCAGCCTCGCTGCGCAACCCACCCAGCCCACGCGCACCGGGACCGGGATCCGGACGCAGGGTCAGCTTTGCGCAGCCGCCCGCCATCCCGAAGGTGGCCGTCACTCCCTCCATCTGCGACCACATCCATCGGCTCCTGCTAAGATACACTTAGCAACATCGCAGGCTGTGTTAGGAACGGCCCCCTCCACGGGGTGATGACAAACAGCTCCTCTGTCCGAAACCCGACTTGCGATGTCCCAGCACTGCCCCCTGCCCTTTCCCAGCCCGGAGGGGGCGAGTCTAGAGGGTTGGTGCATGTCTGGCCCTGTGGGTGGACCGGAGTGGACAAGGGTTCCCGTGGGAGGGGTACTGTGAAAAGAGACAGATTATCTTGGGGTGACCAGATGTCTCAGTCTGCCCAGGACCAAGAGGTTTTCTGGGACAAGGGTGGCGAACTAACAAGCTGGTCACTCTAGTTACAGTCCCACCATGGCCCAAGGATGGCCCTGGCAACTCACTCAAACCCTCTCCCTGTTTCAGTACCGAGGGTGACTGCCTCCCTTGACCAGCTGTGAGGGCTGAGGGAGTGAGTGCTGACCTCTCGCGGTGCTGCGTGTTCAGGGGGTAGGCAGTCGACAGTGGTGGTCACGGAAGGAAGCTGGGAGGCGGGATTTGTCTGGGACTTCCTGCCTCCAGGCACGCCCTTCCATCAGCCTCCACCAGCAGCCAGAGAGATCCCTCTGAAATGCACACCCCTGGCCTAGGCCTTCAGAGCTTCCCTGTGCTCCACAGAAGAAGCCACAAGTCCTGTCGGGCTGATCTGGCCCCGTCCAGCCCCCCGGCTTGTCCGGCCCCCCGGCTCCCATGCCCTCCACGTCCTGCTGTGGTCTTCTCTCCTGCAGCTTCTCTCTCGACACTGGGCCCTCTGTCAGGCTGGCCCTTCTGTCCCAAGCCCTCACTCCTCGCTTGGGTAACTCTTGTTCATCCTTCAAAGATGAATGGAAACCTCACTTCTTCAAGAAAACTCTCCCTGATTCCCTAGGCTACCAGAGTCCCCCAAACCCCACGCTTCCTACCCTTCCTGTCACTTAGGATGCTGCAGATCACCTGTCATGAAGCATGGATCCCTTGTCCTGGTGCATGTGTCACCACCTGCAATGACATGCTCAGTGCACAGTCACTACTGCTCAAGGCCACCGGTGGTTTCTATTGGCCACGTTAGCCATGCGTCCAGGGTCGTGCCCGGATCACAGCATGCGCTGAGCGCCCGAGCAAATAAAACCCCGCCCACCCCCTGGGCCATTCCATTATCAGAGCAGGTGGCGTTCCCCAGAGGGCCCTCTCAGAAGCACCCCCTTCCTGTGGGCCTTGTCCTAGGCAGCTCCAGGGCCTCCCCCACCCTCAGGTGCCTTCTGATCCTCCTCTCTGACCATGTCTGCTTGGACCGGTGGTGGTGCCACCTCGGGGTATCCAGTGGCCTCTTCTGGAGGCCGGGCAGGAGAACTCTGTCCCGTAGAGGAAATCGGCCCTGGGTGGTGAGCGGCCGCCCCGCCGGAGACAGTAGAACGTTAGATAGCAGTGAGTCATCAGACAGCAGGTCGGCTACGGCAAAGACCATAGGCAGAAGGAGCCATGATTAGGAGCAGCAGAATCCAAGGGTGGCCTTCTGAACCATTGTAGGGCAGGGAAGAGCGGGCGTCCAGCGGGCTTGGCAGGGAGGTCCACTGACTCTGATTCTCCTCCTCCACCTGTCTGCAGGACTCCCCTAGCCCTTGCTTCCAGCTGGAGAAGCCGAAAAGAGCAGCGGTAGAGGGGTCAGGAGGCCAGAAGAACACGAGAGATCTTGCCAGAGGTGTAGCGGGATCAGATAGAGGACGGGCCAGACCAGCAGGACACAACCTCTCCACCAGGGGGCAGCAGAATGACGGGCGGTGGAGGCCCTCTGCAAGTTCAAAGCCAGCAGCAGATGCTAGGAAGGCCAGGACCCTGAGAGGACCCTGAGCGACTTGAGGCTAGATCAGTGCATCTTTTCCATCGCATCCCTGACCTACAGTCCTCTGAACCCAGCTCGGGACGGTTACCTTGGCCCAGAAGAGCCAGTCTCGTATCACGGAAGACACTGGTTGATACAAAGTAACTAGTGAAGAATTGAAAGCAACGGACTCCCAGCTTTCCATCAGAGGACAGGGGCCCGGTCTGCTGGCGGAGGAGGAGCTCCCTGAGGACAGGGACTTCTGTGTCTTCAAATGCAGTAATAGTGTAGGGATCAAGGACCCGCCTCCTCTGGGGTGAGGACCACACCACGACGACCTGGGCAGACCGGCCAGCTGGTGGCCGCTGCTCCACCAGCTGGAGACAAGGACCTGCGGGGGGGACCCTGGGAGTCAGGGTCACAGAAATTCCTCATGCCACCCTCCCCTTTTGTGGGTCTAGGATTTATCTCCACATGAACATAGGAGCTCCACGCATCGCCACGCATGAAGAAGAAAGGTCACCCCACCTCATGAAGAAAGATCCCGGCGCGTGTCCCCGGTGACAGCCTCCCTGGGCTCCCGCACCACGTAATTACTGTCACAGTAAATATCATTACCGCAGTCCAATGACTGGAACCGTGTTCAGGCAGGTACGGAGGGCCCTGTGAAACACACCCTTCCAGCTGGCGCCTCCTTGTTAGCAGAAACTGGGGCGAGGGGTGGGGAAGGGTGGAGGGACTGTTAGGGAAAGAAAGCCTCTGAGCCAAGAAGCGGAGGCTGACAGCTCCTCTGTGTCTGAGACGGTCCCCTCTCCTCTCAAACAGCTCTCAGAACACCGATCCTGCTTCGGTTCGGGCCCTCGAGACCTTCCCCAAGACCCTGCACAGCCAGTCGGTGGTCTCCAGCCTCCAGCCTTGTCCCACCACGCCGGAGCCTCCCTGATACTTCTCAAACGTAAACAGGATGACGCCGCCTCTCTGGTCAGCGCCATTCCGTCTCCTCACCCCGCGGCCTTCCGACTGGGGATCAAGCTCAGGCTCTGTCATGGCCAGCTGGGCCCTGGACGGTCTTGCCTCTCTTGGCCTCTGCAACTCCGTCAGCCTCACACTGCTTTTGTGCCACCTCGAAACCCGCCACCAGCCCTTCCGGACCTCGGGTTTTTCTCGTCGCCTGTGCTGTCCCCTCTCCCTGGAATGTCTCCTCCTCTGAGTTCACCTGGGGGGATTTTCACGTCCTCTCAGGTTCAAAGCGACAGTCACCTGGTCCTTGATGTGCATGAGTCTGACACCCCCCTTCCGAGGGCACGGCCCCGTGAAAACATCTATCACATCACACTGCAACACCAGGCTCTGCCTGCGTGTCTCCACCATCAGACGGGGAGCTCCTGGAGGTCAGGGTTCCGGCTCCCTGTGTGCCGTTCGGCCCTGACAGGGGCTCAGCCAGCGTGCTGTGTGAACACACACATGAATGAACCAACACCCAACATTGCACGAGGCAGGACTCGGTGAGCGGGGCAGCCCTGAACTAACAGGGATCATGCTGTAGCTCAGGGCATAGATGTCACGCCCAGATCCAAACCCTTCTTCGTATTCCCACTGCCTTTGTGACAAAGTCCAGACCCTTCCCTCCCACACTCCCACCTGCTCTTCCTCAGCTCCTCTCCTGTCCCTCTGCCTTTGCATGCTGAGCCTCAGCCGTCCTGAGCACCCCAAATAGTCCTGGCTTTGTCTGGCTGCGGGGTCTATGCACCTGCCACCCTTCTCTGTTACACCTGCATCACTTGACCCCCCGCCCCCATTGCTCTGACAAACCCTTAAAGTCTTAGCTTAGCCATCATTTACCTTAGAGGCCTCTCCTAACACCTACTCCATACCCAGCACCCCCACCCCTGGGTTAAGTGTCCCTCTCGTGGCCCTAACACATTCATGGTGATGCCCTTTTTGCCACCACCATGGATGGTGAGCTCTAGAGGGCAAAGGCATGTCTCAGTAACTGCATTATTAGTGTTTAGCATGCTCTGGCCACACTGTTGGCATTGAAGGCTCATTGAATGAATGAATGAATGAATGAACCTGTGGATGAGCAAATAGGTTCTACAGATATCTTCAGCTGGCCTGACATTGGCCATAGCACCCAATTCTGTCGAGGCTAGATGTTTCTTGCTTTATTGGGTTATGAGTTCCGTACCCTAAACTTGGGCCATGAAAGACTATCTAGAGGAGGAGGTCCCACGCTCATCCCTGGTTCTCACCTCCCCCGGCAGAAGATCAGCTGAGCTCTGGGCCACCAGAGACCTCCAACACGTCAGCTTTTGCAGAGACGAGCCTGCTGCGTTCGGGTGTCCATCCGCTGCCCCGCTCTCCCAGGCTCCTCTGAAATGGACGGTCTCTGTGATCTCCAGCCAGCTAATCAAATTCTCCTCTGTCAGAGGCCATAGATGCTCAAAAGCCTTGTAGTAGTAATGTATTATTCATGACAGATGCATTATTTATCATTAGTTTGTTTATTTAGTCTTAATTTGTGTTTCATTATTGATAATGATGTGGTTATACTATTAATAAGAAGCTGGAGAAGGCTGTTCTGTGGCTCTCTGTGGACACCTGAGGCTCCTCCAGTTCCCTGGAGAGCCAGCGTGGGGCATTTTCACCCCATCTTACGGATGGGAGACACTGAGGCCAGAGAAGGGAGAGCTCGTTCCGTGTGTCCTAGCCTCCGAGATGTGCGCAAGCGGTGATGGGACTGGGGAGGACCTTCATCGGGCAGCATGTCCTGGGTTGACAACAGGGTCGAGGGCACAGATTCCTGCAGAAGCCTGGTGCCGGACCTGCCAATCAATCCCCATGTGGACCCTCGTGTTCTCCTGCCTGTCCCGGGTCTGCTCTGCGCTGTGTGTGCTCCCCAAACTCCGTTTCCTTTTCCTGCCAGGTACTCAGCCCGACTACATTTCCCAGCCTCCCTTGCGGCTTGCTGGGACCACGTGACTAAAAGCTCCCATGCCATCATCCACACCCCCCCTCGCCAGCTGCTGCCTGGATGGACCTGGCAGAGGGCGGAGCCATAAGATGGACAGAACCTGGGTACTTGAATGACAGCCTAAAGGGAAGTCCTCCCGTGGCCCCTGACAGACAGTGATATGAGTGAGAAATAAAAAACTGTGTTAAGACACTGAAATTTTGGAATGCTTTGTTACAGCTGTTACTCTCCTAATCTATTGCACATAGTAGGCAGTCACTATGTTCTTGGTGAGAAATAAAGCGAATGAACAGATGAATAAAGAGGCGACACAGTAAATCAATGGGTTGGGCTGCACTGTCATTGAGTTGATTCCTACATCGTGGTAATCCATCACAGAATATCATAGAACGAGGCCTCCAAGATATTGAATTAAAAGCTTTTTTGTTATACATATGGGTAAACTGAGGCCAGAGAATGGAAGAGGCTTGGCCAAGGTCACAGAGACAATTAATAGGCAATTTTAATACCAGGACCCAGGTGTCCTGAAACAGCGTCCTGGGCCCTCCCACCACACCACTGTCTTGTCTCTGACTGTCACCTGACAGCCTGCTGTCACCCTCTGGAACCTTGTGCTCTTCGCCCGGCTCAGTCCAGCACCCGCAGACAGGCCGGAATGGCTCGGAGGGAAGGGGCTGAGAGGTGGATGTGAGGCAGGATGCCCGCGAGGCGCCCTGACCAGCCACGGTCTCTGCAGCGCCCCCTGGGGGACAGGGCCCGCAGGGTGGAGCCACCAAGGGGGAGGTCACAGGCAGGGCAGGAAGGGAAGGAAACAGCCCAGACCTTGAAGCCAAGGCCCTGGTCCCTCATTCTGCCGTGGACACGGAGGACGAGCCTCTCCCCCGTCTGGACCGCAGTCATCTCATCTGGAAAAGGGGCTCGTGGCGCTTACGTCTCAGGGCCACGGGGACGCTGAGATGCGTAGAAAGGAAAGAAAGTGACCTGAAAAGCAGACAACGGACTGGAAAGTTGGCCTCGTTCTTTGTGTGAGGATATTGTCCGGGACCACTGGTGCCGACAGATCACGACCTTGGGCCTGGGGACCAGACAGACCTGGGACAGCTTCTGACTGCCACAGCAGCCCTGAGCCTCAGTTTCCACCTCTGCCAAATGGGGATAATCACCCTTACTTCTCAGGGCTGGGCAGGATGGGGGAGGGGGACGCAGGGAGGTGGCCCAGGCCATCACTGCCCTGACTCGGCACCCACTTCTCCACGCCCTCTGTCCCCTTCTACCAGCAAGGCTGCTTTAAGGACTTTGCTAGAGAGTTGTGGGGGCATATGGCCCCCTTTCTGTTCGCTGTTTCGGGTAAGCCTTTGGGGCACAGAGGTGGAGAAGTCAGTCACCAAGGCTGTCTGGTTTCCTCTTAGAGATTTTTTTTTCTTTATTGATTTTAGAGAAGGAGGAAGTGAGAGAGAGAGAGAGATAGAAACATCGATGAGAGAGAACAGCGACTGGCCGCCTTCTGCATGCTCCCCCCTGGGGATCAGGCCCACAACCTAGACACGTGCCCTGATTGGGAATCGAACTAGAGACCTCCTGGTGCAGGGTCGACACCCAACCACTGAGCCACACCAGCTGGGCCCTTGGAGATTTCATCACCAGAGTGCACAGAGGGCCTGGCAGCCCTGGGTCCCCCGATGTGACCCAAAATCATGACGACAGGCTCGGGAGCACAGGGGAGGTTTCTCTGACTTGGAATACAATTTAAAATATGGATGATAGGTTATTAAGAAATATTTTAAAAGAAAAATAGTTATGACTCAAAGAACACAGCCTAAGCTAGTTATAAACGGGTCTTCATCAGTAAAAGGAGGCGAGTTAATGAAAAAAATTGCCATCGAAAATAGGCCTCCATGAAATAATAATGCCTTGTAAACACAGAAGTCCTTTAGCATGTAAGAATTCATTGCTGAGCTCAGAAGCTAAAGGCACAATAAAGGAAGCCTTAATTTTTGGGGGGGTCTTTTGTTTTTCTCTCCCCAAAAGGCAATCCGCATTAGTCTGGGTTTTCTCGCGTCGGCACCAGAGGGCCCGGGAATTTGCAGAGGGAATGTGCTCAGAGACAATTCCGTCTCCCTCAACCTATTGCTTTAAGAGACGGTCTGAAGGAAGTGAGGCTTTGCTCTCCTGGTCTGCGTCAGTGTTAAATAAACTCATGTGACAGAATGTTCGCCCTGATGGATTAGGGAACGTGCTCATTTTGCAGACCGGAAGCCCCCGGGTTCAGACTCATCAAGCCAGCAGCTGTTATCAGGGTAGCAGTCTCACAGGTCCAGCGAGATTCTGCATCTGCATCCCAGCAGCCGTTACAAATTGTCCAATACAAGCAGAGTGGCCCCAACCAGGGATGACTCTCCAGCCCCACCCTTCCCCCCGAGGACATCTGGCCGTGTCTGGAGACATTTTTGGTGGTGAGAGATGCTGCTGGCGTCTGTTGGGGACAGAACAGGATGCTGCTAAACATCCTACAGTGCAGAGGATGCCCCCTCCCCCAGCAAAGAGTTGTCCAGCCCCAAATGTCAGTAGTGATGAGCTGAAGAAACGCTGCCGTGAAGAGAGCAAAGCAAACTCCTGAAGGTATGAGCGTGCACTCAGGAGTTCCCAGCCTCGGAGGACGGTCTCCAAACATGAGGACCAGCCGTCTGAAGCTGGGCATCACCCCAGCAACACCTGACTTCCACGCACTCTTCTTTGCCATCAAAATGGATCAACTCTCTCCACGAGAGCGTCTTTCCTGCCCTCTGGGACCTGTTTTGCTTTTGCCATAGGAGAATCCTAGGAGAAATTTCCCTTACGGTCACCCTCTGCAGAATGCCTTTATTCTGCAAAGCAGAGGAGCCCCAGCTCACAAAGGAGAGCCTTCGGGGCTCCCCCCTCCCCGGAGAGCGCCCAGAGCCTGCCTCCTTGCTAATCTCGCTCTGCCTGCTTGGCAGGAGAAGCAATCTGGTCTTCATATTAATACTTTATTAAACGCACCCATCCTGCAAGATAAACATCAGCCTATTACAGTTGTTCAGTTAGAGAGTGGCTGCGTCTCACCCGAAGGCTATTTGGGCCTGCTTCGCTCACCACCGAGCTTGCTCCTGCTGGAGGCCCAGGGAGAGAGTGTAGACATCGTGTTGAGCGGCGGGGTTAGGTGGAGCGCACGCCTGCCGGGGCGGGGGGAGCAGCAGGCATTTCGTTCCGTCCTCCAGGGCCCAGGGCTTCCTGCTGCCCAGTGAAGCCAGCCTCGAGGCCAAGGTTGCACAGACCATGGCTGGGGCCAGTTTGTCACCAGGGACAAAGAACTCGGGCATAGATAACTGGATACTTCTAGTTCAACTCAGAAAACAACGGTGTGCCTCCTAGGTGCAAGCAATTACTGGGTAAGCCCCACCCAGACCAGCTGCCTTTCTGACAAGAACGGGATGGAGTCAGGCCATGAAACCGGGTGGGATTCTCACCCTGCCAATGCCTAACCCTATGCCCTCGGAAGAGGAAGCGTCAGTCTTTCTGTCTGTGAAGTGGGAATCCTGATGCCTGCCTCCCGGAGCTGGAGAGAATAGATTGCAGAGCCAATGCATCACTCAGAACGTGGTTGATGCGACCCCTGTCGGAACGATTTTCCCTCTATAGGTACGATTAATAGCAAAACGCACAGCTCTCAAGTGAATCACTCCATGAGGTTTTTACACCTTGCACAACCACGCAGCCACCGCCCAGATCAAAATAGAGCACGTTCCCAGCCCCCCAGGAATTCCCTCGTGTCCTTCACCAGTCACCATCCCCCACCCCAGGAGAACCTCTGTGCTGGCGTCTCCATCGTAGATTAGCTCTGCTTCTTCTTGACCCTCATATAAATACAATCAGCCAAGATGTGCCCTTTTGTGTCGGGCTACTTTTTCTCAACATGATGTTTCTGACATTCAGCCATGTGCTGCATTATCAGTAGTTTGTGCTTAAAAAGAAAATGTTTCCTGGGTAGTCTTCATTATAAGAAATACCCCAATTTGTTTATCCATTCTACCACTGAGGAACATTTAGGTGGCTTCTAGTTTGGAGATGTTATGAGTAAAGCTCATGGTTGTCGTGAAAATATTATTCCTAGCCCCAAGGGACAACTGGCATTCTTTTTATTTTTTTTAATGTTTTTATTGATTTGATTTTTTTTTTTTAGAGAGAGGAAGGGAGAGAGATGGAAACATCAATGTGGGAGAGAAACATCGATTGGCTGCCTCCTGCACACCGCCTAATGGGGATCGAGCCTGCAACCTGGGCATGTGCCCCGACTGGGAATCAAACCTGGACCTCTCAGTCCATGGGGCAACACTCAATCCACTGAGCCACACCGGCATTCTCTAAGGAAGAACTGATCTCTGTCCTGAACCAGCTCCAGGCCAGGAGGTCCTCTGTGGGGTTTTGAAGAGTGAGATGCCTTCAGTATGCCCACCAGCCCTATGGGACCCTTGCCCTTCTTCCCAGGGCCCTCGGGGTATCCCTTAGAAATGCTGGCCTTGTGTTCGCCTTTGATGTGAACCCTTGTCCCCATCTCTCTCCTAGGGGCATGTCAACGCCAACCCCTGGCACTCCCCCAAATAAAGATGCTGATGTTTAAACCTGCTTTGCTTTCTGTCAGGTGTACATGTCCTTTTGGATTTGATCTTCCCACAAGCCTGTGGGGAGGCCAACACCCCTATTTTCCAGGTGGAAAAAACCGAAGCACATGGATTCATTCACTTGTTTGCTTCCTGGACAAATGTTTACAAAGCACCAGCTAGTTGCTGGGCCAGGCACCTGCCAAGAGCTATGAATGGGCCCGTTGGGAGATGTGTCAACGTGGAATCACATCCCGCCAGACTCCCCGTTTTACAGCCGTTAGAGCTGAGCGCCCGTGTGTTCCACCAAATCCACTGCCTGCTCTCTGCCTCATTAGTCTCAGCTCCCCAGTGAGACGAAATTGTCTGTTGTTGTTTTTTAATCCTTCCATAATGCACACTCTTAGGAATACAGAAGTGCTTAATAAATGCTCCAAAAGAGTGCAGTGGAGATGGGTGTTGTCAACTTCATAACTCCGTCTCTTCACGTTCCACGTTAGCGACTTGCCACAGGTAGAGCTAAACCATATATCACATTGCGTAGGTGAAAAGATCTAAGGAGCAGAGAGTGACCCGCTCGACAGCCAGCAGCAAACACAGACCTCAGTCCTACACCCACAAGGAACTGACTTTTGAAACAACCCGAATGAGTTTAGAAATGGATTGTCTCCCGGAACCTCCAGATAAGAGCACAGTTAGCTAACGCCTTGGTTTTGACCTTGTGAGACCCAGAGCAGAGAACTAAGCCTAGCTTACTTGTACTTTGGATCTTAAGAACTATGCGATTAGAAACACGGGTGTTTTGTAAGCTTCTAAGTTGGTGGTAATTTGTTATGCAGCAATAGGAGATTAATATGAGACGTTTCCCTGAGATCACAGCAGCCAGGGCGTGCTTTTGAAGCATCAATCAAATCATGCCATTCCCTTGCCCTGAGCACTTAGTAGTTGTCCTTGTACTGAAGAGGGAGAGGCAAGGCCTTCTCATGGCCCAGAAGGCTGGCACGGACTAGCCCCTGGCTCTTACTCTAGCCTTGCTTCTTACCACTCCCTGTGGCTCACTGCAGCCACACTGGCCTCACTGCTCATCCCTAAACACCCCAAGCTCATTCCTACCCCAGGGCCTTTGCACCGACTGTTTCTTCTTCCTGAAGCACTCGCATCCAGCTATGCACATGCCTTGCCTACTCATTTCATTTTGACCTCTGCTCACTGGCATGTCACCACAGAAGCCTGTCTCGACCACCCAGTCTAAAATCCCCTAAAATTCCCACCTGACTTTTCTAGCCTTAAAATAGCTTTATTATTCCGAACACTGCTTCTCTGCCTGGCACTACATTTTACATGTATCCATTTGTTTATTATCAATTCTATATTCCTTTCTCCCCACCCCCACCCCCACCCCCACTCCGCAGGACTAGAATGTCAGCCCCGCAATGGACTTTGTCTGGTTCACTGCAGTGTCTCTAGCACCAGGAATGGTATCTGGGAATCGCTGATATTTTAGAGTGCCTATGATGAGCGAGGCATTGCAGCAGGTGCCATCTCCTGCTTTAATACAAAGGGCAAATCAACATTAAACCAGGTCAGCTCATAGAGCAAGAACCCGCCCAGGTGGGATTCTGTAGCTTTCACGTGAGTTAGCATTCACGGTTCTCCTTAACTCTGATTCTACATTTCGATTGGAGTCCTGCACACAGGTCACCTTGAGTCCGTTGTCCCTGGTTCAGATAGCAGTCTAGGGTTTCAGCAGAGCTCAAAATCAAACAGCTCGGCTGGCACCTCCTGGCTACAAGACCTGGCGTATTTCATTTCCCAAGCCGATTCTTGTGATTACCTCCCTTCGCCACGGGCTGCTTGAGTCAAGCCCCCGTAGGCTTCACTCGCGCAGAGCCCCTTCCCCATCCTTCTCGTTGTCAGCAAGATAAGAGGAAGCCAGGGAAAAGACCGGGATGACAAACGTCCCCTGTACAAACAAAATAGTTTTTCCACCTAGACGGAAACTTCCCACTGGGTTCTGGAAGAAAGAGACACAGCTCTCTTCTTATCAACATTTGTATCTTTAATGACTTCTCTCTTTGGGGATGTCGAGATGAATATTTATTATAGAAAATAAAAAACAATACAAGGAATGGTACAGGTAGAGGAATTCCCCCCTGTAAACCACCACTCAGAAAAAGCCACTGTTAGTCTCTTGGAATTCTCATTCATTCTGTCTTTCTCCCTTTTTCTTTCTTTCCATCAACTTTTTAGCACACCTCTGTGATACTAATTTCTCTCTCTCCCTCTCTCTCCTGTTTTTATCCTCACCCGAGGACATTTTTGCATTTTATCTTCAGACAGAGCAGGAAGGGTGGGGAGGGGAAGAGAGAGAAACATCGATGTGAGACAGACACATCGACGGGTTGCCACCCACACGACCCCAACTGGGGCCGGGGACAAACTGCAACCGAGGTACATGCCCTTAGCGGGAACTGAACCCGGGTCTCTCTGGTCCATAGGCCAACGCTCTAACCGCTGAGCCAAACTGGCCAGGGCTCTTTTTGTTTTTTTATTAATCCTCAGCTGAGGCAATTTTCTCACTGATTCCTAGAGACAGAGTGGAAGGGAGGGAGGGAGAAAGAGAGAAACATCAATGTGAGAGACACACATCAAATGGTTGCCTCCCACACTACTCCGACTGGAGTCAGGGATCGAACCTGCCACCCAGGTATGTGTCCTTGACTGGGGATGGAATCTGAGACTCTTCATTCCAAGGGCCGACATTCTAACCACTGAGCCAAACCGGCCAGGGTGGCGACAGTAGTTTCATTTGACACGTCAATGCAAATGGTGGGGGTTGATTTTATGTGCCAGTTTGAATGGGTGGCAGGGAGCCCAGATCACAGCTTATTTCTAGGTGTGTCTGTGAGGGGCTTTCTGGAGGAGATGAGCATTTGGATGGGCTCAGTGAGTCAGGTGGCCCTCCCAGGTGGGTGGGCATCAGCCAACCCATGGAGCGCCTGAACAGAACCAAAGGCTCCACTGCTGAGCTGGGACATCTCCATCATCCTCTTCTTCACTTGCACTTGGACTTAAACCATCAGGTCCCCGGATTCTCAGGCCTGTGGACTTGGACTAAGTTATACCCCTGCCTTTCCTGGGCTCCACCTTGCAGACAGCAGACCCTGGGACTTCTCCGCGTCTCAGAAACAGCGTGTACGGACACTTTCTCTGGAGTACCCTGACTGATACAGGCTCTGATGCTTCTTGTAGCAGAAGAGGATCTTAAGGATGGGTTTTCTGAATTGGATCGGAGGTTTCTGGAATTGGCCCCCTAACCTGATTGGATGTGGAGATGCTAAGGACTCCATTTATCTCTGTCTTAGTCGGTGTGGACGCTGGACCACCACCAGCTGAGTGGCTTATAAACGGCGGGAATTTGTCTCTCACAGTCTGGAGACTGGCACGTTCAAGATCAAGGCGCTGACACATTGCAGTGAGGGCACACTTCCGGCCGCAGAGATGGAGGCCCCCTCGCTGCATCCCCACAAGGGTGAAGGAGCTCCCCACGTCTCCTATAGGGGCACCAATCCCATTCAGGCCGGTTCCAATCTCATGACCCAATCACCTCCGAAAGACCCCACCTCCTAATACCACCACCTGGGGGTTAGGGTTTGAACACACAGGTTGGGGGGAACGCAAACATTCAGTGCACAACACCAGCGCCTTGATACACTAACGCTCTTCCAGACCGGGGCAGACAGAGCGAGCGTCTGTAAGTGCCCCAGGTCCTGTCCACTCTGTACAAAGCTGAAAAGGAGGCTCTGAGCAGCCCAGCTGGAAGGAGGACACTTGCAGGATGAAGAGCATCCAACTCTCCCGCTCCAAGGGCAGGGGGACATGAGCTGCTTTGTCTGCACGTTTGTGAGGGGGATGACTCTCCCACCCGCCCCAGCCACTCTGGACCCCCTCCCCGTCCTCTCCCCTCTGTCTCCAGCCTGTGCTCCGAGGTGGCAAACCAGCAGACCTGTGCATTTGTAACTCAGGAGGCAAATCGGTGGCCAGGTAAGTCTAACAAGGTCACGGCACGCACAGAGAGGAGCTGTGTGCCATCGTCGTGTGGGGGCAGTCTGAGATGCCCTGGGATCATTGAAAATGAGAGTTAACAGCATAGAAACTGTATGTAAATGTTTAGAGCAATTTTCATGACAGCCAAGTGGAGAAACCACCCAAATGTCCATAAACGGATGAATGGATCAATGAAAAGCAGCACATTCATGACATGGAATATTATCCAGCCCTGAAAAGGGATGAAGCTACAACACGGTTCAGAGATCAGCCCTGAAAACATTACTGAATGGAAGGAGCCAATCATAGAAGACCACATATTACAGGATTCCATTCCTAGGAAAGTCCAGAACAGGGAAACCTTTAGAGGCAGAAAGTATACTCGTGGTTCCTTTGGGCTGGGGTGGGGTAGGGAAAAGGGACGGTTGTCGAGGGGCATGGGTTTCTTCCTGAGCTGACCAAATGCCCTACAATGGCTGTGGTGATGGTCACACAGCTCTGTACACTAAAGACCAGTGCATTCGTACACGTTCAACGGGTAACTGTATGGCACATGCATTATATCTTAATAAAATGATTTTTTTTTTATCCTCACTTGAGGACATTTTTCTATTTTTTGTTCAGATAGAGTGGGAGGGAGAGAGAGAGAGAGAAACATCAATGTGAAAGGGACACATCGAGTGGCTGTCACCCGCACAACCCAACCAGGGCCGGGGACAAACTGCAACCGAGGTACGTGCCCTTAGCAGGAACCGAACCCAGGTCTCTCTGGACCGCAGGCCGACGCTCTAACCGCTGAGCCAAACCAGCCAGGGCAATAAAGCAGTTTTTTTTTAAAAAAGAAAGAAAATGAGAATTAACAGCAGCAGTGAGGACGGCCAGAGCAGCTGACCATGGCAGTGAAGTGCACGGACTCGAGCCCGAGTGCCTGGGTTCGAATCCCCGCTCTGCCTTGGCAAGGACTGCACCCCGAGCTGCTTGCCCGGCGATGAAATGGAGATCGGAGCCGCACCCGCTTCCCGGGGAGGGCTGGGAGTCCACGAAGTCCTTCCTCGGGGCCGTGCCTGGGACCCGGCGAGCTCTCACACCCGATGTCTCTGTGCTCTTACCAGGCGCTGAAGGCCACCAGGCACCTTACGTCTGGGATGGGGTCCTCCACAACCCCGACACGGCAGGGTTCGGTCACATCGCACAGGTCAAGGAACCAGGGTTTAATGCAGCATTTGCCAAACTGTGGCCCCAGGTCAGGCCTGCCTGTCAGCTGCCTCTGCAGGACCCCCCGCTAAGAGCGATTTTTGATGTTTTCAAATGACTGCATTCTACCTGGCTGTGCCCACATGCTCGCTTCCACTGCACCTGGGCTCACAGGGCCGCTTGGCCCCGGTAGGAAAAGCCTGCCCACCCCAGGCTGAGGAAGGGTTAAAGGCTACAGCAGGATTCTGACCCCAAACGTGCCCCCTTCCTACAGACTCTGCTGCTTTACTTGTAGTGAGTGTTACTCTCCAGCCCAAACCGAAGGGTGTTCAAACACCATCCATTCATTCATCCGTTCGTTCATTCATTCAATCATCATTCATTCAACAACTGTCTATCAGGGCCAGAGGGGAGCCAGCCGAGTCCGCACTCACGAGGCCTGCAGTTGAGGGGACACAGGCTGGCTCATGGCTGGATACCAGAGCCTCCCCCGTGAACCCAGCAACAAAGAGGCTCTGCAGGAAGGAACCCCAATTCTCTGGTAAAATGAGATCGATCAGAAGACTCCTCTGGGTGACTGACATCTCATGTCCTCCAGAAAAAGCTCACCCCCCCCAGAAAGAAGCTCAGGGACTTCAGACCCCACTGCCACACCGCCGGTCAATGCATCCTGTTCCTTCCCAAGGTCCCCGGAATCCTACAGAGCATCAGGGTTGTGGTCCTCGCCCAGAGCCCACCCAGCGCGGGTCCGGCGGGCCAGGCCACAGCATATCGCCCTGGGGTGACGAGGTTGTGGGGACACACCTGCTATGCCTGCTGTCTAATAGGATTTAAGGACGCCAGTCATAACGAGAGAGAGCACTGATTTAGGCATGGAACAAAGGCCACCAAGCTAAAGTGGTCATTTAGTGAATGACCGAGGGGACTCCGTATGTTTCAGCTCCTAGTGTTTGCCTTGGGCTGACTTCCTGGGCCCGTCCCCTCCGGTCCCCACCGGCCCCACCCAGCCCCAGGAGCTCCAGATGGCATCGTCCGTCTACTTTAAATACTTGGTGAACGATGGTAGGCTTATGAAAATAGGGGTGTGCACAGCCTTGCTCTTGGCGTGGGAACACGCCATCAGGAAAGAACATGACAGCAATCTTACGGGCTTTCCAGAGGGTAAACAGAGTCAACAGTGGGACTGTCAGGAGAGGTGCCAGGGCGCTCGGCGATGGGAAAGAGCCTGAGCAGGCCCGGAACGGTGCGCCCCTGGACGGGTGACCAGCCTAGGGGTGGACGGAGGAGAGGGGCAGCGAGGGAGCGAGATCAAGGTCAGGGACTTAACGTCTGGCGCAGGTGCGGGTGGGTTTTATCAAGGGTTAGGGCACAGAGGTGGATGCCTCTCGCCGCTGGTTTCTGGGATGTTCTACCAGAAATGCTTAGTCTTGGATGTAAAAGTTGAAATCTCGGGGCTGGGTGGGAGGAGGGCTGCCAGGGAAGAAGGGTGGATCCTCATGCCCTCACCAGGGGCAAGGGGGCCAGGTCCCAGTGATACGTGCCCCCTTGTTAATGCCCTGAGGAGGGGCAACAGCTAGGTCCCAGCCCTGGACATCCTGGAACAAAGCTGATGTCCGTCATCAACCTGAAGAAGAAATCAGGATCAGGTGGCTGAGTCCAGGTGGCTGCTGCCGGCCCAGTGGGGACACTTCTGGTGGACTGACTGCTCCGGCTCTTGAAATTCCAGTGATAACTGTGCCGCTAGATGGACAAGCCTTCCCTTCTGCACAAACCTTCGCTGTTCTTGTGTGGTTTAGCCCTCTGAGCCACAGAACGGAGCCTGCTCTTTTCTTTGCTCCACAGGCTTCATTGGCTCCCCAGTGCCCACAGAACCAAGTCTGTACCCCTCAGCTTGGCCCTTCTGGGTGTCAGTCCAGCTGCCCCTAGAGCCTCATCTCCGAGGACTCCATCCTCTGCCAGCACACACTCGGCCCCCAGTCCAGCCTCCCCACCCCCCCGGGACAGCTCAAGAACACCTTCCGGCCTTTGTTGGGTCTCGCCCCTCCATCCAGATGCCCGTCTCATCTGTGTAGTTCTGGGCTCAGCTCAGTTCCTCCTTCGAGAGCTTTTCCTAATCATATGTCCCCTGAGTGTGGCAGGGACACCGTATCTCCCACAAATGCTCATCCCTCTGGCGTGGCCCGTCTCACGCAAACACTATTATCTGTTTACACACCTGTCCCTGGCTTAGAACAGGAGGAGGCGGCTGACGAGAGAAGGGCCCACAGTAGTGTGCTTTTCGTGGGCGGGACAGGGAGATAAAGCGTGTGACGGGGTGACAGGCTGCATCCCAGGGCAGTGAGGACCCTGCTACCTGAGTCAGAGGGGGGCACTGTGAGGTGAACTGTGACCCCCAGAAGATATGCTGAAGTCCTCACCCCCAGGACCCATGACCTTGTTTGGAAATTGGGTCTGCAGACATAACCCAGTGACGATGAGAACGGGCCCTGGTCCAACAGGACCGGTGTCCTCGCACGAGCAGGGTGATCTGGACTCAGAGGCACAGATGCGCAGAGGGAGGGCACCGTGTGATGGCAGAAGCAGAGAGTCCAGGGAGGCAGCTGACAGCCAGGGACCCCCAGGACCGCCAGGACCCCGGCAGCCACTGGACGCTGGGAGAGGCCAGACAGGTTCTCCCCGGAGCCTTCAGAGGGAGCGCGGCCTTCACAACACTTGGCTTTGGGACTTCGAGCCTCCGGAAGTGCGAGAGAAGAAATGGACTGTTTCAGCCCCTTTGCATGGCGGCTCCAGAAATCTGATCAAGGTGGGAAAGAAGAAAGAATAACCACCTACCCACCGAGCCCCAGACGACTGCCGGCCCATGGTCTCACGGAGCCCACACTTATCTGACTGCGAGCTGACGCAGACCCAGAGCAGGGAGGTGACCTGCGCAGACCCCACGGTTAGGAGGAGGCAGAGGTGGGGTTTGAGCTAAGCCTCCCCCGGCCCCACAGCTAACAGTCTCTGGGGGAGGGGCCCCGAGCCAGCTGAGGGAGCAGCTGAACCCGGCGTGGGCCTTCCCCCGGCTCCCTGCAGCCCCCTGCCCCCAGCTTGCCGGTCATCCTGCGGCAGACAGTGCGGCTGCCCAGAGATCGAGCCCCGGGGGAGCCGCTTCCCCAGCATGAGCCCGGAAAGCGTGCGCGTCTTATCTGACAGAGCAGGGAGGGGAGCCCCGCTCCGATAAAACTTTGCCCATTTGTTAACATGTGTTCCAAGCCGAGATTACCCTGCGTGGAGCAGACAATGGAGGCGATTAAATAAAGCGTCGAGGCTGTGACTGCCGTGGGTGAGATACGGCGAAGGAGGAAGATCTGAAAGTGCAGGGGGAAGGGCTGTTACCGGGGCCGCAGGGAAGGCAGCACAAGGCACCATCCCCACGCGCAAAGGCCGCGGTGCCAAACGGAGTCCAGGGGCTGGGATGCTGAGAAGTTTGGAGGCGGACACTGCTCGAAGCCACAGGGTCTTGGAGATGGTCTCGGACATGTTTCCAGGCTGCCCAGGCGAGAGGGAGCCCGATACAGCCATGGCTGGAAGGGGATGTCTGCAGCCGTTTTACTCCGCATCAGGCCATCTTTTCTCTCATTTAATCTTCCCCAAGCGAGATGTTCTAGCATGATTCCCATTTTACAGGTGATGAATCAGAGGCTTAGAGAGGTCAACTGATTTAAACACATCACCCAGCCAGCAAGTGGCAGGGGCAGCCTTTGAACTTGGGGCACAATGCTGGGGCACAGGGTTGCCAACCCACCCTTTACCCAGAGCAGCGCCCCGTTTATCTGTTTGACATTTCGGGGTGCCTCACAAAGCTGTGTATTGCTCTGGAAGGGCACCAGTCTGGTTCACTTGCCTCATTTACAGGCATGGAGCGTCCGCCCTGGGTCTGGGCCTCCTTCCCCCCACAGCTGAGGCGACAGGCGTCCCGAGAAAGCTGCCGCTGGGCCCGTCCTCCATGCCAGGAGTCGGCTTCCGCTGCCTGGTGCCCGCTCCCTCTGCTCAGCCCCACCGGGTGCGCACCGGGACCTGGCTTCTGCCAGGATGCTGCCGGCTGGTGTCCTCCTCGGCTCCCCTGCACAGGCCCCACACCTGAGGCACAGCATCCCAGCCTCGGTCCAGGACCCACTGGGGAGGGAGACCGGGGAGAAAAGAAACTGACCAATAGCCTCCTCAAACCACCCTCTTCTGTCCCCCGGAGTCTGTCGCAGTCACATGCTCCTGCTTTTGGTGGGCACCTGTGCAGAGGGGGAAGGGATACGCTCATTCTTTTAAACAGCAAAGCTTTTACCTCCATGATCTCCTTCGATCCTCACAACACCCCGGGAGCTAAGTGGGGCCAGGAGGGAGGTGGCGGAACCTGGGGTCACCCACATCCAGTGACGCCCGGGCCTGTGTTCCTCCTGGCGCCGAGTCTGGGAGTCTGGGGCTCTGTGGTCACTTCTCTGCTCCTCTCTCGATCCCACGCGTTGATGCGGCCGGCCTGCTCCCTCATTTTAGACGGCCTCCTGGCCGGGAGGGCATTCTTTTTGCTAGAGGAAAGCTCCCACAGGCCTTGTCTAACTTCGCAAACTCATCTGGGGCCCGTCTGTATTTTCACAGGCCTGGCGATGTGGTTTCTCCGCATTTCACAGCCAGGAAGATAAAAATGGGGAGACAAGTGACAAATGTCCCTCCAGCAGCCCAGAAGCCTGGCTCGTAATCTCTCACAGTTCTTTTTCTGGCGGCCACTTTGCAGAGCCGGGGGCCGCCCTCCCGGCCCACTGGCCCCCCAGGGAGACGTGCAGGTGGGACCCTGCGCGGGGCGCAGGAACGGCTGGTCCCGAGGCGGGGCAGGTATGGCCTGCTCAGCCCGCTCTGCGCATTGTCCCCGAGCCCGACCTCCACGGGGCTCTTGCTCTGGGGAAGAGACGCCCCCAGGAGACACCCATCACGGCCACTCAGAAGTTGGGACATCCTGGGCAATCCAGTGTTAATATTAAGATTCATCCCAATAGACACTCTGTGATACATTTCAAAGGATGGCCAAACCTCAGCTACGCGTAAAAACAAAAACTGTACTTGAAAATATCTTTCTGCAAAGAGCCAGAATGTCTATGAGTGGCAAAGAGCCTACTATGTGCCAAGCATTTCAGTACTTGGATCTGTTAAATCCTCATTCCCTTTTTACATCGAAGAAACCAAGGCTTGGAGAGGTGAGGGGACCTGCCCAGCCAGCACCACTGAGAAGCAGTCACCACGACCAGAGTGACACTTGCTGAGGACGGACACATGTGCCAGGCATTCTACTAAGCGCTTCTCTGCCACCAGAGTCCCCTGATGAGGTAGGCTTGCCTATTTCCCCAGTTGCTGGGCGAGGAAACTGGGGTTCAGAGTGGGTAGGCCACACACCCAAGGTCACACAGCTTGGGTGGCAGACCAGGTTTGAACCCAAGCAGGCTGCCCAGTCCAGAGCTTGGATCCGCGTCCACTCTCTTCCCCTCCACCCAGCGGCATCTCAGTAAGTCCACTGCCTGGAACTCTGAGCATCAGTCGGCATCAGGCAAACCCAGCTGTGAGAACATCCGCTGGATGAGTGGCAGAGCCGAAGTCTGAGTCTGTGGGACTATGGACATGACGACCGCTTCCCAAGGTCCAGAGAGGTTGAGTAACTAGCTGAAGGTCACACAGCTTACTGCGGGCTGGTGGAGACCTGGAACCCCAGGCCAGCCTCCGTCTTGGGCTCTCACACCTTCTGCACCCAGAAGATTCCCTCCCGGGCCCCGAGCCCGTGGGGACTGCTGTACGAGGTCACATCCCCTGTCCCCTCTGGGCCTTGCTGCCTCCAGGCGCTGAGAGGGCCGGTGCCTGCCCGTGACCTTGGGAAGGGACAGGAGTGGTTTTAACAATCTAAACACACTCCTCCTTCACGTCTTCTCCGAGCGCTGAGTGATTTGTATGCTCCGAGCATGTCACCCCCTTTCAGGAGACGGAGAGGCTGCCTGAAAAGTCATTTTTCAGCGTTTGACACAAAGTCTCTTTCGCTCTCTTGCGAAGCCAGATAACCATCAGCAGCCAGGCCGATTAGAAAAAATATATACTTGGTACCGGGAAGCCAGGAAAAGAAAGGAAGCCAGCCCATCAGTCTTCCTTCACTCACGTGGACGGGGGCGGGGGCAGCTTCCCACCCGGCCCCGCAGCTCGGGGGAAGGTGGTCTTTCAGAGAGCGGGGCCTCCGGGAAAAATGGCACCTTCCTGGGCTGGTGGCACAGGCCAGGCTTGGGAGTCACAAGGACAAGTGTTCACGTCCCAGCTCTGTCACTTCCAAGGGGTGTGACGTTGGGCAAGTCACTTCCCCTCTGGGATCCTCAGTTTCTGCATCCGTCAAATGGGTATAATGAGTACCCACCCCACGGGGCTGTTAGGTGGTTCAGATGAGATAACGCGCAGAGCACTTGTGAATGGGGAGCCATCAATAAATGTCAGCGCTGCCACGGACTGTCCCGGGGTGGCACCTCCGGGTCCGTGCTAAGCTCTGGCTGTGAAGACAGACCCTGGGCTCTCCTGCTGACATCTGAGTGTACTGGTTGTTGAGCTCTGGGCCATGCAGCACACACCTGGCTGCTACAGACACTCCGGCCCCTGTCCTCCGGGGGTTTGTGGGCAGGGAGCGAGCCCGGGCACACAGGAAATGGGCAGGCCTGCTCAGCACTAAGGTGTAGCCAACAGACACCGTTTTTCTGCCTTCCCTGTGCTCACCCCAAGCTCCCCCTCCCCACTCAGCAGGAAGGACTCTCCTACACTCAGCAGGGACTCGACATGAGCAGACAAGACCCTTCCTCCCTGCACTGAGGTCAGATGAAGTCTGGCAGGCCAGTAAGGAATCCAGCTCAAGGCGCATTTAGTGATACTCAGATCTCTCCCTTCTTCGGCCTCCCTGGCCCCTGCCCCTGACCGCCACTGAATCGATTCGGCCCACCGGCATTTCTCCAGCATCACAGGACGGACTCCTTCCCGCCCCCGTCTCCAGCCTCCTGCAACCAGGTAAAGCCTTCTGCCGTGTCCAGTCCCCCGCCTAAAGGTCTCCAGTGTCTCCTGCCCCCTGTCTGTCTCAAGAGAAGAGTATCTGGGAGAATGTCCCACCTGCTGCCTCTGGGCTCCCACACTTCCCTGCTCACCTCTCTCTGCGCACACCCGCCAGCCTGGCCAGCGGCTGCAGCCTGGAGGCCGAGCCCCCTCTCCTGCCCGAAGGGCTCTGCACCGGCCGCCCACTCCGGCTGCACGGACCTTCCCTCTCCTTCCCTGTCACTGCACGCCTCACCTGTCCTGCTCCACGTCACCTTCTCTGGGAAGCCCTCTGCCCCTCCCTCCCACTCCCCATTCTAGACTGGACCCCTCGCTGGGCTCCCCCGATCCCTGCACTTTCCCCAAGGTCGGTCCGTTTGCATGTCTGTCTCCCCACCATTTCGGTCCGTGTGCTCAGCTGACAGCACGTAATCGTGCTTCATGCCGCTCTGTGGATTGAATGGATGAACTTAACCCTCGGAGCGCCTACGCCGTGCTGCTCCTGTGTCAGGTCTGGGGACACGGAAGGATGAAGCACAGCCTTGCCCGGAGGAGGTCCAGGAGACTGAGTCAGAGAATATGAGGTGCAAAGGGGCTGGGGCAGCTCGGGGCAAGGGCTGACCCGTCCCAACAGGGCGAGGGAACCTGGGGACCTTCAGAGGGAAGGTGGTCTCTGGTAGGTGCAGAAGGATCCAGAAGGTGAAGAAGGAGGTGGGAGGAGGGGCCCCTCTGCCCCCCACACCTGTTCTGATCCTCACTCTAGCTCCATTTCAGCCAATCTCCCGCCACGGCAAACCCCAGCCCCGGTCTATTTGTGGAGCCCCGAGCACCCCAAGCTGCCTTGCACCATTCTGCTGGCTCAGCTCCCTCCACGGAGGCAGCTGCTGGTGTGGCAGGGCAGTGACCTGTGTCGGAACTCTCAGGTTTGAATCCGGCTTGGACACTTCGTAGCTGTGTGACCTTGAGTGGGTTATTTAACCTTCTGGAGGTCCTGTGAAACTGGGGTGACATTATCAACCCCTTCAAAAGAGTCAGCATACTGGGTTGAGTAGTGTACCTCGACATTCACGTCCACCTGGAACATCAGAATGTGATCTTATTTGGAAGTAAGGTCTTTGCCGAGGTAATCTGTTAAGATGAGGTGTATTGGTTTGGGGGGCCCTAACCCGACATGACCGGTGTCCTTCTAAGAGGAGGAGAGACAAAGACAAACAGAGAGAAGACCATGTGGAGGCGACAAGGCAGAGGCAGGAGTGATGTGCCCACAGGCCCAGGAGTGCCAAGGATGGCCGACGACCCCAGACGCTGTGACAGGCAAGGACACCGTCTTCCCTGGAGCCCTGGGGGACAGCACGGCCCTGCGGACACTCTCGCAGTCCCCCCCGAGATGGGAGAGAGCACATTTCTGTTGTCTCTGCCCCCCAGGCTGCAGTAACGGGGCAGGGCGGCCCTACCAACCAGTACAGTGGATGTAAGGGCCAAAAGATAGGTGTCACAAAGCAAATGCCCCCAACACATTAGCTCTGGCCCCTTTTGATCAATTCAATATACGGTCTCCATTCCCTCCCCGCCTCCCCTCCCCCCGCAGGGACCTCGTTCTGTAGAAACAGGACCCAGCAGCGTCCTGCTCGCTAAGCATCCTTCTCACCCAGCTTCATCCTAACTCCCGCCTGTTCTAAACTCACGCAGGGTCGCGGACTCGGAAAACGAGCCATACAACTGTCTCTTCATAAAGTCACAGAGCCTCCGGCTCAAAAGGCACCTCAGACGCTTACTCGTCCAATTCTTTTCTGGCTCCTGATTGTTCTCTAAACGATGGCACCACCCACACACTCACACACTCACATACTCACACACACTCACACACACATTTATACTCACACACACACTCACATACTCACACTCACTCTCACACACACTCACACACACATTTATACTCACACACACATACACACACTCACACACATTCACACACATTCACACAGACTCTCACGCACAATCTCACACACACACTCTCACACACACTCATCTCACACACACACACATACACACACTCACATGCTCACACACACATATTCACACACACACTCCCACAATGCACACTCATGGGAAAATTTGTTTCCCTTCTGCTTGCCCCATTGGAGACTAATACATATTTTAACCCTCACCCGAGGTATGTTTAGAGAGAGGAAGAGAGAGAGAGGGAGAGAAACATCAATGTGAGAGAAACATTGACTGGTTGCCTCTCGTATGCGCCCCAACTGGGGATCGAACTCACAACTTAGGTATGTTCCCTGACCTGGAACAAACCTCCGAACCCCGAACCCTTTGGTGCATGGGACAATGCTGCAGCCAGCTGAGGCGCCGGCCAAGCAGCCGACTGATGCTTGTGTATCCATGAGTGTGACAGGCATCGCACAGACCACGTCCCTCCCTGTGCAAAACCCACACGGCTCCTGTCTCCCTTGGAACAGACCCAGACTCTGGACTGGCCCACAAGGCCCTGAGGGGTGGCCCTTGACCTCACGGCCCACTCCCCTCACTATCCCTCGAACAGCCCCCCTTATACTGCCCTTCCCTCTGCCCGTTACCCCCTGGCCCCATGTGTCTGGGAACTTGTCCCACTTCATTCAGCTGTCATGTCAGTGGTCACCTCCTCTCATGGCCCCCCTGACACCCGACACGGCCTTCAGCCCCTCCACACTGAGCGTGTAGCTCAGCACCACGACCCAGGAGAGTTCCTTCCCCCTGGGTGGGTACCGCCTGCGCCTGCTCGGGGGAGGTGGGGTGGGGACTGGTCCGACCCGTCCCGTCCACCCGGACCCAGGGCCGGGCAGCGCTTCCCACTCGGCACAGGCTCGGTGGACAGATGTTAAACAAATGCGCGGAATCAGTCCACTGCACTTTGTGTTTTTATAAAGATGTTCACATTCATTTTCCTGTTTAATTCTCACGAATTTATTTTCTTGTTTAATTCTCACGAATGCTTCAGGGGAGAGATGATCTCAATTTTTCGGGGAAAAGAAAATAACAACTAAACTCAGAGCAGAATTTGGAAGTAACAGGCTGGAGTCCACCCAGACAACAGCAAGGGGAGAGACCTGAACCCGAGTCTTCCGGTTCCCCCTGCCTCTCCCACCCCCCGACACCTCGTTGGTGCTCAGAGCGTCCCACTGCTGACCAGGCCATGGCCTGTGTTCTGTCCTCAGCCCCAGGCTGCCCCAGAACAGTGCTCCTGCACGTGTGATGCTGGTGGTGGTGATGGTGAAGCATTAGGTACGGTTCCAGGCACTTCACAGATACATAAACTCACTGACTTCCCATAAACTCTACAAGGCAGGTCTTGTTCCCATTTTGCAGATGAGAACACTGGGGCACAGAGAGGCATTAACTAAAGAGCCCTGGCAGAACCAGGATGCAGCCTGCAGGGGCCTGGCCCAGAGCTATGCTCCCCCCGCATGTCTATCCCAGGCTCAGTTCCTTTGGGCCCTGGCGTGATCCCCCGGCAGGTGGAATGATCCCCGTTTTGCAGAGGTAGGAACAGGCTCCTGGAGACAGCGAAGGAGGCCCAGCTGTTATGTAAAAGAGCCAAGGGGCAAACCTAGGCTCGCTTGGCTCCAAAGCCAGCGCGGAGTACCAGGCTCTTCCGCTGTTTGCAGCCTGGGGCTGGAGAGACAGGTGTGCTGGGGAAGGGGGAGCCCAAGGTGGCCCCGAGGTGCAGGACAGGAAGGGAAGCTGCTGGCTCCACGCTCAGCAGAGCAGGTGTCACATGCCTGGGTCAGGCCGGGCCAGCACTTGCACAAAGGCTGCCCGCCCTCCGGCTCCGTGCCCACGCTGCAGACAGATCCGAGCAGCAGAATGCAGAAGGCAAGGAGTGGAGGGGGCCCAAACAGATGCCAAGTTCAAAAGGGAATCACAGGGAAACAGTGACAAAGGGGGAGTTCAGCAGAAAAGCGTCCAAAAGGCAGGAGAAAAACAAAGCCAGATGGGCCCGGCCTCCCTGACCAGCAAGGCAGCCCCTGGCCAGCTCCACGTGGGCCTGCCCGAGTGACCCTGCCCAGACCTTTGTGGAGGTCATGCCCTTTGCCTGGAATCCCGCTGTCTATTTCTCCACCTCGCCCCCACCCCCTCACATGATCCTGCTCCAGCTCCCGGGGCTTCCGCACCCCGCTCTTCGCTGTTTCTCTCGGTGTGCAATCCACAGGCAAGCTTAGCCCCCGATCCTGTCCTTCCTACGGGCACAAGACTTCACAGTTGATAAGGCGGTTCTTCCACATCCGCTGCCTCAAGGGACCCTGGGGAGATGGGCACTATTATTCCCATTGGACACATGTGGCTCAGAGAGGGCAAGGGACTGGCCTGAGGCCGCACAGCTAGAAACCTTGAGAAGCCGAAGCCGAAGTCTGAGACTGAGCCCAGCGCTCCGGACAGCCGAGTGCCTGGCACACAGTCAGTGCTTAACGAGGAATGGCTGAGGAAAGGGGTCACAGAGGCTGAGGCCACCATTTTTAAAACCCAGAATTTTCTCCTTCTGGGTTCTCGGGGTCACCCCACAGAAAGCCCTCTGCAGGGAAGAGAAGAAAGGGGAACTCGCATGCTGCTCTGTCCCCTCTGATGTCGCAACAACCCCGGCAGGCCAGCCTGATGCCCTCTAGCATCTCCAGGGGACTTGGCTGCCACTCGCTCGAGATAACTTGGCCGTCCCCCTCAGTCACAGGCCAAGATCACCTGCGGATAAGGCCCAACAGACAGCACCCTCTCCCAAGGGAGATGACATGATAGCGCCATGTTGTACAAGCTCACAAATCCTCGATAAGAGCTGCCCAGCCAGCTGGCTCCGGGGAGATAAGGAAATGCCCACCTCTCCCTGCCTGGGCTCTGGCCGAGCACCTATGCCAGAGGCATCTGATGACAACCTGCTCTCTGGCCCCTTCCATGCGCCAACAGACAGACGTTACCGCAGCCCACAGGACAGGCTGATGGGCCCTGCTTTGCAGATGAAAGGCGGCGGGGGAACTGCTTCTTCATCAGGGATTTTGGCAAATGTGTACCAAATACTTACTGCGTTCCAGCAGCCAGGCTGAGCACACACACATACACACACACACACACACACACACACACACACCATCACACCCTTGCCTCCAACAACCCCTGGGGTAGCTGCGCTCATATCCCCATTTTATGCACGAGAAGCTAAAGAATGAAGAAATCGCATGTTTGCTATGGGCGGGGCTCTGAGGAACAGATCATGGGACCAGAGTTGTGTACAGGTTTCTTGGGGTGTCTGGAGCCGGCACGGTGGAGGCGCACAGAGAGAAACAGGCAGGGGGAGTGGGGACTCCCGCAGCAGAGGTGACCCTTCAGAGTTGACCTGTTCCCGTCAAGCAGCCGCTGGCCCAGGCTGCCTTGGGAAGGCGTGGCGTGGGCGAGGTGGGGTCTGCTCCCCAAGAGAGGCTCAGCTGGGAGCAGCACCCGGGGAAGGAGGCCTGGGACCCCCACACGGTCAGCCCACCTGGGCACAAGTGTGAGCTGGGAGCCCGACCCCCGTCTGATCGACCCTATCCAGCTGAATAAACTCGGGGTCCAAATTTGGTTTTCTGCTCCTTTCAGAGAGGGACCTACAGAGCGAATGGGAGATACTTGTGTCAAAGGCAAGCGGCATGTGCTTCCAGGCCTGGCTCTGCTGCGGCCTAAGCTTCTGGTTAAACGTAGAGATGGGCCCAGCTGGACCCCAGGGTCTCTGTCCTGATCCTCCCCTGGGGCACCCAGGGGCAGCACCCACCACCTCTGACTCCTGCAGGGATCCCGCCCCTCACCCCTGCAGCAGCAGAGAGCCTATGGGGCCACCCCACCCCAGCCCCGGGGTTACATCAGCTCTGCCAACCGAAGGGCAGTGCTTAAGGGTAAAGTCTTGAGGGGCAGATGACCGGGTTCAAATCCCAGCTCTGACACGTTCCAGCTATGTGTCCTCAAGCAGGTGACTTCAGTCCTCTCTGCCCCAGTTCCCACCTGGAACTGAGAACTGTAACGATGTCATCTTCCTTCGGGGAACCCGAGCTCATAAAACATTCAGCGTGGTGCCCGTGTGGCAGGTGAGCCTCCATCCTGTCTGTCCTCATCCTCTTCCCTCACACTGACAACTTCCAAGAAAGTCCAAGTTCCCAAACGTCACCGCTACGAATTTACCTTCTCTGCTTTCTCTCCCTCCCTGTATATTTATATTGTATTTTGTGAGGCCGTGGTAAAAATCCCCACTCCCAGCTAGCAACTCAGCCTTCCCTACAGTGATCTAATCAAAAGCCATATTTTACCTGCATGCGCTAACCCACAGCCCATATTTCACAGGGGCGATCTAATCAGCAAACTGTATTTCCAAGGTGGGGATCTAAATTCATGGTTATATTTCATGGCTTGAGATCTAATCTCGGGACAATATTTTATAGCAGGGATCTAATTCCAGGGGTATATTTCATGGTTGGGAGGAGATCAGGGCAGTTCAACGTGACTTTTCCTCGTCTCTTCTTTCTTTCTTTCTTTTTTAAATTTATGTTTCAGGAAAAGCGAAATTATCCTAAGCAGGCCAGAACTTTGCCAGCAGTTAGGTCACTGCTAATAAAAAGTAGAGTCTTTGCTAGATGACAGTTCTTCCAGCCCTCTTTGGTGTCACAAAAACCTCTTGGGACAATAGTGGGTATGCAGGGTTCACCTCAAATCTAGGGGGGATCTCCAGATTCAGTGTTCAAGCAGGACTGTAATTTCTTATTCGTTTATTTGTTCATTCGTTCATTCATTTATCCAACAAATATTCTGAGTGCCTGCTTAGTGCCAAGATTTCTTCTTGGAATCTGTGATCCTGAGGGAAACAAGAGATCTACTACCCGTTACAGACTGAATGTCTGTGTTCCACCCCAAACCCACAGGTGGGAGCTACACCCCCATGGTGATAGTATTTGGAGGCAGGGCCTTTGGGAGGTCATTTGATTTAGATGAGCTCAGAGGGTGCGGCCCCCATGATGGGAGCCGTGCCCTCATAAGAAGAGAAAGACACCCGAGCTCGCTCGCTCTCTGCCATGTGAGGACACAGGCAAGAAGGTGGCTGTGCGCAAGCCAGGAAGACGGTTCTCACCAGCAACGGAACCTGCTGGGACCCTGGTCTCGGACTTCAAGCTTCCAGAACCGTGAGAAGTAAATGTCTGCGGCATTTGGTTAGAGCAGCTAGGCTGACTGAGGCGCCACCTTGCCATCCAGGTATTGCTCTACCAGGAGACGGCGTTAGTCAACAAGAGTCACAGAGCGATGATACAGTTAGGATAGAGAGAGGGAAAGGGACTGTGAGTGTGTGGACCCCAGGTCGGTAGGGAGACCTCCCCCGGCAAGTGCCGTGGAAACAGGGACCTGAAGGAGGAGCCCCCAGATAACGTCAGGTGTTCTTAGGGGGACAATGGGGAGAAGGAAGCGCAGTGTAAGTAACTGGAAAGGCATATGCAAGCCCCCGAGGTTAGATGGAGCCTGTTCGGGCAGAGGGACAGAGAGGGGACCAGCGGCCTGACAGGAGGCTGGACAGGCGGACAAACCCAGGCTGCTGGGGCAAAGATCCCAGTCCTGACACCTCTGAGCTGTGGGACCTGGGGCCAGAGTCAATGACCTGGATCAGACTATGGCTGCCTCGTCTGTAAAATGGGATCATCATAGTCCTGACTTCAGAGGACTTTGAATTTTTTTCTTTTCTGTATAAACAAAAAGAAGCTACCAAAGCTTTTGGGAAGAATCAGATAAGCATTTTTTTAAAGATCCTGTTAGTGGCTACTTGGAGAATGGAGACAAGGAGGACGAGAAAGGAAGCAAGGGGTCATTTAAGGGAGAGATGCTAGACCCTGTGGTCGAGGAGGGGAGGCAAGAGTCTTTTATGTTTTGGAGGGATCTGTATAGTCCTTGGTGAGCACTGGGCCGTGGAGGGAGAGGGAGAGGGAAGTATGGAGACTGACTTCCAAGTACTTGGCTTTGAGACGGATGGATCCATCTCATTTCTCAATAGTTCGAGGGAAGGGAGGGAGGGAGGGAGAAATGCAGAGAGAGAGAGACTGAATTCTACAATCTATTTCCCAATCATCCAGCAACTCGCTGCTGGGGGAAGATTTACAAACTGCCCTCCCTCCCTGCCTTCCCCAAATAGCTTTGCCTTCCCCAAGCCAATTCTGAGTGAATCAGTCTCCCAGGTAGAGAACGGGAAGATGTTCCAACACAATAAGTGTTTGGGGACAGGGAAATAATGGCTTCTGGGGAGCTTAGAATTCCCATTTAAATATCACAGCTCATCACTCACCTCATTACCAGTACACAGACGCAGCCGTCTCTCGAATAATCTTTCGAGAGGCATGGGGCTTTGCCGTTCTGCAAAACACTCTCACCCACTTTATTTCACCTGATTCTCACAAGAGCCCCCGGGGGACACGTAGCAGCATGCCGACTTTATGGATGGAGAAACCGAGGCCCAGGGACGGGGAGCTATGGCGACGCAGCGGAGTGGCAATAACCAGAAGAGCAGCGAACACGCACTGAGCCCGCGTTCTGCCCAGCAGTCTGAGAGGCGGGTGTAGACTCTTTGATTTGCTCACCCTCACAGACATGCGGGCACAGAGATACAAAGTTGCTTGCTCAAGGTCACACGGCCACTGCGGTGGGGCTGGGATCCCGACCTGGAAATCTCACTCTGGAATCTGTCTGCAGCCACCAGGTCAGACGTTCTCACAACGAGGAAGAAGGAACTTCGCTCAGATCTGCCCAGTGTCCATGTCACAATGCTTCAGCCGTCTGCGGGCTCACAACGAGGGGTCCCAGTGCCTGCGGATGCCACAGGGAACCGCAAATACGCGTGGATCCTGTTGCCTGGGGGACCTGGGGCCGGAACTTGCCTCGCTTCACCTTCCTCCTCTAGCAATGACTTTTTATTTATTGTTTATTTATTTATGTTACAGGTGTTTCTCCTTTTACCCCCACTGACACCCTCCTCCTGTGCCCCCCTTCACAGTATTGTTGTCTATGTCCATTGGTTATATCTATATGCATAGAAGTTCTTTGGTTTATCTCTTCCCACCCTCCCCACCCCTTCCTCTGAGGTTTGTCATTTTTATATTTGGGAACCATTTTGAAGCTTGGTCAGAGGAATATTTCCTAGAAGGTCATAGAAATCAGCTTCCAACTTCCCACCCCGAAGCCCAGAGATGAACAGAAGGACCAAATGGGCATAGACCTGACATTCTGTGAGTCCCAGATCATGGGTGCACCCCCCAGAGGGGCCTGTTGGTCCCATACTTTGTCCAGTCTGTGGGGAAACCTCGATCCCTCTCTGTGAGGGTGCGCCAGGCAGTGGGACCACCCTAGACTTTGGAGCTGTCCAAAGAGATGGGTTCTAATGCCTTAGAATTAACGTGAAGGATTGGGTGGCCAGACACATTGTGTACAAGACAGGACACATCCCATACAAGGGACAGATGGTGGCCAACTGCCGCCTGGGAGTGGGTGAGGGAGCGTGTGTGCGTCCAACCCCCCATCCCCACTGCAGAAAACACACAGGTGCGGACAGTCCTTCCTCTTGCGGGCAGGACACCCCCAGAAAGTTGGGCTGGCTTCTGCTAGAGGGTCAGGTTCCTGAGGCCCAGATCCTACCTCTGGGGCAGCCTGCTGTGCCCTCCCTGGGGACAGGACAGGTGTTAGCAGGACAGCCTGTCACCGACTGCGGCTGTGGGTGGTGGGAGCCCAGGGATGTGTCTCATTTAAATCTTGTTCAAGAAAAATGATCAAAAGTTCAGAGGGATTAATTACTGAGGAAAAATGAAAGGAACTAAATCTGTGTAGTTTTTGGCTTAACCATGACCAAGGTCGGGGACTTCGGGGAAATGTCCAAATATTTTTAGAAAGTGGAGACCCTGGGAAGGGGGAGGAGAGGGGAGGGTGGCCAGGAATGATGACAGAGAGGACACTGGAATTTCTCCCGTCCTCCTGGAAATCGCGGCCGACGCGGGTGCTCATGGCGTGTGCAGCCCCAGGCTGGGGAGCGTGACGCACAGAGCGTGACTGAATGGGCTATGCCTGCTGTTACCTGCTTCCAGATGGGGGAACGGAGGCACAGGCAGGGAGCGTCACTTGCCCAAAGTCACATGTTGGCCTGACTCGTCACCACCACACCTTGCGATCGCTTGGACTATTGTTCAGTAAACACCTGCTCCCTTCCCGCTCCCTCTGAGTGCAGAGCGCGCTTCTCCCCTCCCCCCCCCTGTTCACAGGGCACGGTCACGTGACCCGTCCTGGCCCGGGGACACGAGATGCCAGCAAAGGCTCACGTGGGCTTGCACAGTGGGCTCCTCTTGTGCTCGGCCTTCTGCGTGCAAAGAGCTTTCCTGGGAGCTGCTGCCCCCTCGGCTGCGACCTCGGGATGAGCACACGGGCCGAGAGGAGCTCCACCTGCGCCCTGGAGCCAAGGCCCAGGAACTGCCCTCAGCCCAGCCGCGCGCGGATCGCTGACCCCCCACCAGAGCCACAGTTCTGAGCACAAATGACGACGCTTTAAGCCCCCGAGATTGGAACTTTCCAGGCTCCTCTCCGACCCCGTGCCCACTGGGACCATGTGCGCAAGATTCTCATTGCTTCTAGAATATTCTTTTGACAGCCATGTATCTGACGCACATGCATTCGTTCTCGGCAGCTCTACGGAGGTCATAATTTACATAAAATAAAATGTAGCTCTTCACAGACACGGCCTGTTCTCACGGAGTTTACCCCTTCATGGGGAAGGGAGATCCCCCAACCTCTGGTAGATGGTGCCTCAATGAATGGAACGAAGACAATGAAGCGACTTTAGCCCTGGCCGGTTTGGCTCAGTGGTCAGAATGTTGGCCCGAGGACTGAGGGTCGCAGGTTCGATTCGCAGTCAAGGGCAGGTACCTAGGTTGCAGGTTCAATCCCCGGCCCCAGCCGGAGTCATGTGGGAGGCAACCAATTGATGTATTTCTCTCACATCGATGTTTCTCTCTCTCCCTCCCTCCCTTCCACTCTCTTTAAAAAAATCTACAGAAAATATCCTTGGGTAATGATGAACAAAAAAACAAAACAACAAAAAAAGAACGACGCACCTTTATTTTATCATCAATGGGGAAACTGAGTCTCAGAGAGGGGGTCTGTGGTAGAGCTAGGTAGCTTGCGTCCTAGCTTGGTGCCCTGTCCTGTGCCCCAGCGGTGCCCCTCAGTCCTCCAGGGAGGAGCCCACTGCAGCCAGCCAGCAGGGTCTGACATGAGGACAAGGGAAGGCCAGGCTCGCCCAGGGCATCACCATTGCCGCTCAGGCGCCCGAGGCCGCTGTCAGACAGTGCCAAGCTCCGGGCCTCCCTATAGTAAACAGTGACAACCTCCCCCCAGGCAGCAAGCAGCGACAGTGTGGTGGGGGATGAGATGATAGAAGGCAGGAATGAGTCTCATGTTTCTTTCATTCATTCATTCATTCATTCATTCAGCAGTGACGACCAAGACAGACACAGAGTCTTTTTCCTCCTGAGGTTCCCGGGTTACTTAATGACAGTGCTGGCCACTGCTCCCAGGGAAGACCCGGGCCTGTGATGGTGCGTCACAGGCAGACGGGACCCAGGCACGGGTTCAGGCAGAGTAGGAACAAGTTCCCCGCGAGAGACACTTTCTGGAAACTGCAGTGAGTGCCAGCCTCTCAGGGCCTTGATCCCATAAGTACAGGGTGCAGATCTGATTTAAGGGATCGCAGGTGGGGGTGTGCGCCATCGAATAGCCAGCCACAGGTCTGCCTCCCAGCCCAGCTCTGGGACTTTGTGGCAGGAAGATTTGAATCAGTTTCTTTTTATTTTATTAAAAACAATTTTTTTTTCCTTTATTGATTCACTGAGCCACAGCAGACGAACTTGAGTCAGTTTCTTAACTCCTCCCAATCTCCTTTCATCACCAAAGACAGAAAGCTCTGTCCCTCAGTGTCGTGTTTAAGGGCAGCAGCGGCACTGGGTTGGGGAACGCAGGGACTCCGCCCGGGGGGGCCCAAAGAAGCTGTCAGGCAGACAGGCTCCTGGAGCACAGGGAGAGGTCGGTCTCGGAGGGTACATTCAAGAGAGAACAAGCTGACGTTCTCCCCAGCAGGCGGAGGGGCACCTGTCCCGGCTCGGTGGGGCCGTTCTGGCAGGAGCAGGAAGGGGCTCGCCATCACGGCAGGCCTCTGAGAGTCACGGAGAATATCCACTCTCCTCTGTCCTCCCCACAGGGAGGGTCCTCATTACTCTCGCCACAGACAGAGTTCGGGTTGCTCAAGCCAGGAGACTGGGGCCAGAGCAGCCCCCGGGTCCGTGCGTGGTCCTCCCAGGGAAAGCAGCCTGTCACATCAATGTCGCAGCCACAGACAGGAAGCTGAGCGGCGGGGGCTCGTGTCTGTTGGGTGTTGCCAGAGCGGGGTGCTCACCGCCACGTGAAGGACGGGCCTTCAGAAACGCCAGGCAGGTGCTAACTGGCGCCAGAACACGTCCGCTGACGACTGAGGGACCAGGAGCAGGGGGCAGAAGTGAGGAGGGGACTGTCCCTTGCTCCAGCACAGGGAGGCCCCCAGTGACTGCAGGGATCACAGACGGGGGCTGGGGGGCGTCTGCCACCCAGAGGGCGGGACACCTGCTCAGGTTCCACAGGGCAGGCACTTGAACCGGGGTTTTGCCTCCTGGTCATCGCTGCGTTGCCAGCCTCCCCGTGAGCACCTGGAAGACTCGGGAGCAGACGGAAACGCAGATGCCGACCTGGAGCGGGAGGAGGAACCCAGCTGGTCCCCTGTGTTCACCCCTCCCCGACGGCACCTTCCAGACCCCTTCCTGGCCCACACCTTGGACCTTTCCACTGTTTCATCACGGACACTATTGCACTAATCTTGTTACTGTGGAGCAAACTTGCTGGTCGTTCTAGATCTTGGCATCCCCTTGGGTGGGACGGTGAGGACTTAACAACCCAGCAGGCCCGGGCACCACGACGGATGTCCCTCCGTGTGCCAGAAGCGTCCTGTTCATGCATTTAAGTGATATGCATTAGCACACACTGTCTGCCAGGCACCCGTCTAGATGCCGAGGACACAGGGATGAGCGAGACATAGGCCCTACCCCCATGAAGCTTACAGCCCAGGGGACCACATTCAAGTGCCCATCTACAACACACTGCCTATGGCAGAGGTTATATCTTGTTTATATCTGTCACATTATGTAATATTAGCAAGTGACAGTGCCAAGGATAAATCAAGCAGGCTAACGGATCAGAGAAGAAAAGGGGTGGGAGGGGCTATTTAGATAGAAAGGTCAGGAGGGTCCCCAATGAGGTGGTGACATCAGGGGAGGGACCAGGGAGGGGAGAGAGGGAGCCGGGCACGTGGCTACCAGGGGAAGAGGTTCCAGGTGAGGAGCGGGACGCGCCGAGGCCCCGAGTCCGCAGTGTGCTTAGCGGCTCTTGAACGCCAAGGAAGTCAGGGCAGCTGATGCAGAGTTCCTCATCATTATTATTAACATTATTAATAGTAATTCATTATTATGCACCAATATAAAAGGTACTCTGGGCCTGAAAGATGGGGTCTGAGTGCCCACATCCTCGCCACCCTTAGGTGGTCCTGCCTTCTCGGGGGACCCTCGCCCCCAGGACGTCTCCTCACCAGTTCCTGCCTCCCCAGGTCAAGCATCAGCCCCACCCCGGCCAGAGGGCACTGACTCACCCAACCGGGCACGGTGCCCAAGGCCCATGACAGTGTTCTAATTTTGATTCCCTTTACAATCGGGGGAAAATAATATAATAATAATGAATATATAACCATGAATCCAGCCTGGATTATATTTGTTTTCATACCAGTGTGGTCATTAAATATACATTGCAATAGTTGTATATAGAGGACGGGGCCCATGGGGAACAGCGCTAGGCCCCGAGAGTCACACGGGGCTCCTCTCTGCAGGGCGGGGGCATATTGGCTGCCCTCGGGTTGCTCTGTGCCCCTCCAGGACCTGGGAAGACTACCTGTTGAGCTGCCATGAGCCTCTGCCACCTGCCGCACCCCGACAGATGGAGCCCACTCAGCCAGGGCAGGAACCGGGGACCAACGGCCGGCTGCTCACTCTGCCTGCTCTCATGTCTCGCTTCTATGGACCACGCACCGTGGCATCTTCCAGGGAGCAACTGCCTCCATTCCTTGGTGAGTCCCCCTTCCACCCCTTAAATCTGGGGAAGCAGGGATTTAATATTAATATTTATTCATGTACTCAATTCTTTCCCTGTTAAATAATTTCTCAGCTGTCGGAGGCTTCTGAAGGCTAATTTAAAACAGGTGTCACGGTTATCTAACTTATGCCCTCAGACTCTCAAAGAGAAGGGGTGGGGGGACCCCGCAGAACACTGACAGACCTTCACGAGCAAACACTCAAGGGGGGGGAGGTGCCCCCGTCACCGGCTGGCTGGAGAAGCTGACACCAGGCTCAACTCTAAGAGAGAGGAGGGTCCAGCAGGAAGGGGGGTTGGGGGGAAAGAGAGAGAAAAGGACTCTTGGGGTCTTGCTGAACAAACTGCACACACAGAACAGCAATAATAGAATAACAGCTAATACTTGCACAGAATTGAACACGCGCCTGCCACGGTGTCATGCATTTCACGTATACGCACACATCTAACGCTCACCCAACCCCAGGGAGGTCCGTGGTACTGTCCCCATTTTGCAGGTGAGGAAACTGAGGCAACATGAGCTTCGATAACTTGTCTGATATCACATGATAGGAAGAGGCAGGGCAGGGGTGTGAACCCAGGAAGACAGACTCGTGGCTGAAACGTGAGTCTCCCTCTTGGTGGCCAGGAGAGCACCCCAAGGTTCTACTTCCTCATGTGAAAAGGGGGGAACACAGCTTAACAGGCGGCAAAGGGATACTGAGGGTAAGAAGACCCGGGCACGCCTGGCTGAGCGCATCTCCGGGCGGGCCTCCGGCAGAGCAGCAGGGAATGGATGGGGGTTTGACATGTAGGAGGTATTCAGGAGACACCCTCCCCTCTGCTCTTTTCAGCCCCTAATGTTACCCTCCCCCCAGGCCCCCTTCCCACTTCCCTTCTCTTTCCCAACAGCCTCACACTTCAAGGTTATGTTTGTTACAGCTGATTGAAATCTACGTGATGGCTCCAGCCCTGGCCAATGAGAGCCTGCAACACAAAGGGGAGACTTGTCCCTTTGTGGCTCCCTTCACGTCCCACCAACCTGCAGTTCCTGGCGTCACCCCTGCCACTCCCGACAAACTCACCCCCGCGAGGTTCACATGCCGATTTTCGTTGTTCCTTCCCCCACCAAGAAGCTTGATGCTGTAGGATATGCGTTGAAGACAGCAGCATATTGGATGCTGTTTTAATTTTTTAAAAATATTTTTTACTGATTTTTTTAAGGAGAGATAGAAACATCGAGGTGAAAGAGAAACATGGATGGGCTGCCTCCTGCATGCCCCCTACTGGGGACCGAGCCCGCAACCCGGGCATGTGCCCTGACCGGGAATTGAACAAGGACCTCTCAGTCTATGGGACGATGCTCAGTCCACTGAGCCACACCGGCTGGGCCTGAATAATGCTTTTAATATACACGTGCCACCTCCCCCAGCCCCATCTCTGAGACGAAGGCCCCTCCCTTGCACAGGGTCATTGCTCTAAAAGGGAGGCAATGCCCAGCCTGAGTGGCGGCGAGGAGAGAGGAGTTAAGACATTCAGTCACTGCTCGGCACTGTGCAGACCCATGCAAATTAACCAAGTGCCGGCGCGTTGTAAGTGTGTTTGTGAACAGAGATGAGGTCAGGGCAAGGCAGTAATCAGCTGGAAAAAAATTCATCGGCGAAAGCTCGTGAGTGGGCAATGGCCTGTGTTTATGGTTTTTGCACACGTGAGGTGAGTACAGACAGATTCACGCATATGCACCTATGTACCGGCACACGTGCCTGCACAACGCGCGCGCGCGCGCGCGCGCACACACACACACACACACACACACAGTTCTTACCAGTCATCTCTGGCTGGGTATGTGCTCTGAGCTCTGTTGGTCTTTTCTGGGCAAAGGCAAAACCTCGAGCCCTGGCCCTGCTGCCCTGTGGCCTGGGCCCATCAGAAGAACCCACTGACTTGATTACCGCTGGCTCTTGATCCTCCAGGCCACCAGAGCCCATGCAACCCTGAGTCCATGGAAGGGTCTGTCCCCAAAGTTCACTTACAAGTTAGCTTCTTGGATCAAGCAATCCATCTTCCCAGGGAAGCAGTGTCAGTAGGTGCAATATATAAAGTCACAGTGAAAAGCAGAGACGTGGACAACACAAGCTTCAGCAAGTGACCGAACCACTCTGCTTCCTCACCTGTAAAAGGCGGATGTAAATATCCAACCTCAAATGGGTTGAAAAATTAAAGGACATCATGCATGCCAAGTGGCCAATGCCCTGTAAGTGCTCAGTAAGCCATGGGTGTGGCTTTTGGTATCATCACTAATGTAGCTGCACTGCTGTCCTTATTGAAGGTAGTCAGAGGCCCAGGGTAGCCCTCCAAAGTCCCCTCAATGTGGGGGGTAGCTGACGACCTTTCTTTGTATTTGTGGCTATCAATGATTGGAAACATTGTTTCCTTGAGAATTGCTCTATGTTCTAAATTCTCCACCCAGAGAGAGGAGGCAAGCTCTCCAGAGCCGGGTGGTGGGAGAAGGGAAGCTGGAGAGGGGGTACTATTTGTCTACTCTGGGACATGGGAACTCTCCATAGCAACGGAATAAAGGATTTCTCCTCGGGAAACTTATTCCAAGGAGCACCTACCATGTGCCAGGGGGTACCCCAAGTTCACTGTTCTTAAGTCTTTTTAAAAAAACTTATCTTTATTGTTGAAAGTATTATAGATGTTCCTCCATTTTCCCCCCCATTGACATCCTCCTCCCCGTTGCCCCTCCCCTCCCCACCTTCACCGCACTGTTGTCTGTGTCTATTGGTTCTGCATATATGCATATCAGTCCTTTGGTTAATCTCTTCCCACTACCCTCAACCCCTCTCCCTCTGAGATGTGTCATGTTCCCTACGTCCATGTCTCTGGATCTATTTTGTTTGTCAGCTTATTTGTTCAGTATATCCCACAAATAAGTGAGATCATGTGGTATTTGTCTTTCTCTGATTGGCTTATTTAGCTTTGCATAATCCTCTCCAGGGTCCTCCATGTTGTCTCAAAGGGTAAGAAATCCTTTTCTACAGCTGCATAGTATTTCATTGTGTAAATGTATCACAGCTTTTTTATCCATTCATCTATTGATGGACACGTGGGCTGTTTCCAGACCTTAGCTATTGTAAATAGAACCTCTATGAACATAGGGGTGCATATATTCTTTCTGATCGGTGTTTCAGGCTTCTTAGGCTATCTTCCTAGAAGTGGGATCACTGGGTCAAATGGCAGTTCCATTTTTAATTTTTGAGGTCTGGGTGGTGGGCATCATTGCCCCATTTTTCATAAGGGCCCTCTGAGGCTCAAAGAAGTAGAAGCAGTTACTCTTAGCATCACCCTCCAGAGCCTGGGGGAGCCCAGGTGGACTTTAGATCTGGTTGGCTCCAGAGTCCATGCTCCTGCCTTAACTGGCCATGATGCCTCCAGGTGTCTAAAATATGAAGCTTCTGGTGTCTGGGTTGTCACAACTCAGGTCTTTGTAAGCTGAGGATGGCCCCCAGGGCCACCTCCTGCAGTGGTCAAGCCACAAATTCTGTCTTTTCTATTTTTATTATTATTATTATTTTTGGTACGTGCCCCTAGTGGGAACCGAACCTGGAATTCTCTGGTCCGCAGGCCGACGCTCTAACCGTTGAGCCAAACTGGCCAGGGCAAATTCTGTCTTTTCTAAATGCGTTCACTCATAAGTTGCTGCCTCGCAAATCCAACTCGTTCCCACCCTCGGGACATAGCCACGGCCTGAGGAGCAGCGAGTCAGCTTCCTAACCAGGCTCATGCTGTGTGTCCAGAGTTCTAGCCTTTGGCATCTCTGAACCTCATTCTGCAGGTTCCTAAGTCCAGGTCAGCCACCAGCCCTTCTTCCTCCACAGGGGAGGGGGGGGCACACAGCCAGGGAAATGAGCCCTGACCCGGGGGGTGATCAGGGAGGGGCAGGGAGCCAGCCTCTTACACATGCACGGGCCTGTCAGGCATGATCGAGCACCAGGGGCAGGGAACAGGCACTAGACACCCCCAGGGGCCCCCACTTCTCTTCACCGAGAGGGCTGGGAGAATTAATACTAGCACAATCTTTTTAATCAGGGCGTGATTAACAGGCGCATGCATAATTCAGCCCGCTCTCCCCTCCGCCCTGCTCTTTGCTTGCAGAGGTGGACAGAGCAGGGCTCTGGCTCATTAGCTCTCCCTCCGCGCATCCGCCCTTCTTCGTGCTGGGGCAGGAGACCTCCCGATGAGTGGGCCCTCTTGGGGAGGAGGATCTGGAGCACCCTCTGCTCTGGGGACCCCACGTAAGGGGCGGTATAGGGGAAGCCTTCCCCCAGGTCCTCCCCAGATCACTTCCAGCTAAAGGGAGAAGGACTTGACTTGATGGGGTGGCTCCAGGCTGACCGCTTCCCCAGGCCATTAACCTTGGCCTTCTACACCCCACCCAGCCCCCCAATGTCCTTCTGGGGCTGCCTTTTCTCTCCATGGTCAACTTGCCCCGAACCCTTAAAGGTTCTCCTCTTTCCTATCATCACCAGAGCTAACTCTATATACTTACACCCCACTGAGTAAAATAGGGGGCCTAGTATTTGTCCTAAAACCACGTCTTCAACCTGAGATTTTACCAGATGCCAGAGCTTGAGGGGCCTGTGTGCATCAAGCAGTCCAGTCCCTGCAGACTAGAACGAGGGAACAGTTCAGAAAGGGCGAAGGCATTTCCCGAGGCCGCGCAGCACACATGGGGCAGAGCCGGCACAGAGTCTGATTCTTGGACTCTCCAGACAGAGTGCTTGACTCAAACTCTAGAGGCAGGTCGCACAGGTATTTGAGAGAGAAAGAGAGTGCAGGGAGGTTGGAACCCAGTTTGGTCACTTCCTGTGTGACTTCCCACAAGTTACTCATCCTTTCTGAGCCTTGACCATGTCATCTACAAAAGGACAGTAATGGGATGGATCCCCCCTCATGAGATGGTGGTGAGAAGAATAATACAGAGAGCATCTAGCCCAGTGCTCAGTAAATGGTACCATTGGGCTCAGAGGGGATCCCCCAAAGCAGACTGAGACAGGGTTCTAGTGCACGCAGTCTGTTTAGGGGGCAAGTCCAGGAACGCTGCCAGGGCCCTGGGAAGCCAGACGGGCATGTTACCAGGCTGCTCGGCGCTGTGGGTGACAGGCTCACGCCCCTGGGCAACACCGGGAGACAGCATGGAACATAAGCCTCTGAGTATCCCACTCGAGGGGCGAGGGCCATGGGGTGTTGGTGGGCAACTGGGCTTTGCCCGGCGCAGAGGCTCTGGGCACGGAGCGCTGGAGCTGGCGCGGGAGAGCGAGGGGACCCGGTGGGTCCCCACGGCCTCCGCTGCACCACCGCAGCTTGCTGTGGAACAAGGACGTGGGAGGGGCGGCTGGGCCTTATCGGTCCCTGCGTCTGCAGACCCATACATTTCTCACTTCAGAGCTCCCATGTTGTCGGAAGCAGGAGGGGGGGTAATGAAGCATGAAGGTTTGGGACGAGATAAAAGAAGAACTGCCCATCTGTGAAGATGCTTAAACACTAGCTTCGGGGATTTGGGGAACATCTGAAATTCCTCCCCTGGAGCGCCTCGGGGGCCCTCTGGTGACACAAGGGGACCCGAGCTGTTTAGATTCAGGACCTCAGCAGCACAGACCCCTGGCCCCAGGCAGTCCTGCCTGCCCTGTGCGTCCCCTGCTGGAACAGGGTACTCGGAGCCGCAGACAATCCGGGCCGAGCCTCTGGGAGCCCATTCTTACCACAGAGTACTACTCGGCAGTAAACAGGAACACACTACCGATACGCAACCACAGGGTGAATCTAAAATGCATTATGCTGAGTCAAAGAGGCTGGACCCAGAAGACACAAATTTTGCTTCTATTTATATGAAAGTATTCCAGAAAAAGCCAAAACACAGTGATTGAAAGCAGAACAATGGTGGCCTGGGCCTGGGACAGGGACAAAAGAGCATGAAGGGACTTTGGGGGGTGATGGGTTTGTTCCACACCTCGACGGTAGTGGTTTTTACTTGACGGCATACAGTTGTCAAACTCCTCTCATTGGGCAGTGGAAATTGGTGACATTTTTGTGGGTAAATTGTATCTCAACTGACGTTGATTTTAAAAAATGAGAAATATAAGTAAACTCAGTGTATCTCAGAGGGGGATGACGATGGCGTGTGGATCAAGACACACACTTGCACACACACACACACACACACACCCCAGAGGTGCTTGACTAGTAGAGAGAGTACACACCTGGAATTTAGGTGAATTTACATTCAAACCCCAGCTCTGTCCCCCTTGCAAGTTACATAACTTTGGGCAGGTCATTTCCATAAGCCTAATATTCTTGTGTACAGTAGTGCTACAGACTGAACTGTGATCCCCCCCAAACTCATATGTTGAAGCCCTATCCCCAATGTGACTATGTTTGGAGGTAGGGCTTTTAGCAGGTAATTAAGGTAAAATGGGGTCATAAGGATAGGATTCTAATCTAATAGGACTGGGGGCCTTACAAGAGAGATTTCTCGATCTCTGTCTCTCTGTCTGTCTCTATCTCTCTTTCCATGAACAGGTACCAAGGCAAGGGCACCTGAGCACACAGCAAGGTTGCTGTCTACAAGCCATGAAGAGAGCCCTCAGCAGAAACTGACCATGACCTTCCAGCTTCCAGACTGGGAGAAAATAAACATGTGTTGTTAAAGCCACTGACGGCTGTGGTATTGTTATGGCAGTCCCAGCTGACTGAGACAGATGGGAATACTAATTCTGTTGTATTATTTATGCATTATTAAGTATATTGTATATATTGTGAGAATAACTGAGATGATACATACATCAGTGCCTTGCTCCAGGACAGGCAGATGTTTAGTAAACTTTAATTACTTAATACAGAGTTTTAGCAGATACTTTCTAGCTCAGATAACAGGAAACCTCAACTCAACTTGGATAACACAATGCTGAAAATATATTATCTCACATAAAAACTCCTGAGCTAGGGGAATTCTAGGACAGAGTAATTCAGTAGCCCAGGCCCTCACTAAGGCCCCAAGTCTCATCTTTCTTCCTCTGCCATCCTCAGCCTGTAAGCCTAGGCCCCCTCATGGTTGCAGGACAGCTGCAGTAGCTCCAGCCATCAATAGCAGACATAACGCTCTCCTGGGAAGAAGAGGCACATTTCTTCCTATGTGCCTCTTTCCCCAGAAGCCCCTTTGCAGACTTCTTCTCATTGGCCAGAACTGATAACTCCACCAATCACTGGCAGAGAGACTAGGACAGCCAAGATTGGCTTAGCCTTAGACCAATCATGACTGAGTCTGTGGAGGTGGAGGAGGTGCTGCCTCCCTTGTCCACATGGAGGAAACTCCTGATGCTTGTTAGGTAAATGACCAAGAGCATTTGTGACAAAAAATAATAATGGCTTGTGTTTTCTTGAGTGTTTGTGGTGAGTATTGTGAATCATTTCATTTTAGCAGGTTTTGTGAATTCTCTTTACAGCAGAGGAAACTGAGGCTCGGGGAGGAAAAGTCACTTGGACACATCACATGGCTAGTGCGTGGCAGAGGCAGAACGAGAACCTTCCATCTCTGAGGACTGGCCTCTGAACCCCTCTGCTGGGCCGCCGCTTCCTCGGCTTGGCTATTATGACGTTACCTAGTAGTATGACGTCATCGGGTATTATGTGCCCTTGTGGGGAACTCATGGTCCGTCAGGTGCTCCCGGTCCAGAGAGGAGAGGAGAGCAATTCCCCGGGTTGCTGTGGGAGCCCGGGCTCCTCCAGTCTGTCCCACAGCCCCTGACTCTAGGGACGAGTCCGATCAAGTCCTTTCTAAGTGAAGTGGCCGGTGCTCCCTCTCTGGGCTGTTGTCTGCGCCATGGACAGATTCTCAATGAGCCTGGGAAGGGTCTGGGAAAGAAGGGGTCTTCAAGCCTGTGGCCCGCTGACTCCTCCTCAGGCCCCACAGGACAGAATCTCTCTGGGGCCTCCACAGTCCACTGTCGGCATCCAGCTCCACCCCCCGGGGGCTTCCCATGCAGCCTCTCCCAAGGGCCTGCCTGTCTGCGCTGCCCGGCTCTTGTTCACGCTGGGCCTGTCACCCAGAATGCCCTCCTCCCCGACTCCATGCATCCACCCAACCCGGACCCTTAAGTCCACCTCCTCCAGGAAGCCCTTCCTGATGGTGCCACCTACTCTGACCTCTCCCCTCTCTGAGTGAAGGGCCCTTGTAGACAATGTCAGTGGCTCCCAAATCTACAGCCTATGAGAATCCTGGGAGGGGGTGTGTCTGGTAAATACAGCAACATTTCCTCAGCCTGCCTAAGAGCCAGGAGAGCAGTACAGTTAAAAGCACGGGCTGTGGCCTGGCCAGTGTGTCTCAGTGCATTGAACATTGTCCCATGGACTGAGAGGTCCTGGTTCAATTCCCGGTCAGGGCACATGCCCGGGATTGCAGGCTTGATCCCCAGCAGGGGGCGTGCAGGAGGCAGCCGATGGATGTTTCTCTCTGACATCGATGTTTCTATCTCTCCCTTCCTCTCTCTCTAAAAAAAAAATCAATAAAAACATACTTAAAAAGCAACAACAACAACAACAATGCATGGGCTATGGTGTCACACAGTCCTGGGTTCAAATCCTGGTCTTGACAATTGTTGCTGTGCAACCTGGATCAAGTTACTTGACCTCTCGGTGCTTTCCTCCCCCCACCTGCAAAATGGGGATAACAGCATAGGATGCTTGTGAGGGTATATAAGGTTTAAAAAGTAAAGCACATAAAATAAAATCGAGCAAATAGAAGACATCCGATACATAAGAGGTGTTTGTACCTACTGACTCACACTCTCCAGAAGGGAGGCCCTGGACTCTGTATTTTTTGTGTCATCTCATGTGGGGGGTTCAGCCAAGGTTCTAGGTTGGCCATTCGGAACCACTGATCTTAGACCGCACTAGATCCCAGAATCCTGCTCAGAAGCGGCTTTGGTTTCCTATGGCCCACAACACATTCCTGAGCTGGACATTTGGCCCCCAACCTCCTTCTCTCCCCTCAGCTCTGTTCTCTGTCCCCTGCCATTGCATCCTTTAGTCTCAGTAGAGCATCCCCCAAATGCAGCATCTAGGTTCAGTTACATCTCTGCCCAGGCTGTTCCCTCTAACTAGAATGCCCTTCCCTGTCCTTCCCACTATGATAACATCACCACTTCTACTGACTGGGTGCCACTGGGGGCCAGGGGGTTGTGACAGAGTCAGGGTGGGAACACAGAATTATGTGACCCCAAGGCTAGTGCCCTCAACCATTAGCGGCACTGTCTCGCCGGCCCGTCTGCTCCCCTGAAGCCAGACTGGTCCCACCCCCAGCATAGTGATGTACCCCCGCCCACTCTCCCAGACACCCTGCTCCACCCCCACCTCACAGCCCACGCATTTCAGACTTGTCCGCCACCCCTACCAGCCAGACTGCTTATCTCTAGCACCAGGCAACCACACTGTGGACCCCCAACACTTATGCACAGGAACCCCATTTACAACCTTCCCCCTTCCCAGGACCCTGGGATTGAAAAGCTCGCTCTCCCTGCATAGTAAGCAGCCCATGTTCCCCGGCAATAAGCTCATCTGCCATTTTTGTTAATCAGGCACAGGTGCCGGTGAGGAAGGACCCCTACCCTGAGCTGGGGGCGGCGGCTCCAGCCCCAGCAAACACACTGGCTGACTTGGCCACCTGTCCGCTGCTCTCAGGCAGGTGGACGGAGCAAAGGGGCAAGTGACGTCCCGGGGGTCTTAGGACAACATGCAGTCAACCCTTGAACCTGGGACGTCTTTGTGAGTCGGGAAGAACAGGAGACCCCAGCACAATGGCTGGCATCTGGGTCAGTGCTGGAGGGAAGGGAGGAGGATTGAGAAAAAAGAAAGAAGGAAGAAATACCATCTGGGCTTTGTCTTCCACTGTCCCGGGCAAAATGGACTTCTCTGGGCACAGTGACTTCACAGCGCTCTGCTCCCGCCCCAACTCTAGGACTAACACTGGGCGAGGCTCCCGAAGCTGCGTAACGGGTGCCCGCAGACACGGGTGCCGGCAGAAACGGATGCCGGCAGAAACGGGTGCCGGCAGAAACGGATGCCCGCAGAAACGGGTGCCACAGAAACGGGTGCCCACAGACACGGGTGCCACAGAAACGGGTGCCGGCAGTAACGGGTGCCCGCAGAAACGGGTGCCCACAGAAACGGGTGCCCGCAGAAACGGGTACCCACAGAAACAAGTGCCCACAGACATGGGTGCCCACAAAAACGGGTGCCGGCAGAAACGGATGCCCGCAGTAACGGGTGCCCGCAGAAACGGGTGCCCACAGAAATGGGTGCCCGCAGAAACGGGTACCCACAGAAACAAGTGCCCACAGACACGGGTGCCCGCAGAAACGGGTGCCGGCAGAAACGGGTGCCCACAGAAACGGGTGCCCGCAGTAACGGGTGCCCACAGAAACGGGTGCCCGCAGAAACGGGTACCCGCAGAAACGGGTGCCCGCAGAAACGGGTACCCACAGAAACAAGTTCCCACAGACACGGGTGCCCACAGAAACAGATGCCCACAGAAACGGGTGCCCGCAGAAACGGGTGCCCGCAGATAACGGTGCCCACAGAAATGGTTGCCAGCAGAAACGGTGCCCACAGAAACGGGTGCCCACAGAAACGGTTGCCACAGAAACGGGTGCCCACAGAAACGGGTGCCCACAGAAACGGGTGCCCGCAGAAACGGGTGCCCGCAGAAACGGGTGCCCGCAGAAACGGGTGCCCACAGAAACAAGTGCCCACAGAAACAAGTGCCCACAGAAACGGGTGCCCACAGAAACGGGTGCCCACAGAAACGGGTGCCCGCAGTAACAGGTGCCCGCAGAAACGGGTGCCCGCAGAAACGGGTGCCCACAGAAACAAGTGGTGCCCGCAGAAAACGGGTGCCCACAGAAACGGGTGCCACAGAACACGTGCCCACAGAAACGGGTGCCCGCAGAAACGTGTGCCCACAGAAACGGGTGCCCGCAGAAACGGGTGCCCACAGAACGGGTGCCCACAGACACGGTGTGCCAACAGAAAACAAGTCCCTACAGAAAGGGGTGCCCGCAGAAACGGGTGCCCGCAGAAACGGGTGCCACAGACAGGGTGCCCGCAGAAACGGGTGCCCGCAGTAACGGGTGCCCACAGAAACGGGTGCCCGCAGAAACGGGTGCCCGCAGAAACGTGTGCCCGCAGAAACGGGTGCCCGCAGAAACGGGTGCCCACAGAAACGGGTGCCCGCAGAAACGGGTGCCCACAGAAACGGGTGCCCACACAACGGTGCCGCAGTAACGGTGCCCGCAGAAATGGTTCCCACAGAAACGGGTGCCCACAGAAACGGGTGCCCACAGAAACGGGTGCCACAGAAACGGGTGCCGCAGAAACGGGTGCCCACAGAAACGGGTGCCCACAGAAACGGGTGCCCACAGAAACGGGTGCCCACAGAAACGGGTGCCACAGAAACGGGTGCCCACAGAAACGGGTGCCCGCAGTAACAGGTGCCCGCAGAAACGGGTGCCCGCAGAAACGGGTGCCCACAGAAACAGGTGCCCACAGAAACGGGCCCGCAGAACGGGTGCCCCCAGAACCAGGTGCCCCAGAACGGGTGCCCACAGAAACGGGTGCCCACAGAAACGGGTGCCCACAGAAACGGGTGCCACAGAAACGGGTGCCCGCAGTAACGGGTGCCCGCAGAAACGGGTGCCCGCAGAAACGGGTGCCCGCAGAAACGGGTGCCCGCAGAAACGGGTGCCCGCAGAAACGGGTGCCCACAGAAACAAGTGCCCACAGAAACGGGTGCCACAGAAACGGGTGCCCGCAGAAACGGGTGCCCGCAGAAAACGTGTGCTCACAGAACACGTGTCCGCACAGAAAAAGGCGGGTGCCACAGCAACGGGTGCCCCGATAACGGGTTCCCGCAGAAACGGGTGCCCACAGAAACGGGTGCCCGCAGTAACGGGTGCCCACAGAAACGGGTGCCCGCAGAAACGGGTGCCACAGAAACGGTGCCACAGAAACGGGTGCCCACAGAAACAGGTGCCCACAGAAACGGATGCCACAGAAACGGGTGCCACAGAAACGGGTGCCACAGAAACGGGTGCCGCAGAAACGGGTGTCCGCAGAAACGGGTGCCCACAGAAACAGGTGCCCACAGAAACGGATGCCACAGAAACGGGTGCCGCAGAAACGGGTGTCCACAGAAACGGGTGCCCACAGAAACGGGTGCCCACAGAAACAAGTGCCCACAGAAACGGGTGCCCACAGAAACGGGTGCCCGCAGACACGCCTTAATCTGAGTCCTGCGGTGGAGACCTGACCTGGGGAGGGAGAACCGCCCGTGCCCGCTGGGCCCTACCTGGGACCTGAGCGCTCTGCCGAGGGCCCAGGGAGAGGATCACCGTGTAAACAGCAATTCCCCCACAGCCATCATCACTCGTTAAATATCAACACTGTCCATTTGCTTGTACCCAAGTCCGCCCACCTCCGGTGAGCTCCACTCCCTTTCTTGTCTGCACACCCACAGAAAAGCTCATCTCCTTACCCACTCTCCCACGGGGCTCCTCGGTCCCCTCAGAGCTGCCCCCAAGCCAGGACCTGCCCCCAGCCCCAGAGCTTTGTGTTCCTTACAGGTGACATTTACACAAGGCACAGAGACAGGTTCAAATCCCAGCTTTGTTGTTTACCAGCTGGGTGACCTTGGGCACCTTACTGGATTTCCTCAGCTGCAGATGGGTAAACACCCTTAGTACCTTATAAAGTCGAGGATCTGATGTGACAATCTGCACAGAGTGCCCGGCGTGTTGTAGGTTAATTACAACACGTGGCGACGCCTGTCCATCCCCTGTCCCTCACTCAGTATGAAAGGGTCACTGAGGAAGAGGCTGAGAGAAAGGCGGAAGGGGCCAGGGGACACAGACTAACAGGGTCTCCTGGTGCACCCAGCTATGGTGACATCACGGGGAGCCAGTGGTCCAGCTCCGGGCCAGTCCCTCTGTCCCCGGTGCCCTTTGCCGAACGGCGATGGGCCAGGGTACGGGGAGGCGGTCTGTGCTGTCAGAAGCCCGGACACCAAGCGGGGCTGAGTGATGCTTTGATATCACAGCGATTCTTATTTATGCACCAATGTGTGTGTTCAGCGTACTGCTAAGTCCTTAAGCTGCCCAGTACCAGCCATAAAAGCCTCCATATATCACCCTGAAGTCCCCTCCTGGGTAGTTGAAAAGAATGAGAGGTGACTTAATGGCAGTGTTTAAGGGTTATTATATATAAGTTAATGGCCAGATGGTCTTCCGTGGCGTTCAGAGGGACATGGAGGGGCCTCTGGCAGCAGCGGAGACCCTCGTTGGAGTTCAGAAAGTTCACTGCATCTCTACCCTCCCCCAGCCAAAGGCAGCAGGGGCACCGCTGAAGCCGCAGTGTCCGCAGCCCATCAGAGACATTTTGGACCAAGGTGCTAAGCCGGCTGGTCTCCTCCCATGAATGCGAGCTTTAAAAGGAGAGCAGGTGTTTCTACAATAGGTATGATGAGGTGTCTGGCCGACTTGGGGTAGGGAGAAGAAGGAGGGACCTCGGAGAGGAGACAGGACCCTGGAATCCACAGAAAAGAAGGTAATTCAGAGCAACACCGGAGGTCCCATGGAAAGTGAGCGCCCTGGCCACTCAGCTCCTCCTGCTATGGAGAACGGGGAACGGGGAGCATTCACTCGGGGGGGTCCTTCCTCTCCTCTGTATCAGCAGGAGTGGGGAGCAAAGGTGAGGCTCTGTTTATGCTCCTCCCATCAGCTCATGAAGGTGAGGGCACAGGTGAGTTCCAGCAACGATTTAAAAGGAAGGTGTCCTTTATTTCTAAGAAACAAGAGCCGTGGGAAAGACGGGGATTCGGCACATGGTTGTGGGGGTCACCGAACCCTGACATGGAGGCTGCTTTCACAAGGGTCACCCCGTCTGAGACCTTTCCCACCAGCAAGGGGCACAGAGGGAACGCAGGCACCCTGGGCTCCAAGCCCAGCCCCTCCTCCCTCAGTGATCTTTCCGACTGTTTCGTCCTCCGCACGGTGGGGCCGGAAAGTCCCCGAGCTGCAGGCCCGGAGCAGACTGGCATGAGATAAGTCTCCGGGACTGATGTCCTTTCCTCTCCACTGTGCTGGTGGGACACTGCCATCCCATATGGTCCCTGGGACCCAGCCCACCCTCACTCAGGTGTCGCTGGTCATTCTTCACTCCTGCTCAGGACACGTCCCCAGGTCCGCCCCGGGCTGTGCCCTCTCTCCCCGCGAGCTCGGCCTCAGCCAGCATGTCTGTGGTCGACTCCGCGGCTGCTGATGGACCATGACTACTTTGCCTGACCACGAGCGGTTCCCCCAGTGAGCACTTACGGTGTCACGGTCAACTTCCACCAGACACGTCTATGTCTGCCTGTTTCCGCGAAGGGGGTTCTGTTTGCCCGACAGATCTGCCAACCGCCCTACTCCAACCGCTTCCACTCTTTCCAGATACCTGGCAGAGTGGAAGGAGGTGCCACCTCATGAAAGTGGTGCCCACCTTCCTGCGCCGTGCCCTGGAGCATACTGGCCGTCCTCTCCAGCTCCTTGCCACCTGCAGAAATCCTCCCTCACCTTCCAGGCTCAGCTAAGTGCCAGCACGCCCTTGAATGCTTCCCTTCCCCCTGTCGGCTTTGGGGAGCCCAGGCCCCGTCTATCCCAGCTGCCCCTCCGGACCATGAGCCCCTGGGAACAAAGATCCGAACACACACACCTCTGTATACCCTTCCCTCGTGCCCTGTGTGTCCTGGATGCTTGATAAACAGTTATTCATAAACTCGCACCAGCCGCAGAATACTGAGTCCCTGTTCCCAGCCAGGCACGGAGCACCACGTTTTCTAGACATCAGCTCATTCGCTCCTCAGAGCCACTCCGCCCCCTCACCACGATGAGCCTCGTTTACAGAGACTCTGATGGAGCGACTTGCCCAAGGTCACCCTGCTGCCATGCAAATGCCAGGGCTTGGTCATGTGGCCATTCAAAGTGACTCCCAAGCCTGCCACACCCGTCCCTCTGGATCACCGTGTCTCTGAAGACAAGTTAAGGAAATCGGACAGCAAAAGGGAGACATTGCATCTTCTGGATGGGGCCAGATTTCAGATATGCAAATTCAAGAATTTCAGGAGGCTCACGACATAGTAAGAATATATGAGTAAAAAAAAGGCAATGGAAAAAATATGTGGGACTCGGTTATGGGCTGAACTGTGTGCTCCCCAAATTCACATATTGAAGTCCTAACCCGCAGGGCCTCAGAATGTGACTGTGGTTGGGGATAAGGACTTTGAAAAGGTGATTAAGTTAAAACATGGCCCTTCGGGTGGCCCTAATCCACGCTGACCGGTGTCCTTACAAGAAGAGGAAATTGGACACACAGAGACACCAGGAATGTGCTCACACACTGGAAAGACCACGTGGGGACACGGGGAGAAGGTGGCCTCCTGCAAGCCAGGGAGAGACCTCAGGACGAACCAAGCCTGCCGACACCTTGATCTGGGACTTCAGCCTCCGGAACTGTGAGAACGTAAACATCTGTTGTGGGGACACCTAGTCTGCGGTATTCTGTTATGGCAGCCGGGCAAACCAATACGGTCTCCCAGTACAAATAACGTCCCTAATACATACAATTTCCTAGACATTGATAAGACCCGCAAACTAATATTAAAGATGGGCAAAGTATGTTAGTCATCAAAAAAAAAAAAAATACAAATGGTTCCTAAATATAGGAAGAGATGCTCAACCCCATTCATGATCAGTTAAAACTGCCTGTCACTGGTCGGGTGAGCCAAGTCCCCGAAGGTGGGCTGACACGTGTTTGGCAAGACTGGGGGCGGGGCCGCTAGGGAGGGACTCCGTGGTGCTGGTGGAGTGTAGACGGTGCGAGCCCAAAGGTGGCAAGTTGGGAGCAGCAACAGAAAGACAGAAGGAAAGAAGAGAAAGGTGGAAGAGAGGGAAGAATGCACGCTCTTCAGTCAGTCAAAGCTGGGTTCGAATCCCAGTTCGGCCACTAAGTACTACACCCTTGGGCAGTTACTTCCCCTGTCTGTGCCTCAGTGTCCCCTCCATCAAGGGCTCCACTCCTCTGGGGTATACTCCTCCTGCCTCCAGGACCCCGCGCTCTGTCACAGTTCCCAAGGAGTGTCCCCCTCAGCCTGGCCTGTAGGGCAAACATGGCAAGTTTCTGTCTTGAGTTTGCCAAAGCCTCTATACTGAGCAGAATGGGATGAACACACCGAGTACCCACTAAATGCCAGGACCCACACTATATCCCTAATATACATTAGTAAACCCTCTAAGGTGGGTATGATGACTCTTTTGCAGCTGAGAAAACGGAGGATCAGAGAGGCAAAGTGACACGCCCGAGGTCACACAGCACTCCAAGGGGAAGCTGGGATTGCGACCCAGGCAGCTTCCTCGGCTTGCTTCCGGAGCCTTCCTGCCTCTGGTCCCACCCCCATGCCTCTGGCAGTAAACGCCTGCTAAATATCTGGCCGCTGAACCCAAGGATAGAGCCTCATCCCACCACCGTGTTAGAAGGTGGCAGTGTGGATTAGGAACACATCTGTCGGGCATCTGCTTCCCTTTTCAGACACATGGTTTTGTTTTGCTTTGTTTCCGTAATGCCCATTTCACAGCCTTGCTCTCCTTTGGAACTCTGGCAGGCCTCTCGGCCAGGGCTCCCCGGGGGACTCGTCTGTTCCCGTCGCCCGGGGGGCCCCGGAACAAACACTTGCAATGGGACCATCTGCCTTGGCCTCCGCCTGGTAAGTCCCAGGGAAGCGGGCTGGGAGGAAGGTGAATAGGCTTTGCGTGGCCTGGGTACACTTTGGGGAGCCTAGCAGGTGTCCATGGGCCCGGACTCGGACGGGCCTGAGCTGCACCCCAGCTCTGACGTCCCCTCACCCGCAGCTGCCTCAGTTTCCTCACCTGCGGCACAGCGGGCGTTAAAGGTGCCGTGAGGACCGCCTGCTGCACACAACAGAAGTGCGGGCTGTCCTTCCCCTTCGTCCCGGGGGTTGGGAGGCCCGCGGGACTCTGGGTGAGGACAGCGTGTGGAGGGGGGAGGGCAGCATCCTCTCCTCGTCCCGAGCCCTGAGTTCGAGGAGTTTGCTGATCTCAGGGGCAGGCCTAGGAGGCCAGACCCCAGCCAAGAGGCCCCCTGCCAGTCTCGGCAGAACCAGAGGCCCAAGGCTCTGCGGAGGGTCTTCGGTGCCCGGGATGCATCTGGGTGGCACCTGGGTGCAGAGGGAGCATGAAGTCACAGCCGCCTCCCACCAGCGCCGCCCAGACCCCTTGCAGGAGCCGCCACCTCTGGCCTGCAGACGCCCACCCGCACGCCCTCTGTGTTCGCCATGATTCCGGGCGGGCACCTGCGCGGGCACCTGCGCGGCTGGGACCCCGGGGAGAGCGCAGGAACTGAAGTCCCCGCAGGCACAGCCACTGGCTCGGTTCCCTTGGAAGCGGGTGGTGACCACCAGGACGGGCACGCGGCAGCCTGCAGTGCAGCAGCAGCAGCAGGGACGGTGGGGGTGGGGGGCAGAGGGAGGAGGAGGAAGGCGAAGGGCGGAGGCCTCCGGTCCCCTGTTCCGGCTCCCACGGGAGTCCGCGAGGCCCTTCCCACGGAGTCCTCATTTAAAGCTCCCAGACCGATCTGGTTCCCATTTTGCAAATAAAGAAGTTATGTCTTAGAGAGGGAAGCTGAGGCAAGGTCACCCAGGTAGAACGTGGCAGAGCAGGTGCGCCTCAAGTCAAAGACGCGTGCCTCTCACCAAGAAGCTGCACCCAGGGAGCAAGCCCAGTGGCCCACGAATTAAGCCTCTCTCTCTCCCTCCCCCTCTCCCCCACCTCACTGAGGGAGACTTAATAATTATAATATCTACCATTTGTTGAACACCTACTATGTGCTTGGTACTGCGCTGAGTGTTTGAAATTCTTGGTCATTTATCCCCTCAACACACCCTGTAAAGCAAGTTTAGCCCAGTTTACAGATCAGTCTGTTGCGGCTCAGAAAGACCACAAAGCTGGCTAGTCTCGAGGATAGGTTCAAGCTCCAGCGTGTTTTCCCCAGGACCCGGGTTGCAGCTTTTCGGCCTGTTTGTAACTCGAGCCAGTTCAGTGAATTCCCGGTGAAGACTCTCCTCTCCCTCTGGACTTGCCCTTCCCAAGTCCACTCCCGATCTGCCTGTTCTAGATCCATAACTGCTTCGGAATCTGTCATCTGGAGACCTGGGGTCATGTCACCATGTGCATGTCCCATGGGGGGGGGGAGGCAGAGGAGACCCACAACGATACTGTTTATCATAGCATGTCAGCTGCTCCCTGTTTAGAGTCCTCCATGGCTCCCTACTGCCCACCTTCTCCAGAATCTACACCACACCCGTGCCCCACACACTGACCATTCTTTCATTGAACAAATCCATCCTGGATGCATAGGGGCCACAGAGCCTGCTGGACACCAGGACACAGGGGGAGCACACGGACCAGCCTGCCCCTCACAGAGCTCACAGTCCGATGGAGGGGGCAGGGGAAGCACACGGAACATGCAGTGATAGCTGCTGAGGAAGGCAGGGCACAGAGAGGCCATGGGCCCAGGGCACAGTGCGCTCGGGGGGGGGGGATCATCCTCCGTACCCTAACTCTGGGGTAGCACCCATCTCTCCCGAACACCCACATTCCTCTCTCCCACACTCTCTGCTCAGGCTATTTCTCATCTCTTGATGCTTCGTATCTCCCAGGACCTCCCTATGCTGGAAAACCTCCCCTAACTGCGTGCTCCCCCAGCCCCGCATCCACACCTGAGCGCCTGCGGAACAGGCGGCGACCTGCCGGGGTCACAGAGTAAGTGGCACAGTGGGAATTTGGGCAGGAGCCCCAGGGCCCTGCAAAGGGGTGGGGGGACTTATTACAAGTCTCCACAGAAGTTCCAGAGGCAGAGGGGTGCTCAGCATGACCCCCTTAGCAAGGGCAGCTCTGTCAGCCGGGGCTCCCCGTGGGCGGGTCAGCAGACACCTGGGCCTGGGTGGGTGGGCGGCACTGGCTCGGACACCCTGTCAGGAGGATATTAACAAGCCATCCATCCAATTAGGAGCCAGTAATTAAAATTCATCTTCCTTCCTACTGCACAGTATTAAACCACAAACACTTCATTATAGGCCTCTTACCTCGCTGATTTGCATAAATGGGGAGAAGCACTCAGCAGTGGCGACACTAATTAATGCCCGCGGTGTACTGTGGCTTTCCGCCGTTGGCCGCTTCTGCGCCGACTGAAGGCAGGTCCGGGCCGCACACGGTCTGGGCCAGGGGTGCCACAGGCAAGAGAGCCTAAGATAGGGGTGCAGTGGGGCGCAGGCCCTGTGCAGAAACAATGAGGGACTTCAGACTGACCTCTGTCCTCGGGGAGCTCCCAGCCTGAAGGGGGAGGCACGGGGAGGGCCCGGGACGATGGGAGAGCACAGCATCCACCCTTGAGAAGCTCACCGTCTCGTGGGAGAGACGGGCTCCTGCTCCGAGCAAATGCTTACTGCGATGGAGGAGACCCGCCCTTCCCTGAGGGGAGCCCTGAGTCTGCTGGGGAGACAGCCCCCACCTACCCTGAAGATCCCTCCATCCGAGAGGCAATCTGATAAAGTGGAAAAATCATGGTACTGGAGTCAGGCAAAACAACTCTGTGACCCCTGGGAAAGTTACTTAACCTCTCCTAATTGCAATTTCCTCATCTGCAAAATAGGCACTTAGCATCCCATTAGGGCCGCAGCCCGGAGGAAGGAGGCCAACTTGCCACGTGGCTGACGTGGAGTCTTCGTGCGAGTACAGGCCAGGCCGGGAGGCGGGAAGTCCACGCAGACGTGCTGGGGGGAGGACAAGAGGCCACCGCCTCGGGAGTCCTCAGGACAGGGGCTGCAAAGGAGGTCCTGGGGGTACTGGAAGGAGGTGGAGAACCGGGACGGGGCCCTGCTCCAGCCCAGGCTGGGGACAGACAGTAAGGCAGCAGCAAAGCTCCCCAACATGTGCCGAACATCCCCCACCACACACACAGAAGGCCCCAGGGGGCGGAGAAAGGTGGACGGCTGGGGCCCGGGTCCTGGGCTGGGAAGGCTCGGTGGGCAGCCAGGGTTGCGGAAAGTTATTCTGAATCTGAATGTCTTTTCCACTCTGGTCTCACTCCCCTCGCCCCCCTCTGAGCCTCACAGTCACTGCCCCTCATTCATGTCGCCTCCCAGTCACGGTCACGCTGCGTCCCCGGGGCTACACAGACACAGAGACAAAGGCTGTGGCTGGCTGTTCGGGGAACCTGGAGCTGCTGGGGTCTTCCCCAGACCCTCATATGAAACATTTTACAGTTCTCTAAACGTTTAAGTTACAGTCCAGAGAAAGACCCAGGAAGCTGCACACCTCCCTGGGGTCCCTCCTTAATTAGGGATTGGGTGGGGGCGTGGCCTTGGTCTCGCCTTTCCCAAGAAGTAACACTTGGACTTGAAGCTGGGTGGACCTGAATGTGAGTCCCAGCTTGGCTACCCATTTGCTGTGCACCCTTCGGCGAGTTACTTACCCTCTCTGAACCTTCCTCATCTGCAGAGAGGACGAGATGCAAATTTGGAGCATGAGGTGGGATGCTGTGTGCACAGCGCTCAGCCCGCCCTGGTCTCCTTCCTTCCCTGACTGCCACCTCTTAAAGGTCTATGTTCCTGAGAGGCCTGGAAAGACCCCCCCGCACCCAGGCAGAATGTTCCCCTGGGGTGGGCACCGGCAGCAGAGCCCAGCCCCTCCCAATGGGGTGGAAGACGGGCCTGCAAGCTGCCCGAGCCCCTCACCCAGGTCAGTTCCCGGCTGGGCGACTATTTACACAGGCTGCCAGGCCGGTGGCACATCACGGTCATATTTTATATGTATTAATACTTCACCTTTCACGGGCCCTGCATCCGGGCCGTCAAAACACACACCAACATTAATCAGTTAAGTGCCCAGCCTCCCCACCAACCACAGCTATTCACTTACTTCCCTTTCCCGATCCTGGAGGGGGCTGGGAGCAGGGCCCCCCAAGGTCACAGCCCGGGCCTCGGGGAGGCTCAGCCTGGGGTCGTGCCCTCCTCCGGCCTGTCCCTGCCCAACTCAAGGGTGCCCCAGGGACTCATCAATGCCCGAGACCAGGTCAGTCTATCTTGATTTCAGCCTCTATGTCCACGATGGCCTCTGTGTCCCTATGACTTGTGTGCGGGGGGACTGGGTCCCTCCAGCCGGCACCTAGCTCTTTGGAAACCCTGGACACCATATGCCCTGCGCCCCTCCCCTGGGGGCTCAGCAGAATCGCCCCTGGAAAGGGCCGGCGAGCTGGCCCCTTCCCCGGTAGCTGCAGTTCGATGAATCTGTGAGTAGTGCCAAGCTCATGGTGTACAGATGCCGGATTCTTATTCCCATAGCAACCTACAAGCAGGTGTTATTATCTCCATTCTACAGATGAAGGAGCAGAGGCCCAGAGGGCTAACAGCCAATCCAGGACCACAGGGCCCCAAAGTGGCAGAGTCGGGAATGAAACATGGATTACTCCTCAGTCAGCTTCCTGTGCTGGCCCTGCCCGCAAGGGGACAAAGGTAAGGGATGGCATCCAGGTGCATGCAATGTCCCACAGTCCCAGGGAGGCTACCACAGAGTGGAAGACGCTGGGGTCCCTGCACCACTGTTTGGAAGTGAGTCCCCCAGGGGAGCCCCTGAATAAATGCAGGAACAGATGCTTTTGACTTTGCCCAAACAAGAAATCCACTTTTACTGTTAAGAGTTTAGAGTTGCTTATTACAGCGGCTAGTGTTAATTACCTGTGGTCCATTACAAGTGGTCAATGAAGACCTCTCTAGGGAGGGAACTTCTGAATAAAAACCTAACTAAAGTGAGATGCTATAATAATATACAAAAGACACAGCATTTGCAAAGGTCCTGGGGATCCAGAAGTCTGGTTCGCGGTGGCTGAGTGGCATCCTTCACCACCTGGCCACATTACTCAGGTCACATTACCTGCCTGAAACTTTGTTTTCTCTTCTGCAGACTGGGACAGGCACGGTGAGTCCCTGCCCCTCCCCCCCGATGGCACCAAGGTGGGGGCTGCTGCGTTGACAGACAAGGGAGGGCTTTAGGGACGGCGCTGCCTGGTCAGCTCAGACCAGACGCGAACAGTCCAGAATGCACTGGCCGCAGAATGCATTAGTGACCGCACTTGCTGAGACCATGGCGAGGCTGCCGCTGCCCCCGTGAATGTGCCGGTGGCCCTGCTGAGACAGCTAGATCGCAGAGGTGCCTGATGGCACCACTCTTGAGTTCAAGGGTCTCGGTCCCCAGGAGGTTCTGAGAAAGTCATTTAGACCCTCTGGAATCAGGGGGAAGAGAAGGGCAAATGTCCATGGACTGCCTGGTGCTGAACTAGGTGTTTTTGTACCTGTCCTCACCAGCCTCACAAGCAATTCTTCCAGGAGGCCAGTGTTCCTGTCCCTGGTCACCCAGCCTCAGACACCCGGAGTGAAAACAGAATCCCTCAGGGTCGGGCATAGCTGGCACACAGTAGGAACTTCATTTTAAGCCATCTGAGTACCGGCTGTCAGGTTTTACATATGCACTATCTGTACTCTTCCAACCACCCATAAGGTAGCTACTATTCCCATTTTACAGATGAAGAAACTGAGGCTCAGAGAGGCCCAGGGTCAAGGGAAGTAGCAGCAGGGGGATGCCACACCAGATGGACCTGGTTGCAAAGCCTACATTCTTGCTACCAAACAAGGAACACGACTTACCGTCGCGATAATTAGCACATAGGAAAACCTGTGCCAGGTGTTCCAGTCAGTACGCATTCGTATTATTTCAAGAATACTCAAAACTACCTTTGAGTCCGGCTGGTGTGGCTCAGTGGCTGAGCATCAAGAGGTCGCAGGTTCGATTCCCAGGCAGGACACATGCCCAGGCTGTGGGCCTGATCCCCAGTGGGGGGCATGCAGGAGGCGGCCAATCGATGTTCTCTCTCATTGATGTTTCTATCTCTCTCTCCCTCTCCTTTCCCTCTCTCTAAAATCAATAAAGGAAAAAAAAAAACTACCTTTGATAGTAGGCATTACAGCACCCATTTTACAGATGAGGAACCGAGGAGGGCAAAGGACTCACCCAAGGTCACACAGCTGGAAAATGATGAAGCCCAGACAGAGAGATGGATTTAAAAAGCCAGGGTCCTACCCTGGAAGGACCCTCAGAAAGACACTCAAGACCTGCCCATGTTACAAAGACCTCCCAGGGCAGGCTGTCTAGTTGGCCGGGCACCCAGCCAGAGCGGCGGAGTCAGGATATATCACCCTTATTATTAGCGACATTAGCTCCGCGATTCGCAGTATCGACACTAATGATTAGCATGGCAATGAGTCGGAGCTCTGAACCGTGCCGGGATGCCCGCTGTGGGCATCATCCTTGTCTTGCAATGCTCTCTCAGGTCTGTGCCTTGCCCTGAGCCATGGAGATTGTCCCAGCCTCGTGATCACCCCTGGCACCAAGTTCCTCCACTATGCCCCACCCCAGGCTCTCTGCTCCTGAGCCGAGCTGCTGCCCTGTCTCTTAGCGCTGAGGGACACGTGGATGCAGGCACCTGTGGGTGACACACACCTGGCCTGGCCGCTGGTCAGTGTTTGGAGCACACAGGCCCCTCTGTGTGCTCAACCTGTCACGCATCCCCGGACATCACCAGACATGCCAGTGAGCACGTCTTGCTGACGCTGTGAGAGATCATGGACACTTAGCTCCAGCGCCGGGTTTATGCTCTGGCCTTTTTAATGGGTGTAAAGCATTAACTTGTTTGTGTGGGGGCGGGCAGGCCACTTGGTTCTTGAATAGAAACAATCTCACTCATTCAAGCATAAAACATTCATTCTTTAAATTATACAGGCTTGTTTTTTCCGCTTCTTATTCTTCTTTCCTCATTTCTTCTGAGCATTGCAATCAGCTATAATATGAGACCTCTTGCTCTTTGTGGTCCACACTCCTTGCTCGACAAACACAGCGCATAACTGCTCTGTGCCACACCTGGCACCAGGCGCTGGCACGCACTAGGGAACAACACAGGCCTGGCCCCTGCCCTGGTGCACTTACAGTCCGACGCTATGGTTGAGAACCTGGGTTCTGGAGCTAGAATGCCTGGGTTCAAATCCCAGTATCACCACTCCCCCACTGGGTGGCCCTAGACAAGTTACTTAACCTCTCTGGCCTTCAGGGTCCTCATCTGTAAGACGGATATAATACCAGTACCTCTCTCGTGGAGTTGTGAATTCAAACGAGACCCGTGTACAAACACTTAGTACCGTTTTGGTATGTAGGAGGTACACATTTTTCAATAACAACAACAATAATGTATTCTAGTGGGGAATCAGATGATGAACAAGCAACTGACCAAACAAAAATCATTAATAATAGATGTGCCCTGAAGGATGGCTCAGATGCGTTACTGGAGAGACAATGCAGGACGGAGACACCGTTTTGACGGGATGACAGGGAGGACATCCTCGCGTCCTTTTCCCGTCAACTGAGCCCTGCAGGCAGGGAAGGTGGAGCTGTGGAAAGGTCCGAGCAGGAGAAACTTCAAGTTCAAAGGCCCACGCTGCACCACTCCTAGGATGTGGGGAAGGAGCCAGGAGCAGCAGGTGGAAGAGGGCGGGGCCAGGTGAGGTCAGAGAGGGTGACCGGCCAGGGCGAGGAAGAGGGGAAGGGGTGGAATTTGACTTCAAGTACCAGGGCAAACCTCTAAGGGTTTAAATCTGGAAGCATCTGCTCTGATTTACATTTCAATACCACCTCTCCGGGTGCAGTGAGGAGCTGAGTGTAGGAGGGTGCGGGTGGCGGCCACGAAGACCAGCGGTGCGGCTGGGCAGGCCCAGACCCACGGTGGCCTGCACTGGGGGAGGCAGTGGCAACAGCGAAGCAGCCAGATTCGGAACGTGTTGGGGGAGCGCTGCCAGACCTCGTTATTAAACTGGTTGCAGAGGAAGGAAAGCAGAGGTGTCAGGGGTGACTCCTTTTTTGGCATCTGCCAGGGGACATACAGTTTATTTCGGACCCCGCCATTAACGAGCTGTGTGACCTTGAAGACGTCACCTAACCTCTCTGAGCCTTGCTTTTCTCACTTATTAATCAGGGTAATGTTATCTGGCTCCTGACAGAGTTTGCTGTGAAGATCAATTAAGATAAGCACAGAATGTGAAAGTGCGGCCAGCAGAGGCAGGAAGAGGGCCGGGGAGGGCAGGGGGACGTGGACCAGATTCCGGTCCCAGCTGGGACCCTTCAGGCTCTGACCTTGGCTGGAAACCAGTTCCAGTTTCCTTACCATCCAAGGAGGCAGAAGAAGAGGATTCTCCAGATCACCTCCATCCGCAGCCACCTGGACCAAAAGCAGGTGATTCGACCGTGTGGGTGTTGCAGGGTGTGGCTGGTGGGAGGAGAGCCCACTCCTTCAATATCAGAACGCTCCCTGCTTAGAAGCCACGTCCCCCGGAGGGCCCAGGAGACAGGGCGCTGGCTCAGGCCCAGCCTCTCCTGAGAGAAGCAGAGACTTAGCCAAGGTCACCTGCTGAGTCTGTTAAGGGCCCCATCTCCCCACCTCCCCCCTATACCCTCCCCCAGACTCGTGTCTAAAAGGCAAGGGGGCAGTCCCCAAACGGATTGAAGCCTGCCCGGCCCTGGGCTTCCAACTTGGCTCTGAGACGAGGGCAAGGGGTCTGTCCTCCGCACAGTTTGCAAGGAGTCAGGGAACTGATGGAAGGTGGGGAGCAGCTACCATTTAATATGCACCCCCTGCCTGGTTCCTCACAGTACGGCACTCAGTCTTTATCACGCCCTTGCTTTCTCTAGTAGATGGATGTCCAAATGGGATCAGAGAGGGCAAGTGATTTGCCCGAGGTCACACAGCAGAGCCCAGTTCAGTGCCAAATCCATGCTTTTCCACTGTCCTGGCAGAAGCATACATGTCTCCCCTAGAAGCCCAAGCCAGGCTTCTGTCCCTTTTCGCCTGGGAGGGCTTGGGCCGGAAATGGAACCAAGCCTGGAAATGTTTATGGAAGGGATGAATAAAGCAGTAGCTGAAGTCCTTCCCAGTTCTGAGTCCCGCCCTGACAGAGCCGTGACCTCACGGGAGCCCAAGGACAGCGGTGGGACTTGTCTAACCTCCATCCTAGGTTAGCACATGTTCCCACACCCTGGGAGCCTGCTGTGCTCCTGCCCTGAGCCCAAGGAGGGACGTCATCCATCCGCCCCCACCCCGGCGTGGACTCCACAGCCTCTCCAGAAGTGACCGTCCCCGGATTTACTGCTTCCGTGTTGTCCAGCAAGGGCGTGTGCGCTCCGTGTCCCGGCGGGCGGAGGGAAAGTCACCCCAGGACTCTCCCTGGCCCTCCCGGTCCCGTCCCAGGGCCCAGGGCCAGCTGGGACAGCAGGAGACGGGCAGCCTCGTCGGACCGGGAGGGGCAGGGGCGCTGGGGCGCTGGGGAGGGAGGGCGGTGCATTTCACAGCGGGCTTTTCACATGGTTGGTTTTGCCATTAACTTTGAATGCCTTTGTGGGTCTATAAAGTTCCCCGGGGTGGTTTATAGGGAGTATGAATCCAGGAAATTGGTGGCAAAAACAGGGTAATGGGCGGCTCTCAGACACCCACACAAGGGTCAGGGAACCAAAGCAAAGAGGTGCCATCTCGCCACAAAAACTTCTCCAGTGATAACTTTTTAAAAAAGAGACACATAAACTCCTCTGTTTCCCCCCGAATTCTCTGTCTCCGGGCACAGAAAGGCAGACAACCACCATGGATAACAGTGGTCACCTCTGAGTGGGGACATTTTCTTCTTTGTGTCTTTCTGTATGTTCCAAATTATCTCTGGCTCTCGGGTATTACTTTCCTAATTGAAAAAAAAAAAAAAAAAAAAGGTGAACTTTTAAAGTCAGATGATTCAAAGCAGCAGGAGGGCATGTTTCGAAGGCCCCCCGATTCCCCACGACAATGACCCGTCACCCCAGTGCCTGTTCTGGCATCTTATGCTGTTCTCCCACGACCCTCCAGCTTGACAGATGGAGAAACTGAGGCATTAAGTGTCTATTCAAGGTGGCCCGGAAAAGGGGTCTTGGCGGGAAGCAGCACGCCCCCCAGCCTGCGGTCACCCTTCACCCTCCTCTGCCCAGGCCCCGCTGGCCCAGGACTGGGAGTTTAGGGCTGACGGTCCTCAGACGGGGTGAGGGACCCTCCCTTTGGAGGGTTTGGGGCATTCTTTCTGGTGGTCTGAGGGCTGTATTTACTGGAGGGTTCTCTGGTCAGACTTAGAACATCAGGTGGTGTCATCAGGGGGGTAGGGGACTGCGTCTAAATCCTTCCAGAGGAAAAGGTGGACCAGGTTCCCTCAGGTGCGGGAGTCAGATCAGCTGCTTTGATCACAGGCCACGTGGGCAGGGAGGCAGCGGGGAGCAGCGCCCCCCGGCAGGACCTGGCTGGGCTCTGGGCTCTCTGCATGGAGCGGACGAGGTGAGGTGTGTGAGCCACCTGTGACCCTGGTCCTTCCCACTCCATTCAGACTTACTGAGAGGCTGCCCTGTCCCAGCGAGGGGCTGTGGCCCAGGTGGGGAGGGGGACAGAGAGCTCCCTATGTCCTGTCCTCCTTCCTCTGCATGTCAACCACGTGCAAACCTCATGAACAGAAACAGACAGAATGGACATGCTCCCTGAGACTGCAGCGTGACGGGGTCCCAGGACAATGGCCCTGCCCTCTGGGCTCCCACTCTGATGGGAGGAGACAGTGCCCCTGCCATCATGAGGCTGTCGTCCCTCCCTGGGGAGGTCCCAAGTCTGATGGGGCAGGTGTACCCCTCCACTATTTTAGAACTCCTCATCTAACAGGGAAGCCAAGACCCTCCCCCAGAAAAGGAGCCTGGGACCCTCTAACAGGACACAGAAATGACGGCACCGGCCCACAGGGTTTTCTGCGTTATACGAATTTCCTAGGGACTTGAAATCAAGACAGAAGGTGTCTCATGGACAGCATCCTGAGAAAGTCCCCGAGAAGGTGACTTCTCTGGCCTCTGAAATTCCAACACCACTCTGCAGGGCTCTGAAGAGGCCAGACTGGGTCCCTGCCCTCAAGGCATTGGTGGTGTGTGGGGGGAGGGGCTGAACGAGGAAACCCAAGTGACAGGCCAGGTTAGGAGTTCAGACTTTATGTCTGGACACTGGGGAGCCAAGGGAAGTTTTGTTTTTTTTTTTTCATCCTCACCAGAGGATATTTTTCCATTTTTTGTTCAGATAGAGTGGGAGGGAGAGAGAGAGAGAGAGAAACATCGACGTGAAAGGGATATATCGAGTGGCTGCCACCCATACAACCCAAACAGGGCCGGGGACAAACTGCAACCGAGGTACGTGCCCTTAGCAGGAACCGAACCCAGGAGTCTCCGGACCACAGGCGGACGCTCTAACTCTGAGCCAAACTGGCCAGGGCAAGCCATGGGAAGTTTTAGGCAGAGAGGAGGAGGATCAGATTTGTGATTTTAAAAAACTGGCTGGGCTGCCAGGATGGGGAGGGAGTGGGGGAGAAGTGGAGGCCGGGGACCAGAGACGGAATTGCTGTGGTCATCCAGGGAGGAGACACGTGGCCCAGCGTGAGGACCCGGCTGTGGGAGGGAGGGTCAGCCAGGCAGTGGAGGGCGTTGCACAGAAGACTTGAAGCTCTGCATTCTGAGCTCAGCCTGACAGCAGGGCCGGTGGGGGTCAACGACATCTGTACTCCGAGCAGCTGCTGGGAGGGGGCTCAAGGACGCAGGCCCTGGGTCCCTCCCCCTGCAGAGGCCCATTGGTCTACAGGAGCCCTTGCAGCTGGACAGCGGGCATCTGCTGCTGCTAGGCGTGTGTGGAGCCAAGGTCAGATTCATGAGAGGAGAAGGCCCAAGGCAGGCCCTGGGATATCCTGGGGCCCCCCAGATTGCAAGAGCCAGAGGAACACCAGACCACAGTCTCCAGTCCCCCATCAAACACCCAGGTCCCAAATGGACTCTTCAGCTGTCAAGGCCACAGACCCTTCTGCCTGCTGAGCCCTCCACCTGGATGGACGTTTGTCCCGTTGGCTAGTGAAGCCTTTAAACCAGGCAGAGCAGGGGGCAGGCTGAGGCCCGAACTTACCCATCTTGGAGAAGAGCTAATAAGCCCCCAATCTGCATATATGCAAACAGAGCCCACTGTCCACAGAGCAATTAGCATAGCCTGCTGCCTGACCAAGCCACCAGGATTGGCTGCGGTGTCTGACGCGTGATCTGTTGGGCCCAGAGCCCAGCTCCTTCCCAGCGGAAGCCTGGTTTGGGGGAATGATGACACCCCAGATTGGGCCAGATGCCCCCTTCCAGAGGGCAGGGGACCTGTGCAGGGCTTTCTGTGGAGGGACCAGGAGAGACCAAGGACCTGAGAAGGTTTCCTGCATCTCGTCATGGGAGGAAGGGGGAGAATGACCGTCAGGTCATCAGAGGAGTGTGGGACATCTGACCATCCCAGCACTGACCATATGGCAAAGAACAAGCCAGGGCTTTGAGTCAGAGAAGCCTGAGTCCTAATCCTGAGTCTACCACTTGCTGCTGTGTGACTCTGGATAAGTTAATTGACCTCTCTGGACCTCAGTCGTCTCCTTAGTAAAATGGAGACAATGCTTCCCATGTAGGCTGTTACCAGGACTAAAAGAGTCCTTAAGGCTGAAGTGCTGGGTGTGGAGTAGCTGGAGTTAAATGGAACCCCCTTGTCACCAGACATGGTTTGCAGGAGAATACGAAGCACATACTCGGTTCTCTTCTGCTTCTCCTCCCCTCACCCTGTCGGTTTTGTCTTGTTCATTCTCCATCTGAACTGTGTTTGAAATTGTGTAAAGCGTATTCCATCAATGACTTAGGAAATAGCTGGGGAAGTTTGCCGGGGGTGTATCTGAGGCCCAGATAGGTGAAGCGACTTGCCTGACGTCATCCAGCCAGTTGGCAGAAAGCAGAGGATTGGTGTCCGGGTGCCTCTCACGTGCCCCTTCTGGCCAGGCAGCCGCAGGAGGCCTGCCGCACCTGTCCTCTGGCTTCAGCCTCTCCCTCCTTCCTCCCCCTTGTCGTGCTCGGGTCTTCTCTGTCTCCCCGCATCTCTGTTCCAGGCTGGCTTTTCTGACTCTGCCATTCTGCTGACTCCTGATGAGAGCCAACTCTGCTCAACCAGAAAGTTCCTTCTTGTCTGACTGCAATTTCTCTTGCTTTAAAGTCAATTTGTATCCCCTTTAATCATCATTGGCAGAGGGGGGAACTTCGACTCACCATTCTCCTTATTAAATCATCATGATCATCATTATGAATAGAAACAAAGCAAAGCAGGCCTCGAAGCTTTCATATCTCTCTGCCTCTCCTCCTCATCCTGACCAGATGAGACCTTGACCTGAGGGCCCTTTAACCCTTCCTCCCCAAACTGCTCCCATTGCCATGCATGCTCACCCTTCCTCAAGCTCTAGTTGCCCCAGCATCCTGTCCCACTGGGTGTCCCCAGGAGGCAGTGAGGAGAGGGAAAAGGCTGGGGGTCTGCAGTCCTGCATTGAAGTCCCACTCTCCTGTGCGGCTCTAAGCCATCATCACGCCAACTGCTGGGTGCCTCGCACACGTGGACACGTGGCAGGGCTGGGGGGAGCAGAGGTTTGCATCACACATGCCTGCCTTCCTGCCCCCAACAAACCAGTGGGCAGAGAGATGGGTGTCTGGCCTCAAGGAACGGGTGGGGAGAAGGGGCGGCCAGCAGAGGAGTACAATCCTGGTGTAACCATGACAGGGAAGAGCCTGTGGGAGCACAGAGGAGGGGCCCTGGCCCAGCCAAGTGAGGAGGTGGTCAGGAAAGGATTCCAAGAGGTGACTTCTGGGCTGAATCCAGAAGGACATCTTGGCATGAGCCAGGTGAAGAGGCAGGGCGAGGCCGAGCTGGTGGCGGGCACAGCAGGAGCGCAGGCGGAGGCCGCAGAGTGGGGTGTGTGACGACGGCCATCCAAGTGACGGGATGCTTGCTCCTATGCGACATGCACAGGACCGCTCCGTGCTTCCCACACACCCACACAATCCCACAGCTGCCCCCAAGGGAGGCGCAATGATGGCTTGGTCTGGGCTCCCCAGATGCAGACTCAGAGAAGAACTTGGGTGCAGGGAGCTTCCTCCGGAGTGACCGGGGAAGCCTCATCAGGGAGCAGGGAGGGAAGACAGCCAGGACCGCTGTGTTGTCACACAGTGCCACTGTGGGTGACCGGAGCTCAGGCCCACTGGGGATCTCTGGGAGCCAGTGCAGAACACCCCTGGAGTGTCCCCCTGCAGCAAGGACAGTGGGGCACCACCCTCCAACTCCCTGTCCACCCTGGGTTGAGGGCTGCATCTGGGGACACCAGCTCTCCTCACTGTGGCCCACCCTGAGCCTGGCTGTGGCCGCTGCCCCAGCTGGAGGGTCACTGCGTTCACAGTGAGCAGACATTGGCTCGCTGGTCAACATATATACCAAGGTGCTAGGACTAGGCACTGACAGTGTCTGTTAGCATATCACCCCATCTTGCAGATGAGGAAACTGAGCCCCAGAGCATCAGGTAACTAGGCCCGGGTCCCACAGCCATCACAATGTAGGGCTCAAACCCAGGGATCTGCCCCAGAGCTGTGACGGTAACCACAGAGCCACACTGCCCGACAGGGTCCACTCCCAAGAGGAGGGCGGGGGAGGGGAACGATGAAGACAGAGGACAAAGTGCAGGAGAGGAAGAAAGTGCGGCCACAGGCCCTGTGAGGGGCTATTATATTTCAGCCGGGAGATAAGGATCGCAAAGCTGATTCTGCAGCTCCGGCATGGGGCTCAGGCGCAGACTGCCTCCAGGTCTGTTGATCCCGCTCGTCCTGCTTGTCACTTAGGGTTGTCTTCTCTTCGACCCCAACCCTGGGGCAGATAAATGCTTCCCTGGGATGGATTCAACCTCGTCCACCTGGGCCATGAGACAAGGAGCTCCCTCCACACTGGGGGCCTGATGGGTCCAGGGGAAAGAGGGCGTAGCCCTCAGCTCCTGTCTTCAAGTCAGGCCCCGTTCAAGGCTCAGCCCTGCCATGTCCCCACTGCCCGCCGGGAGCAGGTCACTCTCTGCTCTGAGCCTCTAAAGTGTGGAGGACAAGACAGCAGCAGAGCAAAGGTAAGAACCAGGAGTTAGACTGCCCGAGATGGAATCCCGTTTCTGTCACTCACTGGCTGTGTGGCCTTGAGTCAGAGACGTAACCTCTCTGTGCTTCTGTTCCCTCATTTATAAAGTGGGGGGAAACAAGAGAGCCTAACTCACAGAGTTTTTTAATTCAAGTTAAACACATTAATATTTATGAAGTGCTTAGAAGATGCTCCGCGCACAGTAAGTACTACATAAATATTTGTTAAGTAAACACGTATCTCGCTTACCTCAAAGGGCTGTGGTGGAACCACCAGATGATAAATACCTGGAAAGCCTTTGTATGTGGCAGAAATCCATGCAAATATATTATAGTTATGAATTCTCTTTTTATCTCCGTTTCCCCAAAGCAGCTTCCCTTGGTGGCTGTCCAGTACTGTACACAGAGGAGGGACTTTGAAGCAGGTGTCAAGTGTGGCACTGCCCCTCCCCAGCCCTGGGACCTCGAATAACTGATTTCATACCTCAGAGTCTCAGTTTCCCCACTGGGGATAATGGAGCTCATCTCTTAGGGTAAAGTGAGCATTAGGGGCAGACAGGTAAGGGAGGCACCTGGCCCTGGCTCTGCCCCCCGAGGCGCCCAGTCAACGTTTCACTCCTCAGTTCCTGGAAAAGGCCACCGTGCTTCCTCAAGGCTGGGTCCTCATCGGTGCTGGGAGCCCAGCACCAGGACACTGGGCCAGTGGGAGGGTGCGTGGGCGGGTGTACCTGAATGCCTGAAGCCCAGGTCTGAGGGAGAACATATGTTCGGTGACAGTCTCCTTTGCCTCCAGAAAAAAAAATCTGTTGATCAATCTAAATCGCAGAGAATCCTCTAATCTCCCAGGCACGGCTGTGTAACTCTGTAGGATTTCTCCGTCTTGCCGTGATTGACTGAGGCCCCTGTCGGGGTACATCTGCTCACAGAGCAAGCTGGTGGGGGAGGTGGCTGGGCCAGAGCACTAGCTTGCTACCCTGGACAGAGAGGACCCAAACTTGGGTGCTTGGAATTTTCAGGACCTGCAGGTTGATCCTAAAGGCGTGGGCTGAAGCGGTCTTTGGAGACAGGGGTCACTGATGACCACAGGGCCGTGTTTGAGTACACCCTCCGTAGCCGAGAGAAGCTCAGGGCTGTTTGTCAAAAGGCTCTGGTTCCCATGAGCCTGGCCTGTTTGGCCTAATGTGTTTACCTAAACGCTTATGTCCCAGATAAGAGGTCTGGGAGATGAGCAGATAGCACCTGTGAGTAATTAACCCTCGCCCTGAGAGTCGGGCTGGCATCCGAGGTGGACCTAGAGAAGAACCAGACCAGGAGGAAAGGTGTGGCTACTGGATTTCTGCCCGGGAGCTCCTGAGGGAGGCCCTGTCTACGAGAGACCAGAACATTCCTCCCCGCTCAAAGGGGATTTGAGATGACAGCACCACCCCCTCTTACAGATGAGGGAAAAAAAACAAAAGGAAAGGAAGAGAGGCCCAGAGAAGGTAAGCGACTCAGCAGGGCAACACTGACAACGTGAAACCAAGTTCTAGTCAACACAAAAAGCGAACCCCCTCAGATATAATGTATAGCGCGAACATTAGAGGTGAGGATTAAGGGGAGTCACAGATGGGAGATGATTTTCCTTCCATTCATTTCCTCCTTCGCTCCCTCATAAGTCATTCAACTAAGAGGCCTTGGCAGGGCGCTCTCCAAGGTGCTGAAACGTACAGGGCCTCCCACGGGTTTGTAGCTCCTGGAAGGTGTGGACCACACCTATGCTGCCATATCCCTGAGTCCCAGCAGATAGTGAGAGCTTGATAAAGATCTCCCCAATATGAGATCTATCACATTTAATTCTCAGCCGCAAAGAACAAAATCTCATTCTCATTTTACAGTTGGAAAACTGAGGCTCTAGAGGTAAAGTGATTGGTGAATGTAGCTGTCATAAACATGTTCAGTCAAGAAATATTGTCTGTGCACATACAACGTGCCTGCAAGTGAACAAGCACCCAAGGCCCTCAGAGGCGTCCAGCCTCATGGAGGAGTCAGCAGTGGTTAAATAATGAATATGCTAATATGTGTAATTGTAAACCAAGGCAAAGGTCATGGGTGGAAGGGCTGTATTTCATATTCTGAACGGTGTGGGTCCAAAGCCTGTGCTATGACTGGTCAGGTGGCACAGGGAAGGTCTGAAATTGAACAGGTGGCATTTGTCTGACACAGAATTTGGGGGCTCAGAGGGGTGAAGTGACTTGCGTAGGCCCACAGAGCGGCTGTGTGGTAAAGTTGGAATTCAAGCACAGTCACCCTACAGACCCATTCTTCTTCCACTATATCAGGAAATGGCGAGATACTAAAACAGAGGTTGGAACAGAAAAGGAGTTCTGGTCAGCAGAGCCCAGATGGGGCTGGGAGCCCTTGTTCCCCTTGACCTGACAGTGCATCGGGTTAGAGGCCTGGCTTCACCCCCAGTCTCAGTGAATGGATATCTTGAGGCCAAATCCAGCTTCCTCCTTCCCCTCCTCCTCCTTTATGGAGACACTAATTTTAGGCAGCCAAAAAGTCAGCCTGAGCTTTTAAAAATGGACTGATTTATGCTTTTCCTTAATTGCTCCAAAAAAGAGTTTTGTATCTAGTGGGAGAGAGAATGAATATAACTCTATTTAGGTTAAAAAATTAAAGCCAAATTCTCGCTTGTCTGGCAAGAAAAGAGATATGCACTTAACCCTGTCTCAGTGGTCTCCCACTCAACCCCCTCCTCCACCAGCTTAGAGCCTCTCTGTCTGCCCCACAGGCCCAGACCTCAACAGAGGAGAAAGCAGGGAAACTCCAGGGGTTCTCATGAGGCACTCGAGTGAGGGCAGGGGACTTAATAAGGATGCTCTGGAGAGATCTGCAACATCTCTTTCCTTGACAGCCCCTAGAGGCTGCCTAAGCCCAGAATCTACTAATGGGGCAAGAGTCCGAAGTCATTTCCCAGTTCTGGGAGTTAGCACATACCCAGGGCATCTCGGCCATCCCTCTGCCTGAACACTGGGGCTGCCAGGGTTCAGCCCAGGTTCAGATACTGACCTGTCTGAAGGACCTCTAAGAATTCCATTCAACAAACACTGAAAACCTGCCATTTGCCATGTGCCATGCTCAGCGATGAGAATCTAACAGTCAATGAGACCGGAATGTCCACTAGGCTGGCCATAAATCTACAAGTTCCCTTAGTTATAGATCATTGTGGTTTCATTCACTTTCATTTCATCATCCACCTATCCATCTATCACCTATTTATTCACCTTCAACCCAACCATTCATTCTTCATCCATCATTCATCTATCCATCCATCCTTCATCCATTCATCTTTCACCTATCCATCCATCCTTCATCCATCACCCACATCTATCTACCTATCCATCTTCCATCCATTCTCATCCATTATCTATTCATCCATCCATTCATCTCTCCATCCATCCATCATCCATTCATCTTTCACCCATCCATCCATCCATCCTTCATCCATCACCCACATCTATCTACCTGTCCATCTTCCATCCATTCTCATCCATTATCTATTCATCCATCCATTCATCTATCTATCCATCCATCATCCATTCATCTTTCACCCATCCATCCATCCTTTATCCATCACCCACATCTGTCTACCTGTCCATCTTCCATCCATTCTCATCTATTGTCTATTCATCCAACCATTCATCCATCATTTATCCATCATTCATCTATCCATCCATCCATCATCTATTCATCTTTTACCCATCCATCCATCCTTTATCCATCACCCACATCTATCTACCCATCCATCTTCCATCCATTCTCCATCCATATTCTACCCATTCATCTACCCTTCATCCATCATCCATCCATTATCTATCTGCCCATCCATCTTCCATTTTCCATCCATTCTCCATTCATCATACATCCATTATCTGTTCATCCATCCATACATCCATCCATCATTCATCCATCCTCTATCCATCTATTTTCCACCCATTCACCCATCCTTCATCTGCCAAACATTCATTATCTATCTACCATCCATCTATCCATCATTCATCTGTCATCCACTCATTTCTACCCACCCATCCATCCATCCTCTACCCATCCACCATCTTACATACATCTATCCATCACCCATCCACCTTTTATCCATCCATCCATCCATCCATCCATCCATCCATCCATCCATCTTCCACTCCCACTCACCCATCCATCTTTCCATCCATCTATCCATAGTCCATCCACAAATCTATCCTTCATTCATCCAACAGCCATCCATCCATCCATCCTTCACCCATCCATCAATCCAAATATTTAATAAATACATATCCTGTGCCCAGAACAGAGCTATGTTCTAAAATTATAGAAATTAATAAGACAGGGTAAATAAGACAAACAAGGGCACTATCCTTATTGATTTTATAGAGTGGGTGAGGCAGGCAAGTAAATATGACACTTATTGAAGCAGAGACATCAACTGGATATAAAAAATCCATGCACAAAAAATACACACCCCCACCTCCACCCTGCTGCATAAAATGGGATTGTCTCTAAGGGGCAACTGCCACCCACCCCCTCTCCCTCCCCCATGGATGACATTTCTCTGCTTTCTCATTTTCTTCCACTGGCTGGAAAGGAGGATGCTGAAGCCCCTAAGAAATAGTAGAGTCACAGATGAAAGGAGCCTGGATGCCTGAGTCTCCACATGGAGCAAAGGCACCCACTTACAAAGATACCTGCAATGTAAGCTAAAAATAAACTACTGAGCTTGTGCCAGTTAATTTTCAGAGTTGGTTTGTTACAGCAGCAAGTGCTGCCTTATCTAATACAATAAATTTTACAGTGCACCATTCTGCAAACCTATGCTCTCTCCCCTATAACAAAGTAAATAAAAGGATAACATCACGTCATTTGAGTCTTATAACAACTACATGTGATAATTCATTGTTGCCCTCATTTTGGGATGAGAGAAGCCGAGGCTCGGAGAGGTAAATGAACTTGCTCAAGGTAACACAGCTGGAAGGTGGCAGTGCCAGGATTTAAACCTGACTCCATTCACTTGGTATGGCAATATGTGCTTCGCTGGGAACTCAGATCGGGAACCACAGCCCAGAACAGGAAGGCCTGGTATCTTCGTCTGCCTCTGGCTGCAGAAGCTGAGGCTGGGTAATAACCCCTGGGCCACCAGTGTGGTTTCTGTTACCAAACACATGGAATAAAAAAACACACAAAAAATCTTACCTGGTGTCCCCCTACCCCAAGCAGGAACAAGAGGACCCCAGCCTGGACCCTCTTTCTCTGGTAGTTGTTAACTTTCTGGAAGGACTTTTCTCCATCCATAGGAACCCCCTTCCCTTCTCACAGGACAAAAGGAAGCAAGACTGACAAGACACTGGGTTTCCACCTGGGAGGCAGCCGGCTCCCTTCAAAGGCCTGGCCCAGGCCCTGGCAGCCCAGGCAGGCCTCCAAGACAGCTTCATTGGCCACCTAAGGCTGCCAGCACTCAGGGGTGCTCCGGGTCCCCTGTCCAGGGAGCCCGATACGGGGAGGGCTGGCTTGGCTATCAAAGCAGGTTGGCTGTAAGGGGCAGACCCTGGGGGCAGAGGGGCGGCAGGAAACCTCACTGCATACTCACAGAAAGGCTGCTGCTCTCCACTGATGGCCTGGAGTCAAATTCCTTCTTGGGCAACATGTTTTCCCCCCACAATTGTCTGGCTGCTGAACAAGGAGATGGTGCCGTGTAATGAAGGGTACTGAGCTTCTGAAAGCGGACTGATCTGGGATCGAATCCAGGCTCTGACACTCACTGGCTGTGTCACCTTGGTCAAGTCACTAACCCTCTCTGTGCCCCTCAGTTTACCTATCTGTAAAATGGGGCTAACAATCCTTGCATCACAGGATAACAATCCTTGCATCATCAAGGAGAGGATTAAGTGACAGAGTAGGCAATGGATCATTTACGAAGGAAGAAACACAGAATCGGGGAATGTTGTAGCTAGAAGGGCCCTCGGGGACCTGGTAGGGAAAACAAGGCCCAGACAGAGTCAGGTGCTTACCCAGGGTGGGACAGAGAGACAGGTACTCATAATCTATCCCAGCTGCTACCCTTTCCACCTTTTCCTCTGCCTACCAGTCTCCTTCCCATGGGCACTTCTTGTCCTGGTGTGGACTGTGGAATTGAGGAAGGGAGAGGCGGAAGAAGAGGGTGTGAGGGTGTCTCATCCCTAAGCCCCCTGTCATGCTCAGAGGCTGGACCTCGTGCATTTTCTCACATCTTTTGCTGGAGGTGGCCCGGCGCTATAGCAGAAAGATGCGGACTTTCGCCATTCAGAGACGGGGTCAAATCCTGGCGCTGCTCTACCTGATTGAGTCCCTTCACCTCCTGCACCTGTTCCCCTCTGAACCTGGGGAAAAGGCACCTGTCATGATGCTTGTTGGAGATATGTTACTCAAGGTGAAACTCGCCACCTGCTGTGGGGGGCACTCTTCGGTTGGCTCCCCAGTCACCATCCCATTTTGTCTTCTTCCTCACATCTTACAGCTAACCAGACTCCCACCCTCTATCCACCCCCTGTTTGTCAGCCTCCGAGGCTTCACCACGGTTGGAGGTGTGGCTCGGCCAGAACTCAGAGTCAGAACCCATCCAGGCCCAGCAGTTGAACCAACGTCCAACCCAGAGCCCCCTGTTCACAAGGAGGGGCTGGGGGCATAGTAGAATTAAGTCTGTGGCGAAAAACCTTGGGAAGAATGGAGGGCCCCCCCTTCCCCCTTCCCCCTTCCCATCCCCCTGCCTTTTCCCAACAGGGGTCAAGATTCTCCATCCTGATGATCTCCCGGATGGTCCAAGCCCCTGTCGATGTCTCTCCCTCCTCCCCGACCCAGGCGCAGCCAGTGAGGAATTCTCTCGCCGCTCCCGTAACGCTCCACCACTAATAAGATTAAAACATATCTCCCTCTTACAGCATCGATTCTCAGCACTGATTTACTGTTGCTTCTCAGCTGCTACAAAACGGATGCGCGGGCCACCACCTTAATCTCTATCCATCTCCTCACTGCCGGGGAATAACTGCTAATTAATACCTTTCTGCCTCCCAACGCCTGCCAGCTTTGAGGGCCATCAATACTCCGCAGGCGCCCTGCCACCCAGCCCACTCATCCCGCTCGCTCCAGGCTCCAGCCAGAGGCACCCTGAGGATTCCAGGTGGAACAAAAGGAGATGAAGGTGGGCTCTTCCCTCTCCTCACCCTCCCACTAGACACACGGCGAGCGAGCAAGAGGTGATGGCTAGTTCAGAAGGGGCAGAGCCGGCAGATGTCGGTTCAAACCCCAGCGCTTTGCCAAGGAGGCGATTTTCCATTTCTGAGTCTCAGAATGGAGGAGGCCCAGGACACACTTCCTAGAGATCTGCAAGAGTTCAATGAGAACCAGCAAGAGCGTGCCCGATAGTCCTGGCCTCCTGCCTCCTGGGGGAGGGCGCCTTTGGGGCCAGCTGAGTTTGTAGCACTGGCTTCAGGGAGCAGCAGGGGGCCCTGCCCCAGTGATGGAGCAGGTCCGGAGGAGTCCCCGTCAGGAGGAGGGAGTCAGTACACACAAGAAGCCTGGCTAGGAGATGCCATGGGTGGAGCTGAGACAGCCCTTTCCTCCAAGGCTCCTCCTCCGAGAAGCCTTCCTTGGACACTCAATCTGAGCTGCTCTGCCCCTCACTGTCCCTGCTCCGTGTGTTGTCCTCACAGTGAGGCACCATCTAACGTGAGGGTATTTATGTATTGGTTAATTTCTGACCCACCCACCAGATGTCAGCCCCATGAGGCCAAGGCTCTTGACCGTCTTGTTTGGTGTCATCTCCTTAGGCACATAGTAGGAGATCAATAAGTACTTGATAAAACAAAGTCTTCATTAGTGTTAGCAAATAATAATAATGATGACGATGAAAATATGCAAGATTATCACTTCCTTCTACCCTCAGATGAAGAGCTGATTAAATGCCCTCTCTCCTTTAGTGATGGAGCTCATTAAAAAACATCGCCACCATGTATTATTATTATTTTTTTATCCTCACCTGAGGACATTTTTTCATTTTTTGTTCAGATAGAGCGGGAGGGAGAGAGAGGGAGAGAGAGAGAGAAAAAAACATCGACGTGAGAGGGACACTTCGAGTGGTCGCCACCTGCATGACCCATCCAGGGCCAGAGACAAACCGCAACTGAGGTACGTGCCCTTAGCGGGAACCAAACCCGGGTCTCTCTGGACCGCAGGTCGACGCTCCAACCGCTGAGCCAAACCGGCCAGGGCACATCGCCACCACGTATTAAACATCTACTAGATGTCAGGCGCCTTACATGCTGCCCCAACAAGACAGGTATTGTTACTCCCATTTACAGATGAGAAGCTGAGGCTCAGAGCCTTCGGACCTAGGGGAGCCACACTCGGGTTCCACCTGGCCCCTGACCAGGCACAGCACCTCCCATTGGGAAGAGAGGGGGAGCTGCTTGTCCACCAGAAATATCTGGGTTCAGGGGCTTTCCTCCTGGCTGCCAGGTTGAAACTAAGAGTCTGCTGTGAGAAAGGCGTTCCCCGCGGTCGCCTGTGGATACAGCATGACCAGCCCATGGGGGGACATCAGCCTGATCCGGATTTGCATGAGCGCACAGGGATGGGGAACACTGCAGGGCTGGGACCTCTAATGCACTGTGTAAGTCTGCCCTTGCCCCCACCTCTCCGAACCAGCCCCCTCCAGGGGAAGCTGCAGGACCAGATGTGTGAGCACACAGGATCATCATCCAAATCTCCTGTGTCCTCACCTGCAGGATCGCCTTTACCTCAGCATCTGACAGCCAGGCTGCAGCCCTGCTCTTTGAGGGAAGGGGTGGGGCGGGGTGGCAGCTGTCTGCATCCCTGGCAGGACAGAGGGAGTGAAGAGGGAGGGAAGGCCCAAGTGACCCTGGCAGATGTGCATGGGAGCCGGCGCGGGCGCGTGGGAGCCGGCGCGGGTGCGTGGGAGCCGGCGCGGGCGCGTGGGAGCCGGCGCGGGCGCGTGGGAGCCGGCGCGGGCGCGTGGGAGCCGGCTCGGGTGCGTGGGAGCCAGCACGGGCGCTTTGAATGAAACATGGTGATGCACGGGGTCATCAAGTCCTGCGTCTCATTCCAGGCTCCCATGAGGGTGGAGCAGCCCAGTGGGGCTAAAGGGGAGAGGCTCGTAGGGGTACCCCGGGGCTGAGCTGGGGCAGCCCCAAGCCTCCTGCCCAGGGTCAGGGCGGGCTTTCTCACGGGCCTCCGTTCTGGCTCAGAAAGAGGAGGATATCAGAGGCCTTTGTCCCAGCTACGGTCCCCTTCCGGGACAGGCCACTGGCCCCTCTGTGCCTCAGTTTCCCTACATGCAGAGTGAAAGAAGGGCTGAACCTAACCAGACAAGCTCCAGAACCTCCTCCAGCCCAGACGGCGGGGACATCCTCCCCATCATCCAACCCACCCCTTCTCCGATGCCTCTCGGCTGTAGGACTCTGCGTTCAAAGTCAAGTTTAAGAGAGGCCAGTTTTTCCAATAGGCAAACAAGGGCCCCCTCAACCATCACCTCGACCCATGTGATGGCCTCTCAAAGTGGTGTGTGTTGCAAAGGTGCCTCTATGGGACTCTGGGGTTCCAAGGAGCACAGTTTGAGAACCACAAGCCTGCCAAATCCTGCCTGGACCCTGTCATCCTCTAAGGCCCAATTCACGCCTCAAGATTCTGTGTCTCTCCTAGTCACTCCCTAACATATCCTGGCTTTCTCCACCTGGCATTTACTGTAGTCAGGGATTGTGCTTCTTGATTCGTTTGCAGTACAGGGCTGCCCAGGGCTGGGACGTAGACATTCAATAAGTAGGCCCCTCCCTACACTATGTAGACCGCACCTCTACGCTTTGCCTCCACTCTCACCAGGCCTGGTTCTTCTTCGCAGCAGTTATCACTTCCCATCCTATGTGGTACATTCCTGGCACCATCTACCTAGTCTCACAACCCAGGAGGTAAGCTCCAGGAAGGCAGGCTTCATCTTATCTGTCTGTATACACCACTGATCTCCAGTGCCTGCCACACTGCCTGGAACCTAGCAGGTGTCCAATTTGTTGGATGGGTAGATGGATGGATGAATGGATGAATGATGGATGGATGGATGGATGGATGAATATATGGATGATGGATGGATGATGGATGGATGGATGAATGAATGCATGATGGATAGATGGATGGATGATGGATGGATGCATAATGGATGGATGGATGATGGATGGGTGGATGGATGATGGATGTATAGATGGATGGGTGATGGATGTATGGATGAAGGATGGATGGATGAATGGATGGATGATGGATGGATGGATGGATGGATGGATGGATAGATGATGGATGCATGATGGATGGATGGATGGATGGATGATGGATAGATGGATGGATGATGGATGGATGCATGATGGATGGATGGATGGATGATGGATGGGTGGATGGATGATGGATGTATAGATGGATGGATGATGGATGGGTGGATGGATGATGGATGTATAGATGGATGGATGATGGATGGATGGATGAAGGATGGATGGATGATGGATGGGTGGATGGATGATGGATGTATAGATGGATGGATGATGGATGGATGGATGAAGGATGGATGGATGGATGAATAGATGGATGATGGATGGATGGATGGATGGATGGATGGATGGATGGATGATAGATAGTCAAAACAGGGAAGGAAGGAATCCTCCCTCCTTTTCCTGAATGGGTGTGACTCTGCCCAGCCTAATCAGCTCATTCAGAGTTTATGATGTCTTTGTTATGAATCTCTAAGGAGTCTATAAACTCCTGGAAGGCAACCATATCCTTCCTCCAGATCCCACAGCATATGCATGAGTTTTTATTAGTTCCATAAACACTTACTGATGCCTGCTCTGCAGTAGGATCTGTGCCAGGCACAGGGGACATAAAGATGAGTCAATAGCCTCTGTGTCCCACAGAGCTGTGAATGTAGAGAAACGCAGGAAATATTTGTGAATGAATAAAGTCATGTCTAAGGTGAGACCTGCATAGTGAACAGTCCAGGGTAGGAAGTGGGCTCCAGCAGAAGGAGCGACATGTGAAAAGATCCTGGGGCAGTTAGAAGCACCAAGTCTTCAGTGCTAAGGTCCTGTGTGGCAGGAGACAGGGGCTTTTTGTCCAGCTTTATGTCTTCCCAGTGACCTCTCAGATGGCACTCAGCCTCTCCTCCTGGAACACTGCACACAATAGGTTTCCTCTGAGGCTGCACTTTCTGGGGGGTGAGTGGGAGGGGGGATCATCTGCAGACTGTCCTGGTCACCTCCATGCCCACTGACACTCACTCATCTGCTAAGACCTACACACCACACTAAATATAACCATCATATATGCCTCTTCCGTCTCCTTTCCAAAGGAACTAATATTGTTTAAGTAAAATTCTTTAAATTTTAAAGGGCTGGGTTGCATGCTCTCAGCAGGAAGCTTTTAGCCCCATGCTGGAAAGAAATAATAATAATAATGAGTCCAGAGACAACAGAGCAGAACCGGCAGGGAGGGGCCAGGCCTGCAGCCATCTACAGAGATTCAGCCCTGGGACCCACGGTCAGCTCCAGCTGCTGCTGGAGCTTCTGAGCCCCTGAGAACCACGTAGAATCAGGATGAAAAGCCCAGAGTCCCAGAATCACAAAAGGTTGGAAGGGACCTCTGGCACAGAAAGCAGTTAAAATGTGAGGCCTCCTGGGTTCAGAACTCAGCACAGCCACTTACTGCTGTGTGACCCTGAGTTAGTAGCTTACCCTCTCTGTGCTTCAGTTTCTCCTGCTATAAAATGAGGCTACCAGAGCACATGCCCCCTAGGGGTTGTGACGCTGCTGTAATGAGTAGTTAACACGAGCAGGAGCTACACAGTGCCCATGCACACACAGCAAGTGTGCAACAAATGTGCGTGCTCATTACCACTTTGCAGGTGAGGCCCAGGAGGCCCAGGCAGAAAGCTTGGACCTGGTCACACACCTCTTGACTTCACATTCGGGAACCTTTCCCTTGATCCACACAGCTGAGAGAGGCCACTGTATAACCAGGTGGCTGTCCTAGCAACAGGGCCGTTAATAGAAGGGAGCATCTTTTAAAGAGACCAACATGCATTACGAGTCATCTCTGCTTCCAGCCCTGAAGTCCTGTCCCTACCCTCACCCCACGGCGTTTTCCTCGGCTGTTCAGTGGGAAAGGAGGGCCTCTTGCTTCCCAGGGTGGGGCCAGCAGGGTCCAGGCCCTGACTTGGGATATCTGTCTAATTTCAAGACTAACACCTCCAGCAAGCACACTTGACCTGTTTCTGCATCACCTCCAGCCTGGCTTCTTCTTTCCGGCGACACCCATCCTCCACCCCTGCCTCCCAGACTCCCCTAGATGCCCAGGCCCTTTCCAGCCTACGAATCTGTGTACTTGCTGTTACCTCCTCCTAAAATCCCTCCATTCCCTTCTCAGCCTGACAAACTCCTATGCATCCTTCAAGACCCAGCCATGCGTCACCCCTTCTGGTGATGTATGACTTTCCCCAACACCTCAGACAGATTAGTTATTCCCTCTTCTGCCTTCGCACAAGGTCTTGGTAGATATTTCCATTTTAGAATTTCCAATACTATACCGTAATGTATTTGTGGGCCTACCTCCTGCCCCAGGAGACTGAACTCCTTGAGGACAGGCACTGGGTCTTGTTTACCCCTGTAGGCCAGCCCTAGCACAGGGCCCGGCCCAAAGCAGGTGCTCAGCACACAGCTGCTGAGTGGATCTGCAAGGAGGCCATGTCTGTGCTCCAAGGAAACAAGCAGTATTTGAGTGTCCCTCGCCACTGTCACAGATGCTCTTTAGCAAGGACCCCTGGAGCAGGGTGCTTTGTCCCAAAGGTGGGAGTCTGTGGGTGCCGAATGTGTCTTAAAGGAAATATTTTAAAATAGATGGGACTCCCCTTCCCAATTTTATTCTACATCAAGGAATCTTAGAACTGGATCGTCCAGAGCCCCGTCTTTGTTTTACGAACCTAAGGCTCAGAGGCGGGGTAAGCTGGCCATGCAGCGAGTTCACGGAGGCGTGGAAATCAGCCTCCGGGGCTCATAACTCTGCGGCTGATGCCCTTTCTGCCAAACCGTGTTTTCCACTCTGGCTCACAAGACGATGCCAGGTGGTCTGCGGAAGCGTTTAAGACGTGATCGCGATGATATTGAAAATGCAGCAGGAGAAGTAGAAGGAAACACTCGAGAAGTCACTGACTATTCAGCTGTGTCCTGGGCAGATGTGGTGAGCTCCAGGACACGAAGAGATTGTGGCTCAGACTGAAAGGGGAGAGGCAAGAACTCCAAGAAGAGCCTGGCTGGCGTGGCTCAGTGGTTGAGTGTCGACCCACGCACCAAGAGGTCGCCGGTTCCATTCCTGGTCAGGGCACATGCCCAGGTTCTGGGCCCGATCCCAGGTGAGGGTCACGTAGGAGCGGCCAATCGATGTTCTCTCTCATCAATGTTTCTATCTCTCTCCCCCTCTCCCTTCCTCTCTCTCTAAAAATTAATAAAGAAAAGAAAGAAATCTTGCCCTGGCCCGTTTGGCTCAGGGATTAGAGTGTCGGCCCACAGACCAATGAGTCACGGGTTCTATTCCGGTCAAGGGCCTGTACCTTGGGGTCATGCCAGAGGCAGCCGCTCGATGTGCCCCTTTCATGTCGATGTTTCTCTCTCTCTGTCTTCCTCTCTCTCCCTCCCACTCCATCTGAACAAAAATGGGAAAAAAAGTCCTCGGGTGAGGATAAAAAAAAAAACACGAAATCTTAGAAAAAGAATTCAAAGGTGAATTAATATAAAAAAAGCACTTGATAGTAAGATTGCACAGTACAGAGCACCGTTCCATCAGCTGAGAATGTGGCGCTAACACGAGAAAGACCTGCACGGAAGGAGAGCGCCGTTCTCGGGGCTGCGTGCTCCTCGGCTTGGACCTGACAGTGTGTGTGATAAATGGCGACAGCGCATTCGCAGCTCGATGCAGACTTGACTGGTTTCTTCAGCCCGGAGCCTCCCCGGAGCTCCAGAGCGGCCGGGACACCTTAATGACCTCGATCGAAAGAGGAGACACGCAACCAGAAGAAAAGGAGAAGGCAGAGCAAAAGGAAAGAGGACCAGAGCCTTCAGCACAGAAACGTAACATGGGTGGAGCACCTACGGTCAAGGAAGAGAAAAGAAGCTGAAACGATGAATACATGTTTGTTTCATAGTCACTGACTTTCACCCAGTAGCTCTTAAAGTTTTATTTTTCTTTTTTGATTTTAGACAAAGAGGAAGGGAGAGGGAGAGAGAGACAGAAACATGGATGAGAGAGAACATCGACTGGCCGCCTCCTGCACGCCCCCCACTGGGGATCAGGCCCACAACCTGGACATGTGCCCTGACCGGGAATCAAACTGGTGACCTCTTGGTGCATGGGTCGATGCTCAACCACTGAGCCACACTGGCCAGGCCCACCCAATAGCTCTTTAAATGACGGGTCTTTGTAAGAAGAACGGCACAGCGCCCGGTGGTGATGCCACTCAGAGCCATCAGACTCCTCTGCTGATGAGCTAGAAGCTGGGGACGGCACTTTAACCTCTCTAAAAGCAACAGCTGCACTGGCATTTTTTTTATTTTTATCATGAACACATATCATAATAAAATAGGTTTCATTTATTTAAAAATAAAATGCAAGTAGTCACATGTTTATATAAGAATGAAGAAAAAATATACTCAGTACAATAGACCTGTGCATTCTACCTTTGCACCAAACAGAAACAACCAGGAATCCATTTAAATTTGATTTTAAGAAAATTATGATGTAAGTAATAGTGCGGATGGGTCGTAGATATGACAAGAGTCGTGAGGGGGTGACTGAAGTCTGGCGATCTCTGCGGTGTTCCGGGCTCAGAGCTGGCCAACCAGGGGGGGCACACTCCCACCCAAGGAGCCGAGACTCACGGGTGACCAAAGCTACCCCTGAGACCCAAGGTGGCATCCCTGTACTCAGCATGGAGGGAGGACCAGCTAGCTGGACACGGCCCCAAATTCAACTGGGAAATGAGTCAAGCTGAACACTCAGGTAGATGGAAAGGAGGCCGAACACAGGAATGTCACCTTGGCCAACTTGGAAACTGAGAGCTAAGGGGACTTTCCATGGAGCTCTTCCTGAGGAACATTCATCCCCGGTGAGCAATCAACCTCCCCTCCATAGGGTCACGCTGCGCTGAGCCCGCCCGCAGGACTGAGACCAACCTGCCTCGGGCAGGGCTAGCAGAACATGGCGGTGCCAACAGATGGCGTGTTGGCGAGGTGCAGGGGCACTCTGTCTTGCCTGGACACTTCAGAGAATGAGCCAGGGAAGAAATTGCCACTGGTATTTGTCATGACAGTTCCAGCAAAGCACGGAACGTGTGTCTCATGAATTTCAGCGGGCAAAATTAGTCCTCGTTGAAGTCGATCTGAATAGTCAAGGTGGATGGGAAAAGGGCCAGACAAAGGAACAGGGGCACAGGAAAGTCACCTCGGCCAACGGAGGAGCGGGGAGCTGAGGGGCCTGTTGATAGGACTTTGCCAGGAAACAGTTTTCTCCTTAGAAGGCAGCAACTCCCTGAGCTCCAGCTGCACCCCGCCGAGACCTCTCTAAAAGTGGCATTGCCCTGGCCGGGTTGGCTCAGCGGTTGGAGCGTCGGCCTGTGGTCCAGAGAGACCCGGGTTCGGTTCCCGCTAAGGGCACGTACCTCGGTTGCAGTTTGTCCCCGGCCCTGGTTGGTCGGTCGTGTGGGTGGCAGCCACTCAATGTGTCCCTTTCACATCGATGTTTCTCTCTCTTCCTCTCTCTCTCTCCTGCTCTATCTGAACAAAAAATGGAAAAATGTCCTCGGGTGAGGATTAAAAAAAAAAAAAAAGTGGCAGTGGTCCTTTTAGCTCTCAGGGAAAGGACAAAACAAAGATCTGGCGGGCCGAAGGGCGAACGCACGCACTGCGTCCTTCCTTTCCCACACTTGCGAGGGTGGAAGCATCCTGTTCTGGGAAGCATAGCCGAGACCTGGACAGCACCTGCCTCTCCACGTGGAAGGAGGAGGCTTTGAGCCCATTCGGGATGGATGTGGACCGGGTTGCCTGTGGTATGTCAGGAAAGTGGGGATGGCAGGAAAGATGACCCAATGGGTCTAAGGAGAAAGAAACTCTCTATGGGAAACAGGGTGGAAAATAGACTAGGGAATGACGAACAGGTGTGCCCTGGGGTGTGCCCATCGACCAGTGAGATGGCCCAGGGGACAGGGGAGGTGTAGGGACCTTGAAGAGTCCGGAGCAGAGACGACGCGTCACAGAGGTCAGTGCCAGCAGCAGAGAGCGCAGGCATCTCCTCTCGGCCAACTGTCTGTTCCCCCGAGTTCATGGCCCCAGAAAGCCAGCCCCATCCTCGTTTGCTACTTTTTTGGCTCAGGAAAATCTAGCATCCAGCATAGGACTGGGTTCATGAACTTACTGAGATTGTTATTAATATAAATAGAGGCCAAGCCTAGCCGGCATGGCTCAGTGGATAGAGTGCTGTCCATGGACTGAGAGGTCTTGGTTCGATTCCCAGTCAGGGCACATGCCCAGGTTGCATGCTCGATCCCCAGTAAGGGGGCGTGCAGGAGGCAGCTGGTCGATGTTTCTCTCTCACATCAATGTTACTCTCTCTCTCTAAAAAAATTAATAAAAACATTTAAAAAATAAAAATAAAAAAATAAATAGCAGCCAATTACTAGAACCATGCATTGCCCCGTTTCACCATCGCCCCCACCCGTTGGGTGGTTACGCAATCTCCCTTTTATCGAAGGGGAGGTGAGGCTCAGCAGGTCGGTTCCAGAGCTCTGCTGTTTGCTCCTCCGCTCTGCACCTGCTCTGCACCTGCTCTGCAGCTGGGAGGCCAACCTGCATGGGCTTCCAACTGGGTGTGGTCAATGAGAGACACCAGCAAAAGACCCAATGGCAGAAGAAGGGTGAAGTTGGGGTATTTCTCCCTCCAGTTCCCTGCCAGGTCCTTGAGAGTTGGCTGCATCCCTGTCCCCAGAGCCACAGTTCGGTCAGGCAGCCCTTGGCACAGCCCTCTTCCCAGTTCTGGGGTGTTAACAGCTCCCCACTGTCCCCAGCCCCAAGGGGCTGCACCACCCCTAAACCCCTGCAATAAGCCCTCCCCAGAGTCGGTGTTTCCTCCAAGCACCTGATGGACATGGAGGGAAGCGAAAGAGCTCACGGAGTCACAGAGCCAACAGTCATGGTGACCCCTGGACCGACGCCCTCTGCCTTCGAAGCCCATTGTGTCCACCTGGACTCGGCTTCTCGGCGGGAGACAGTCGCCCGCCTCTGGCCCTGCCCACAGCTCCCCGCCCCACCGTGCACTTAGCATTTCTCTTCAACGCGGCTCATTTTTTACTTAAATGAGCCCTTTTTTAAAAAGAGAGAGAATGTAAATCGCCACCCCAGACGGCAAACCTGTCTCACTTGCCTCAAACAGAGGGCGGCTGAAACAGAACTGCCCAGAAAACAAAACACTGTTACTAAAAGGCTTGGCCCTCTGGCTGGCGGAAGCCTCTTGCTGCAGACCTACAGGGTGTGCTTTCTTTTTGGTGTTTTTTGTTTGTTTGTTTGTTTTGGAAAGAGATCAGCAAGGGAGAGGGCAGTACGGACAGGATGAGCAAGAAACAGGCAAGGCCCCGCCTCTGGGATTCCCTGCTGTATCTCCAGTGGGCCCTGCCCACCTGAAGAGGGTCATTGCCCTGGACACTGCCCAGTGGAACTTCCTGCACTGGTGCAAACGTCCTGCCTACACCTGTGCTATCAACACGGAAGCCACCAGCCACTGTGCCTGCTGGGCCCTGGACATGTGGCTGTATGAACAAAGAACTACATTTGGTTTAATTCAGTTAAATAAAAGCTGAGCCACTTTGCTTAGTTTTTTTTTTTCTTTATTGATTTTAGAGAGAGAGGGAGAGGGAGATAGAAACATCGATGAGAGAGAACATCAATTGGCTGCCTCCCGCATGCCCCCCACTGGGGATCGGGCCCACAACCTGGGCATGTGCCCTGACCGGGAATCGAATCAGTGACCTCTTGGTATGTGGGTCAACACTCAACCACTGAGCCACACAGGCCGGGCCACTTCGCTTAGTTTTAATGTGCATGTCAGTCATCACACATGGTCATGTACTGAACTGCACAGCCCTAGACTATAAGCCCCATGAGGCCAGAACGCGCCTGTTCTTGCTCTGAATCTCTAGACCAACATGGCCTGACCCCGGGGAAGCACTCCGTTAATATTTGCTGCACAGTGAATGAGTGAGTGAGTGACTGAATGAGTGAATGAATGAGTGATACCGCTTCCTGAGACAAGACGCTGCTCTCTCTGCACCTCAGCTGTCCCGGGAGCCACTAACTCTTCCCACTAGGTTTGCCTTTCTCCTCCCACCAGCCCCTCGGTCGGCGACAGGCCTCAGGAATTCGCCACCCAACGGTGCCTCCTCCCCTCCAAGCTGAGCTCCAGCCCCTTCTCTGCTGCCCAAGTGAACAAAGAAGTCTTTGTGACTGTGATGTGGTTGCCTTCCCCGTCCTCCACCTCACTCCGTCCCCTGGCCTGGGACATTAGGTGCTGGGTGACAATTAGCAGCTTATCACCTGCTTCTGTGGAACGAGGCACCTGGCCTTGGGTTATTGTGTACACTGAATACCCACTTGACAAGCCTGCACTGGAGCCGTGAGCGCCAGATCTGCATGCGGATGCCACCCAGCCTCGGCTGCACCAGCCTCTGCCGTCACCCTGGCAATGCATCGGAGCCCCTGCGCCGCCCCCACCCCTGCCCAGCGCGATGCCAGGGCCACCCGTGATGGACGCCTTCCTCTGGGGCAGCGTGAGGGAGAGGGGAGGGAGAGATGGCACTGGGGAGATAAAGGAGGCGCCAGGGATTGGTGACAAACAACCCCTTCGGAGGAGCCCAAGTGCCTCTGCAGAAAGAGAAACAAAAGGGCAAAGGGAGCAGCTTGGCAAAGGAACAAAAAAACCCAGTAGCTCAGCTGCTTCTCTCCCTGGCGACTCCTAAGCTGCTCCTATGATTTATGAGGCTGGGGGGTTGCTCCCCACTGGAGTGCCGCCAAGATCCCCACCCAAGTCTGGGAAACACTGATGCTCCCCGCTGCAAGCTCTTACGGTGGTGGGTGTGCCCGACCGAGCCTTGCGATGGGTCCCAGGACCTGGAGGGACCGAGCCTTGTGATGGGTCCCAGGACCTGGAGGGACCGAGCCTTGCGATGGGTCCCAGGACCTGGAGGGAGAAGGCCTGTCCTCTCTCTGGCCTCAGTTTTCTCGGCTTGACCGTGGGGGAAAGGAGAGCGTGCAGATGATCTCTCCACTCCCTCTGGCCCTGGTGCTCCATAATTCCAAGCCTGCAGAGGGTTTCATGCTCCACGTGGGAAAGCTACAATGTAACCCCTTGTCTGGGCACCGGGCTGTAAACACTTCTTCACACCTGGGGCCTTTCACCGCACGCCGGGAGCAACCATCACAACAGCAGCAGCCACTTTTCACACACCCGCGACGTCCTGTCCACCGTGCATGCAAACCCCTCCTATCACGTGACTCCTCCAGCAGCCCCCACCCCAACAGGCCACCGCGACTGTGCGAGAAATCAAGGCTGGAAGTGCTGAAGAGCTACCTGAATTCACACGCTGGGCAAGTGGTGGAGATGGGATCTGCACCCTGGTCAAACTCCAGAGTCCATGTCCCCTGAAGATCTAGAAGTTTCTCCCCAAGAGGACCTCCTCCTTCTATCACTCTTGGTTCGGACCCGAGGTATGTGTCCCATCTGTAGCAACCCCGTTCCAGGCCGTGCGACCTTGGTGTGGCCTGGGCAGTGGCCTGGTTTTCCCTCCTTGCCGGGTCTGGACACTCAGGGAGGTGGGCAGTCTCCAAATGATGGCATCTCTTCCTTAAGGTCGTTGTCTCTTTGGGACCCCGAGAGCAATCATCTATAACCCAATGGAGGTTCCAGCTTCAGCTGGCCCAGGAAAGCCGTTACCCTTCCTAGAGCATTGCTCTGGGAACACCACTCCTGTCTTCAACTGCTCCCCACAGACCCCGGGCTCAAATCCAGGCCCCGTGCCCTGGCTCACGGGCCTCCGCCAGCAACGCCAACCTCATTCCCAGCTTCTGGTGGACACCTCACGCCCAGGCGAGGCCCGCTCCTCACTGCCTCCCCCTCACAGACCCAGACAGCTTTCTGATCCCTCCTTCGGGCCTTTGTACACATCCCCGGAAATCCCTCCTTACCTGTCAATATCATGTCTATCCCTCAGAGCCTTTGGTAGCCCTGTATCGCCATTTATCACAGCGATCTTTTGATGTCCTCAAATGAGCTTGTCTGTGTGGGGTTGCCAATAACTGGAAACCCCTTGAGGGGCGTCCCTGCTGGTCCAGAACACGGCTGGGCAGCAGCTCAATGAATGGAAGTGACGGGATCCCTGTCTTGGCTCCAAAATCAGCTCCCAGGAGACAGAGAAGAAAGTGGGAGCCCGCCCAGCCTCTCAGAGAGACCCCATGTTAGCTGACCCCATGCTGGGGGTCAGGAGGAAGGCATGGACTGATGACTGAGGGTCAGTTACATGCCAGATGCTTCCATGTTGTAGCTCACCACACCCTCTGTTTCCGGAGACGAGGAAACCACGGCTCAGAGAGGGAGTGACTTGCCCAGGTTCACGCTGCTAGGAAGTGGCCAGGCCAGGATTTGAACCGAGTCCAGGTGGAGACCGCGTGCGCTAGCACCAGGCGCAGAGACAGGGACTGAGGAAGGCTGGGTGCCCAGCGGTGTGCCGGTAAATGTTTAACACGTTGTTGACCGCTCACGAGTTAACTCGTGTTTGCACTTCCGTTAGCTATTTCAATTCTTGGAACTCGGGGTAATAATAGGATTGTTGTATCTGTGACTCTTCGCCCGGAGGGTCGAAGTTCGAAAACAGCACACGTTCTAAATTCTGAAGTCGCTAGGGAGTGGGTATCTGCTGGTTCAAATGAGTGCAGCTCAGCACCTGACACTTCTGGTCCTTCTAGAAGAGCTCCTTACATTGACTCACCTTTTAGACTTTCAGGGCAACTAAAAGACCATGTTTTAGAAAAAATAGTCACTGGTATTTAAAAAAAAAATCCAACTAGAAGGTGTAAAGTGTATGTTTCCAAAGGTGATTGCTATACAGTATTCCACACCGAAAAATTTACTAAAATATATAATATGTAGCAGATGCATACAAAGTTTCATTTAAATCTATTATGTATAAAGTATACTGAAGCTTATTTAGACTGTTTCACTTTACTTCTGCATAGAATTGCCGGTGAACAATGAGTGAACAACCAGCTCTGGGGTGGGAGGAGGCCTGATCTGTGCTGTTTGTTGATGCCCCTGGTGTAAACACTCCCACCCTGGTCAGTTCAGGCTCCTGAACGTGATCAATGCAGAGCTGGGAAGAGATGTGCACATCAACGCCTCGGTGTGAGTCTGGCTCGCCCCTCACTAGCAGCGGGGCTGAGGCAAACCACACAGTGTCTCTAAGTCCCACTCCTCGTCTGTAAAGCAGAGAGAACATTATCTCCCAAGTGGGAGTTTCTGGGAGGATCTATTATAACACTGTGTGGCACCGGGCTTGGCACACAGTAGGTGTTCAGTGCACGTTTGTCCTTCTCTGCCTCTTTCCCTTCCTTTCTCCCCTGTACCCCACCCCCATCACTGATTGAGGACAGCTCCCTGCCCCCACCAAGGAGAATTCGGAAGGAAGAGGAAGCCCTTGGGTTTCCCCGGCACCTTCTGCTGTTGGCTCATCCCCCAGATGCCAGCTGTGATGGCAGTGTGAGGGATGGGGGGCAGAGCTGGACAGTGAACACCTTCTCACACTGGGAAGGACTTCCAGAGGTGACTGAGCAAGGCCAGGAAACCGGCTGAGGCTTAGTGTCTGGGCCAAGTCTCAGGCTCCAGGAGACCTCATTCACTCAATTCAATAAACACATTTGAAGATCTGCTCAAACCACAACCTGTGCCAAGGCCGAGGCGCAGGGGTCTGATCCCCAAGAGCTCTCTATTCGGTAGGGAGACCCACTCATGACCACATCCAGCCCTAGGGGAGGGCAGTTTTAACAGAGTGTTGTCCAAAGTGCCACTGCCAGCACACTTAGGGACACCTGAGTCAGGGGCCGGGGCGTGGTGGAGGGTGGGGAGTGGGTGAGCAGAGACGTGGAGGGGGGTTTACGAGGCGTCAGGGGCCATGCTGGCTGAGAGCAGGTGTCTGTTCTCCGCGCCAACACGGAGTGGAAGTGGGGGAGGAGACGGCGGAGGTGAAGAGGAGGCTGGAAACCTCGGAGGCAGGCGAAGTCTGTGGGCTGGAGAGATGGCGGGCTCAGTCTCCATGCTGTGTGACCATGGGCACGATGTCCCTGCCTGTGGATTGGGGATGTTAACACCCATTCGAATGGCAGCGGAGGAGGGAGGAGGTCACATCAGCAAGGTGGCAACAACAGCACCCAGCTCTCAGTGCAGCAGTTGGGTTGAAATTTGCTGGCCTGTGTGAGCTCTTGGGGAGCTGGCCTAACTCCAGAGCCCTGTGGACTGAATGAAGCCGTGAGCGACAGGGGAGGGAAGGGAGCTGGGCTCGCAACCGGCAAACGCGGGCTCTGGTCCAGCACTTCCTACTACCGTCTTTCATCTCCCTAAGCCTCAGTTTCCCTGGTGGTTCAACTGGCTCAGGAGTAGCTGCCTTCACGTGTGATGTGAGGACCACGTCAGCTCTCGAGTGCTGCCCGCCGGCACAGAGCTGGGGTGCGTGGAGTCAGCGTCTCCAGCGCTTCGATCATCGGAGCGTCTCCAAGGCAGACAGAGCAGAACGTGGCGGACAGGAAGTTCACCTGTGAAACTGGTCTCGATTCCAGGTGCCGTAGGCCTTTGCATACCCTTTCCTGGAGCCAGCCCTCTCCTAAACCAGGACGCACACAGCCAAAGGTCAAAGTGGTTTATTCATCCAAACAACTGATCTCTGCTGAGCACCACCAGGTGTCTCATGGGGAAGATTTCCCAGCAGACTCGGACAGCATCCCTGTCTCCATGCAGCTTCCAGTCCACCAGGGTAGGTTGTGGAAGGTTCGGAGACTGGCCCCGCCCCCGAATTCCACCGGGAGAAACAACTTGGGTCTGGACTGCACTGGGGGGGAGTGTGTGTGTGTGTGTGTGTGAGTGTGTGAGTGTGTGTGTGTGTAGGGGGGCATCCGTGCCTCAGGCCTCCAGGGAGAGGCAAGGACAGGCAGTGGGAGGGGTCAGTGGGCCATGAGCCATCCAAGTGTTCCCCAGGTGGCTACCCGGAGACTCTAAGGCTCATCACACCTGGGGAGGCTGTCTAGTGGGGTCCTTTCCTTGCAAGTAGCAGAAATCACTCAGGACAACTTAAGCCAAAGAGGAACTAGTAGAACAGGACACGCTGAAGCCCTTGGAGGACGCAGGCTCCCGCAGAACCATGGGTAGTCCCGGTGGCCCTCGTCAGAGCGAAGGGCTCTGCGTGTAATGGTTCCTTCCATCCGTCAGCACCCTGGACGTCGGACCCCCCACTATTTCCCAGGGAGCCAGCAAAGCACAGTTTATTGGGGGCCTCCACTGGCAAAGGGGACTTTCCAGTGATTCTCAGTCTTGCTGACATGCTGCTTGGTGTTCAGCAGGGTGAGTGTGTCTGATGGGCTCATCTTGGCGGTGTGTTACCCGACTGCCACCTGCGACGATGGCGTGCCACTGGGGGTGGCGGTGGCGTGATTCCCCAAAGCAAATCTGGAGTGTTGCCAGGAGACGTAAGAATGGCTGGGGGCCGAGCCAAAGACCAGACTCCTTTCTTGGGTGTCACAGTGTCCGGTTCCACTGCTTTGGGCAGCTGCCCTGCACCCCTCCAGCTCCATACGCATCGTATTTATTTGCTCCACCCGTGGACACGTGGACAGTAGGTCTTGACGAGCGTGGGCCCCTTCGGCTACTGGACCCCACAGAATGTGTAAAGGTGGGTTCCAGGATCTCATCTCTCTGGTGCACTTCCAAGAACCTCATCCTGAAGACAGACACCTCTTAGGAAGTGATGTCATGTGTTTTGCCACCACCAACACCTGTCACTTAAAACGGAAGGCTGTGCATCCTCTTGAAGATGGTAGAGGCTGCTGCATCCCCCCTTGCAAATGATGAAAAATAACTCGTGTCTCCTCCCCTCCAGGAGCAGCAGTGTCTCTGGATTGCTTCAGACCTGGGTTGGAAACTCCCAGTTCTTCCACTTAAAAAAGATCCCAAGCCTCATCCATTATTTACAAAAGAAAAGAATGAAGAAAGGAAGAGAGAGAAAGAAAGGCCTTGGGCCTCCCGTCCTCATCTGCAAAATGTAGCTAATAATACTGCCTCCCAGACTGTTGAGGGTATTTAATGCATAGAGAGCATCTCATAGGTGCACCGTAAGTGGTAGCTACCAGTAACATCACCTTCTTCCTCCCAGGCCTCAGCTAGACTCTGGGGAGACAGCCTTGAGCTGAGCTAGTCCCACCGCGCATGGTCCTGCCTCCAGCTCTCTGCTCACACAGGTGTTTCTCCCCGGCACATTTTCTCCCGTGGCCCTCGGCTTATTAATGTCCTCCCTTTACTTCAAAGTCTACAATCCTCCCTCCTCTCTGAAGCATCCCCTTCACACCCCAAGTAATCACTCTTCCCCCAAGAACCTCCTGTAGGGGACATCAATTCACTTGGCGCCTAAGCAGGTGTCAACATGTCTCCACCTGGCCTGTCATTCATCTGCTCAGGAACATGCCCAACCTCTCGCCCCGCTGGGATGAGGATCCCAGGCTTAGGTCTTTCTCTTTTCAGATGCACCCTGCCCACAACAGATGCCCATTCATTCTCTTGATGATCCTGAGGGCTTTCAGGGACACCCGCTCTCCCATCTGTGCAGACAAACACACCGGATAATTCTGTCTCAATGAGGATCTGGGAAGGAGCGAAACATCCAGACAGGGAATTGGATACACCGCCACCGCCCACGTGGCCGGAGTCGAGGGTGGGACTGAAGACCATTCGCACTAGGAGACAGCAGAGCACGGAGGGAAAGAACCAGACAGTCCTGCATCTAAATCTTCATTCGTCATGTACTGACTGGGTGGCCTTTGAGAAGTCACTTAACCTCTCTGAGCCTCAGTTTCCTCATCTGCAAAATAAGGCGAATTTTACCTCTCAGGGTGGCTGTAAGCATTAAAGGAGACGAGAACAGCCAAGCACATGGCACAATGCTTGACACAGAATGAGAGCTTGGAGATCTATCCCCTTCTTCCCTCTAAGTGAAGAATCAACTGTCCACTCGGCTGGAAGCACCAGAAAGGCAGGGACCCTCCTACCGTGTTCAGGGCGGTGTTTCCAATGCTTAGCACAATGCCTCGCACACAATCAGTACCTAATAAACATTCATTGACTGCACGAATACATGAATTTCCGGGGGCCTGAGGATGTAGCAGAGGTGGGCAGGGTGGTAAGCCACACAGATCCCAGGAAACCCAGTTAACACAACTAACCAGCCTCCTCTTTGTTCAGCTCTTTGTTTGGTCTCTGCCTTTCAAGTCACAGACTGCTTATCCAGACACCTGAGCAAGTGGCTTAAACTTCTCCACCCCCACCCCCACACCGTTCCTCCCCAGAACTGTAGTAGCGTTCAAGTGTGTGTGAGACAGATGCTCTGAAAAGTCGGGGAGCCAGGCCAATCTAAGGCACCACTGGTACCTGTCTTGCCCCTGCCCACACGCCCTGCCCACGGGATTCTCTGCAGCCTGAGAGATGGATCACCGGCCCAGGTGGGAGCTGGAAGGAACCAGTAAACCTGTCTCGAACAAATCTTAACACTCGGAGCCTGGCTCTCCTAATCTGTGAAGAGAGAAGCTTAAACCTTTGGTGCAGCGTGCGTGAGGACTCTGAGGCAGCTAGCACGTGCTGGCCACGCTGCGGTGGATCCATAGAATATTGCTGTTGCAAAAACAAAAACCCAGCTATGCTATAAGACAGGAGCAACCTTAGATTGTTCAAGACTTGTGGGAGGGTTGCCAGAAGCAGGGTCTCATCACTGCGGACCAGGGCGGCTCTCCTTTTGTGCTTATCATCTTGCCTAAGGCATTGGGATGGGGAAGAAGATTCTCCTACTTAAAAAAAAAAAAAAAAACTTTCAGAACCACTGAAGTAAGTGATCTCGGAGGTCTCTTCGAGCTCTAACATTCCCTGCACTTAAAAAGGAAAACCTACTTCAGCATCTCAGGCAAAATGCCAGTTTGCATCTGGGGAAGGAAGGGGGCGGAGCTGATGCCTGGGGTGGGACCAGTCTGGGGCAGCAGGAGAGGAGCAGTCTGAGCAGGGCAGTCCCCTTAACACAGCTGCCCAGGGCTCAGAAGGAGCCTGCGCTGCTCTCTGAGACCTGGTGGGCTGAGGGGGCAGGAAGGGAGGATAAATACATGAAGTCACACCAGCTCCAGGCACAGCCCTCAGCCCTGGCAGTATCCCCATCCAACCCACCTGCTGCTACGTGGTTGTGAAGAAAGAATTGGCAGGGCCTCTGGCTGGGGCCTTTGGCTCTACCCACCACTGTTCTCAGAATTTCCCAGGGCCCAATGGGGCAGATCCAAGAACCAATCTCTTACCCCAACTCTCAATCCCCGGTGCCCCACCCCCTCTCCGGGGCCACTGCACCGGCATACGTGCAGGGCTTCCTTCCCAGAAGTGCCCAGTTGAAAAGGCCATTTAGGTGCTCCTGGGTGACTTGGGAGATCCGAGAAACGTGGGTTTCTCTTCTGGAGTCAGAGACTGGGGAATGGGGAGCCAGGGGCTGGAACTCCTCGCCCCTCCAGCCAGTCCTGGGGTGTGTGGTAGATTCTTTTCTCCTCCCAACGCGCAAAGGCCCGCCTCCTCAAAGCTGAGTCCCTTTGCTTTGCAACCCAAAGGGGCAGAACAAGCCAAGGCCAGTGGCCATGCCCCTCCCTGGCAGTGACCGCCATCGCCCCCACCGAGCAAGCGAGCTTCTGAATGCTGCTCTAGATTCCGTCCTCCCTGCCCTCCCAGGCAGCCTCTGGCAGGTGGGCCGGCAGAGCCCAAGGCCAGGTGCGTGGATCGTGGTCACATCCAGGAAGGGCGCCCTCCTGCGGCAAGCCGGCCTTCTGCATCTCTCACGGACCCTACTTGTATCCCCGCCCCCTTGTGGGCGCCGACTTGGAAGAGGGAAGGAGAGACCCCACCCACGTGCAGTTTTGTCTCCTTAGCGGAGAAGAGACGGCTCTCCCACATCCCCGGACACCCTCCCGCGCCCGGGGCTCGGAAAGTTTCTGGTCCTCGATCCGGGTGTCGCTGCTCCTTCGCCCTGAGCAGCGGAGTCAGACGCCAGGCTGGCTCCCCAAGCCCAGACGCGCTCGCCCCTGACGCCCCAGCCCCTGCCTCCCACAGAGGCAGGCAAGGGGCTCCAGGATGCCTGGTCAGCTTTCCGCAGCTCCGTAGCCCCAAAACCGCTGCTCGCGGGTTCCGGGGAGAGCTCGCAGGGTGGGTCCTGATGGAGCGGGTTTCACACCAAAACCTCTCCCACCACTCGCCGCCACCCCCTCTCCTGCCGCATCTCTCTGTTCTGAGTATTCTGGGTGTGGGGTGGAAGGTGGAGGGAAAGAGTGCTCCCCCCATCTGTCCCCAGACCCCAACCCTGCTCCCTACAATGTCCAGGTGAGGGCTCCAGTGCCTTTCAACAAAGCCTGCCCTCTGGGTAGCGCTGGACCCGGGACAACCCTCTTCCCCACCCCCCACCCCCACAGAACCTTTCCCTCCAGAGGCATCCAAGGCAGGGAGCCCTCGCCCTAAAGTTGGGGGTAGATTTCGATCCACTTTGAAAAGTCTATTGCTCCAGAGTTGGGGGACAAAGTCCAGAGCTTGCATTCCTTCTGGGTTCCACCAGTCTCTCCCCCTTTTTGCCAGCAGGACCACCATCAGATTCTGCAGCTTCACCCAACCGCAAACCCAGCGCTCGCCAAGGACCTCCGAGCAGGAGGTGTGGTTATTTTAGGGGGCACCCTTCCTGGCAGGCACCCTCAGAGCCTGGTTAAGGACCACCCCTTAAGGCAAGACCTAAGGCAGAGGACAGAGTTGACTCTCCCACCTCCATCACCCAGGTGGGCTAGGGGCTGAGTCCCTACTGTGGCTCACAATGGCCACTTCCGGCACCCTATGTCCCTTCCCCCTCCAAAGTGGACCCAGGGGGCTGCTCCAGACGGGCTGGCTCTGGGCACCAGGTTTGACACTAGGCATAGGGAGAGTCCAGAAGGCGGACTCTCTAGTCTCCTGCCCTCGCTCTTCACTGGCCCGCCTCCCTCCCGCTGGCTGGTAGCCAATGCGTGGGCTCACTGGCCGAAAGGTGCCAGAGTCGCCAGGTTCGACTCCCGCAGCATTTAAGACCTACCAGCCGGTGGCGCCTGGAGGGAGGCACCAAGGCAGCCGCGAACCCCAGACCCTGGAGCTAGGGAGCCACGGATCGCTAGCTCTGGGGACCCCGCTTGGCTTCATCCTCCTTCCAGCTGGTTCAGCCCAGCTGGGACCAAGTGCATGCGGGACACACACACACCACTGCTCACCTCCTCAGCCACCTCCTCCGAGCGTCCATGCCTCCCTCACCCCACTACAACCACATGCCCCATCGCACACACACACTCCAGTCCCACGAAGCAACACAACCCCCACGCGCTCCCACCTCCACACTCCTGCCCAAGTGTCACATTCTCACCTGCTATGCACGCACCTCCCCCCCCAAATACAGCCATCTGCTGTCACACACCCCTCAAGAGACCCGCACACTTGGGACACACGTGAAACGACACACCTCACATACTCACCCACCCTTTAACATGCTCGCACATGCAATGACACTAGCTTACACACTTCCCCGCCTCACGGAGGAACTGGCACCCCCCACAGCCCGTCTCCTGGCACTCTCGAGCACACCTCTGTAACTGACAGAGACACTCAAACACCCCTCCAGACACTTGCTCACTCACACACCCTCACACACACTCACATCTCCAGATACACTCCCGCACCCTCGCACCTTCACACACAGCTCCTTCCCGGGTACCCTCACACACAGACGCAACAAAGGCACACGCTTGTACACACGCGCGCGAGCACGCGCGCGCACACACACACACACACACACACACATCACACACACACACACACACACACCCTGGCACAGACCCAGAGCCCTCTCTCCAAAGGAGACATTCTCCTGCCCTCGCCAAGCTGACCAGCTCCACTGACCCCACGCCAAGCCCGGAGCTCGGACCCCAAGCCTCTGCCGAGCGACCCCCGCCCGGCGCCCCCGACGGCCCGCCCCCGCGCGCCCCGCCAGGGCTCCCGCCGGGCGCCGCGCACTCACCGCGCGCCAGGTCCAGGATCGCGGCGAGCAGCAGGCACACGCAGCCGCGGAGGCTCGGGGCGGCTCGCATGTTGCCCGGCAGCTGGCGGCGGCGGCGCGGCGGCGGCGGTGGCGGAGGCAGCGGCGGAGGCAGGTCCCCTCGCCATGGGCTCAGGCGCGCTCCTGCCTCCGGCCGCCGGCCGAGACGGCGGCGGACAGCGCGGGGCGCCGCGGGGGCGCCCCCATGCTGCCGCGGCCCGGCCGCCCAGGCGCCCGGCTCGACTCGGCTCGGGCTCCGAGGGGCGCCGCGACCCTCGCTCTCCGGGCGTCCCCCGGAGGCGCCGCCGCTGCTGCTGCTGCTGGCTCCCGGCTCCTCGATGCGAGCGGCACCCGCCACCGCCCGGAGTCGGGTCCGCGGCGGCGCTGGAGTTTGGAGCCAAATCGCGCTCTCTCTGCCTCGCGCTTGCCTCTCTCGGCTGCGCGAGCGCCCCCCTCCCGGCGCCCTCCCTCCGTCCCTCCCCCCGTCCCTCCCCCTCCGTCCCTCCCCCCGCTCCCCGCCCTCCCCGCCCTCCCCTCCCCGCGCTCTCCGCTGTATTATACAGACTTTTCTTTAATCCTTTCTGGGCTGTTCGGTTCTCGTCCGCTAAGCCGATTTATTGCAGGGAGAAGGAGAGCTCCCCCTCCCCTTCCTCCCTGTCTCCCACCCCCTCTTTCCCCACCAGGTTCCCCCTCACTCACAACTCGCTTGCAGCCCTCATCTTCATAACCATCTCCCAGCTGACCGAGGTGCCCTGCCCTCCTGAAGCCAGCTCCATGGATCCCCCTCCACCTAATTCCATCCGTGGGATCCCCCGCCGGCCCCCAGCACAACGCTGATGGAGGGAGCAGCCTCTGGAGCCTCCTGGAGAGCCATGGTGGAGCAGAGCCGGCAGGGTGTGGCCCGGAGCAAGGGCCTTGCACCTATGAAGGCTCCTAGCGGGAAAGATGAGGGGCATCCGTGTTCTGAAACTTCCCAAATTAGAGATGCCCTCCCCCAGGAACCCAGGGAATGGGATGAGTTTGGTCCTTCGAAGAGGAGCCACATTCTTGGGTCCAGCCAGGACTGGGTGAGGCACTGGCGTTCCCTCCCAGCGGAGACCACGTTTCCACTTTTTTGGTAGACCTAACACCTGTTCTCCCCCAGGCCTGAGGAGTAGGGTTGGGGACTTCTATCTTAGCATTAGCTTCCCACCAACGCACCCGGGCGCACACGCACCATTGAGCCTCAGGCCTGGCCGCGGGCCTTGAGGTCTCACAGGAGGGGAGAGGTACTCTAGCACTTGGGGTGGGCTGGGATGGGACAGCTCAGAGCATGTCATGTCATCCCTGGCACAGACCCAAGAGATGGCAGGACTGGGCTGAGAATGCAGGTCTCCGGTTCTTGACCCAGCGTTCTTTCTATGGCATTCCATGGAGGATCCCCAGCTTCCCTAGCTCTGCCAGTTGCTGCATAAGACTCCTGCACCATTTACCTGGACAGCCAATGGGTACATAGCCAGCTCCACCTTGGCAGCCCTTGGAGGGAGTGGAGGGAGTCCAGGGGCAATGGGTGGTTGCCAAGCTGTCTCTTGGGGAGCCCTGTGCAGAGATGCCCGTGGCAGGGACCTGCTTCCTCCTTTTCCCTGTGCCAAGCCTCACCACAGGCTTCCCCAGGCAGCCCTGCTATAGCTCTGCCGCCCACCCCCACATCCCCCAGCCCCAGAGAAGGAGTGATTTGCATTTATGAAGACCTGAAAGCAAACATTCACCTGACAGGCTTTAGAATGATCCTCTCAGTAAAATAATAATAATGATCGCAATAAGCCCTTATAAATAGGTGTTTGATTACAGTTTGTCCCTATGAGGGTATTTTTTTTTTTTTTTGAATCAAGACTAATTGGCTGCCAGGCTGATTGGGCTGGTGCTGGCTTGAACATCGGAGTCTTGGGTCCTTCCCTTTCACTCTGGCTGGTGTTTCTTGCTCCCTCTCACTCTCTCACCCCCAGTCGCTCCTTTTCCCAGCTGCTGAGGGTCAGCTTGAGTCACCTCTCCCCCACACCCTCTTTTTGGGCTGATCCCTGATTGCCTCCTCCCTGCCCCTCCTTAACTCCAGCTCCGAACACAGGAAAAGTCAATAGAACCAAATCCATCCCAGATGCCAAGCTGTCGGTGGAAGAGCTCTCCTGACTGGGGAGCAGTGTCAAGCTGGGAAGACCCTCATGTTGGCAAGTTGCTCCGAGTCTGTAGGTAGTGCCAGGCATCACGATGCAGACACTCCTGCTCTGTGGGCCTTGCTGCAAATCCAAGTGCATCCAGGCAGGTGGACAGGCGACAGTTCATCAGGTGAAACCCGAATAGGTGAGGCTTCCTGTCTGTACTCACTGCAACCCAGCCATTAGAGAGGAGAGCCAGGGGTCAGGTGGGACCCAGCTCCGCTCTCACCCATGGGTCCGTACCAGCTGGGGAAATATCCCCAGGGAGCAGCAGGAAGGGGCTAGAGATTCGCCTTCATTACAGCAGCTGTGAATGACAGCTAGCAAGAGGCTAACAAGACGGAAAGGAGGCCTAATAGCCAAGGGAGGGTTGCCTCTTAGGGCCAAGGATTGGACCAAGAGGGGAGTGGTGAGTCTTCCGCCCCAGGACTTCCAAATCATCCTCACTCTCTTGTAATAGCATCCTGTATTATAATTACTGGTCTTCCTAGCCAGTTCCTGGCACATAGTAGGCCATTAATAAATAAGTGTTGGATGGATGCTTGGATGGTGAATGAAGGACGCAGGGCACTTTGTCTTAACCACTGCATTCCTCAGCTCTTAGTATGAAGCCGCCACTTGGCTGGCGAGTGTTAGCAGCCATCCTGTGGTGGGAACCTCTTCCGAGAACTAACACCTTCCTCCCTGGATTGCGTGCTCGGGGAGAAGACATCCTGCCCAGGTGCACAGTTGGTTTCCCAAAATAAGCTCAGCTGTAATGTGCGTGTTTATGCCATATGGTAATTGTTCATAGTAACACTGCCACCTTCGTACACTCTCTCTTGGGGGACTGCACTCATCCAGCGCCTGTTTTATAAAACACAGCTTCGGAGTCTTTTCTTTTGCCCCGGAGGAAGGCATATTTGAAGCACTGAGAGGCATGGTTCACAGAGGGCACGGAGAGACGTAGCCAAAAGAAAAGTCACTCAGGGCAGCCACAGGCTTTTAATTTGTCTAACGTCCCTTGGCTCCTGTCTCCTAATGGATGGGCCGCCAGCAGCACAGTCTCCACTTTGCAGCCCTGGTACTCAGATCTATGAGTCAGAGTAGGGCATGCCTTCTCTTTGTGCCCTGGACCTCCCCGGGGCCAAAGTGGGGCTGTCTGGACCCAGCCTCGCTCTGTCCATGGTGCTGAGCTAGGCTCTCCCAACAGAGGGCACTATAGCACAAAGCAAATTTCTCTCCTCTTGACCCTAGGGAACACCCCCAGAGGTCAAAAGGATCCTCTGTGACCTCTAGTTTGTTTGTTTCCAGGAGAGGACAGGGATATGGTATATTATTATCTTCCACAGTCTGGTTTCCAAGGGGATGGCCCTGTGAAGTTTCATAATGACGCTAAGAGTAGTAAGCATTTATGAGAGCACTTCTCCTTTGCCGGCACTCATTGAATCTTCACAATAACATATGAGGTTGGTACTATCATTATTCTTAGTTCACAGATGAGATAAGTGAAGCACAGAGAGGCTAAGCAACTTACTCAGTACAACACAGTAATAGAACCAGATTTGTACCCAGGAAGAGACCAGAGCCAGAGCTCTTACATGCTCTTCCTGGCCAAGGTACACACACTCACACATAGCATGTGAGTGTGCACACACACATAGCCATGCATGCCTTAGAAGCCAGTATTTCAATGAGAAATGAGATTTTAAAAAACTTTCATAAGCTCAGTGTGATCCACCTTTCTCATCTCATAAGAGCCTCTTTGTTTTTGCCTAAGTACAGGTAAGTAAATTGAGTCTCCGAGAAATAAAAAGAACTGTGCCAAGTGGCTAAGGCAGAAGAATGCTGGATTCTGGGCCTGCCTCAAGATTCAAAAGTGAGAATATCCTCATTCCCTTTCCACAGCCCCCTCCCCCACCTCTCCCACGGACCCACGCTGTCCCCTGGCTCCTTCCTACCTTGCCCTCTGCCTCTCCGCGCTGGGAATTAAACATCCCCTAGATCACATACCAGACAGGACTGAGTCTTCTACTGTTTGTTTAAATTAAACATAACTAAGAGTGACGCCTTAACACTGGTGACCCAAATCGATACGGAGACGGTCGTTTGGAATTAAGTCCAAACTGTGTCCTTAATGGACCTCAGTCCCACCTGGACTCTCAAGCTCCAGCTCCAGCTCATCTTCCCACAGAAGAACCCCAGCACGTTTTCAGTGGGGAATCCGAGGCCGTGGAGGAATGAATGGGCTTCAGCATCACAGACACAGAGACAGGAGCTGGACCACATGAAGGAGTCAGGGTCAGGAAGTTAAGCCCTGAGGACCAGCTTGACAGAGAGAAGGAGGTCAACACTGGACCAACATTTCACAAAATGGACCCCATCAACCATTTGCTTTGCAAGTTTGTAATAAACATTCCTTGGAAGAGGGTTTCGTGGCTAAATACATTAGAGAAATGCTGCATATTAGCCATTTCCCACTTCTGGGAGGTTTAAAATTCATATAAACATATTAAAGGCTATGAGAAATTCTGCAGTTTTTCAGTTTTGTTTACTTGAAACCCAAACTTATTTGGCCTCAGAACCCTCTTTGCCTAAATACCTATTAATATCTCATGGGCAAGAGTTCTGTAGGTCACACAATGGATGGGAGATGCCACTCTTGCCCTGAAAAGTCTGATCTCTTCCTGTTTTACCATAGTAATAGTTGTGGTAGTAATAATAACAATAACAATAACAACAATAACAATAGCAACCACCGCTATCAATTGATGGCATCAGTTGAGTGTTTATTATATACCAGGCTCGGTTCTAAGTGCTTTGCATGTACTAATTCCTTGAATTCCATGTGTAACTCTATGAGGCAGCTTCTGTTTTTAACTTCCCAAAATAGACAAAGAAACTGAGGCACAGAGAGGCAAAGCCCCTTGCTTAAGGTCACCTTGCTTTTATGTATTTCTAAAACTGAGCAACATGAGGATAAAGTCCACAGTTGATTCACCTCTGTATTACTTGTGCCTAAGCAGGTGGCTGGTGCTCAAGAAAGTGCTTGGATGGATGGATGGATGGATGGATGGATGATGGATGGGTGGATGGATGGATGGATGGATGGATGGAAAGATAAATAGGTAGAATAATTGGATGGATGGATGGGTAAATGGATGGATGGATGGATGGGTGGATGGATGGATGGATGGATGATGGATGAATGGAAAGATAAATAGGTAGAATAATTGGATGGATGGATGGGTAAATGGATGGATGGATGGATGGGTGGATGGATGGATGGATGGATGATGGATGAATGGAAAGATAAATAGGTAGAATAATTGGATGGATGGATGGGTAAATGGATGGATGGATGGATGGGTGGATGGATGGATGGATGGATGATGGATGAATGGAAAGATAAATAGGTAGAATAATTGGATGGATGGATGGGTAAATGGATGGATGGATGGATGGGTGGATGGATGGATGGATGGATGATGGATGAATGGAAAGATAAATAGGTAGAATAATTGGATGGATGGATGGGTAAATGGATGGATGGATGGATGGGTGGATGGATGGATGGATGGATGATGGATGAATGGAAAGATAAATAGGTAGAATAATTGGATGGATGGATGGGTAAATGGATGGATGGATGGATGGGTGGATGGATGGATGGATGATGGATGAATGGAAAGATAAATAGGTAGAATAATTGGATGGATGGATGGGTAAATGGATGGATGGATGGATGGGTGGATGGATGGATGGATGGATGATGGATGAATGGAAAGATAAATAGGTAGAATAATTGGATGGATGGATGGGTAAATGGATGGATGGATGGATGTGAGAGTTATTGCGTGCATACGTGGATGAATGGATAGGCAGATGGTGAGTGGGTAGAAGAATAGAGGGAAAGATGGAGAGAAGGGCGGGTGGATGGGTGATAGTGGGTGGGTGTGTAGACGGATGGATTAGAGAAAAGACTGATGGTGGATGAGCACATAGATGGAGCAGTGAATGGGTGAATCGAGATTAGAAAACATCGGCAAGATTTGTGCTTTCCTCTGTATCATTGAATTTGCTAAGTATAAGAGGCCTGAACTAACAGGTATTAGTCATAGTTAGAAAGTGCCAGCAGAGGTAGTCAAGCACAGTGTCTAAAAGCATGGGCTGTGAAGTTGGCCTGCCTAGACCCAAATCTCAGCTTTGACACTCCCGAAAACGACTGTCGGAAGGAAAGAAGGAAGGAAGGAAGGAAGGAAGGAAGGAAGGAAGGAAGGAAGGAAGGAAGGAAGGAAGGAAGGAAGGGAGGGAGGGAGGAAGGAAGGAAGGACTTACTGTAAGAACTTGAGAAAACTCTCTAATCTCCCTGCATTTTTATTTCCTCATCTGTAAAATGGGGAGGGAGGTAACAGAACCAAGCTCATCGAGATGTTACACTGATTAAGTAAGGCGATGCTTTCAATGATATAAGCACTCGATAATGTTAGCTATAGCAAATACTGCCCGCGGAGACAGCCATACAATGCTCTAATTACCCCATGCTGTGGTTCCGTCTCTCCACCCTTAGCTGCCTGCACTCTGCACTAGAGACGGAGAGATGCAGACTCCAGGGTCAAGATCTCAAGGGACTCAACAGATGGTTGCCGTCACCATGAACCAGAGAAAAAGATCAATGCAAATTGGATCTGAGGTTCAGTTGTCCTCTATGGCATTCTGTGACATCAGTCAGTCTGTTTCTGGCTTTGGATTCTTTTCTCCACCATCCTCAAGTCAGACCTGGGGTCTTCTGAGCTCACCCCTCCAGCCTCCTCTTTCCGCCTTTCCTTGCCAGCCTGCAGTACCACCAATAGACAACAGGTGGAGCCATCTAATATGCGATTTGTTCCATTTTTACAACCTTTCAAGTTTGAGGGCCTATATTCTGTGAAACAAATCTGCTTCCTGTTTCACTAATTTGTTACGCTTTTGTATATTCACAAGGAGGCATGCTGTCACAAAACGTGTATACTAACGCTCCCGAGCGAGTCACAAGTGTGTGATGGGTCCATGGTACTATAGATGAGGGAAGTGACACCCAAAGCCGCTGTCCGCACTGCACAGCGAAGTGGTGCTCTCTCCAGTCAATTCCCCTTGGTGTCTTGTCTCCCTTCATCATAATGTGAGCTCTGAAAGGCTGAGACCCATTTCACTTTGCCCTTTGGCACCTGCAAAGCCACCCTGCGCAGGCTTGGTCACATGGTTATGGAGAGGACAGGAGCAAAGGAGGAAGGTCCAGCTAGCAGGACTAGTTGTAAATAAAGGTCTCTGGTTAATTGCAAAAGCCGTCCTGTGGAAGCTGATAACTTCCTCCTCTCTCTCTCAGCCTGCTTTCTGTCTTGAGTTTCCAGGTCCCGAAACATTGGAGAAAATCCCGGTTTGATTTATAGCGCGAGTAGCCAATTTCATTTCTCTGGGCTTCAGAGTTTCCATTTGTAAGAGGCAAAAGGCTGGGCTAGCTCCCCGAGGCCCCTGACAGATGGTGTTCCTTGGGCATGAATCTACCTCCACCTTCCAGCCCTTTATCTCTCCCGTCCTGTGCCATTGAGGAAGCAGAAACCCTGTACCTCGCGCTGAACTAGGACTTGGAGACTGACTTTCTGGAGAAAGTGAGACCTGGAGCTTTAATGACACCTAAGAGTTAGAGAAGAACTTCTGGGGGCAGCGCGTATGTGCCAAGTGTTAGGAGCATGCAGCCGAGATCACCACCCAGGGAGCGGCAGGTGCTCCGGGAAGGCTGGGAGCAGGCGGCGTAGGAAGGTGCAGCTGTGAGGTTAGCAGGGTCTTGGTGAACCGTGGAAGACAATGAGTGCCGAGGGATAGAGAAACAGCACGGAAAACTGCTCAGGAAACCCGCGGCGAGCAAAATGACCTGGACACATCTGCCCACCTTGAGATTCTGCGACTCTTGACGTTAGATCTCTCTGAACTGACGGGTCCCTGCCCAGCCCCCTGAGGGACCTTCATCATCGTTGGAGCCTTTACACGTCTGTGAAGGTACCCTTCTCCCTCCTCCCTTCCTTCCCCTCCATCGATCCGTGAACACGATCCTGCCGACCCCTCAGCTGCGAACCAGCCTCCTGTCCCACCTCCCCTCCCTGCCTTCCTGCGTCACCTCTCTTCTGCCCTGGCACAGCCTCCTGTCCTTCTTTGCACGTGCTCTCTGAAGAGGGTGACCCTGCAGAGAGGCAGCTGGTGAGTCGGGGGTTATTTCCCTGGAAGTGAAGGATATTCGGAGGCACAAAGGAAGAGTCCCTCAACCCTCTAAGAGTCATCCATCCCTTGGAAGGGACTCGGGTAGACAGTGGGAAATGCACAGAGTCGTTAAAGCTTTGTATGATTCCGAAGGGAGGCACCAAGGTGTTGGGGACGTGGCAACCCAAAGTGGCACGGCTGCAAGGATTCCAAACCCTGACGGCCCCTAAACAAATGGTCCTGATGGGTCCCCACCCCCACTAAGGCATTGAGGCTACACATGTGCATTGGCTTCTCCGCTGCACAATTCTCGGACCTCACCCAGGCCGCTCCACACCCAGCCCATTAGGCTCTCTTGACTCCAGGCCTTTATACACGCAGTTCCTCTGCCTGGAACACCTGGGCCCCTCTCAACTCCCCATGCTCCTCGTGCCCATCTCTTCATCCTGCCCCCCGTACCCCACGCACACCCTTGAAGCTGGTTAGCGCCCACGCACGCCCTGGGGCTCACCTTTGGCCGGCACCAGTCCAGGAAGTCTGTATTAGAGGTATTTTCCGTGTTTGCCTCGTCAATTGAGAGCGTGGTGGTAAGATGGGCAGAGTACCGTGAGAGCGAGGAGAGGAGGGCGGGAGGGGGGGGAGGGGGGAGGGGGGATCCGGAAGTCTGAATCCAGAGCAGGCTCAGAATCAGCCATCAGAACCGAGTCCAGACACCCCTGGAAGGTTTCAATGGCCAGAAGAGATGCTCAGCTTCTCTGGAACAATAGCTTTCCTAGCTAAGGCTGCCATAAACGGACCTCCAGCAGAGGTGCTCATCCTGGTCCTTGCTCCAAGACCTGTTAGATCACTGAGACCTCCCGACACCTTCCGTGGAAGGAAGGAGTGGGACATGGTGGGACACTGGGTTTAGCAGAACAGAGGGCTGGGGACCCCAGTTCCCACAGGCCTGCTCTCAGGGAATGGGGTTCAAGGGTGCATGTTGAGGGGTCTGTACTCCCCTTTAGACAGACAGTACTGTCTCCTCTGGCAGGTCCCTGTCCCAGGGAAGCTGGAGGGCATCCCGGGTACCTGGGGACCGGCTGTCATCCCGGCTTCTCCGTCCAAGTCCAACACTTACTTATCAAGATAATTAAATTCCACCTCCTTCCAGCTGCCCCCGTGCAATGTCACGGGGACAAGAGCCGCTCCCTGAGAGCCCTTCCTCGCGGCTGTTCGATAAGCCCCATATTTCACACCCCGAGTGGCTGCGTTTCAGCGGTGGGTGAAGTGGTTTTATTTTTATCGCGCACGCAGGCATATAAATATGTACGAGGAGCTCAGAAGCACTTTAGGGTCTCTCTGGAAGGCAGGCTCAGTGTGAGTGTGAGCGAGCATGACAATTAGTTCAACCAGGGAACCGCTCCGCTGGGTCCGAGGGGCCGCCCCGCCGGGACCGCTGCCCCGCTGTCGGAACGGGGTCTGCCCCAGAGGCTCCTGAGAACAGGGTGGTGCCGTGGCAAACTTTCTGGAACTAAATTAAAAAAAAAAAAAAATAGATCTGGGTTTCCACCTTAACTCTGCCACTGAGCAGCTGTGTGACCTTGGGTCCTTTCCTTCTCTGGGTCTCCGCACCTACATCTGTGAAATGGGGTTAATCATGCCTCCCCTGTCCGCCGCCCAGGTCTTTTTGGAAGAACAAATATGATGAAGAATGTGAAACGGGCCCCGAGAACTATAATATACGACTGTAAGAAGCTGATCATGATTCCTCCCCAGCCATTCATTTGGAGCAGGTTAGCGGGAGTACAGCCGTAGCTGGTAATCACGACAATGGATGCTATCGTGTTCCTGGCTTCCTCGCCCGTCACGGAGGGGAGGCAGCGAAATGGCACTGATTGACCTCCTGCTACGGGGCTGGGTGCTTTACCTCTATTAGTGCATCCGCCAGTGAAGCTTTGGGAGGTGTGATCCTCATCATTCACTGGTGAGGAAGCTGAAGCCCAGCAGGGGAAGGAGCTCAGGCGTGGTGGAGGCCGGCTCCCAGGGCAGGTAGGGAACTCAAGTCTCTGGGTTGACTGCCCTCTCTGGAGGGTGGTCTGGGCGCTCGGGCCAGGAGACGTGGCGTCCTGTGGTGGGGCCCTCCAAGCAGCCCCACGGTCACGCTGGCTGGCGGGTGAGCACGTGGTCCTAAAGGGAGTTCACGAGGCTGCGGCCACCTCTGAAACCTGGGCCAGGCTTTTATGTCACGCGAGCTGCAGGGAGAGAGTACGGCTTTCATCCGCCAGGCCCCGAGTCAGACAGAGACGAGCCAGACTCTGGTGGGATGTGCTCAGGTAGCAGATGGGTTGTGCAGCAATTACAGCTCTCTGATGGCCAAGGTCGGAGGGTCAAAGGATGCTGAGCTCTGTTCTCTCATCTCCTGAGCTCACATCCTAGCGTATATGGTCAGGGAGGGAAGCCGGTGGCCCTTTTCCCAGCAGCTAAGTCACCTGAGGTTGAGGGTCCAGGGGCTTGGTGCCTGCTGCCTCCCTTTCCCCAAAGGGCTCTCTGGGCCCCAGGGCCTGGGTAGGGGGTTCAGGAGCTAATGAGGAAATGCCTCCTGGCCCCTAACTGTGTCTTGAAGGTCTAGAGGACGTGCAACCCATGAGGGCAAGGGCCACGTTTAGGGGCCCAGAGACCAGCCTGGTTTGGACAAGGAGCTTACCCGGGGCGGGGCCACGCATCGGCGTCCAGAGGGTGAGCCCCAGGCGCGGCAGCGAAGGCCGAGGTGGGCCCCGGGGGCAGGCAGCGGTCTGCAGAGCCAGGCGAGCCGCAGAGTGAGAACGGAAGGGGCTTGGGAACGGCCAGCTGCCTCGCTGCCTGGGAACACCTCTGGGCTCGTAAGTGAAGAGTTAAGCGAGGCCGGCAGAAGGTGACCCTGTGGAGTGGAGCAGGGCTCGGAATCTGCAGGAGCGGGTTGGCGCTGGTTGGCTCAGAAACCTGCTCTTTCCAGTTTGATTTTCTTCTCTTTATTTCCTTCCTAATTTAGTTCTTTTTCGGGCAAGTTGGGAGCAGCAACCTCGTTGGCTGCGTTAAGGAGCATCGGCGGGAAGGGAGTTAGGTCCACGCTCGGGCTGCTGAGGGGTGGCCAGTGCAGGCAGCAGGTGAAAGCTGGAGGGCTTCTGGGAGGAGGCAGTGCTCAGAGGCCAAGGTCAGATCCCACAGGGCCATTCCTACCTGCCTAGGTGTATTTCCCAGGAGGGCTACTCTGCTCAACCCCCCCCCCCCTCATTTAATTGGACATAAAATTCACCATCTTAACCATTTTTACATACATGGTCCAATAGCATTAAGTATATCCACAGTGTTGTGCAACTGACCTCCAGACCTTTTTCATCTTGCAAAACTGAAACCCCACACCTGTTCAACAACTTCACATCCTCCCTCCCCGCAGGCCCTGGCAACCACCACCATCTGATTCCGTCTGATGAACCTGGCTCCTCCAGGTAACTCCTATAAGTGGAATCCTGGTATTTCTCTATTGGTGGCTGTCTTAGTTCACTTAGCATAATGTCCTCAAGCTTCATCCGTTGTGTAGAATGTGTCACAGTTCCCTTTCTTGCTTAGGCTGAGTGATATTTCCTTGGATGGATAGACCGCCTGTTTTGTTTTTTTTCTATGCATTCCTCCTTTGATGAGCATTGGGGCTGCGTCCACCTCTTGGCTACTGTGCATGGTGCTGCTATGAACACTGGTGTGCAAGTATCTCGACAAGACTCCGTGACGGATTCTTTTGGATGTTTACCCAGAAGTGGGATTGCTAGGTGGTACGGTCGCTCCTCTTTGAGAAAGGAGTTCCCGTGGGACGGCCGGCGAGGCACCTCGGCTACCTCTGCAGGCGGCGAGCCTGGTCAGAGAGGCTGGGATACCCGCAGGAGACTGGGAGGCAGGGGCCCCCGACGCCCTCACTGGCTGCCGCGGGCCGTGATGGATCTCGCGGCTGTCTGTCTGCACAGGTCCTGTGTCTCACGGCCTCACGGAAGGCGCAGAGTGGAGCTGGAGGAACGATGCCCGGAAAACTCGGAGCTGCAGGAAAGGGACCCAGGCGCCCATGGGAACCTCTAACAACCGCTGGGAGACTGGAGACTTCAATGAGTGACCAGTGCACACACAACAGTAACAGGTGGATGTGTGCTGACCACATGAATGGGGGCAGTTCCAAAATTCCCGAAAGCAAGTTCCACAGGGGCATGAGATGAGGTTCTCTCGTTCACATGAGGAAGCTCAGTGAATGAATGGATGATCGAACAAATGAATGACTGAATGAGCATGACATCGTATCGAGTCGCCATTGTCTATAAAGGAAGAACATCCAGAGAAGAAGGAAGGTGGAGGACGTTTACTGAACTCTCTGTGGACACTACTTGGTGCCTTGGTGGGCAGGGTAAGGGGTGAAGAGGGTTCAGTCCCGCCCAGATGTGGCTCCTAGACCAGACGGAACAGAGGAGGAGAAGTCCACCAGCAAGTGCACTGGGGGGGAGGTGCGTTAGCATGAGGGGGAGCACGCGTCTCCAGGAACCCGGAGAGGGCCTCTCGCGCCCCTCCTCCAGCACCCTGGGCCAGGCCCTTCCTCACCGTGTGCTCCACGCAGCCACTCCGATAGCAGTGAGCAGATTCAGACACATGGGGTGACTTGCCCAAGGTCACACACAGGCAAATGGCAGAACAGGGACACGAATCCAGGTCTGACTCCAAATCTTGACCAACAGCGGTGGCCAAGGCTGGCTTCCTGGCGGAGGTGACCTGAGCTAAGATGAGTACCCATATGGGCTCCCAGAGGACAGACAGGCTCTAGGGTGAGAAGAAATACTAGCCTATGCACAGAGGTAGAAAAGATCTGGGCATGTTCAGGAGAACAGCACAATTCCAGTGGTACCTGCGAGGGGGTGTTAGGAAATGATTGCTGGGCCCAGCTATGAGCCTGAGCCCCTGGTCCTTGCCATCGTGGGGCAGTCGGGGTACCGAGCTGGGAGACACACGCTCGGGGCTCTGCTTTGTCTCGATCACCGGCAGTTGTGCACAGCGAGGACTGGAGGAGGTGAGCCTGCAGGCAGAGAGGGAGGTTGGGATGGCAAATCTCCATGCAATGTCCCGTTGCATGGTGGCATCGGGGGATAAAGTTGTGAGCCACCGGGCATCTGCCTGGCCCTCATGGACCTGACTGTGCTGGGCAAAACAGATAATAAACGAGGTAACAGCCAAACCAAAATGATTAGCAGTTGTGATCCGTACCAAGATGTAAATAAACCAGACGACGCAAACAGTGATCATGAGAGCACAGTGCAATCAGGGAAGTCTTCCTGGAAGAGGTGGCGATTAAGCTGGAGAAGAAGGTTCATACTGCAGAGAGCAGAGGGAAGAACAGAGAAAAGCCCGAGGGAGGAAGAGCTTCGGGGGGGGGGGTTCTGGGAACTGGTAGACAGAGCCCGGGGTGAGTTTTTGGAACTGAGCTTCCAGAAGCAGCGGGGGCCGGAGTTGGGATTTCATTCCAGAGCGACAGGAAGCCACTGGAAGGCTCCGAGCAGGAGAATGACGTGATTCTGGTCTGTGTTTGTGAGCAGCCTCTCCGGCTGCTGTGTGAGAAATGGAAAGGAACCACGGGGACCGGGAGAGAGATGAAGGTGGCCCGGGCCAGGGCGGTGGCCCCAGAAACGGCCGGGAAGGGCCGAGGGGGGCTCCCAGGCTCCGGCCGCAGTGGGGAGGGCAGCAGTGAGGCCTCCTTCCGAGAGGCACTCTGTTGCAAGGCAGGTGACAGCCAGGATAAAGCCCTGACCCTGCCAGCAAATCCAATTTCCACACCTCTCCTTCCGGACGGAAAGCGCCTTCCCCCAGAGCGGAGGTCAGAGCGAAACACCGCAATGCAACCTCTCTGCGTGGGAGAGACTCACGGGGCTGCCCAACCTTGTCCGGAGGCCAGAGAGAGAGAGAGGGAGAGGAGGTCCGCTCCCGGCCCTGCCCCCGGGGGCCCTGTCGGAGACACCGGACAGGTGTCCTGCAGGCATTTCTCAGGCGCTGGGGATGGAGCAGAAAGGACAGGACAAGCCCCTCCCCCAGGCCTTTCCCACAGGCAGCCCCAGCCCAGGTGGGGAGGCAGCGTCTGGCACGGAGCCCAGTGCAGACTGCCCCTGGGGTTCGCACCTGTGTGAGCTCACCTGCAGTGTGGGCGGGACCCAGTGACTGGCTTCTCGTGAACAGAACAGGCAAACGGGATGGGACGTCACCTCTGAGAGTAGGGTCCCGAGGACTGTGACTTCGGTGGCGTGGCCACTCTCTCTGGCCCCTCCTCTGATTGCTTTATGAAGCCAGCTGCTGTGTCGCGAGCTGCTCTGTGAAGAGGCCCACGTGGCGAGGACCTGAGTGAGAACAGGAGATGACCACCTGTGAGGAAGGGGCCTTCCAGCCACTGTGGGAGTGAGCTTGGGACAGGTCCCAGGGAGCCTGCCAGCGAGCTTTGACATGACTGCAGCCTTGGCCGATTGCAAGCTGGGAGACACCCTGAGCCAGAGGCCCAGCTAGGCCACGCCTTGAACCCTGACCCCCAATTCTCTCTTTTTCTTAAAGATTTTAAATTGATTTTTAGAGAGAGAAACAGTGAGAGGGAGAGACACAGAGAGAGAAACATCGATGTGAGAGCTAAACGTGGATCAACTGGCTGCCTCTTGCACGCCCGCTACCAGGGATTGAGCCTCCAACCCGGGCATGTGCCCCAACCGGGAATCTAACCAGCAACCTTTCGGTGAGTGGACGATGCCCAACCAACGAGCCACACAGGCCAGGGCCTGATCCCCAATTCTTCTGAGACAGTAAATGTTCTTGTATTATTTATGCAGCAGTTGATAACTAAAGCCTTAGTGAACACTTATTAAACACATCCTGTGGGCTTTACATACAGACAATGTTATCCCCATTTTATAGATATGGAAACTGAGGCTCCAGGAGGCTGAGGAACTTGCCCAAGGCCACAGAGCTAAGCAGTGGTAGAGAGAGGAGGCAAACAGAAGCAGTTGACTGCTCCCCACACCACACTGAGAGGGACGCACAGCCTCGTCCCTGGAGAGGACCTCGTGGGACGGAGGAAGCACGCTCCCCACCTGAGGCCACCTCCATCCAGTCGGAGAGATGGCTCGTTCAGCTTGCTCTGCACCCAGCTTTAAGCCATTTCTCCAACCTGAAGGACCCTCGGACTGTCTTCCCTCCTTCTGTCTGTGGTGAGACTTCCTCGTCTTCTCTTGTTTCCCCCTTGAACCTGGGTCTTTCACACTGTCTCCTGATCCCGCCTCAAATGATTCACTGGACCTGACTCTGGATCCTGCCACCTGGGACACCCTGGGCACCCACTATGTGCCAGGACTTCGTTAGACACATCGTCCTATTGAATCATTAAACAAGCCGGTCACTGGGGAAGCTGGGCCCAGAGCTGTGAGCTGCACCTGTGATCGGCAGTCAGACCTGCCTGACCCACTGCGCTGAGCTGCCCTCCTGGTCCTGCGATTTAAAATGGTCCCAGATATCGTAACCCCGAACCACAGGTCTCTCCCCGTCCCTGGGGCCAGTGCACCCCCTGGAGTGCGCCATGCCTGGGAGATGGGTGGGGGTGTCTCTGATCTCCCCACTCGGGCACTTGTTCCCTGAGCATAGCCCAGGGACCAGCACCCAGGGGGCCCCTCACACATCTGTGCTGGGTAGAAGGAGATTGGCTTACGAAGTGGGCAGAGGGTATCCTCCCGTCTGCCCGGCGTGCCTTCCCCCTGCCTGGCAGGGCCCCACCCCTTTGGAGAAGTGAATCCTGTAACATGTCATATGCTGTGGGACTGTCACACCAGCCCCACCTTCTACTCACCGAGGGGCAGCCCGGGCACCCAGCTCCCTCTTTAGAATCTGAATATGGAGCAGAAGAGCATATAGCCCGAGACCTCTGCTCTGGCGTCCTGGTGCCCCCCCCGGCCTGTGCCCCCGCCTGGCCTGTCCCCCTGCCTGGCCTGTGCCCCCGCCTGGCCTGTGCCCCCGCCTGGCCTGTCCCCCCACCTGGCCTGTCCCCCCTCCTGGCCTGTCCCCCCGCCTGGCCTGTGCCCCTGCCGGGCCTGTCCCCCCACCTGGCCTGTCCCCCCTCCTGGCCTGTCCCCCCGCCTGGCCTGTGCCCCCGCCTGGCCTGTGCCCCCGCCTGGCCTGTGTCCCCGCCTGGCCTGTGCCCCTGCCTGGCCTGTCCCCCCCCGGCCTGTCCCCCCACCTGGCCTGTCCCCCCGCCTGGCCTGTGCCCCCGCCTGGCCTGTGCCCCCGCCTGGCCTGGCCCCCCACCTGGCCTGTCCCCCCGCCTGGCCTGTCCCCTTGCCTGGCCTGTCCCCCCCCGGCCTGTCCCCCCACCTGGCCTGTCCCCCCGCCTGGCCTGTGCCCCCGCCTGGCCTGTGCCCCCGCCTGGCCTGGCCCCCCACCTGGCCTGTCCCCCCGCCTGGCCTGTCCCCCCCCGGCCTGTCCTCCCCCCTGGCCTGTCCCCCCGCCTGGCCTGTCCCCCCCTGGCCTGTGTCCCCACCTGGCCTGTGTCCCCACCTGGCCTGTCCCCCCGCCTGGCCTGTCCCCCTGCCTGGACTGTCCCCCCGCCTGGCCTGTGCCCCTGCCTGGCCTGTCCCCCCGCCTGGCCTGTCCCCCTGCCTGGCCTGTCCCCCCACCTGGCCTGTCCCCTCGCCTGGCCTGGACACGTCCTTGCTTACAGCCCTCCTGTAACCCTGTGCCCTGAGACCTGCCCAGCTGGCCTCTGCCTTTCTCACCAGGATGTTGGATCCACAAGCCAGAGGCGCTCACAACCGGCCCAAGGTGGGGACACCCTCTGTGCCCAGCCTGAGCTCCGGGGGCCAGTCCAGGGGAAGGAGAAGCCAGCACCCAAAGTTGCTCCCTCCTGTGAGATCACCACCCATGCCCAATCCCCCTGGAAATCTCAGCTTTCTCCCTTTGTGCCTCTCGGTATCTTCCCTGACCTTTCCCCCCGTAGAAGTCTGTACTAATTAGTTCAGAAATAACATGGCAGCACTATGATTCCTCATTAGCTCAGGAGAGAGTCCCGGCTACATGACTGATAGGCATCTACAAGGAAATTAACTCCAGTGCTAGGACTCCCTAATCAAGATTAATGAAGGGGAGGGGAGGGAGGAGCACGGGGCTCAGAGCCCTCCGCAGGCCTCCGGGGGTTGACTCTACCATGTCGGGGTGCTAAGGAATGGAAGTGGGCAGGTAAAAGACCACGTGACCAGTCTCAGAGTTCAAGACTCTGCTCTGGCCCCTTAGGCAAAATGGCCCACTAAGTGAATCAGGATATACAGCCTACTGTGTGCCAGGAGACAGGACACTAGGTGCGCAAGCCGGAGTCCTCACCTTTATGAGTTCACGACCTGGTTAAGGGGATCGTTGCAGTGCAGGGTGGTAAGCGAGCTGACGCTGGGAACAGCCAGCATTTACTGAACACTTACTATGTGCTTGGCATCATTTTAAGTGCCGAGCAGTCTGTAATCCTTACAACACAGCTAATATTGGCCCCAATTTATAGGTGAGGAAACTGGAGTTAAGTTAAGCCAGATAAGTGAAGCCACTTGGCCACAGTCACAGCGTTCATGAGATGGAGGGAGGAAGTGAACCGCAGCAGAACGACGCCAGAGCCCGGGTTCTTGGGCTCCATCCTCGAGCATGTCAGCAGCCACATCGTGGTGGTGGTTAGGGTGGCTGGGGGGGCGGGGTGTGATGAGAACCCAGGAGGTGGCCCAGACAGGGGCAGGGTTTCCGCAGCAGGTCAGCCTCTGAGCTGTGTCTTGACAGATGCACAGAATCTCACTCAGGGGGGAGTTTATTGATTGACTTAGTGATTTATGCATTTGTGCGCCCCACAGATAAGCGCCGGACGCTGTCGAGATCACTGCGAACACAGTGGTGGACACACACCGACAGGAAGCACGGCGTAGACCGAGGCCAACAATGAACAAGGAGCCACGGGACCAATTAGTCTACCCCAAGCACGGGCCTGGGGTCGTCCTGCACTTCTGACGGCGAGGGTCTCCTGAAAATTATGTCCCCCTGCCCAGCTGGTGTGGCTCAGTGGTTGAGCGTGGACCCAGGCACCAAGAGGTCACCGGTTCGATTCCCAGTCAGGGCACATGCCCAGGTTGTGGGCCCGATCTCCAGTGGGGGGTGTGCAGGAGGCGGCCAATCGATTATTTCTCTCATCAATGTTTCTATCTCTCTCTAAAATCAATGAAGAAAAAAAATCTTTAATAAAAAAAAATGGTGTCCCCCAGATGCCTCCCCTGAGTCCCAGCCCTGGGCTTCCCTTACCCGCCAGGAACAAGGAAGCCAGCTGCCACCTTGGAGCTGCTAGACAAAGAGGTCCACGTGGTGAGCATCCGAAGGAGGCCCCCGGACGACAGCTCATGGGACACTCAGTCCACAACCCGATGGGGAACTAACCCTGCCAGCGACCACTAGCGTGAGCTCAGACACAAATCCATCCCCAGCTGAGCCTTAAGATGCCGCTGCAACCCAGCTGACACCCCGCGCCAGACGTCCCAGCTCAGCTCACCTGGATCCCCGACCCACAGGAACTGTGCTGTTCTGAGTCTCTGAGGGTGGGGCTAACTGGTTAGGCAGCAGTAGATACCGGGTATAGGGAATGAACAGGAAGAGGAGCAATCCGTGCGCCAGAGGATAGCACGGGGCAGACTTTGAAGAACCTGGGCCTGGCATGGTACAAATGAGCACATCCTTGGGGGAGACAAGTCTCCATCACACTGACTCACGGCTGAGCTGGGTCTGCACAGGCACATGGGCCTTGGCTCTTCTGTCTCTCTGTGTGGACTCTCCGGCCAGCACGTAAACTGTTGAAGGTTGCCGTTCGATTTCCTTGAGATTTTAAATATGGATTTATAGGGTGTTCAGCGAGGAGGTGTTGAACGTGTTTAAAGTCTGTGTCAGGACCTGTATCGTGTTGGATAGTCCCGGGGTGCAGACCAGGTGTGGTGGGTCTGAGAGCTTTCTCTTCCATGGGGATTTTTCAAAGAACTGTTTGTAGCTCACTGGGGGCTCATGGGGTCCCTTGGTGGACCATGAACAAATTCATGATGAGGGTCTTTTCTTCCGTTCTCCCGGGCAAATGGCCCAGGTCTCCGTGAGCCTTTGTTTTGACACCAGACTAAGACTCATGTATTACTAACCTACTCGGTGAGTTACTGACAATGACTATCACCTCGCAGCCGAGATGTCTTTCTCTGGGAAGATCTGGGGGCCTCACACACCTGATGGCATCACCGTGCAGAGCCTGTCACGTCTCCTGGGTTGGGGAGCAGGATGCCCTGCTGTGGAGCAGAGCGAACCGGCAGGCTGCACTGGAGTCAGCTGTGGTTTTCAATGGTTCTCTCCTTGCTTTGCAATCAACAAAGCCTTCCAGCCGAAGGTCACCCTCTGTCCACTGAGTTTGCGGGGACGGTGTGGATACTCTTACGGTGTCGGGTTAGCCCTACCGGATGGTCAAAAGTGCACGCGTGACAGTTAAAGGTGAGTCCGCCCTGCGTCCCTGGCCAAAGCGAACAGGCATGGTGGCTTCCGTGGTGATGCTTGGCTGGTATCAGCAGCTTGATTGTCCAGCTGCAAAGTGGGCGCCGCTGGGGGCTCTGACCCACCGAAGCCATCTGTGTACACGAGTGAGAACATCTGGTGCAGCCTAGTCGTCCTCTTGGGCTCTCCCGGGGCCTCCAGATGTCGCCCAGGTGCGTCCCGTCCATGCAGACACCCAGCAGAGCTGGAGCCCTGCCCATCCCCCTAACTTCACCTCCCACCTGTGTCCTAAACCCCCGTCGTACGGGCCCATTTGTGTCCCCAGTGCCTCAGACCTGATTGTACTTGGAGAGAGGGTCCTTAAAGGGGTAAGAAAGTTAACATGAGATTACACAGGGTGGGCTCTAGTCCACGGAGCCGGTGTCCATTCAGGAAGAGGAGTTGGGACACAGATGCACACGGAGGGAAGACGGTGTGAAGAGACCGAGGGGAGGCCACCTACAAGCCGAGGAGAGAGGCCTCCAAAGGAACCAGCCCGGCTGACGCCTTGACCTCAGACTTGTGACCTACAGCAGCAGGAGAGACGCTTCGGCCCTTCAGGCAGCCCCGTCTGTGGTGCCTCGCCCTGGCAGCCGCAGCAGACGGACGCAGCTGCTGGTTTCTGCACACAGCGGGCTGCTGGCGGCAGGGGAGCAGAGTGGGTCAGAGGATGGGTGATTCAAGCCAAGGTCCTGCGGTCGAGTCCCAGCTCTGACTAACTGATTCCAGCCACTTTAAGCAAGTTACTTGGTCTCTCTGTGCCTTCCGTCTGTGCAAGGACAATAATAATGTCTGCCTCCTGGGGCTGTTGTATGGGTTAAGTTAACAATCAGTGTGTAGCATTAGCTTTATTATTCATTCAACGAATGTCTATTGAACACCTCCGGTTGCCAAGCGCTGTGATACGGGATAGAGTGTTACGGTGAACGACAGTGACGCTACACCACGCTCTTGATGTTTGCTCGCTTTTCTCCCTCTACAAGGAAGGCCTTCCCTGTCTCCATCACTCTCTCGAACTTCGTATCCATTGGGACTGTCTCGGGTCATCTCCTCCGGGCTGGTCCCTCCTCTGGCTCCCATAGTTTCCCATATCTACCTTTGCCTTACCACCTTGAACTTCCAAAAATGTGTCCCCTGCTGGCCCATGGTGAGGACTCATCTGGGGGCCCCTGCCCTGGCCCAGGGCTGGGGTTGGGGCAGGAATTCCCCTCGCCTGGAAGAACGGCTTCCCATCAGTCTGTCCTTCACAGCCCCCTCTGGTCTGCTCCGTCCGTCTGTCCTCATCATCACTATTCAAAGTCTTCGCTGAGCCTGCTGTGGCACAGCTGTGGCCCTAGTGCTCAGTTTGATCCAACCCAAGTCATCTGAGCAGACAGCCACACCCCAAGGCTGCTTTCCCACCTAGCTAAGAGTCGGGGAAGAACAGGCGTGATCCAGAGGCGACAGAGATGTAAGTACAGCGTGGGGTTTCAGAGGCCACCCGTGAACCTCCCTGCCCGGGAAGAAGGCCTCCAAACCTCCCCACCAGGAGGCCAGCCAGTCTCTGCCCCCTGCTCACGACCCCGAAGACGGTGCGTCCCATTGTTGATGGCTCCAGATGGCCATCCCTTGTTCCTGGGCCTGTTCCCCAAGGTGTGGTGAGGAGCCCCAGGGGGCAGTGTTGGGGGCCGAGCGTGAACACACTCTCTCTCTGATAGTGAAGGTCCCTCATGTCTGTGCTGTGCCAGGCACGTGGCACCTTTGTGATATCTGTGGAGCGAGCCTTATTATCCCCATTTCACAGATGGGAAAACTCAGGCCTAGAGGGCCCAGTGTGGAGAAACTAATTGCCAGCATCACACCACTGACATGTGGTAGGACAGGGGTTGAACTCCCATCTGGCTAATTCCCAAGCATGGGCTCTGGGTGGTCTCCGGGCAGCCCTCCGGCTTGGATGAAGGAGGTGGTTGATCTTTGCGTGGCCGGTGGGCGGAGGGCTACTCACCTCTCAAGCCATGGGCTGGAGGCTGGTCTTACAGGGGCTAACCCGTGTTGTAGCGCCCGCGCAATGACCTCAACACCCAGGACAAGTCCACTCTCACCCCCAGGTCCCAGAAGGCCACCTGCTGAGCTCACAGAGCCCCACTCCGTGTCCCTGGCAGGGTCCCCACAGACCCTGAGGTCACCCTCTCTGGGGCCTCCCCACAGGTGCCCACCAGGGACACATTCCGGAACCCTGGGAAAGGCGGTGCCATGGCAAGTGACAGTAAGTCTAAGGACACTTGGAGGTCACAGGGCTGGTGCAAGACTGAAGAGAGGAGACCACAGGAGGGTCCTGGGAGGAGTGGGCTGAAGGAGGGGTGTGGTGCGTCCCAGGCCCCTGATGGCTGGAGGGGACAAAGAAATGTGGGACTGGGAGTCAGGTAGCTGAGACACTGTTTCATCTGTAAAAGGAGGATCATAATGCCTACCTTTTAGGGTCATTGCATAAACAAAATCATGTTTCCTGCAAACCGCCGCCCCCACGCCTGGCCCGGACTCGGCTCAATGAAGTAGTCACAGTGTCCTCTCCATGATGGTGGCCGGCTGCGCCCAAAGCCGTCTCTCCTGGCAGTAATTAAAAGAGCACATCTGGTGGGTCCCTTTGCGGTTTGCAAAGCCTGCCCCTGACCACTGTTTCAGTTCCTTTGTCTGAAACCTGCCGGGTTGGCCAGGGAGGCGGGTGGGGGCAGTGGCAGCAATGGGGGGTCCCGGGCTGCGCCCGAGACCCTCACATCGTCCTGGCTGCCGCACCCAGAGAGGGCTGCTCCCTCTGGGAGACCTAGTGGGGAGACGAGGAGCTGCCAAAGTGGGACAGCGTGGAGGCCACAGGGGCTGACGCCGAAGTGAATAACCCCAGGGCTTTGCTGCCATAGACCTCCTCTGAGGGTGTCCCTGGGGTCTCCCCGCTGTCCCCAGCACCACAGTCCCCATCCAAATCACTCCCCTGCATCAGCTCCACAAACAGCCCCCGACAGCCTCTCGCTGTCCCTTTAAAGTTCAGGGCCCGAGCTGGGCCCGGCGGGCAGGAGCCTCTGACCTTTCTGAGTGCCAGCAGGTACCCGGCCAACTCCGAACAGGGCCCAGAAAGCAGGGAGCGTGCAGGAGGCCAGGGTAGGGGCCCAGGGATCCGGGGCCTTTGTCTGGGCCTGGCTGCCCAGTGCCACGCTGGCTGCAGCTATTAAAATGTCAATCGCTCCCCATGGCCCGCGGCCCCCTCCCAGCCCCCAGAGAAGGCAGGGGATTCACCGTTGTTTTGTCTTTCCCGGGCCTGTCGATGCCTCCTTTAGGGAGCCTGTTCGATTCGGGCTCCAGAGAGCCGTGGGGAGGGGAGAGGCCAGAATTAAACGGGCTGCACGGACGGACCCCCGCAGACCCCCAATTTCCAGAGGCTTACAGATCAGAAGGCAAAAGAAAATGCTGCGTCTGTTCTTTTTCAAACGTCGATGGTTTTATTCACGGTCCTCCCTCTGCCTCTCCTCCAGCCCTCTCCTCCTCTTTATTCCCGCTCACCGGGGCTCCGCAGAGCCCCCCTCCTCTCTACGCACAGAGCCCTGCGGCTGGGAAGGCTGACAGGTGTCTCGTCTCCCGTCACCCGCTTGGGGACTCTGTAAGAAAGGTGCTGACCCGTCGTTCTCCAGCGCTGCCGACAAAGGGGCGAGAGGGAAAAGGTCTGTGTCCAGAAGCTGTGTGGTCACATGTGGGGGAGTCCCCGAGTGCGTGTCCACCAGAGGCAGCCGACCTGGGGGGACACCTGCTCTGCCATGACATGGGGGGGAGGGGGGCACACGGCACAGCCTCCCGGGCCTCCCTCTTTCCCTCCCTCCCTCCCGGGTTGACCTGGTGACCAGGTGCGGCAGTGGGTGTCAGTCACAGGAGCTCACTGTCAGCGGCACCCCCAGGCCATGCAGGGCCCTTCCCCGCCTTCTGGGCTCCTGTCCTTTCCGTTCTTGTCCTCAGCCCCACTCCCAGTGCTGCGCCCCTGCCACAAGGCACTCACCTCGTCACCTGCTCTGCGCGCCCTTTGCCTCGACGCCCTTCCAAGGCCGCTGGGTGACACCCGCCGGCCTTCTCATCCGGCCTCTGTGCGGGAGAGATGAGAGGAGCTCTTGGCAGCGTCCTGGTGACGGGAACAAAGAGGAGGAGAGGGGCACTGAGGCGGAGGTGGAGGCGGACGGTCAACAGCCACGCACTCCCCTCACCCACCCCGTCGCTGGCCCCTGCAAGAGGCTGTGAAGAGGCTTGAATGGGCTGCATGGGACTTAGAGGAAGGCCTGGCACAGCGTGGGCGCTCCATGAACGTTTGCTGTGTGCGTGTGCGTGTGAGTGAGTGTGAGTGTGTGTGTGTGAGTAGGTGTGTGAGTGAGTGTGTGTGAGGTGTGAATGTGTGTGAGTGAGTGTGAGTGTGTGTGTGAGTGTGTGAGTGTGTGTGTGTGAGTAGGTGTGTGAGTGAGTGTGTGTATGTGAGTAAACGTGTGTGTATGTGAGTATGTGTGAGTGTGTGTATATGAGTAAATGTGTGAGTGTGTGAGTGTGTGCGTGTGAGTAGGTGTGTGAGTGTGTGTATGCAAGTAAACATGTGTGTGAGTGTGTGTATGTGAGTATGTGTGAGTGTGTGTGAGTGTGTGCATGCGTGTGAGTAAGTCTGTGAGTGTGAGTGTGTGCATGTGTGTGAGTGAGTGTGTGAGTAAATGTGTGAGTGTGAGTGTGAATGTGAGTGTGTGAGCGTGTGAATGTGTGTGTGAGTATATGAGTGAGATTAAAGATGAACCACAAGCAGACCCTTGGGAGCGGGGGCGGCCTCTCTGAAGGAGAGAGGCAGGACTTCCCTGCACCCTGTCTCTGTGTCATCAGGACTTTCCAAGTGGCCCATGCACCCTTCCTTCTCTGCCCCCCCGCCCCCCCTTCAGACCTTTCAGAGGTACTGGCTAACCCCAGTTCTCCTGTCCCTGACACTCCCTGGCCAGCAGACTTCAGGGCCCTGTGGCCACCCCCCTCCTTTCTGGCCACATCCCTCTTGGGGCCGCCCCACTCATGGTCTCCTGCTGACACACACAGGGGACCGGAGTTCCCGGCCCCCCGCCCCCCGGCCCCCCGGCCCGAGTCCTGCTGCTCTGCGAGGGCCTGTGGGTCTGTGGGAAGCATTTTCCAAACGTGCCTCCCATGCCATGGGCTGGAAAACTCTGTGTGTGCACACAGGCACACTTTTCTTAACACATGTGCCTACGTTTGTGCAACTCATGCGACCAGGCCCTTTTGTGCCTTTTTCAGACTCACCTGTCTGCATGCGTGCGAGGTGCATACATGTGTGAGAACATGCAGGTACCCACGCGTGGGGGGGCTGCGAGCGCACTGAGCTCACGTTGGAGACGCCCGCGTGCAGAGACGTGTACGACTCCACCTGCGTGGTGCACGCATGTGTGAAAGTGGATGTGCCCGCAGCAGCTCCCGCTTCTTCGACACCTGAGTAGCTAGACAGCCCTCTTGTTACCGTGTAGTCTTATTAAACACTCGGCATATTAATAGCACCGGCGAAGTTGGTGATGAAAAGCTCTTTATTAAAAATAATAAGAAATGGCCCTCTTGTTCCACAACTTCCGAGTCGCGTCTGGCCTCGCGGGCTGGCAGGTTATTAAAGTGGGATCAAGCATCTTTAATACGCCGTCTGCAGCGGCTGTTTGCTGGATCTGCCTCATTACCAGCCAGCTGGGCCCAGCTGCCTCGGTCTCCCCGGCTTGACCCTGACACGGGGACAGGAGAAGGGAAGGAAGCTCGTGGGAGACATGCCCTGGGGAGGCAGAAGCTCGGTTCCAGTGGCCTGGCCTCTGAGCACTGTTTGCTGGGGGGTGACGGGGTCTTCAGTCCCTGCAGGTCCCCCGAACCGCACAGTGGGGGAGGGGGGCAGGCTGCCATCCCAGCAGGTGTGCCTGCGTCCCTGAATGGTGGCCCCCTTGGGAACATCTTCGACCTCCTCCGTGGGTCTGAAGTGGCCACACCCTTTCCCCCCTCACTGCCCTCTGGACCCAGGAGAGGGGAGCCCCCATGGCAGTGCCCAGCCAGGAGAGCGAGGGCAAGGCTCAGGGCCCCCACCAGCACTTCCCAAACTTCTCTGTGAGCACAAATCCCCTGGGATCGTATTAAGTGCAAATGCTGAGCCAGGAGGCCTGGGGTGGGCCTGAGTCCGCATTACAAGGTCCCAGGGGATACGGATGCGGCTGGGCCGTGGCCCACTCTCTGAGAGCAGGGACCCAGGCCTCTCCCGGAAGCACAAGAGAATGTCACCTTGATGGCCAAAGCTTCGAGCTCACCAAGGGCATGATCCCAGACTGGCAGGTCCCCAAGACCAGAGGCTGTGTCTGCCACGCTCCCCGGACTCCTCATGGTGCCCGAGCCAGGGCTGTGCTCACGGGCCGCCTGAACTCTGAGAAGAGGGAAGCACCCCGAAGAGACACTGAGTGCCTGTGTGCCGGCCGCTTTCACATGACTGTCTCTGCTACACACACCAAAGCAACGGTGATCCCCAATCTAGAGGTGAAGAAGCTGAAGCCGAGAGAGCGCGGCCGCTTGCCCACGGACCCCTGGCTTTGCCGCTGATCCCTCTTTGTCCTCAGTCCTGCTTTTCCCACCGAGTAGAGCGACGAGCTCCGAACAGCGTCCTGTCCCAGCAGCCGCCTCCCAGGGGACCGCAGTCATGGATGCAGGGAACCATGGGCTGCCTTTCGCATCTCGGAACATCCTCTCCCCGGTGGACCTCCAAACCCTCCACCAACATGAGCTGCAACTACGAACACGTCTCTCCACCTCTCCGAGACGCCCGGGACATGCAACAAGGAAGCTTGTTTGCAGATGGGTTTCAAGGCAGAGACGCCCATGGGGTCCCTTGCTGACAGGTCAGCAGGGCAGCTGACGTCCAAGAAGGAGTCCTTTCTGGCATCTCCTTGCTCCAAGTACTGATGGCACGAAGCTGCCTCTGGGGTAGTCATCAGAGTAGCAGCAGCAGAGCTAAGATGTGTTGAGCGCTTGCGAAGAGCCAGACACTTCGCGTGCATTAACTTTTTCCTCACTGTAACTCTAACCATTGTATTCCCACCTGCAGATGAAAGGCCCAAGGATCAGAGAGTCTGGGTCATTTTCTTGAGGGTGCACAGCTAACATGATCCTGAGCTGGGCTTTGAATCCAGGCCGTCCGGCTTCAGGGCCCCGATACTTCTCCATAGAAACAATGGAAGCTACAAATGGTTGTGGAAAAGCCCCGCCCATTTGAGGACCACAGACTCACATTATGAGGGGGCAGAAAGGGGTCACAGAGCATGGTACCCCCTCTCATTTTGTAGAGAGGCAGGGGCACCTGACCGGGGTCCCACAGCAAGCTGAGGAGAGAGCTGGGACTCCGACGCCGGTGGTCCTCTGGTCCCAAGGAAGGCCGCTCCCCGCACCCAGGAAAGCCCGGCATCAGCGTGTTCACGTCTAACACGGAGCCCGGCGCACCAGCGTTCAGGGCCTGCAGTGCTTCGTGCCGCTTCTGCACCGTCCTGGTTTGGGGCGGCACCCACGCCAGCAGCAGGTGCAGCCCCGAGCTCCCTAAGGAGCTTCTCCCAGGTGGCCGGCGTATCGCCAGAGCGCGAGAGGCCAGCGTTTAAAGGAAGAGCTGTGAGCCCTCCCGGCGTTCCTGTAATATTCTCGGTGCGCACTTCAAGAGAGACGCTTGCTGGCCCGCCCTCCGTTAGGGGCGGGAGTGCCAATCGATGCCACTTCTTTAGAGGGTGATTTGGCGATAATATTTGAAATGCACAAGCCCTTTAACGCACCCGTTTCATAGCTAGAGATTTACCCCATAGACTCATTCTTGTACTTGTAGTCAAAGTACACACACACACACACACACACACACACAGAGGGAGAGAGAGGCAAAATGACGAAGGGGACAGCTCTGGGACCCGCTTTCGGTGCTCCAGTCCCTGCTCTGTCACTGACAAGCAAGGTGAAGCCAGGCAGGTAACTCAACGTGTTTGGACCCTTTTTTTTTCTGTATAAAATGGGGGTGCTAATTGGACTTGCGCTGGACGGTTTGAAAAGATTAAATGAGCTACCACATGACAATCGCTGGGAAGAATACCTGACCCAGAATAAAAGCTCTAAAAATGGAGCTTTTGCTAGGATTGTGGGGCTGTTGAAAAGAATGATGTCCCTGGACGTGCTGATTTGGAACCATCTCTGAGGTATATTATCACGTGAAAACGGCAAGTCCCAGCGTGGTATAACAGAGATCCTTTTTGTGTGAAATTTTAAAAGTATATCTAAATTATGCTATTCTGTAATGTCTTAGCCTTGTAAGCATTTGTGCATATTACATTTTGCTAATAAATGTTCAAAAATGGGTGTCCAGGCTACGGAAATTAAGAGTGTCTTTGGTTTTCTTTCTTATATTAAAAATTCTAATAGGTGTATAGCACACACTTCTTTCTTTTTCATTGTGGTAAAAAAAACAAAACACAGGTAATATGAAATGGATGATCTTAATTATTTCTGAGCACACAGTTCAGTAGTCTTAAGTGTGTGCACATTGTTGTACAATGGATCTCCAGGATATTTTCATCTTGCAAAACTGAAACTCCACGCCCATTAACCACCTCCCCATTTTCCTCTCTCCCTAACCCCTGGCAACCACATTCTACTTCCTGTCTCTGACTTTGACTCTGGGCTCCTCATGTAGGCAGAGTTACACAGTATTTGTCTTTCTGTGAGTGGCTTATTTCACTCAGCATAAAGTCTTCACATTTTATCCATGTGGTAGCATGTCCCAGAATTTCCTTCCTTTTTAAGGCTGAATACTATTCCATTGTATGGACATACCGCATTTGTTCATCCATGTATTTGTTGATGGGCAATTGGGTTGCTTCCGCCTTTTATCTATTGTGAATAATGTACTATGAACATAGGTGTGCAAATATCTCTTGGAGCTCTTCCAATTCTTTGGGCTGTATATTCGGAAACGGTTGCTGGGTCAGAGGGAGTACATACATTTTTGAAGGTCGGCTTTACAGCTTGTCCCTGGAGAGGGAAGTGATTTTTCCTGGACCCTCATGGGGCAGACAGACCTCACCACAGTCCCTGAGAATCAAAGAGTTGTCCAAAAAGTTTTTAAACATTCAGGAGCATTTGAAAGACACTCGCTTTGGTTCTGGAATGTGCTTTGGGACTAACATGGGGCCAGAGGCTGATCTGATGTTTGGAGGCTGGTGCCAGGCTACCTCAAGGACAATGACACGGCGAAGCTATGTTGGTGGCCTCAGGACAGCAGCAGCTTCCTCTCTGCCACCTTGATGCTGCCGATGGCCAGAAATTTCCAGACCAGGTTCAGACAGGTGCAAAAATTCACCAGGTGCGAAGTGGGCTTGTTCACTGCCTCTGTGAGAGAAGGAAAGAACGGGCTGTTCAGATAAGTGCTGAGTCCTCCAAAGCCTTTGCTTCCATTCTGCCCTGGTAGCGGGGGAGGCTCTCCAGCACCCGCCTGAGCGCGGGCTGGACAGAAGCGGAACCAGGAGGTGACTCGGTCAGGGCAGAAACAGAGTCTGCTGGCCTCTGTCCACTCTGCATGCCAGAGAAGCATCCACTGCACAGTCCCGAGAGGCCAAGGCAGGTGACAGACAAAATTCACAGGAAGCCTTCACTGGGAAACTCGGGAGGGTCTTCCCAGGGAGCGCCCAGAGCCTTACTCCGGGGCGGTGGGCGTCAGGTGCGGCAGGTGCAGGCGGGCGCTGTGGCTGGGGGCAGTGTGATGGCTCCGCCTCCACCTGCCCCTTGTGCCCCTGGACTGCTCAGGAGCAACCCTCCGCTCCGGCAGAGGGCTTTCCCTGGGGTCTTGGAGATGCTGTTTGATCTCAAACAGTGGTTTGGGAGGAAGGGAGGCGAGACGGGGTACACGTGTGCCGAGAGCCTCAGCCGGTCCCGGGGCCCAGCGAGTGGGTGGCAGAGAAGGTTGGTTTACTCCTGGCGGGCAGCGATCACTCTGCAAAGACCTGAGGCCCTGGAAATTCTTTCCCTGAGACTTCCCCTGCCCTCGGCGAATGGTGTACCCGTGATGAAGAATAACGTGGAGCTGGCCAGAGAGAGGTGGTGACAGTAGTGAGGGGCGGATGACGAGGACGGCAGCAGCATCGACCACCTGTCTACCCTGTGCCAGCAATAGCGTGTGCGGACACTTTGCCTGGAAAGCAAATTGGACCAGAGACGATCATAGCACAGCACGCCGTGTGCTCCCACGGGGAACACACAGAGAGAGAGGCCAGGCTCCCGTGAGCCAGTGACACCTCGGCTCAGCTTCGAGAATGAGAAAGGGATGGAGAGAGGGGATCATGCAGAAGGATCTGGAGGTGAGGGTGGGGTGGAGAAGGAGAGAGACAGACAGAATGCGAAGCGGGGGACTCAGAAGCAGGAGGTCTGGTGCGGCGCTGGGAAGCACACTCAGACACTGGGTGACAGGGAGCCGCTGCAGGTTTTCAGCAGCAAAGGGCTTGCTCCTACAATTTGTGTTTTGCAAAGATCACCGCTGCTTCTGCCGCACGGAGAACAGGTCGGAGGCGGGCAGGAGGGTGAGCAGGGAGGCCCGTGAGGACGCAGGAGTGGTTGTCCTGGATGGAGAGGATGGCGACCTGCTCTTGGTGGGCGGCCATGGAGATGGAGAAAAGACGACGGGTTTAAGATGGAGGAGCCAGAGTTGACAGGCTCGGCGATGCACTGGATACCAGGAGTGAGGGGGAGAGGTGTTGAGGATAGCAGCAAACGCTGATTGAGCCCTACTGTGTGCCAGGTGCCGGGCTAAGCATTCTACCTGCATCATCTCACTGACTCCTAACCATACCCCAAGGAAGCGGGCGCACTGTTGCCCCATCTTACAGGTTGGGAAACTGAGGCTCAGAGAGGTTAAGTAACTTGTTAATAGTCACACAGCCAAGAGTGGTAGAACTAAGCTGCAATCTCAGGACACTGACTGCACAGCCCTGGGCCTTATCCTTTACTTAGTGGTGTCTTCCTTTCTGGCTTTTGGAGGGACAGAGGTGCCATTTATTGAGACAGAAAACCCAAGAAAGAGGAGTAGACTTAGGGACAAAGATGAGCTGGTTTTGAGGCACCTTGGAGGAGTCAGCTGTTCAGGTATGGAGAAGGGAGTTTAAAAGGGCATCTGTCTTTGTCGTGGAAGAGGAGGAGATACCAAAGCCCCTGGCGACGAGACGTGAAAAGGACGGAGACTCAGGCCGGGAACATCCCATAGAACACAAGCACGGGGTAGGGACTCTTCAACGGGGCTGCGATTGAACAGCCTGGGGATGGAAGAAAGCTTTAGAAAATACAGCTGTGAGCTCCAAACCAGAGGTTAGGATGGAGCCCAGCCTTATGAATTCTTTAACGCTCCCCTAAGACCCACAGGCCCCTCCCCCTGGACAGTCACCTGTAAAACCAACCTATTTCCTCACCTGGTCCCCTGTCTCCTGCTGGTGCTGCCTTTCACACACAGCAACTGGCTCCAGAGTCCACGAATCCTCCTGGAATCTGTCCCATGATGTGTCCCCAGGGGTCTGTCCCTACATGAACACACAGCTCACCCCCTTCCTCTGCAGAGGGAGAAGACTTGGGCCCCATGAACCTGGAGAGCACGTGGTAGGCCTTTGAAGGTAACCGAAGGCTTTGATGGCACCGCAGTGACACTTGTCAGCCGAAGGTGTCGTATTCTTGAAAAGCAACACAGCTGTCCTGCTCCCCGAAGGGATTGGTTCTGGAGAGTGTCCGGGTATGTGGAACTGTCAAGGGAGGGGCGGGCAGCAGTGTCGGAGCTCGAGCTCGGGAATCAGGTGGACCTGGGTGTGAATTCCTGCCCTATCACCACACCTGTGTGAACTCAGGAGCGCTAGGACTCGATTGCCCCATCTGCAAGATGGGCACAGTAATACAACTTCACAAGCATAAGAAGCCTGAATAGATACTGTGTGTTAAGTACTTAGCCTAGGTGCATGGTCCAGAGAAAGAGCTTAATGGTAATAATAACCACAGTAATGATGCATTGTTATCTGTGGTGTGGAGAGAAGGGCACACCTAGAATCTAAAATTGGAATGAGCTGGGTTTTCATTCTGACTGTTTCTGGATGAGCCTGGGTTCTCAGAAGATGAGCCTGCAGCCACAATCTGGTGCCTGCCTAACACGGGGCACATTTCTGTCTCTGAACTCCCACGTGGTCCTGTCTCAGGGTCTGTTTCCTTGTCTTCCTTCTGTCTGGTGTGCTCAGCCCTGAGAGAGTTGAACAGTGGCCAGATCATGTGGGGCCTCATGGGTCAGAGTGAGGAGATTTGATTTCCTCGTGGTTTCAACGGGAGGCTGTATCAGTCAGTGATTGCCAGGCAGTGCTGCATAACAAAACCACCCAAGGCTTAAGGCAACAATCAACAGTCCTCACTCACACGTCAGTGGGCTGGCTGAGCATAGCCTCGTCTAGCCTGGGTGTGGCGCCCCTCGAAGGTGGGGTCCAGGTTTGCTCCCACATACATGTCCTCTTCCTGGGGCCCGTGGACTGCTCTGGGCATGGGCTTCTGGGGCGACCGCAGATGTCCAGGTGGGTATGCAGAAACAGGTGACGTCTCTAAAGTTCTGGCTGGGAGCTGCACACTGTCACTTCCGCTCTTGTCCCACAGCCAACAAGTCTGAAGTAAGTCGACAATGATTGTCAACTGGGGGCAATGTTGCCCCCTAGAGGACACTTGGCAATATCTGGAGATACTTGGGGTATGACTGAGCATGGGTGCGCCTGGCACCTCGTGGGTAGAGGCCAGAGATGCTGGCAAACATCCTATAATGCAGACAACAGCCCTCACAGCAAAAATGCACCTGGTCCATTGTGTCAACAAGAAACCCTGCAATAGAAAGAAGTCTCTATAATTGTGCATTGGCGGCTGTGCTCAAAGTGATCTATCTGTAAGGGGGTCGGGGAAGAGAGGGGCAGGTCATTGTTTCCCCGTCCCCCTCCCCTTCCCTCCCCCTCCTCCTCTTCTCCACTTCTACCTTCCTTCTGACAAGATCGTAGTCACCCCTCCTCTGCGCTGGCTCTGTCCCTGCCTACCACACTGGGGCTGCCAGGACGGAGACGAGTCTGGTCACCCTCAGTACAAATGCAGCGAAGCCCTGATGGAACTAAGGTTCCTCCCCTTCCGAGTTCCCATGTGATGCTCTGGGCACCCTGCTCACAAAGAATTCAAATCTCTGCGGGTCTATCCCCAGCGTTGTTCCGAACTGGGGGGCAGGAATGAGCGACTAGGCATTCAAAGCGGAACAAGCCAGTTTGGTGGGTTGGAGGAAAGGGCAGGTCCCTGGGAGAGGGGCAGAAGCACGTGGTCCCAGTGCCAAGTGCAGAGGGTCCGGGTCTTGGCTGAAGGGCGCTGGCTCGGAGCAGGAGCGGGTCTGCAGTATGGGGAAGGGGCAGAGGGATTGCTGGGGGCAGGGCTGGGTGAGGCTGTAGACAGAGTGGCCCTGACCATGCAAACGCCCTACCCCAGGCCATGGACAGAAATCTCTGGGAGTGGGTCCCCGAGGTCTGTGTTTGGGCTCGCTCTCTGGGTGATGCTGCAGAGCTAATCCAGGCACTAGCATTTGGGAAGCACCAATGGAGACTGGAGTCCACCAGGCTTGTGGCACCTCACCCCTGTCTTCCGTGGGACCTCCCCCGCGCCAGTCCCGGCACCCATCCCACATGCCCTCCTCCACTCTCACCTGCCGCCTCCCTCCTCCAGCAGCCCTTCGGGGGACAGGCAAGGAGCCTCGGACAGCTGGCAGCTCCGCACAAGGAGAAGGAGATTGCTGCCCACGGCTTCCCTCCCGCCTGAGTCATTCTGCTGAGGGCGGCTCATCTGTCTGCTCGTGGAGCAGGACCCCCATCCTGCCATGGGGCCCATGCATCAGCCCGAAGAAACACGCTTCCTAGGCAAACAGCTCCTCATGACAGTACATGACAGGACCACAGTGTTTCTTTATGGGTGGCAAGTCATGCCACCATGGTAGGCTGCCCCCGACCCTGAGGTCTGGGACCAATCCTAATCCTAGCCAGGGGGTGGAGAGATCCCTGGGCCAGTGTAAATGGCTCTGCACCAGACAAAGTTTGCTCTGTCCTTTGACCAGGGAAAGGGTCACCTGCCTTGGTCCTGTAATCCAGCCACTGTCCAGTTCTCCACACTGACAACAAGTTCTCCCTCGTAATGGTCTACACGGCATTTGAGTTCCTCCAAGACTTGCTCTCACCACCTCTTCCCTCGCCAAGCTCCAAGTAGCCGCCACCCTGGCCGGCCTGGAGGCGTTCATTGACAGCTCAAAGTCCCGTGAATTAGCCCTGCTAAATGGTTCAGCTGGTCCCCGTGTTGGCCACAAGCCTGGGACTACCAAGCATCTGGCTGCCACCTGTGTGGGCATCTGAACTCTGTGTGGTGCTGCAACCTTCCACCTGGTCTGATCTGGTAACACCAAGTGGGCCAGGTCTCACCTTTCAAAAAGGTCCCTTCTGACCACCTGCACTGCCCATGGGAAGCTGGGACGCATCTCAGAAGTTGGCACCAGCGTCACCAGCATCATTGTTGTCACAGACAGATTGGTTTTCTTGCTGCTCCTGTGACAAATTACCACCAACTCGGTGGCTTCGAACAAGGCAGATTTATTTTCTTACAGTTCTGGAGGTCAGAAGTCCGAAAGGAGTCTTACGGGGCTAAAACCAAGGTGTTGGCGGGCTAGTTCCTTCAGCAGGCTCCAGGGGGGATCCGGTTCTTCACCTTGTTGAGCTTCTAGACGCCTCCTGCGTTCCTTGGCTCAGGACCCCTTCCTCCATCTCCAGCCCCAGCAGAGTAGCGTCCTCTCCTCTGGCTCTGCTCCCCACGGCTTCCTTCATCACACGGCCTACTTCTCACTTTCTCTGCCTCCCTCTTGCAGGGAGGGACACTTGTGATTACATCCCCTCCCCCTCGTTCATCCGGGATAATCTCTCCATCTCGGTCACTTACTTCATCATCTCTGCAGAGTTACTTCACCACGTGAGTAATGTTTACAGGTTCTGAGAGTTAGGCGGGGACATCCTTAGGGCCATTATCCAGCCTCCCACAATGGGTGCCATTTGTGGGACGCTCACCCTGCAGGGCTGGGCTGAGTACTCGTCACACGTTCAGGCCTCATGTCACCCAGCAGCCCCGGGAGGCAGGGGGTCGGACCTCCTGCGCTTTACACAGGAGGAAGCAGATGCTCTAAGAGGTCAAGTAACTAATGCAAGGGCGTGGTGAAGCTGGGATTGGAGCCCGGCTCTTTGTGATAAGCAAACTGCTCAGAAACGATACCATCCTGCCTCTCCCCTCATCCAAAGCTGTAGACTTTCTGAGAACGGCTTCTGACGTCCTCTCCTTGTCTATACCCTGCCTTCCCCCTAGACTTGCAGGGAATGGAGCCAAACTTTCACCCACAACGAGCAAAGAAGTCACCAAAGGCGAGGCCGCGACCTTCTCGTCCCAGTCCCACTCTTTGTAAGTGCCCCCTGGCCCGCTAAGCGGCACCTCTGCTCCCGGGCTGGTCTTCTCTCGCTTGGAAGAAAGACAGACCATCTGCTCTCCCCTGAAGCTCCTTCAAGGAGACAGAGGAGGAGGAGCTGTGGGGAGAGATGAGACCAGGGCTCGGGCATGCCAGGCCCTGGCGGCCAGTATGGACAGGCCACCTCACTGGGTTTGTCTTATCTCTGGGACAGCGGTCACCTCGCTCTCCCCTGCAGCATGGGCCGGCGAGCTATTTCTGTCTCTGGATCAGATATGGGACCATGATTTATCGATTGTAATAAACATTGCTTAACACACACTTTAGCCACACGGCTCACTCACCATTTAAATAAATCTCATCCCTGGGGCTGGTAGAGCCCTTTGTAATAGGAGTGCCAGGTTAGAAGGGGGCCAGGATGCAGGGCAGGGGGAGCCACTTGGGGTGAATGGGTGTTCTCATTTGCAGCCAGAGGATTATGGTTCCTCTGCCCCCACTTGATGCCTACGTATTGTCCTATTGGTTATTCCTTACGAGGGTCTTGTCGAGGGTCTGCTGTGGGCAGAGGCTGCCAGGACCCACTGCACCCCCACTGGTGCCCTCAGCCTCTCCCTGGCATCTCATGGCATTTACGAAAAAGAAAGCCACAGTCTTTGTCTTGTTTCCTTTCCTGCTCTGGGGAAATGCAGCTGTCTCTGAGACGAAACATCAGCTCCTTTTTGCACTAAAGGATTTCCAAGTAGGTCAGAGAGACTTACACCAGGAGCAGGCTTTGAGGTGTGCTCTCTGGGGAAACTGGAGGTGTGTCCCTGCAAGGATGGGTTTTCCTTTGTGCCAATAATAGAGGAGGAAGCATTACATATACTGCAAGGGCGGGATAGCTTCTTACATGCTCAGCTCTCAGCCTGATGTGTCACATATAGTAGGTGCTCACTAAATAATGGGTGATGATATTGTAGCAATGGTGCTGAAGCTGGCAGTCAAGGTCATGGAGGGAGTGGTGAGGATGACGACTGGAGATCCCTGAGAGCTGGCATGGGTTTTGTTACCTGCTCTATTCCCTGTGGCTATGAGAGCACCTGGCACATAACAGAGGCTCCATAAATCCTTGCTAAATGGATGAAAGGGGTGATGTAGATGGTGGGGTGGTAAGGGCAGGCATGGCGTGAGTGATGTGGAAAAGACACCTTTGAAAATGATGTAACAAGGTTGGGGATGAAGATAACAGTGACCAGGGATGATGTTGGTAGCAGCAATGTTGAGCTGGCTTATTCAGGTTGCAAGGGATGTAGACATGCTTGTGGTTCTTCAAAGGATGGGAACCCATCCCAGGTCCTGTTGGACCAAGACTCGTGGAGAACGGGAGCTTTGTTCAGGAGCTGATGCCTGGCACACTGCTCTTGATCCCTGCTCTCAGGCTGTCATTGTCTCCTGGCTTCAGCTCTTACTCTCAGCCTTCTCTCTACACTTGTTTGGCCATGTCTGCTCCTCTCCATTCCCCGAGCCTCTCTCTCTCTCTCTCTCTCTCTCTCTCTCTCTCTCTCTCTCACACACACACACACACACACACACACGCACACACACACACACGCACACCCACGTGCAGGACAGACACCCCCCGAGCAGTGGTGTCTATATGAGAGATGTGTCTGTTCAAGAGACAGGCTAGCTGCAATCTGGGGGACCCAGGGAAGACAGAGGGGGAGCCATAGCTGTAAATTCTCTCACTAGACTGATGATGATGGGGAGGAGGAGGATAATAAAAATAAAAGTGAAATAATAATATCGGGTGTCTATTGAGCCTGACTCTGTGCCAGGAACCTGTACTAAGTACTTTAGCTGTATTAACCCACTAAATTCTCACATTAGTGCAGAGAAGTGGGAATTGTCTTTTTTAATTTTTTTTTCCTTTATTGATTTGAGAGAGAGAGAAAGGGACAGGGAGAGGGAGATAGAAACATCAATGAGAAAGAACATCGATTGGCTGCTTCCTATATGCCCCCCACTGGGGATTTGGCCCACAACCTGGGCATGTGCCCTGACTGGGAATCGAATTGGTGACCTCTTGGTGCATGGGTTGATGCTCAACCACTGAGCCACACTGGCCAGGCAGGAATTATCATTATTATACCTATTTGCAAATAAGAAAACCAAGGCTTGGAGGAGTGAGTGAGGGCTCTCTGGAGAATAACAGTGTAAGGCAGGGAAGGGCCCATGGCTCTCAGGAGCTCCCTCAGGCTCAGCCATCTGCCCTGTTTCCACGCAAGGGTCAGGATGGATCACAGGGTGCTCCAGGGATCCCAGACCCTCCACTCTCTCTTGCTTCAGAAGTCCTATGCTGCACAATGTACAAATTGATCCACTTTTCGAGGTCAAGATGAAATGGAATCACATCTATAAATGCACCTGACAAGTTCACTGAGAGACCCCTTCTGCTCTGTTGAAGGCACCCTGAGGATCATCCTGCCCATACTTCTCAGCGTACAGACAGGAAAACCATGGTCCAGAGAGGGAAAGGATCTTCCCGAGGCCAGGGAGCAAGGTGCCTTGGCTCAGGTCTTCTGACCCTGCTCCTACCCAATGATATCATTCCTAACTCCATTCCGTTCAACAAGCTTTGATTTCTCCCCTGCTATGTCGAGACTTACCCAGCCATTTCAAGGGAGATGAAGGAAGCACAGTTATGTTGCTGCTCTTGACGTTGTTGAGGCTGGACATGCGCAGAGAGGCAAAGAGACAGCATCAGGCAGCTTGGACACAAGTCTGTGGTTGAGTAGCCTGACTGTGCCAATGGTCAGTAAGTCAGGACAGAGGGGAGGGATCTTGAAAATGTGGAAGGGTCCTAGAGGGGTCCTCAGCAGTACTCTCTGCCGGGTTCTGAGGACAGGAGCGAGCTGCCGAGGTCCTGGGTGCATCCCACCTGAACCTGGGAAGGATCACGAGAGAGGATAGACAGGCGGCATTGAGCAAATGTTAACCCAAGGCCCAAGACCTCAGGCTGGTCCCCCAAGGACAGGCCTCAGAGGAAGCAGTGTTCGAGAAGGGACAGAATTGACATGGAAAGCTTTCTTGGATGTGAAAGGTAAACAGAGTTGAATAGAACAAAAATCCAAGGCGACAGGGACAGCTAGAACAAAATCGGAGGCAGGAATCAGCAAAGCGCTGGAGAGGGAGCAGTGGTGAGAGAGCAGAGCAGGAGAAAACGTTCAGGGAGGGACGGGCTGGGCGCTGTCCGAGGTCCTGAAAACAGCGTGAGGGCGCAGTGGTGGGAGAGCAGAGCAGGAGAAAACGTTCAGGGAGGGAGTGGGCTGTGCGCTGTCCGAGGTCCTGAAAACAGCGTGAGGGCGCAGTGGTGAGAGAGCAGAGCAGGAGAAAACGTTCAGGGAGGGACGGGCTTGGCGCTGTCCGAGGTCCTGAAAACAGCGTGACCCGTGGCAGAGGACCCCTGCTCACGAGTTGATCTAGATGGGGTAGAGCAGCCTCTGCGAAGAAGGACCATAGGCAAATCGGTGAATAAAGGGATCTCCACGAAGAGAGTGAAGGAGGCCGTGGAACAAGCTGAAGCCAGGCCAGAGAGACAGGTCATCTCGGTAGTCCCATTACGTCTCTAAGGAGCAGGGACTGATTCCTACCTCTGCTTCACAGGTGACAAAACAGAGGCTCTGAAAGTTTAAATAATTAATATCTTATAGCCCCTTAAAGGGGATTCAAAGACACTTGGAGGGGGACAGAGCCAAGGTTCTTTCCGCCCACCACCCCATCTGGTCTTAGGTCGGGTGTTCCCAGGAGATCCTGACAGAACAGTCTGAGTGTAGAGATTATTTTGAAGGGGTCCTGGATACAATTGTAGGAACATGAGAGAGTGAGACAGGGAAAGAAAGAGAAGGAAGCCAACAAATAGGGTTAGGAGCGGGTTTCTGCTGTGGGCAAATGGGGCCCCTGCCATGGGGGCACAGGGAGCGAGTGTGTGGAACAGACTGGAGTCATTCTGACTGAGGGGCAAGCGTGCTGGGGTATTATGCACCACCACCATCCAGTCTTCAGATGAGGGATGCTCCCACCTCCAGCCTGCCCTCCGGCAGGTGAGTGGGCTCTGGCACCCAAGAAAGCCTTCCAGTATGCTGACTGCGGAAGCTGTAGGGGTGGCATGCACAGGAATACTGAGCACCGAGGACCCCAGCAGCACCAGCTATCCCACGTAGACTGTGCATTTCCAGGCACAGTGAGAGAATACTTTCTGGGGGAAGGGCCACACAGACGACCACCTCCAGTGCCAACCCAGAGAATTTTAACTTTATCTTATGCACCTCTCAGAGCCACATGGAGGGATGAAAGGAAGAAAGAAGAGAGTGAAATAAACCACCAACAAATAAGCACCTGCTACGAACAAAGAGCATTAAATGGACTACATCAATCAACGTTTGCAATAGCTCTGTTGGAAAAGGGCCTCTTTTATGCTGAATAAACTGAGGTTCAGCTCTGGATTCCCTCTCCCCCCAAATTTGCACAGTACACCATTTCAGAGCCTGAATTCAAACCCTGGACTTGCTGAGTTTCTCTCCTTTCTGCCATGTCAGGTCCCAAGTTAAGGAAACTGAGTCCTGGGGAGGTCTGGGAGCGAAGCCAGCACCTCGCTGACTTAGCACCCACATTCCCTTCACAGTGTGAATGTCAGCTACCTAAATAGCTTCAGTTATTTGGCTAAATTAATCCTCAGAGGAACTGCATAAATATAGCTGGGAAGGCACACACATACACACAGAGACGCATGTATATTTAACACATATAAGGGGTTCATCGCTGTGTGCTGATAAACAGCCTGATGACAGGTAAAGGAAAGATATAAATACTAAAGATTATCACCAGGGGCTGCGTGCAGGGTGCCAATAACATGGGAACACCAAGGGTCACCCCAGGGATGGGCTACAGGGGGTCAGTGAAGGATTTCTGGGGCCCATGCAGGAGACGAAAGGTCAAGATGCATCAGGCACGTGTCCCCACAGCCAGACTCATCCATGCTCTGAACTAATGAGCCCAGCTCTCACCCTCCCTTTCACTGTGTGACTTTGGGCAAACCACACCACCTCTGGGAGCCTCGATTTTCTCATCTGTTAAAAAAAATAATAATAATACATTTGTAAAGATGAAGTGAAATCGAATGCGTATGGCACCCAGCATTTGTCAAATAAATCGATGGAGTCAATGAGTCAATGCCAAAAACGTGGCCCCATCACGGTTGCTAGGAGCTTGGATCATTGTGATGAGGCCCAAAGGCTTAGAACTGCTCCTGCCCATCTTTTCACTCCTTCCATCAAGAATAAAAGAACCAATGGGTGTCGGTCCAGAGGAAAAGGTCCCGCCCCCTCCACCTCCAACAACTACAGTTATTGACTGTGTTACCTGCTAGTCCTCAACTGAACAACTTGAACATGTTGTCTTATTTGATTTTACAACAATGGCATGAGGGCTTTGTTATGTTTACTCACATTTTCAAGATGAGCTTTTCTAAGGCTCTGAGAGGTGATGGATCTGCCCAAGGCCATACAGCTAGTGTGATGGGCTGGCCTGTATCCCTCAAAAATTCACAGGTTGAAGTTCTGGCCTCTAGGACCTCAGAATGTGACCTCATTTGGAAAGAGTTTCATTTCTGATGTCATTAATAAAGATGAGGTCACACTGAAGTGGGGTGGACCCCTAATCCATTATGACTGGTGTCCTGATAAAAGGGGGAAATTTAGACAAAGATTAAGTGATGCTTCTGTAGCCAAAAAATACTACAGATTACCAGGAAACCACCCAAAGTGAGGGGAGAACCCTGGAACGGATTCTTCCAGTCTCTCTGGAGGAGCCAACGCCTTAGTCTCAGACTCTAGACTCCAAACCGAGACAATAAATGTCTTCTGTGTACGCCCCCCAGTGTGTGGTCCTGGTTAGGGCAGCCCTGGCAAACTAATACAGCTAGGATTTGAACCCAGGTCCCTCTGAATTCAGTGCCTCCACTTCTCAGTGGAGGAGACATCCTGGCGCCGAGGCCCAGCCTGCCCAGCCTGGGGGGTCTGGACAGGAACTGCTGAGGGGATGCTGGGAAGGGGCAGGGCAGCGGAGAACGTGAGGCTGATGCTACGAAGAGCTCTCCAAATGCCAGTCCTGGCCCAACCAGGCTTCCTAATGAGGGAGCAAAGCTGATCTGGGCTGGTTCCAGCAGGCAAGGGCACAGGAGGGCAGAGCCTCTGCTGGCAGGGGTGCGGGGGGGCCCGTGCTCGTGGAGAAAAGCCCCTGATGCCCACTGAGTTCTAAACCCTTAAAATCTCTTGGTGGCTGGGGGTGAGCTGTGAGAGGGGGCTGGCTGCCTTGGCAGCTGCCAGAGCAGAGCTGGGCTGGGCTGGGGGCAGAAGCAGAGAGGGATGGAGTTGGGTGAACAGGGACCAGAAAAGGCGCTGCCAGAGTTGCCATGGTAACCGCGATCTTCCGAGTGTGAGCCAAAGGAGGCCGAGGTCTGAGGGGACTTGGTGAGGACAAGGGTGCACGTGTAGGGGGCTAGGGCGGGAGGGCAGCGTCTCCTGAGGGCTGGGTATATGCCAGACACAGTGCCAGGCGCTCTTCACTTCTGTTTAAAACCCTGCAACAGCCTTGGAATGGGGTTTTTTTATCTCTTACAAATGAGGAGACTGAGACCAAGAGACGGGAGGAGCTTTGAGTCAGATCACGCTGCTGGTGAGAGAAAGAGCCAGAATCGGAACTCGCCTCCTCTGTCCTGAGTCCCTGCTTTTTCTTTTGGCTCCACCAGACCACCTTTTGGACACAGCGAGGGTTTGCTTTGAGGACCAAGGAAGGGACACCGCAGCCTTCAGCCTGGCCTCTGAGGGGGGAGGCCAGGGGGGGTGGGAGCCCAGGAGTCAGCAAACCCCTTCCACATTTTGGAGTAAACCCCAAAGTGTATCTAATGGTAAAACTTCCTTGGCTCAGCAGGCTGCTGGTAACACCCTGGATGGCCTCCATGACCCAAACGAGTCAGATGGATGAGGATAAAGCTGTGGTCTAAAGCTCTCGGCATATCGCACAGGCCAGGCCGGGCTGAGCCATGTGCCGGGCTGAACTGCGGGTACTGGGGGTCTGGGGGCCGGGAACAGCTGGAGTCAGACCCTCCCGGCCGACTCGACTGTCTGCCGAAAGGGGTGACCAAAGGCAGCAAATGAGCTGGGACCCCCCCTAGCCCTGGGGTCAGTCCTCATTGTATGCAACAGACCGTGCCTCATGATGCAGAAAGCGAGGCACAGTCAACCCGCCCCGGGCTGCGGTGACCACAGCCCCCTCATGAAAGAAGGGGAGGCGTGGACCCCGTGAGTCCCTTCCAGCCCTGCTGTTCTGTCTACAACAGCCAAGCGGCTGACATGGACGGACAGCACTAGACTCACTCTCGTGGCTTCCAAAAGCTGAACCAGGATCTGTGGATAGAAGTCACAGAATCGTCCGTTTGGTTTCTCAGGAACGGGCTTGCTCCCTCTGGAGGCATTCAAGTGAGGCTGAAGGAGATATATGTGCTCTACCAGTCATTTCCAACTCTGTGCACCCAGCAGGCTGCCTGACCATTCTCCAGTGATGGATTTTCTTCTCAAGTTTGATCAGATCTGGAGCCAGAAGCAGGGAGAAGTCAGCAGAGTCACAGAGGCCTCACCAGCATTCATTCGTAGTCTCTACCCTAAACCTTGTGCCCCCTCCACCCGGTTAGACGGGAGAAGGTGGCCTGTGGCTCCCTCAGAGGGGCCATGTCCTGTTGACCTTCAGTTGTCATCTCTATGAAGGCGGACACACTGGACCTGCTTATGGTGCCCACTTGGAGCAGACCTTCCCCCAAACATCCTGTCTTTTGTTATAAAAACAATCCCATCATTAACACACCAGCTGCTTCTGCTCTCACAGGGCTTCTGTTCACACCACACTGAAACCACACGCCCTGGTCTGACGCAGGGCCTCTGAGTGATGCTGGTAAGATCAAGCTGACGTCCTGCAGAGACAGGTGACCTGGTGGGGAGTGTCCAGATAGAAGAGCAGGTCCCGGGGGTGGTGCACGGGTGCCCAGCACGGTCCGAGCTGCAGAGGGAAAGTTCCTGGGGAGCTGATTCCAGAAGGAAGTCTTGACTGATGTACCCCAGGAGCATGGAGACTCTGATGATGACGAAGAAGAAAAGTCAGACAAGCTGTTTCTCAGACCCTTCCTCCCATATCTCAAATGTGATGATTCTCATTCTCCCTGGGGCCCCTCTCTTCTCGTCCCTGGCCAAGGGGACCCCTTCCCTCCTTGTGCCCACTACCATATGTTCCCATGTCCGCTGCCCCGAGAGTGAATGATATCATGCTAACACCCTTCTCCTCTGCAGGACCACCCTCGAGGCCAGACGCTCCTTGCTGTTTCCCGATGGTGAAGCCAGCCCCAGCCCCAGCCCCAGCACACCTCACTGCTCCACAGAGGTGTGGACAATGGCAATGATGGTGTCCTGAGAGGTGGGCGAGAAGACAGACCAGAGCTGACTCCACCATCCCACCTCTGCCCCTCGCTGGCTCTGTCCTCTTAGGCAGGTTATGGATGCAATGCGCCATACTTTCCTCACCTGGTAAATGGGGTAAGTGGTACCTCACACCATTACCAATATTTACTGAGTGCTTTTAATAAAGACTCTGCACAGGCATGATTTATTTGTTCTTTGTGACAGGCTAAAGGCCAGTATTAGCATGATCCCTGTTTCCTCACTGAAGTAGCAAGTCAGTCACCTGGCCGAGGTCGGGAGCTGGAGCGCAGGGCTGGGGTTCAGTTCAGGGGCTAAGCCCTCTGACCCTGGTATCTATAAAGATAATGTGATCTCGCACACTGGAGTCGATCCAAGCGGGCCTGGTCTTAGCCCTTCTTCTTTTGACTCCTTGCCTTCCTCTTTGACATCTCTGAAGTCTCCTCCTCCTCCTCATGTTTGGGGATTTTTTTTGGACACGTGAGCACTTGACTATTAGAAACTCACTATTGCAACCCACGTGAGCACTGCTGGTGCTACACCGTGCATGAGGACCACTCACCTCAGTGATCCTGTCGAAAGGCTTATTATGACCTTGGACGAACATCTCTTCCTGTAAAGTGTGAGATGATGACCCCAAGGCCCGTAGCTGGCTTCTTTTATCTTTGACTGTTCCTAGTATGTTCTAACATGTGGGGACTGTTTTCAGCTCCATTGTGTAATCTAGCCTTCACATGAACTCCGTGGTTAGCATTGCTGCCCTCACTCATGACTTTCCCGTGGTCTGAGGCTAATGAGTGCAGATTCAGGCTGGAAGCTTTTCCACCCCCAGAGCCGATGTCCATGTCACCGCACCGTGTTGGCCCAATGGACCTGACTTGCTTTCAAGGGGTCTAGAATGGACTATTGAATTTTATATTGATAATTGCTCTTTCATTAGCAGGAAAACTCCTTCCTAATAGTTTCTTTGAGTCCGAAGCTCAAGTGTCCAACATCCTAACGTTTTAATAAGCACAAAGATGAACAGGAGGGTTTTCTGGGCCAGTCCCCTGCCTCCATGTAGTAGCTAACAAACCTAACAGCATTGGGGGGGGGGGTCCTCCTTATTATTATTAGCATCATTATTATTAATAGATGCCTTCTAAGCTGATGGGGAAGACAATAATGTCCACCCCTTTTACATATGGCTAAATTATCACGGGGTCCGAGCATCTGATACAGTGCATGGCACACAGTGCCAGTACATCGGATGAAGGAAGGAATGAGTGAATGAATGAGAGAATGACTTATGGTCCCCATAGGGAAGCCTAGGAAGGTTTACCAGGGGACAGATTGCTCAGGGCACCCTCAGAGTCTCCTCCCCACTTCTGTGGGCCTCAAGAGGCACGTCCCTTAGAGACCCTGACCTCTCTGTCCTCTTGGGGGAGTTACACTTTCCTCTCAGCCACACTTTCCTCACCTGTAATGGGTTCATAATTAACCCCTACTTCCCATGGTTGCTGTAATATTTACTGGATGCTTTCAATAAATATTACACACAAGTGTGACCTCTTTATTCCTGGACAAAATGGAATCACCAAGACATCTCTACCCTGTCCATCGTGCCAGGGCCACCGCTGAATCCAGGGTGCCTTGGTGGCCCCGGCTGCCAGCTGGCTCGGAGACAGACACACCATTTCCAGGTCCAAATGCTCTCGTCGTCAAAGAGCGGAACAAATCCCACAGGGGTATTGATTGAAGCCATTACTGATCCGCGGAGACAACACGCAGGCCGGGAATGGGAGTCCGCTGCCGCCGTCTATTTCCATAAGGTAATAATAACGCGTGCCTTTGCTTTATGAAGTAGAATCTGTTATGGCCGATGAGCCATAAAAATTGCCGGGTGGGGGGAAAAAGGGAAAGAAAAAAAACTATAAATACATTTGTAATTTTAACAGGGATTACCAGGTAATTGAGAAGGAAAGGGGGCTAATGGCAGAGCCAAAGGCTGACTCAGCCCCTAAGGTCGTGGCTCCCAGGCAAAGCTGGGGTGCTGAAGGGAAATCATCCCCGGGAGGCCCTGGAGGCACAGCCCAGAGAGCAGAGCGAAGGAGAGGGGGCAGAGGATTCATTTGGTAACTATTTACTGAGTGCCTACGGCATGCATTTGGCATGAGAGAGAAGTCACCATGGGAGTCGCCCTACTGACCATCCGAGGGGCGCCATGACGGACTTTAAGCAAGAGAATGACGAGGTTGGTTTTCTGCTTAAGGAAGTTCACTCTGGCTGTGAAGTGGTTGGCTGTCTGCTTGAGGAAGTTCACTCTGGCTGTGACGTGGTTGGCTGTCTGCTTGAGGAAGTTCACTCTGGCTGTGAAGTGGTTGGCTGTCTGCTTGAGGAAGTTCACTCTGGCTGTGACGTGGTTGGCTGTCTGCTTGGGGAAGTTCACTCTGGCTGTGACGAGGTTGGTTTTCTGCTTAAGGAAGTTCACTCTGGCTGTGATGTGGTTGGCTGTCTGCTTGAGGAAGTTCACTCTGGCTGTGACGTGGTTGGCTCACTCTGGCTGTGATGTGGTTGGCTGTCTGCTTGGGGAAGTTCACTCTGGCTGTGATGTGGTTGGCTGTCTGCTTGAGGAAGTTCACTCTGGCTGTGATGTGGTTGGCTGTCTGCTTGAGGAAGTTCACTCTGGCTGTGATGTGGTGGCTGTCTGCTTAAGGAAGTTCACTCTGGCTGTGATGTGGTTGGCTGTCTGCTTGGGGAAGTTCACTCTGGCTGTGACGTGGTTGGCTGTCTGCTTGGGGAAGTTCACTCTGGCTGTGATGTGGTTGGCTGTCTGCTTGGGGAAGTTCACTCTGGCTGTGACGTGGTTGGCTGTCTGCTAGAGGAATTCACTCTGGCTGTGACGTGGTTGGCTGTCTGCTCGAGGAATTCACTCTGGCTGTGATGTGCAAAATGGACTGGCAAAAGCAAGAGTGAGGATGGAGAGGTTCGGACACGACGGCACGACTCAGGCCTGAACGTGTGGTGGCCTGAATGAACAGAGGAAGAGGAGGAAGAAGCAGACTGTCCAGAGGGACGAGAAGCAGAGGATGTAGGGGCTGGCAATAGACAGGGGTGATAACGCAGACAGTCGAGTTTCCAGCGTTAGCAGCCCGTGTGGGAGACGGTCCCCTCACCAAGCGGGTGGGATGCTGAGCTCAGTCTTTGCCAGAGCACATCGGAGAAGGCGACAGCCATCCCAGTGGAGATGCCCAGTGGATGGCGGTCAGGAGAGTGACGGGAGCTGGAACCGAGACTTAGAGCTGCCAAGAGAAAAATGATCATTGAAGCTGGGTGGGAGGTGAAGTGAGAGAACTCGGGAAGCGTGAAAAAGGAAGAAGAGAGGAGGGCCAAGCCCAAAGTGGAGGGGATTCTGACGTTTGAGGAGACTGCAGAGGAAGGGGCTAGTGACGGAGGGTGAGGACGAGGGCCAGAGAGATGAAGAGGAGGCGGCGCCGAAAGAACCAAGGCTTGCTCTGGCCTGGCCCCCTTGTGACCGGAGGTGGGTATCTCCCGGACACTTGGCCAGGCCATGGCTCTTATCAGTGGACAAGATAAGTGTGGGGCTATTCTTGATTGGAAGTCATCAGCATCTTTAAAAACTGACCCCCAAACCTTAGTCCCATCAGTTTTATGAACTGCTGCAGGAAATGAGGTCTTTGGAGATTTGAATTAAGGCTTTTCTACTTAGTGACTCAAGACCTTGGATGGGTAGGTTGATATTTCTGAGTCTCAGTTTTCTATTCTGTAAAATGGGAGAATAAGACACTACCCTTCTAGCCATAAGGACCGAATGAGATGCGCTAAGGAATTCTATTATAGATGCTCAAAGAATCCCAGTTTGGTTTTATCTAACACACTAAGCTTCCTGGCCCAGGACAATGTGATCCTAAAAATAGTCCCATGAGCCTTGGCCAGTTTGGCTCAGGGGTGGAACGTCAGCCCTTGGACCAAAGAGTTGCTGGTTTGATTCTGGCTAAGGGCAAGTACCTCGGTTGCGGTTCATCCCCGGCCCTGGTCAGGTCGTGCGGGAGGCAACCAGTCGATGTGTCTTTCTCACATCGATGTTTCTCTCTCTCTCCTTTTCTCTCTCTCTCTCCCTCCCACTCTGAAGATAAATAGAAACCTATACTCGGGTGAGGATTAAAAAACACCCAATGAGAAATCACCTTTGAAATGGGCAGAGTGTGGAGAGAATGAGATCCAGGGAGTGTGGGAAGCTGGGACACAGCGCTGAGTAGTCCTGGGAGCTCCCAGAAGAGGTCAGTTTCTAGTAGCTTCCAGGAATGATGGGGAGTAGCTCAAAGGGCTGAGAGGAGGTGAGTGTTCCACGGTGAGCCTGTGGTCTCCAGGAGGCAGACAGGAGAGACATGCTCGGACCGCACCAGGGATTCAGCCCAGGAGAATGTGGTGACCGGCTAACGGGCGTTTATGCCCAGGTGGCCCCTAGCCAACCACGGCTGGACAGCTTCTACCACCCAAGTTCTTACCTTCATCTGGGAGTGAGAAAGAGAATTCCTGCCTCCAGGTAACTCACTCCAGTAAGAAGGCTGCATTTTTTATTCCTTGTTTACACTCTTCGGTTATAAAATTTTACTTCTCCCCTTCCCCCAAAGCCCATGTTGCCTATTAACAAACATCGTAATACCCAAGGATGAAATGGAAATCCTAAGTTCCTAAGCTTCAGAATCTAAAAAAAAAAAGGAGAGAGGGCTATGGCCGGGAGGGGGCGGACTCTGACGAAATCCAGGCCACGCCAGCCCGTCCTCTGGTCATGATCAATATGTTCTCCAAAGTGCCTTTTAAATTACTGTCGCAGGCAATGTGCCATATTTATGTGTATACATGCTTAGAGGTGACACGGGGGAGAAATGCAATTTCTATTATGAAATCATAATGTACATTTATCTTCAGGAATAACACATTGAAATGTTGGAGTGAGAAAAGTTGAAAAGCAATCTGTCTATAAATAAAGACCACAGACATCCTGACATTTTACGATGTGGGGAATTTCAGCGAGAACTTCTCCTGCGGACACATCGCCCAAGGGAGCGTGTTCAAACTCCCACTACCTGGAAGATAACCTTTGGAAGTCCAGCACCTCCTGGCTGGGTGCAAAGCCCAGGACGTGGACTTTGCTTCTCTGTCAGAGAAGAGAATGGGGCTGGGCTGGGGCCAGGGTGCACAGGCGAATTCACGATACATTCAGTTCTTACCCTGGCAGGAGTGTTTTGGAAGGATGCTCAAAATAAGGAGTAGGTGGAGCTCAGGTTACTGTGGGACACCTGTTGTCCCCCTTGCCAAGAGGCATGAACATGCAGGTGAATTCAGAGGGAAGTCTTGGGTATTTCATGTCACACTGGCTCCATGACCTCTATTTTTATTTTTATTTTTTATTTTTTTGTTATCCCCAGCCGAGGACATTTTTGCATTTGTCTTCAGTTAGAGCAGGAGGGAGAAAGGGAGGAAGAGAGAGAGAGAAACATTGATGTGAGAGAGACACATAGAGGGTCTCCACTCACACAACCCTAACAGGGGACGGGGACGAACCGCAACCGAGGTACGTGCTCCCAGCGGGAATCAAACCCGGGACTCTCTGGTCCACAGGCTGACGCTCTAACCGCTGAGCCAAACCGGCCAGGGCTCCATGACCTCTATATTGTACCCTTGGGCAGTGGCTGAAGAGTCCAGAGGTTACTGTGATCTTGACTTTCTAGACTCGTCTTCCGCAAGGACAATAGACACATTTAAACGCCGAGAAGAGGCAGGTTGGGAGGCGGAGAACCGGGGACAGGAGATCCTGTCCCCCTTGTTTCTGACCCCGAGTATGACAGAACAGGCGTTCTCTCATGCCGACTTTCTCTGCCATCCATCGTCATTTATTCATTATCCGCTTCCTTGCTCATTCGCTCCGAGACCATGTCGGAGCACCTTCCCAGTGCTGCGCGGTGCTGGGGATGCAAAGCGAAGATGACACCCTCCCTGCCCTGGGGGACCTCGCACACTCCAGACAGACGTGTAATTGGCAATTACCGGGAAGAGAGAGATGTTAAAGGTGCCATGGGGCCGGAAGGGGAGGGGAGCAAGTGTTACCTAGCCTGGGACATCCAGAAGAACCATCTGGAAGGATGAGTAGAAAAAGGCCAGGTGGGAAGAGAGGTTCCGGGCTGAGAGAGTGGCAAGCTAGAAGGTCCCCAAATGCAAATGGGCTAAATGCAAGGAATCCCCAGGCCTGGAGAGATGAGTCAATGTTTACTCTGTGTTGGGGTGAGCTGGGGGTTGTGCCAGCCTCTTAATCTGAACTAACTGTGTGTGCAAGAGGCAAGGAGAAGGCTCGGGGAAGAGATAAGGGCAGGAATGAAAGGCCGGGGGAAGGGAGAAAGGCCGTGAGTTCTCGGGGTTCAGAGCCTTGGGGCCGAGCAGAGCTGCGTTGTCTGGGGGTGGGGCAGGCGCTGAAGAGGGGCTAAGGCAGTTTACTGCCCCACCCCAAAATGTCATCCTGGCCCCTTAGCCTGGGAGCCTTGCTTCACAGGGATTCTAAGTGCCCACTCCGGTTCCCAAAGCTCCATCCACGGAGCCCCGAGCATGCACCAGACCCTTACGCTTGGACACCTCTTACCTCATTTCCTCCCTTGGCTGGGGTAAGAAGGATCATCCTCCGTGCATAGATGACCAACAGGAAATGGGGGATAGGCAGGCCCCCACCTGGGATCTCCCAGCTGCGTCCACCTCCCAAGCCTCGGCATTGCTTCTCGGGTGGGGGCAGTCCGGCCCATCTCTTCTGGGGACTCACAAGAGACCCTGTGCAGGGTCCTGGAGGAGGCAGCAGCTCTGAGTTCTGGCTCCTACTTTCCTGGACCTCAGTTTCTGCGTCTGTACAATGGGATCCTAACCCTAGAAACCTTGAAAGAGTTCGCAGCTCCCATGAGGGGTGAGTGTGAATGTACTCAGTGCCGTCTGCATCACAGACGTCACCATTCTTCAGTTTCTCAAACTGACCCTCAGCCACCCCACCCACCCCACCCTGAGCTGGTGGCTTTGGGTGGGGCCTGCTGGGGCGGGGGGCTCCTGCCTCCCCGTCAGTCATAGACACGTAGCCTCCTCTTCCTTATTTCCTGGAGGCTCCTACTGTTTTTACTGCACAGGTTTTTGGTGTTTTTTTTTTCTTTTCTTTAAAATTTTTTACGGGGATTACTTTATGATGAAGATTTTGTTTTTCCGCCGCAGCAGCCTCGGAGTGAGCCAGGCGGAGTTTATGAGGGCCCCCAGGAAGGTTTCCAAGGCTGCGGCCCAGGCCCTTCCTTCCAGCTCCTCCCAGCCCGGGGCGGTGGGAGGTGGGGCAGAAGGAGCTGGAGCCGCTGTCTGGTTTGGGGTTGCCCCTTCCTCTTCCTTGGGTCCTAGGCTGCTCGAGGGGCAGGAATACCTCATGACTTCTGTGGGAAGAGGAGACCAAGAGAGATGTGGGTCCCCAGCTAACACAAAATCTCATGCATTTTCTCCCTCCGTCTGGGCCTCAGTGTCTCCATCTGTAAAGTGGGTGTGTTCGGAGTCTCTGTCCTGAAGGTGGTTGTGAGGAGACGTGCTCAGCACAGCATCCGGCAGACAGGACAGGACGTAGATCTGAATCCCACGCTTTGTCTCTCCTCTGGGAAAGGTGGCGGCGGGGGGGGGGGGGGGGGGCACCAGCCTCCCTTTGCACTTACAACTTTGCATGATTCTCTAACAACAATAACCAGTGTTTTCGGAATATTCGCCACCAGCCAGACACAATGCTAAGCCCCGCGTGGCCTCATAGTACTCACCTCTCACCATAACCTCGTGAGCTGAGTACTAGCGTCATCCCCCTTTACAGATGGGGAAACTGAGGCTCTGAGAAGTTCTAGAACTGCCAGTAAGAGGTGAGGAAGGGGTTGGCACCTGGGAAGTTTGACTTCAGAAACCACATCCTCAGATTTGAACCCCATCTAGAAATTGTGTCGGGAGACGGGGAAGAGGCAGGGCACCCAATCTGAAGAGGGGAGCTTCATCCCATCCCCCCTTCGAGGACTCCTTTCCGGACAACAGAGGGCTCAGGTTCTGGACACTGAGGTCTGCCTGAAGGAGGCCCCTGAGCCACGGTGGGCATTTGTCCCACTTCGACCAAAGGCAAGGCACCAGCCACGGACTGTGCCAAGGCGAAGGAAGGACGTCCACATAAACCGAAGAGCAGGAGAGACACAAAACAAAGACTCTTCCAAATGTCCTCCTCTGGGGATTTTTGAAGGAAAAGACTGATTTCCAGAGTCCCATGCGGGGCAGGGGGCTGGAAGAGATGTCCTCACAGCCTCTTTGCCTGGGAGGAGAACAGAACCCCCCACTGCTGAACAACTGTGAGACAATAGTGTCCTGGCCCCGGGGCCTCCTCTTCCCCGCCCACCCTGCGAACCCTGCTCCCCTCCTGGCCTCTCGAGCCCGGAACCGGCTGCATGGTCTTGTCTGCCAGCAGGGCGGCTCCGGGAGCGGGATGTAGCAATGCAGCTTGTGTATCCTGCTAAGAGATACTTAATAAACATGCAAATTGCTGTCTCTACCTCCTCAGGCAGGTAAGGATGGCGGAGAGGCTGGAGTTAAGTCTTAAATCTCTGCACAGCGAGGAATGCTCAGCACCGAGGCAGGGACTGGGGCTGAACTTCCTGGGAAGACTTCCATCTGGCATCTCAGAGCCCCATTTCAGAGGATGTTGGAGAGCAGGAGGGGCAGGGGCCTGATGGGTGGAATCTGGGAAAAGGAGCACGAGGGCTATTTGGCAGATGGAAAGGCGATTTATTCAGCCGAGCAAACATTACCCTACCAGCCATCCGCCTCCCGTACCATGGGGATCCATTGAGCCATTCACGACCCACCCACATCGACTCAGCTCACGCTGCCAAGCGTTCATTTGCCCATCCAACCTTGCACCCATGCATCTATTCACCCTGTCACTGACCTGCTCGCTCTCCCACACGCAAAACACCCAACCATCCACCAATGTTCTAGCCATTTGTCTGTCCATCTACTAACTCATTTATAGATCCATCCTCCACCTCTCCGCTCACTGAACTAGTAAACCACCATCCAAATACGCGCTCATCACACAGTCCTACCTTCTTACACGTCCATTAACCTTCTATTCATCCAGCCAGCCAGCCAGCCAACTAGCCATTTATCCACTTACTCATCCATTCATCCATTCACTTATTTATCCATCCATCCATCATCCATCTATCCATCCATCCTTCCATCTACTTATTTATCCATCCATCCATCATCCATCTATCCATCCATCCTTCCATCTACTTATTTATCCATCCATCCATCCATCCATCCATCCATCATCCATCCATCCATCCATCCATCCATCCATCCATCCACTCACCTATCTAACCATCTATTCGTTCACCCACCCACCCATCCATCCATGTTCTACTTCCTATTTTCAAGAAACCCCATTTTAGGCACTGAGAATACAGGAAAAATTGGACAAGTTCCTTTCCCTTGAGGATGCTTTAGCATATTATGGAGATCAAGTGTGCCAAATGGAGCACACACCATGTCTTATGCTCTGTGTGGCTTAAGGGAAGATCTCATCTAAGCCCTTCCTTCAGGGAAAATCAGGAAACTCTCCCTGAGGAGGAAACACTCACCTGGAGTGAGGTGGATTGGTTGTTCTCTTGCTCCAGTGCAAAGTTAGCTCCGTTTGTAGCACATGTTTTTGCTGAGCCCTGGGGAGAGAGAGATGAGCGGTCATAATCTTTGCCTCTAAGATGTTCCTAGTCTAGTGGGGGAGAGAGAGATAAAAAATAAATAAATTACATGCAGTCATAGAGGACCACAAGGCACTGGGGCAGCAAAATGACCACCTGGATGCCTGGGGACGGGTGCAGGGAGAGCAGGGCAGTTTCCGGTTAAGCCTTGACCCGTGGGGAACATCCACACCGCCCCTGGCGTTCAGGACATAGCTTACAGGTGTCTGCTTTACGTTCTGGGGTCCAGTCTCGCACCGATCATGAGCGGCGAAGGCATAGGGGAGAGGCTGTCTGCCTCTCTTAAGCACTGTCTGAGAGACCCTGGCTTCGTTCGGTTATTTCGCAAGTCAGTGTAACCTGACAAGACGCTTGGAAAGAGGACCGACTTAGAGTTTGGAAGACTTGTTTCAATTCAGAGCTTGCTGTTTACTAAGGGTGAGACCTGGGAGTCTCTGTCTCCTCCTGTTCTGAAGAAGGGGAGTCATGCCTTCCTTGAGGGGGCTGGGGCTGTGTGACAAATGATCCTGGGTGGGAAAGGCACTTGGGGACACTGTCTGGCACACAGTGGGCTCCCAGGCAGTGCTGGTGGGTGACTGGGCCCCTGGCGGCAGGGGCTGGGATCTTGCTGATCTATAGAAGGTCCACACCTCTCTCCCCTCTGCCTGCCTCCACAGGGAACAGCAGCCTCCTTCTGATGGAACCTGGGGAGCCCTACTCATTAACTATTTGATTCACTAATTGCCATAGCAAACGTCAGGGTGGACAGTCCTTTGTGCCCAGCGCCCAGTAGAATACCTCCTTCTCAGCTCCTCGAATACATAAGGCACTGAAATTTCCTACAGGTCCCCTTCCTCCCTGAATCACCCCCTCTCCCCCCCTCTTTCCCTGCAAGCTGGAATGGAATTTTATGTTTTTGTGGGCTTTTTTGTGGGTTTTTTTTTTCTCCCATCATCTGCTATAGACGGTCTCCCAGGGAACCATGGGTAATCTTAGATGCAAATGTCCTATGAATCCAGCTGCCAGTTAAAACGAGGAGGAGGCCCAAGGAGAAGCAGCTGCGGGCTGTAGCGGGAACCTCCGCAAGCAGCTTGCGACCCCAGCAGCCCCCAGCCCATCCTGGACCCGCGGTTCCGGTTCTCCCTGCCTGTTTCCTCAGAGCACGAGCAGGCCCCTGACCTGGAGGGTTTGGAGCAGGGTTCCGGGCTCTATTCCCATGCAGCGGTTCTCATCCAAGGGCGATTCTGACCCCCTGGGGACATCTGGCAATGTCTGGACGCATTTGGTGTCATAATTCGGGGGGTGCTAGGGGCAGCGGGTGGGTAGAGGGTGAATGCTGCTCAACACCCCGCGATGCTCAGAACAGCGACATGTCGAGAGTCTCGAGGCCGAGGAACTCGTCCAAGTGCTTCTGAGCCCACGGAGTGGCAGCCGAAGGGAGGCAAAGGCTGGCCAGCCGGTCAGCTCCTCCCTCTACCAGGACAGTGGGCACCACATGCCACAGCTCGCTGCCTGTTATAACCCTGTTCTTACACGGCCCCGAGACTGCTCTGCTTCCTTCCATTTCGGCCCTCCTCCCCCCAGCTCTGCTCCCTGCCCCCACGCCTGGCCCCGTACCACCCACGCGAACACCCCTGATATACGTTCTGAGATATGGAGGCTTCCTGTAAACTGCCCGGAGGTGTTTATCATGTGGATGCATTTTAATTTACGTAAATTGTATTGGGCCATAGATCTCATTCTGCTGCTTAATTTTTTTCCCTTAATGCTGTGTTTTTAAGACCTACCTGGGTTGCCGTGTGTAAATCTCGTTCCATGCCTTGGACCGCTGTAGAAGTTTCTAGAGAGAAACCTGTTCCCTTAACAGTGGACACCCAGGTGCCCCATGGCACCTGAGAGAGGGAGCCCTGGGGTCTCCCAGGAGTGGGATGGTGGGGTCAGGGACGTGGTACTTCATGACCCTGAATGCTGCCGGGTTCCTTCCAGGACCTGGAACCCCCCACTGCTGCCGACACAGCACTATCCAAGCTCCTGATGTTTCCGAGCTGCCCAGTACACAGTGGATGGTGTTGCTGTTTCACCCGGAGAAAGAAAGTGGAATTTTGGAAAGTGTTTTTAGAACCTAAGGATAGGAAGGCAGCTCAGCAGTGAGCTGGTTCTGGAGCCCGTTCCCCGTGCACACCTGCGGCGGTGGAAGTCCAGGGAGCTCCGTGTTCAACAGCAAATATTTGTCGGGGCTCGTCTCTGAGCCGGTGTCCGTGCTCCGCATTCAGGACCGAGTGGCCGTCAGTACAGATATGTTCCCTTCCCTTGTGGGGCCAGGGCAAGTGGGAGAGAGTAACCGTCATAGAAGTGGTGTGGGGGTCAAGGGACAGGGAGTCAGAGAGAAGGCCGCTAAAGAAAGGACATTTAGGGGGGACACAAGGGATGCCAGGAATTGCCCAGGCAACGGCGGAGTGAGTTCCCAGGCTGCTCAGAGCCTTGGCCTCCCATCTACCAGTGAGACAGCATGTATGTGCCCAGTACAGAGCGTGCATTTAACAAATGTGAGGCAAGGGGCCTCACCTCCTCCGTCAGACTGGGAGCTCCCTGAGGTCAGGGCCTCACCTCCTCCGTCAGACTGGGAGCTCCCTGAGGTCAGGACCTCACCTCCTCCGTCAGACCGGGAGCTCCCTGAGGTCAGGACCTCACCTCCTCCGTCAGACCGGGAGCTCCCTGAGGTCAGGGGCTCCCCTCCTCCGTCAGACCGGGAGCTCCCTGAGGTCAGGGGCTCACCTCCTCCGTCAGACCGGCAGCTCCCTGAGGTCAGGGCCTCACCTCCTCCATCAGACTGGGAGCTCCCTGAGGTCAGGACCTCACCTCCTCCATCAGACTGGGAGCTCCCTGAGGTCAGGGGCTCACCTCCTCCATCAGACTGGGAGCTCCCTGAGGTTAGGACCTCACCTCCTCCATCAGACTGGGAGCTCCCTGAGGTCAGGACCTCACCTCCTCCGTCAGACTGGGAGCTCCCTGAGGTCAGGGCCGCACCTCCTCCGTCAGACTGGGAGCTCCCTGAGGTCAGGGCCGCACCTCCTCCGTCAGACTGCCCTCCTGAACTGGCGGACTGCTGGACCTCTCCCTTCGTACCAGCAGGGCATCATGGACCCTGTGCTCTGGCTGACTGTCTGCACTTGGGGTGATGTCCGCATCCAAGCAACCTCACAGAGAGGGACTGATGACGGAGGCCCAGCCACAGTCCCTGCACCCCCAGGGGCACACATGTATCCGTATTGCACAAGTGAGCACAGAACCCCAGCAACTCCCCGGCTAACATTTTCCTGGGTAAAACAATGCCTTCGGAGGCCTTGGGGGGCAAAGTCCATTCTTTGGCCCCCCTGTTCTGAGAGGAAGCTCCAATGATCCTGCCTTTGGGAGATCAAATCCCCTTTCAAAGCCTCCGTGGTGGCAGCCTCCGCCTGGGACCCGTGCACCCCCACGGCCCCCTGGAGGACCCCCCCAGAGCAGGTGTCCTTCCCTCTGCCCCTCCCCCGCCCTGGAGGGCTTCTCCAGCCGATGCTCTGCTTCCAGTGCCATCTGCACTCCATCCGCATGCTTATCAACCCGGGCCTGAGTTTGTTAGACTTCAAAGACTGTGTAAAATGTGTTTAGTTATTGTGTGTTTCTTTTTAATATCAGCAAACTGTATTTTCAGGGAGAGAGGGCCAGAGCCACAGAGAGAGAGAAAAGAAAACCCACCCAGGAAAAAGCCTGCGGCTGAGAGGGGGAAGGGAGGGAGCCGGCTGACAGGAGTGCCCGTGGCCAGGTTGAAGAAGGCCTGGGTGCACGGGGGCAGGGTGTGGGGGTGCCAGGACCCCCTCTCTTCCCGGGATAAAAGGGAGGAGCAAGGATGGCAGTACCGAGCCTGTGCACTGAACGGAAATCCACACCCAGTCTCTTTCCAGGCCCCGCGGGGAAGATCACAGCCCTGGAATCGAACAGCCCGGCAAGGGGACGCGCGGTCTGGCGACTTCGGTGTCTAAGCTTTGACGTCCTCCCTTGCGACACCACTAACAGTCATGCCCTCGGGTTGTTCGGGGCGCCGGCTGGAAACAACCTGGTGAGCAATAGGTTGTTTTTGGAGAACGGAGGCTGAGCGCGGGCTTCTTGTCCTCACCGTGGTTCTCCAGGGCAGGGATGGACAGCCAGCCAGAGGTGACGGGCCCAGAAATGTCTCCAGGATGCGTCGTGGGTCCGGGGACTCCGAGGCAGGGTCTTGTGCCTGCATCAGCTGAGCCTCCCACTCAGCACTGCGTCGACTCAACGACATCTTGGCGACAGCTGGCCATGGAGGAGGCACCCAGGTGTCCACCGCAGTCCTGCTTCAAGACAGGCTCTGCCAGGGGACACGTCCCACGTCCCGTCTCTGTGTACCTTCACCCCAAGAGGTAGGACATGGTTCCCACTTTCCCAAATGACATGATGCTCAGGGGACTGTCTCCAGGATGCAGGGGAGCCCAGCCATCCCTCCCCTCCCCCTTTCCTGCAGGTCCCCCTTTACCTTCCCCACGCCCTGCCCTTCCTTCAAGTGCCTTTCAGTCACCTGCTGCCCGACCCTCCAGAGTCAGCCCGGGGTGTCCAGCTACGCAACGAGGGGAGGCTGCAGCACCAGACAGACCCAGGAGGGGAGGGCAGCGCCCCCAGCAGCGGGCTGTCCGGCGCCGGGCACGCCTGCCAACAGTGTGACTTACGGCCGCTTACCCACCACAGAGGCTCCATCTCATCAGGCTCTTTACGAGCTCCTCCGGGACTAGGGAAAAGGTAATTGCATTTTTAGGGCCCTGAAAAGGTAAAGGAACAGGTTTGCTGGGCTTCCATCTCTTTAGGTGTGGGGTTTGGGTCTGAGCAGGACAGCGCAGTACACTGTGAACCGCGGGGCTCCGTGGCCGCTGGCTGGCAGAGAGCCACCTGGAGCGGTGGCTGATGGCAAATGCGAACCAAAGCGGAGACCAAGCGACGCGCCCCGCCCCCGGCCGCCTGCAGGTGTTCAGGGGCCAGGCCGGGCCGAGCAGAGCGGGGACGGTACCGGGCAGTGGGCAGCCATCCACTCTGGATGGGGCAGGGAGAGGTGGCGGGGTGCTTCTGGGTCAGATGCTAGGTTTGAGGCTTTTTATCCCGTAAGTGATGGAAAACCACTGGAGGTCTTTGACTTTGAGCATTTTTTAAAAATTAGAATTGCGGGACTTCCTGTCGAGAACGGTCAGGCTAGGTTGCCAGCATGAGTAGCTCTTTGGCATACGTATGTCCATGTAATAGTTGATCATGCAACATTTGGGATATACGTATACTCGACAATTTTGTGGGTTGTTTTTTCTTTCCCATCCAAAATTCAAATGTAACTGGGTATCCTATTGTCTAGCTGGCAACCCTAAGTGGCCTCACTTAAATTCTCAGAGAGCCTGTGAACCAGATCATGAGAGAGGCTCGAGGAGCTTATAGGGCTTGCTCGAGGTCAGCCAGCTAGAATGGAAAAGCCTGTGTCTGGTACAGATACAGGGGGACAGAGCAGTGGATTAGGACGATGGCTCCAGGTCACCGTCTTTCTGCTGTGTTACACAGCCCCAGGTAGCCGTCTATCTTTCTTCCTGAAGTCCTCCTTCGGACCGCACCATCCCCACCTCTTATCAAGGTAAGGTCTGCATTTTTAGAACTGTCTGGCTTCTCTTTGGGAGAGGCTGGCTGGGAGTGCCCATCGCTCGGAGCTGTGGCTTTGTGGGCGTCTGAGGCAGGATTTGGATGCTCAGCTTCGAGCGCAGGCTGGATCTGCAGTGCGAGGTCTGGTGCTGCTGGGGCCCAGAGCAAGAAAAATAAATCCAGGGAGCGGATCGTCCAGGCGAGGGCTTCCAGCCTCCCGTTCTTGGGAGAGACAGAGAGAGCAGAATGGAGGGCATCCCTAAACAGCCAATTAAACTGCTCTTAATGGTTTCGAGGAATAGATGTTCAAGTTCCAAACCAATCTCAAGACCTAGTGAAGCAGAGATAACTGGGGTTTGGGCCGGGTAAGATAAACTAGCAAAATCTGAAATGCAGGCAATCCTGTTTTACATTAAAGCAAGTGAAAATCGACATGTATCCAGGTCCTTCCCTCACTGCTGTTTGATGTGTGGCTGCTCACGAGAACGCGCTCCAGCATCTAAGAGACAGCCCAGCACAGAGAAGATTTGGAATGGATGAAGGAATGAACAAATGAATGAAGGAATGAACGAATGAATGGCTTGCCTGAGGTTGCATCATGACAGTCAGAAGGCTAGCTCACAGGCTGATTAGGGGATCCAGGAAAGAAAGCGGACATTTAGGATTAAAGAGGAAAATGTGACCCGTACACTGATCTACTCACTAGGTTGCCAAGTGCGATATGAAGCGATCCATTTCATAAATGCTTATTTAACTTGTATGAACCGGGATTACGTGATAAGGGAAGGATTTTCATACAGGCCCTTGATGTGCTGCTGTGCAGTCCGTGAGGTGGTTGTCCTTGAGTCAGATACTTGCTCCAAATCCAAACACTTCTGACCCAAGGGGCAGGTTACAGGCACAGAAAGGTGTCACCCTCGCTCTAGAAACAGCGCAGGGTGGGACCCATGTGTGGGTGGGACCACTTCCCTCAGGAGGAGCTTGAGAACAAGGCAGGTGCCTGAGCCTCTGCCGAGGGCTTCCCAGCCCCTCCGGCACCTCCTTCCTGTTCCCATGGCTCTAATGATGCCCTTCTCCCCTCTTTCCAGTTTTTATTTCATGGTTTTTATTTTATGGCTATTTTATGGGTTTTGCTTTACGGCTCGACTCAGGGGCTGGAATCAGGCTGCCTCGTTTCAAATTCTGTCTCCGCCACCTCCTTGCTGTGCGACCTGGGAGAGGCTACTTAACCTTTCTGAGCATCTGCTTTCTCATCTGCAAAGTGGGCACAGTAATAGTAACCGCATGCTAGAGCTCACGGAAGTATGAGGTCAGGGGAGGCATGGAACACAGTGCTCCCCACCTTGGCTGTACACTTGGAAAACTTTAAAAAATACCCGTGTCCAGGTTGCACTCTAAATCAATGAAAAGAGGCACCTGGGGAGCGGGGCTCTGCGTCTCTCTCTGTTCAGTCTCTGGAAATAGCTCCGTGTGCAGCTGAGGCTGACACCGCCGAGGCAGAGTTCTCAGCACAGGGCCTGGTACCTAGGAAGGACCCAGCAATGATGAGCCGTTGGCATCATTCATCACCTATTTACTGGAACGCCTACTGTGCCCCGGGCCCTGTGCTAAGTCCTAGGTCTGGGAGATTCCGTGGCAAAATAGTCACGCGTGGATCCTGCCCTCCTAGAACTTACAGCCCTGATCTAGACTGTTCAGCACGAGCCAGCTCTGCTGTGTCCACCACAAAGCTGCTCCCCCCACCCCACTCACAGTTGGCCATCCTTCATGAGGACAACTCAGTGTTTCCAAAGGTGACCTGTCTTCTCCCAGAGCTGGTACCCAGCAGCTCCTGGGGTCCCAAGAATGTCATGCAGACCCATTGGCCACCTTGGTTGTGAAGGAGCGTGACCACGTCTCAGAAGGTTCCAGCGTGGAAGACACCAGCCAATCCGTGACTGTGGCAAAGATGGGTACTTTGAGCCTACATCAAGCTTCTTAGCCTGAAATAAGCATCATCTGCAACCAGTGATACGTTTGGGATGGAGAGGCGGGGCTTCACCCTAGCACCCCACCTTCCAGCTGTGTACGTGCAGGTAAATGACCTGATGCTGATGAGCCCGTGGTTTGAACATAAGGATGGTCATACCTACAGCTCTAAATACCTGACTAGATAACGCATACAGACACTAGCACAGCCCTTGGCATACAAAGGGGGCTCTGTGGACACCCCTGTGACTGCTTCCTCTCCCCACTGCCTGTGTGAGCCTATGCTACAATTTCCAGCTGCTTGGAGTGGCTGGTTTGATGCCCAGAGAGATGCTAATTGGAGGTGCTCTTGAGGTGATCATTAAGGAGGGTCTCACCTTGGCAGCCTTTGGTGAGTGGCTGGTTTGAGTGACTTCCAGGTCTCCAATAGGACCCGGCAGCCTCTCAGGACTCTGCCTCGGTCAGAGTCACCAGGAATTCACACTGAACATATCCAAGTTGGGCTGTGTTCATGCAGGCTTGTGCTCCCACTCGGGAGTGGGCTAAACTCAGGAGTGTGTTCTTTTTTCTTTTTTTTTTTTAATGTTTTTACTGATTTTTTTACAGAGAGAGGAAGGAGAGAGAGACACAGAAACATCGATGTGGGAGAGAAACATTGATTGGCTGCCTCCTGCATGCCCCCTACTGGGGATCGAGCCTACAACCTGGGCATGTACCCTGACTGGGAATCAAACCCGGATCTCTCAGTCTAAGGAGCAACGCTTAATCCACTGAGCCATACCAGCTGGGCTATTGTGTTCTTTAAGGACACAGGCTCTGGAGTCAGGCAGACCTTGGTTTGACCAATGCCAGCTGTGAAGCTTTGGGCAAATCTCTACACCTCTCTGGTCCCCCTTTTCCACACCCTCAAAATGTTCCAAATCCTCTGGAGAGTTTTCAAGAAGGCTATGCTGCTCTCTAGCCACAAGGATCTTCTTTCTTTTCTTCCAATGCAGCAAGCTACTTCCGACCTCAGGGCCTTTGCACATGCTGTCCCTCTCTTTCCTGGGCTGCTTTTCACATTTCATATTTCAGCTTAAACACCCCCTCTCAAGATAGGTGTTCCCTGAGCACCTGGCCAGTCCAGTGGCCCTCCATCCCATAATGTGTTCCCTTTCTCCCTGCCCTTATGGCCATCTGAACTGACTCTGTCCGCTACTTCTTGTCGTTGTTAGCTTATTGCCCATGTCTTTGTGGAGGCAGAAACTGCCTTTTGAGTTCATCACTGTGCCTCACAGTCCCTGTCACATAGTAGGCACTCGGTAAATATTTCCCAAAGTGAGAAATGAATGAATGGTGATGAGGACAGCAGTAATGATATTTCTTGAACTCTTAGAACATGCCAGACACAGTTCCAGGCACTCCGTATGTATAATCTCATTGACTTCTCACCACCGCCCTGCCGATAGAGGAGGAGGCTGGGGCACAGGAAGGGTTAGCAGCAAGCTCGGGGCACACAGACAGTCCCCGAGGTGGAGTGAGGGTTCAAACTTCGGCCGCTCAGCGCCTGAGCTCGCAAGTCTGGATGCGCGAATTAATGAGCGAGTTGGCAGTAAAGCCTTAGCCCAATGGCCAGCACAGAGCAAACACTCAGTACACGGTAGCGATGATTCGTATTTCAAGATTGCACTCTCTCTCCTCTGTGCAAAATGACTTTGCATGTCCCCAGGGGCACCCGCGCTCCACCATGCCCTTCCGTCCCTTTCATGCTGCCCATGGTGTCTGTGTTCCTGTGATCAAATTACAAAATATACATGTATATTCAAAGATACGGTTCTACATTTTAAGCAGCTGGAGAGTTAAATATTTAAAGGAGCCGTGTGAATTATTGACTCGCCTCTGCAGTGGGGTCTTTTCTGCGCGCGCTCTCCAGTCTCACAGTTGTCCTTCCCCTCCAGCTCTCTCTCCTCCCAGGCCCAGTATCCAACTCCGGGCCCTAGCATCGGCTGACCTCAAAATGGGGCATCTGAACGAGAGGGAGGAGTCCACCCCCGGAATGGGTGCGCTCGGGGCTCTTGCCCACCCAGAACCACGGGTCAGGTTTACATCCGCTTAGTCTGTCTCTCGGGGGCGGGAGCACATGCTCTGGCTGAATGTTCAACAGTTTCCGTTGATTTCAGCTCCAGAAACATTTAATGACCACCTACTGTATGCAAAATCACCATCATCGTCACCAGAAATGACCACTTATTGAAAATGTCCTATTCTCTGGGTACAAGAATTTGTAAGCCTGGACCTTCGATGTGTTTGGCAGCTCAACGCCAGGTGAGTTACCATCCTCTCCCCTCACCTTTCTCATTTGTGCAGAGTGTGCACGCTTCATAAGAGCGTCCTAAAGGATCGGATGAGCGGCCACCCTTTCAAAACTACAGTCCTGAACCCGGATCTTCCGCACCTGCCTGCATATTTTCTCCCCGTAGCACTTACAACGTCCTAACAAAGTATACGCTGTACTTATTTGTGAGATACATATGTGTGCGTATGTATATATATGGGTATACGTCTATAATGTATACTATCGTCTGTCTTTCCCTGATGCAGTAGAAGCTCCATAAGGCTAGAACGCCACCTTTTTGATTCATAGATTCCAAGTACCTAGAACAGTGCCCGGCCCATAGTGAGCACCCGTAAGTAGGGAAGGAAGGAAGAGAGGGAGGGAGGGACGGAGGGAGGGAGAAAGGGAGAAAAGGAAAGAGGGAGAGAGGGAGGGAGGAAGGAAGGGAAGGAGAGAGGGAAGGAAGAAGGGAGGACAGGAGAGAAGGAGGGAGGGAGGAAGGAAGGAAAGAAGGAAGGAAGGAAGGAAGGGAGAAAGGGAGGGAGGAAGGAAGGAAGGAAGAAAGGAAGGAAGGAAGGGAGGGAGGGAGGGGAGGGAGGGGGGAGGAGGAAGAAAAGGAAGGAAGGAAGGGAGGGAGGGGAGGAGGGAGGGAGGAAGGAGAGGAGGGAAGGAAGGGAAGGAGAAGGAAGGAAGAAGGAAGGAAGGAAGGAAGGGAGGAAGGAAGGAAAGGGAGGGAGGGGGGAGGGAGGGGAGGGAGGAAGGAAGGGGAGGGGGGAGGGGGGGGGGGAGGGAGGAGAGGGGGGGGGAGAGAGGGAGGAAGGAAGAGAGGGAGGGAGGGACGGGGGAGGGAGAAAGGGAGAAAGGAAAGAGGGAGCGGAGGGAGGGAGGAAGGAAGGGAAGGAGAGAGGGAAGGAGAAGGGAGGGAGGACAGGAGAGAAGGAGGGAGGGAGGAAGGAAGGAAAGAAGGAAGGAAGGAAGGAAGGGAGAAAGGGAGGGAGGAAGGAAGGAAGGAAGAAAGGAAGGAAGGAGGGAGGGAGGGAGGGAGGGAGGGAGGAAGGAAGAAAGGAAGGAAGGAAGGGAGGGGAGGGAGGAGGGAGGAGGGAGGCGAGGAAGGAAGGACGGAAGGAAGGCAGAAGGACGAAGGAAGGAAGGAAGGAGGAGGCCGGATGGACGGAAGGAAGGAGAAGGAAGGAGAAAGGAAGGAAGGGAGGGAGAGGAGGGGAGGGAGGAAGGGAAGGAAGGGAGGGAGGGAGGGAGGGAGGAGAGAGGGAGGTAAGAGGGAAGGAAGGAAGGAAGGAAGGAAGGAAGGAAGGAAGGAAGGAAGGAAGGAAGGGAGGGAGGGAGGGAGGAAGGAGAGAGGGAGGTAAGAGGGAAGGAAGGAAGGAAGGAAGGAAGGAAAGGAAGGAAGGAAGGAGGAAAAGATTGGAAAGGGCAGGAAGGAGGGGGAGGGGACGGAAGGAAGGAAGGAAGGAAGGGAGGGACGGAGGGAGGGAGAAAGGGAGAAAAGGAAAGAGGGAGAGAGGGAGGGAGGAAGGAAGGGAAGGAGAGAGGGAAGGAAGAAGGGAGGACAGGAGAGAAGGAGGGAGGGAGGAAGAGAGGGAGAGAGGGAGGAAGGAAGGAAGGAAGGAAGGAAGGAAGGAAGGAAGGAAGGAAGGAAGGAAGGGAGGGAGGGAGGAGAGAGGGAGGTAAGAGGGAAGGAAGGAAGGAAGGAAGGAAGGAAGGAAGGAAGGAAGGAAGGAAGGAAGGAAGGAAGGAAGGAAGGAAAGGAGGGAAGACAGGAGGGAGGCAGGCCCAGATGGTGCAGTAACCACTAAACCACGTGAGCTGCCATGACTATTGTCTTCTTGAAGCCCAGTCCCCCAGCCAAGTCTATAAGGCAGGTGCTGTCATTATCTCACTTTGCAGAGGAAGGATCTGAAGCCCAGAGAGAGACTCAGACGATCTCTGTCTTCAGAGAGCATATGGCCAAGGGAGTAAGGGCCTCCCCGAAGCAGAGGCCAGCCGCGGGAACCAGCCCCCCTAAGTGCACCTGCATGTCCGCACCACCGTGGGGGTGCAGTGTGGCCCAGGCCAGCTCAGCCCTCTGGGTGCCAGCAGTCTCGATGTCACAGATGGACACACTGAGGCTCCGGGCTGTTCAGCGACTCCCTGCAGCAACGTAGCCCGACCCCTTCACGTCCTGGGCCCTGCATCCTCGCTCACCCTCCAATCCTGTGGGTGCTCGCTGTTCTTCCCCGGAGCTGCCACAGTGCCCGGCGCACAGTGGGCACTTTCATTTACTTATTTATTATTATTTTAAATCCTCACCCGAGGATATTCTTCCAGTTATCTTCAGATAGAGTGGGAAGGGGAGAGAGAGAGAGACAAACATCGACTGGTTGCCTCCCACATGACCCGACCAGGGCTGGGGATGAACCGCAACCGAGGTCCGTGCCCTTGACCAGAATCGAACCCACTCTTTGGTCCATAGTAGGCACTTTGAAAGACACGGTAACGAATGGGATCTTGCCCACGGTCCCCAGCGTGTGCCATAGTGCTGGGCCTGGGATCTTCCCAGAGAAAGATCAAAGTCCGGCCCTGGAGGGTGCGGGCGACATTGCCCGGCTGAGCTCCGCGGAACCCCATTGCCGTGGGGGGAACAGAACCACGGAGGGGCAGAGGCGAGAAAAGATGGGGGGGATTCGCCTCGTGTGACTCTGGGGGTTTCTGGGGACCCGGGTCGTGCGCTTATGCATCCGGGGCCTGGAGAGAGGGGCGGGGATCATCTCGGAGAAGCTTTGAAAGCCAGGCAAGGAGGTGGGCGCCTGCTGAGGTCTCTCCAGAGGCGTCTCCGGCCAGAGCGGGCGGAGAGGAGGACATGGCTGCCTATTGCGCTCCCCAGACAGGCTGTGCCACCTGCTCAGCACGGCAGGAAGCAGCGGGGAGCTCAGATGCAAGGGAGAAGCTGAGATTGGATTTGGTCACTGACGGCGGGCAGGGGCCAAAGGCCAGAGAGAGACATCCGTGCTGCTGCCGGAGCTGCGGTCAGGGTGACAGAAGTAACTCATCTCAGAAATCACAGCGATCACCTCCAGCCTGGCCTCACCACTGGCTGCTGCCAGGGGACGACTCGTGACAAATGTAAAGGGGAGGAGGGCGAGGCCAGCGATGGGGACCGGGATGCGGGAAAGAATTCGAAGTAAATGGGTCCTTTGATCATTGGGCCGATCTCCGCAAAGGCTTGTTAGCTCCCAGAAGATCAAATGGGGAAGATAATGAGCAATTTTCAGGTAGTAGGTGCCGCCTCCGAGGTGACAACCCAATTTAGTCAGATTCTTAATCAAGTCGGAATCCCTGACTTGACGCTATTTACCGAGTCTATTACTCCATTATGCTGAGTGTTTTGCTGTCTATGGGCCCCAGATTTCTAGTCGTTAGAGGTATTTATCTCCATGTGATTTAATTAAAGTCTAGTGTTTAATGACACAATGTACGCTAATTATTTCTCGTTGGTTGTTGAGAGCGGGTTTTCCATCCTTCCCCCTTTCTGCAACAATGCAGAAATTGTCACTCGGCAAAGGAAGGGTAGAGGCAGGGGCTGGGCAGGGATGCTGTGCCTGGGCGGTGGTTCGTGCCCGGGGTCCTTCGTGCTGGGCTCTGTGTCCCCAGCGTGGGGAACGGGTCCCCTCCCAGTAGCCCTCCTGCAAGGGAAGGACTCCACGCTGGGGACGCCCATTCAGTGTCGGCCGGCATGGCTGTCACTGTCTTTGTTCTGCTGCACAGAGGATGGGGCGCCACCAACATGCAGCACTTCACAGACCAAGTCCCCGCGCTATTGCTGGACTCCTTGGCTGTGTATGTTAAGCCCTCGTCTGTGTCGGACGTGTGCTGAGATTAAATCCCAGACTGGAGAGCAGTTTGGTCCCACCCCGGAGCTCCAAGCCAGGGGAGGCTGGCCCTTCCTCCAACAGGTGGCCCTCCCATAATGTCCGGGGTGTGGCGAAAGCCCGGCTCTCGGAGGGCCTGCAGTGTCGACCCTGCCACCTCGGGAGAGTCCTTCACTCCCTTGGGACTCGGTTTCCTCATCTGAGCAAGGAGACCTTGGAATCCAGTGAAGATTCGGGGAGACAGAGGTGGAAGCGTCAGCCCTCATCTGGCGGGGTGCCCAGTCCAGTACACAGCCCCGTGGGTCATGACTATTGTCTCTGCTCACAGAAACACTTGACTAAGGACAGGGACGACAGTTTGTGGCCGTCGTTGTCTGGGGGTCAAGGGGGCTGTTAGGGTGAGGACGAGAGCTACCGCGGAGGGAAGGAGCACCCTCACCAGAGTCGGGGGTGATGGTGGCCAGATGTGCCCTACATGAATGATAACTGGTGAACCCAGTGGTGCGTTAGACCCAGCCCACTGGGCCCCTGGGCGAGCAGAGTTCAGATCCTAGAGCAGAAACAAAGGCACCTCCAAGGAGACGGCCAAGACCACAGCCCATCCAAGGTCGGTGAGCAATGGGGTGGCGGCTCCTGCCGCTGAGGGTGGGACCCAGCCCTGGTCACCGCCAGGCAGATGGAAGAGGAGGGTCTCCGAGTGGCTCAGGGACAAGACACAGCTTTCAGGAGCTGGGCCGACGGAGGCAGGCCCGGGTGGTGCTGAGTCTGGGAGCCCGGGGCTGCCAGCATAGGCCTGTTGGGTGGTAGAGCACAGAGGTCAAGAGGGCTTTGGAGTCCAGCGGAGCTGAACATCGGGTCCTTCCACGGCCCTGCGCAGGTCACCCCGCTTACCCCAGTCCTATTCCCACACCGGTGAAGGGGGACAAGATAGGACCGAGCTTCACCAGGTTGAAGAGAGGATGAAACAGAACAGATCACTGCTGGCACACGTGAAGAGCTGAGCACATCCGTAGTTGTCTGTTGCTAGGGCGTCGGGGCATCTGGATGCTGAGGCCTCCTCTGTGGCAGCCTTGAGCTGGAAATAAATGGACGAGTTCTGCTGACCACCTGCAGGTTCTGAGATGCCGTGGGGACTCAACCTTTATCGCCCTCTGTTCCCTGGGTGAGGCCAGATGTCTTCCCGTCACAAAGCCAGACCCCTTCTGAGAGCTTCCTTCCACTCCCGAGAAAGAGCAGGTGGCCCTGGCGAGGGCCCGAGGAGTCCCCCGCCGGCTGTCCCCTTTGAGGGGAGACGTCCTGAGAGTTTTCCTGCAGAGTGACTTTGGCCTGTGCCCAGCCTCGGACAGAAGTCCATTCCTCTACGGAGACTTGCAGGGGGCTGGGGGGACTGCCCAGAAATGATGCTTCATTCTAGGTGCTAACAAACAGGACAGTCTAGATGCTGGGGGGGGGGGCGTCTCAGAGAAGGTGGGTATTTGGGGGAAACTGCTGAGCATCCGTTTCTGTGTTTCATGAGCCCAGCAAATTCCAGAATCTAGCGTGACGGCATGGCCATCCTAGCTCCCTGTCCTCTGGTCCTTGCAGTGACCCCTGACCCCACATCACCAAAGTCAGTGTGGATGGGACTCATCCTCGGAACCATAGAAAGCCAAGCGGTGCAGCCCCGGTGGGTGCCAGGCACTGTGCACGACACCAGCCGCTGACGCCCAGGGGCTCCGCCTAGCAGACTGATGTCCATGGGTGTCGGAATGACACGGCGCCACGTGAAAGCAGAACAGAGGGCTGGGCCGCCCTGAGAGGCCAGAGGTGGGAAGGTGGTGCTGGACCTGGGACCCCGAGAGGAAGAAGGGCATCATGGGAGAGGCACAGAGGGGTGAGAGAGAGGGGCGGGGTCCCGGGACTACAGGGAAGGGAAGTGACCGTGACACTCTGGGCCTGGGGGCGGTGTGGGCAGTGAAATCAGAGGGCGAGCTGAGGGTCTTGGTGCCTCCTTGCTGAGGGGCGGGACTGCAGCCCACAGTGAGGCCAACATCAGGGCAAGGGAAGACTAGAAACAGCAACGAGCCAGATAAACAGAGGGCCTTCGAGGTCCTGCTTTTAATAGCTTCAAGCATGGTGATAGTGGTGGTGGTGATATCCCTATCAGCATGCACTCGGACGCGTTCCTTCCCCGGAGCTCGGACACAGCTCAGGTGCTGGAAACTGCAGTCCAGAAACTCAGGCCTTGCGAAATTCCCAAGGGGCTCGGCCCCGGGAGGGACCCCTCCTGAGATGAATTCATTCTCCTCCCCCCCTCGGCCTGGGTCAAGCACGAGGAAAGCGCGGTGGTGGAGACCACACACCACGCGCCAGGGGGTTTGGGGGGCAGAGCGTGCCTTCCCCGCGGCAGAGGGGGACTTGGAAAATCACCAGGCAACGCTGAGGAAAGGGAGGGAACGCAGAGGCCTGTGGATCCAGGGGGCTCGGGGACTCCAAAGCAGCAGCTTGAAAGGTTTTATGGGAGTTTCTTCTAGGAAACAGATATCTCCACCGGCACTTGCGAAGGCTTTTCCTCCGGTAACAAGCTTCTTTATTCAACCTCACAAAGGCACCATCGCACACAGAGGACTGAGGAGCGCTGTCAGACGCTGTTCTGGGGAGACATGAAAGAGGCTCATGCAGAAGCTAAAGCACATAAAAGCTGAAGGTCAAGGCAGAGGCCCCCTTCCGGCTGTCTCGCGGCACACAGGACGTTCGAGATGGCCGCTGCACCAAGTGCTCCCAGGCCCGGGGCCGCCGGAGGTGGAATTTGACAGTCTCTCCCTTTGAGCCTCAGCCATCCACGGGGCCATCCCATGGTCTCTGCAGCCCAGGAGACTTTCTCTGAGTGATCGAACGAGGACAGTCCCCTCCTAAACTGGAGTCTTCCCAGCCGGGGCGGGGGAAGCCGGAGGACAGCATTAGACCCTCGAGGGCCATCATGGGGTCAGCCCACCTAAAGGCCAGTCCTAAGACCCACATGGTCTCTGTCCTCCTCCCTGTCTTCCACAACCTCAGCTCTCCCTCTTCGCCGAGGCTCCTCCAGGAGAGCCATGCTTCTGGCTTGGAGTCGGGGTACCAAGGGGACCCACACTGTAGTCCTAACAATAAAGATGACAATCATGGATAGCCGTTCATGGATAGCCGTAGAGCGGTGGCCCAAGTACAAACTCTGCACGTCCCTTGGACTATTGTCCCTCCCAGCAAACTGGATCAAAGCATGGGGGGGGGGGGGTATGTCCCCTCCCACCTTACAGGCGAGGGAATGGAGCTTCCAGTGACTAAACGACTCGCCCAAGGGGACACCGCTGAGAAGAGGTTGAGCCAGGACCCCACCCCAGCTGCAGCCTGTTTCGCGTCTCCGGTGGTTTCCAGCTCACCCCCACGAACGTGGCGCAGTGGCCTTGCTGCTCGACTCTAACGTGCGGCGAGCCTGCGACTGGCCGGGAGAGCTCAGCCGGGCCCCACACGGGTCCTTCTCGGCTGCTCTCATCTGGCCGTGGGGGTGGTGTGACACTGTGTCCCACTCCATTCAGTTTAAACATGTTTTAGCAGGCTCCTCCTGCCACTTCCCCAAGCTGGTAAGGAACTCGCAGGTCAGCGAGGATGCGGCTAGCTTTGGGGATCTCCTCTTACCAGTGTTGTGGCCTTAACCTCCCGAGCCTGAGCGCCACTGCGAGGGGGAGAGGAGGACGGTGTCTTTTACAGAGGGGTGGCCTGCAGATTCCACGGGGTGCAGTACGAGGCGTTCTTAGCACGGTGGTGGGCACGTGATGGATGCTCAATAGATGGTAGTAATGACCAATAGAGAAACGACCGTGATCATTGTATTGGTTAGTTCTTGCTCCGTGTCGAGCAACCACAAACCTCAGTGGCACACCACACCAGCATTTAATTAGTTCATTAATTAGTTGGCTGATGTGGGCTGTGATCAGCTGGGGCTGCTCTGCTCCTTGTGGCTCCCCCCTTCTTCCGGGGCCCACAATGAAGGTGGAGGCAAAAGGAAGAGCAGGAGCTGGACCACGCGCATGCATTTCGAGTCTCCGGCCAAGGCAAGACACAGGGCTGAGCCCCGGCTCAAGAGGGAGAAGCACGCCCAGGCCACCGGGGGGACACTGCCAAGGCTGGCGCCGAGTGTGGGGCCAGGGAGCGAAGAGGAGACCTGTAGCCCAACCTTCTACAATGAACAAAAGCATGGACACTCACAAAACCCCTGCTAGGTGGATGAATTAGGGCCCACTGCACTGGAAAGCAGCAAGGAATTATCCATAAAGTCAAGGGTAGCCACATCCCACGATGTGAGAGAAAGTCTTAGGTACCTGATGAAGGTACACATATGAGGATATTTATAACAGCATCGTGTATCACAAACAAAACCTAGGCACCTCCCAAACGTCCACCAACAATGGAACGGATAAGAAAAGTGTAACGTATTCATACAGCGGAATACTATACAGCAAGGAACATGAATGCCATCTAGCCACAGGCAACAACATGGCTGAGTCTTATAAATAAAAGGTGAGTGGAAAGAAACGAGGCACAAAGGGGCTTCCACGACTTTATTTCTGTGACGTTCACACACAGGCAAAACTGAACTATGTTGTTTTATTACACAGGTAATAAAACCATTTTTAAAAGCCAGGATGGTGGTCACCACGGGTGACGAGGCAAAGATAATCAGGAGGGACACACAGGGTCTTCAGGAGATGGCAAAGTGTCAGCTCCTGGCTGGAAGGAGGCCCACGGGACTCAGGTTAGATTGTTTATTAAACTGCGTTTCTGAGGCGTGTACTTTTCTGTGCGCCACAGGTCACAGCGAAAGTACATTTTCTCAAGGACACGAAGGGGGTAGGGGAGTTCGGTTCAGAAATAAGGGATGAACGCAAACCCTTTCTCACAGCGTTGGAAGGCTCGGATGTGGACAGTAGGGTTTTGTCTTTCTACATAGTCCCAGAGGAGGAACAAACCAAGACCAGAGAGGAAGAGATTTTGGCTCAAAATAAGGAAGATTTTCCAATAACCAGAAATGTTCAAAGACGGAGAGCACTTTTGGGGGCAGATGAATTTCTTTTTATGTAATTAAAGGACTCAAAGGCGCACTGATGGAAACCTTGGCAGAGATCTTGGAGGATGAGTCAACATAAGGAAGGCCGGGGCCGGGGAAGGTTGAGGTTAACCGTCGGGTCTGAGTCCAGGGCAGAGTGGATGACCGAGGCTCTGGCAGTCAGCAGGACCCGTGGTTGACATCCGGGTCTGCCACCAATTAGCTACGTGACCTTGGGCAGGTTGTTTGACCTCCTGAGGTTCTGCGTCCTCAGTTGCAAAGGATTCTGCGTAACAGTTACCTAGTATAGTGCCCGGCACTTCATACGCCCTTGATAAACGATGGTCATTATTACTCATAAAAAAACGTTTCTTCCAAATCCGAGGCTTTGAGATGGTCTGCATCCACGAACATGTGCCATCGTAGTCAGGGCCCTGTGGCCATAGAGAGGCCTCACACGCCCAGCTTGCAATGGCTTTAAAAAAAGCAGAATTTGTGCTCATGGGTCTGAGGGCCAGCTCAGCAGGGCTGGGTTCCAAGCTGCAGGCTGCAGCTGCGGGTTGGGTTCAGGTCTGCCCCACCGGTACCTCATCCGGAGACCAGGCTACCCGGGGAGGACAGAGAGTCTGCAAATGATACTTAGAGTCACCCAGTGCCAGCTAAAGCCTCACCATCCTGCCTCACCATCCCATTGGCCCAAGCAAGTCACACGGCCACACCCAGAGTCAATGCTGCAGGGATGTCCTTGGGGCCACTTTTCTGCAAAGTCACAGGGCACCGGGGAGTGCAGGTCAGGGAAGACAGGAGCAAGAGGAGTGAGGATCCCGTCGCATGCACATGGAATATTGCAAAGTGAAGCGCTCGGTATGAAAAAGTACATTTAAAAAAATCATCTTCAAGAACCATGAAGCTATAAAATATAAGGTTCAAAAACCTCAGTCTAATAGTGAACAGAGAAAATGTAATTTTCTCATTTTATTGGCTGATATAATAAAATCATTACATAGCTGATTAGTTTTAATGCTCCATGATATGTCATTGAGGAGGGAAATTCGGGGCTCTGGGGGCCTTCTTCCTAATTCTTGTTCTCACCTGTTGGCCAAAAGGCCCCTGAGACTCACCTCGTCCTGATTAAAAATTGGTTTTGCCTTATTTTTTAAATTTTTTTTTCCTTCTCGGACTCCTTGGTAAGTGGAGGTTTCTGTTTAAGAGCCTGTTTTGTTTCTTTGTCAATCAGAGGTGTTTGGAGAGAAGGCCATCGGAGTCTGGGCTCAGGTAGGACAAGAAGCCAGGAGTGACGGGCAGATTACCGGCTTGTTCTCCTTCAGAGAATTGTAAGCAGCTCAGGCAAGTGCTGGCCCGGGGGAAACCCCTTCCCTCTGCCAGCGTCTCTCTTGCTGTGGTGTCTCATCTCCGAATCACCCCAAGATGTGGAGATGCGCCTGGGGGTGGAGCAGATTGGGGGGGCTCACCTGGCCTGCGGGTGGAGCAGGAAGAGACATGGGTGAGCCAGACAGACCTGCAGGGTCACAGGCGGCCCCCACCGAGGGGTGAAGGAAGTTGGAACAGAATGGATGGAGAGGGGAGCGCTTAGTGGATCTTCCAACTTTCCGTGGGAGCTAGAGAAGGTCGCGTTGCTTCTCTGCACTGTCTCCAAATAGGCTGGCTTCGAGGACCCCAGAAGCTCCTTTCAGAGAGGTACATCACGATTGAGAGGAAAGACACCCGAGACCGGCGTATCCCCGACGCCTAGCTACCCCACCACTTCCGGCAAATTTCTGAAATGCTCTGTGCCTCAGTTTCCTCAGCAGAAAAATTACCGTGCCACCCCTCCGTGTGGCTGCGAGGAGGAAGTACGTGAGCAGGTCGGGAGCACCTGGGACAGTCCCTGGCAGTCCCGGCACCTCCACCAGCGCCAACTCCTGTCATTACCAGCTTAAGAGGCTAACCTGCTCTGTTCCTTTTAAAAACGTGATTTATGCTTTCGGGCTGGGAGGGCTCTTGGGTTGACTATGTGAGCACATGCTATATGGGCCGGGGGAAGCAGTAAAAGCGCCGTCTTTGCCGAGATGCTGAGTGATGTGGCAACCGGCAAGGACCCAGGAGTGAACTTGGCACATGACGAGAGGCCCAGAGCGCCGCACCTCCGCACGCGAGGCGGAGAGGGTGTTATTCACTAGAGCGAGCGGCCAAGGTCGCAGCTCTCTCCGCGGGCACCGTGAGAAACTCGGGGGCCAGGCTCCCACTGAGCGCCCAGATGGATTAAATGGGAAGCGAGAGCTGGTTGAATCACCCCCACCCCCACCCGGCAGGGGGGTGTGCATCATCTTCTAGCCTCTGAGACGTAAACCCAGGTGTGAGATTTTTGTCTCACAAAGTTACTTTTACCCCTTATGCCTCCCTAAGTAAGACGTGAAGGTAAGAGGTCCTCAGAGACCTCTTCTCTGGGGGAAATGTACCGGGAAACTTCAGGAAGATTCCAGGAAGGCTTGAAACAACGATTTGTCTTGTGTGACCTTGAACATGTGAGCCTCAGTTTCCTTCCGCCAATAAGAGGCTGGGCTGAGGACATAGCTCATCACCGCCGTGGCTCATCCCGGGGACAGTCCGCAGGCTCTGGCTCCAAAGCCACGGTGCTCAGACATCTATAACCTAAAACGTAATTGAAAAAGCAAAATTCAATCAATAGCTCGCCTTCTGTCTCCATGATACCGGACAGCCCACTGATTTTTATTTCCTGAACTGAACAGGAACTAGGACCCCTGGATCGATATTACAGCCAGAAGAACAAAGCAATGCGAGGACCAGACCATCAGATGGTCCACAGCTGAGACCCGTCCCTTCATCTCCGAGGTTTGGGGACAGTTTCCATCTGACCAGGGAGATCGCGTCTGAGGGGCTGTGGTTCTGGGCAGCTTACAACTCTGTGGTGAGACTGAGGCCCCAAAGTAGGGCCTCGTGTTGGTCAGGGAGGGCTGGGTGATGGGGCGGTGACGTGACCTCACCCTCAGTGGCAACATCCGCAAGGGTTGGATGCCGTCTCCTGCTGTCTGTCATCACGCTGCTGCTGCCTCCCCTCCGCCCGGACTCGGGCTGGGGGGCTCGAGTCCACCTGCACTTCCTCAGGGCGCAGCAGAGGGAGGGCGCTGCTGAGGCCTCACACGGTCCTTACGGCCCATCCCACAGGCAACACACGTCCCTCCCCCTGAAAACTCAACGGCCCCCACATCCACATGGGGGTCAGCAAGTGCAAACCTGCATTCGTACGGTGGGAACAGACATCCGGTGAGCAGTGACAATGACCACCACGTCTTTCCGGTCCCCATACACCTCCTACCCCAGCCCAACTGCTTCACCCTGTGCCGGGGCTCCATCCTCCCGGCCTCCCCCTGCCCCCTCCTCTCCACCTTGAGCGGCATCCTTGGTGTGCATGTGTGCGCGCGCATGTGTGTGTGCGTGCATGTGTGTCAGCATGTGTACATGTGTGCGTGCATGTGTGCATGTGTGTGTTTGCACATGTGTGTGTGTGCACGGAGGGGGGCAGAATGCAATCCTCAGCTCTTCCCTCAAGAAACGAACGACTCCCTGACATCTGCAGCCCATTACCGAGGTGATTCGGTCTCTGCAGTCTTTCTCATTACATGCAAACCAATGTTGTTATTATTGTTTATCATTTGCATGACATGGCAACTATGCACTGTCCTCATGTCCTCATTCCTGCTGTAGCTCAGCCCTGCCCGGCTGCGCTGCCTTCGTGCTCGCCTCCCTCCACCCTGGTCTCCTGCCCGCCCTCCACGCCTCATCTGTAGAGCAGCCCTGAGCCAGCCGCCCCTCCCTGCGCCTGGCAGGGCAGCTGCGCCAGACAGGAACGGGGAGGCAGCCCGTGAGCGCCTGCTGTCTGCACCGGGCCAGGTCCTCAGCCTGCGCAGTGATCCTTACAACCAGCAGGTAAAGTGGACATGTCCACGCGCACAGTACAGGTGAGGAAACTGAGGCTTGGGGGAGGGGTGACTTGCACCACACCCACAGCACCTGAATCACACCTGGTGGAAGAGAAAGCTCGGGAACGGAGTGACCCTCTGTGGGCATAAATGATCAGGGTCTAGGATTTTGCAGGAAGGTGGGGTCGGAGACAGAGCCCTGGTTTAGGAACTGATCTGCCCGTCCCCACCCATATGAACCTGAGAAATACTGACCTTCCCAAGCCTCCTTTTGCTGGGCTGGGAAATGGGTCTGCATTCCTGCCCTGCCACAAGGATCCGTGAGGCAATGGAGCTAATTTAAATAGTAACAAAGCGACTCTGCTTTGAGCCCCTCAAAGGAAGGGGTTTGGACGGCCGCCCCTTTGAAACACGAGCTCAGCACCTTAGTTTCAGTGCCCAGGTGTCCCTACAGCCAGCAACTCCATCTGTGCAGGTCATGGGCACGCCCGTCAACGACCTCATCATAAGGATTCACAGAATGCCAGCATTTACAGCTTCACTCATTCACCCGACAAAGGGTAGTTGGATGCCCGTCTGTGCCAGGCTGTTTCCATCACGGGCCAGGGGCCGCCTTCCTGGAGCTCATGGCCTCCCCAGGGGAGATGGACAAGCAGACAGGACCATGTCAAACAGAGAAGTGGGTCGTGATGGCCAATGGGCCGGTGTGTGGAGCGTGGCTGCCTGTGTCTTTGAACTTCACTAATCGTGGGGTCATTACCGGGCACTCTGAGAAGCCAACTCCCCTTGGCTTGCCAGCCAATGCCAAGGTCTCCCCGGAAACTCACCTCCTCAGGAAGACTCCGGTGACCCGCCAGCTGCACAGCCTCCCTCCCACCTCGAGTTCTCTTCCTTTCTACCCCTTTTCTGGATTTGGGAACCGCCTTTTCAAAGTCCTGGTAGTAACCCTGATGGGTCGGCTCAGCTCTGTTCCCCAGCTGAGGCGGGTGAGGCCGGGACAGGTGAGGTGAATGCCTGGATCCGGGCCCACACCTGTCTCCCTCCGAAGCCGTGTTCTCTCCCCTGGCTTGTGTTTCGGTTCCTTGTGGTGCCTCCTGCCTCCCTCTCTCTGGCTCTGACTGTCCCCTGCATGCCTACTAGGCTGTCAGCTCCCCGGGGCAGGACAGTGTCTGTCGGGGCAGGACAGTGTCTGTCTTTTTTTCTTTCTTTCTTTCTTTATTGATTTTAGAGAGAGAGGAAGTGAGAGAGAGAAAGAAATAGCGGTGAGAGAGAACATCGATTGGCTGCCTCCTGCATGCCCCCCGCTGGGAATCGGGCCCACAACCTGGGCATGTGCCCTGACTGGGAATCGAACCGGCGACTTCTTGGTGCCTGGGTCGATGCTCAGCCACTGAGCCACACCAGCCGGGTGACAGTGTCTGTCTTATTCAGCACTGCGTCCTCCTCACTGAGAGCAGAGCCTGGCATGTAGTAGGTGCTAGATTAATATGAAGGGTGAGAGAGTGAGCGACTGTGGAAGGGAGAGAGGGAGGGAAGGTAGGAGGGAGGCAGGGAGGAAAGACCCCCCCACACACACTTCAAGACAGAGCCCAACAACGCAGCAGCAAATAACGATGTTTTCCCTAAATCCCTCTAGGGAGCCCATTCTCCGAGACCCCCGAGGGTGGCTCTGGCTTGGGTCTGCCCCTGTGGTCACCCTCTTCCAGTCTGCCTGGAATCTCCCTCCTCAGGGTCGGAACTGTCCACAGCCACCAATTAAGACAGTTTGGAGCTCGTTAAAAGCCCAGAAAGACTGTGCTAATGAGAAGTCGGCTGACAGGCAGCTATGGACTGGGGGGCGTGCCGGGCTGAGGGTCCCAGAGGTGTGTTCACCCCCGTCTGTGCTCCCTGCTCTGGCCTCAACTTCACCACCTAATGCCCAAAACTGGACCAATTTTCTGTCTTTTCTAAATATCTTCTGTCTGGCTGCCCAGAGGAGACACAATCAGTGCTCCGGACTGAAGGTCTGTGTCCCCCACATTCATCGGTGGAAGCCCTAACTCCCGAAGTGACGGTTTTCAGAGACAGGCCCTTTGGGAGTCATTACGTTTAGATGAGGTCGTGAGGTGGGAGCCCCCATTCTGGGATCAGTGTCCTCATAAGAGAAGGAAGAGAAATCAAAGCTCCCCCTCTCGCCGCCGCCCTGCCGTGTAGACACAGAGAGGAGGCCATCTTTCAGCCGTGAGTCCTCACCCGAAACGGACTCACCTGGCACCCCGGGCAGACTTCCGGCCTCCGGAACTGTGGGAAGTAAGTGTCTGGTGTTTGAGCCACCAGCCTGTGGTATTTGTTGGTGGCCCGGGCTGACCATCAGCGGGTGCTCAGGGAGGAAATGGGCAAAGCCAGATGCCACCCTATAACGTTTGACCTTGACTCACTGACCTCAACTGTGCATCAGGAAGTGTGCCAGACGATGGGTCTACTGACAAGATGTGGTCCCTTCCTCAGAGACGGCCTTGTCTACGCAGCAGACAGACACAGGCCAAGAATTATGAAGCACTATTCCATGATCACGGACTACGAAGGTCCTATGAGAGGGTCGGGGAGGCCACCATGGGCCTACTCAGCCCCTGGGGCAATCAGAGAAGTCTTCTCAGAGGAGGTGACTTTAGAGCTGGTTGAGTTGCTCGGGATCCTGTCCTGACCTTTGGTATCAACCTCTGCCCCCAAGCGTGTTTCTCTCCCAACATGCAGTGTGACCTCTTTCTCCACAGGAGGGTACTGTCCTCTCTGCGGATAATCTCGCCAGGGAAGAAGCCCTTGGGGTCCTCCCCAGATGGCCGGGCCAGAGGGCCACCGTGATGTCTAGGGGCATTGAAAATCCTCTCTTATTTGAGTGGCAGGCACGGGCTAAATACCAGTGGAGACAATTAGAGCTGAACCTCGGTTTAGAAGCGTGTTTTTTCCCCAAGAACAGCTGAGTTGTGTGCCTGCTACGAAGATGTGTTTAACAAGCACGGCCTGAGGGTGGGGATAGGTGATGTTTACTGCTGTCTGCGCATCCAGCCTGGAGGACAGACCGGCTGGGGCGGGATTCGGGCTTCAGCACCGTCAGCACGGTCAGCACCACTGGCCCCAGGACCATCACACTCCCCGCCGTCCCCAGCGCCATCCCGCTTAGTTCTGTGACCACACTGTTCTGCATCGTTGACAACACCTTCCTCATCTCCTTGGGTGTTGCCGCCTTTGCAGCGACTCACCCCATCACCAAAGTCTCCAGCACCGCTCGTAACAATCACCCCGTCACCACCCTTCACCCCCAGATTTAACACTGTGTGCCAACCTCCTGCAAACTCTTCAGGTCCATTCACTTCTCCCTGCCTTGTCTCTGGGGACAGGGCGCCCTGGGTAGCCTCTGTGTCGATCCCCGTCATGCATGGGACACACTGACCGAAGCAAGGCCCTCGGAGGAACGGGGCAAGTCGAGCATGACCAGGGCCGATGCTTTCTCCTCCACCCAGGATGTCATCCCTGAGGCCTCGTGACCTTTCGGCCCTCCCCTCGCAGCAGATGGAGAAGTGGGGTTCTGGGGCCTGCCGGCCTCAGATGGCCCTTCGTGCCCATCACTTCTGCACCAATTCTGCTGTCTGTTTTCCGTGTCTCTCTGCTTCCAGACTACCAGCCTCTCAAGGACAGGTCTGTGTCTTTTTCATCTGCTTTCCCAGCTTGAACTGCAGAGCCTGGGACCTAGCAGGCATCAGGAAGCGTCTAGTGACCGGGATGCTGAAACAGGAAAGAACATTTGCTCATCAGATCCCTGCAGGTCCGGCTGGGCATCAGTGCTTCCTTCCAGGAGAAACATCTTGCCGGGCAGAGCTCCCGCTCGCTGAGGCTGGTGCGGCAGCGGGAGGGCCCCGTGGCAGCCTCGAAAATGAGGTCGCTTCCGAGCCTGCCCGCGCTGCCTGGGCCTCGCGCACGCTCCCTGTTCGATGAGATGTTTTCGAATGTGTTCCCAGGGAACTGTGCAGTGGTTTTTACTCTCTCCTCTCTTTCTGCCCGGCTCAGGGCTGCGGCTCCCAAGCAGCAGGCTAGCAGCGCGGATCAGGATTGTAGGCAGGCCGGCTACCGAACTGAACTGCCAGTTTTCCTGGGCTCGCCCAGCTCTGCCGAAGACAGGGCCACCGTTACCGCCCCCGCCCTCCACGGGAGCCGCGAGAGCAGGGCTGGGTCCTCTCCTCGGGGGCCCGGGGATCGTGGCCGCCAGACAGGGCAAGTCTCCCAAACTCTGCTCCCAGCCTCCCCTGTGTGCCCAGGTATTGCCTCCCCGGGAGGCATCGTTCCACCCAGAATCCCACCAGGATGAGCGCTTTGTCTCTGCCACCTGCCAGCGGACCCCCTGAGCGTTCTCTAGGCTCCAGGGCAGGGAAGGTGTCCTGTGTGTGGTTCTTCTCATTAGTACTTGCCGAGCACCTGCTGAGTGTCAGATCCTGCAGACAGGACGGCAAACAAGACCGAATGGTGATGGTCCTCGAGGAGTTTCTGCCTGATCGGAGAGCAGTGGCTGGAAGAAGCACATGAGCAGTGCAACACCTGTGAGCAGTGCAACACCTGTGAGCAGTGCAACACCTGTGAGCACTGCAACACCTGTGAGCAGTGCAACACCTGTGAGCACTGCAACACCTGTGAACAGTGCAACACCTGTGAACAGTGCAACACCTGTGAGCACTGCAACACCTGTGAGCAGTGCAACACCTGTGAGCACTGCAACACCTGTGAGCAGTGCAACACCTGTGAGCAGTGCAACACCTGTGAGCAGTGCAACACCTGTGAGCACTGCAACACCTGTGAGCAGTGCAACACCTGTGAGCACTGCAACACCTGTGAGCAGTGCAACACCTGTGAGCACTGCAACACCTGTGAGCAGTGCAACACCTGTGAACGACGCCAACGACTACACAGCAGATAAAGAGGAGGTGAGGACAGAGGATGCGAGGGGAGGCAAGAGACCCCCTGACGGCCACAGTCTGGAAAGGTGTCTCCAAGGCTGGGACATTTGATTTGAACCCTGAAGTATGAGAAGCTCATTGTGGAAACACTGTCAGTGAGGGGTCGTTTTGGGCAGCGGCCTGAGGCCCGTGGTGGAGCAGAGGGTGGGGGAGGGGACCTGGGAGTCGAGGTGGGGGTGCAGGGTCAGATCACGCCCAGTAAAGACTATGCTTTGAGGACACCCGGAAGGACGTTAGGCAGAGGTCACAAAGTGCCCCTTCTTGCCGCCTGTGCTCATAGCTAACAGGCACTCAGAGAATATCTGCTGAACGGATAAGGACGAGGCTTTGTGGTTTATTTGTACTTTCCCACTATTCCATGTTTGCTTTTCTGTTCCATTGGAATGTACCTGTTGACGTTGGCTGGCGGCTGGATTTGTCTGTTCGTCGGAGCCTCTGAGATCTGGTCCCTCTAAGCACGAGGACATGGTTGATGATGCGCCATGGGGCCTTCAACTGGAGACTCTGTCTGTCTGTCTCTCCTTCTCCCTGTCCCTCCCCCCTCCCCTTCCTCCCTCTGTTTTCTCGTTCCTGAACATTGGTGATGGTCCTTCTGCTTCTCCTGTTTCTGGAGCTGACAGCTCAGAGCCCCCTACGGAGGCTCCTGCAAACTCGGGCAGGTACAGAGCCTCCCCGCACCAACAGTGGTCAGTCACAGCTGCAGCTGGAATCGGAGGGAAACAGGAACTCACCGCAGTACCTACAGGGCTTGGAAGCGGCGGGCCTGGCTTCAAGTCCCGTTCCCCTGGCGCTGTGTGACTGCTGTCCAGCCCTCAGCCTCTCTGAGCCTGTGAAGCAGGTGTTTCAAAGACCTCAGCAGAGTGTCTTGCTCTTGGCAAATGCTCCATCAACGGCATTTAGCTTTCTAATTACCACTGGGGCAGTAACCCTCACGGCAACCTTGCAAGAAAGATATCATTAGCTCCTCTTTACAGATGTAAAAACTGAAACCGAAAGATGAAACTGCCTGCCCCAGGTAACAGAGACAGAAACAGGGTCTCCGGGGTAGATTTTCTGACTTCAGGGCCCGTATCCCTCCCATAGGCCCTGGCTCCCACTATAGGAAGAAGGCAGTTCTCTTAGGGGGGTTCAAACAGCTCCCCAAATACCACTGGCTCCAGAGTGCCCTGAGGGAACACACCCCAGCTGCATTCCCAGGGGCCAGCCCCCCCTCATTGTCTCCCCGCCTGGGGAAGGAGCCTCCTCGCAAGAGCTGGAGAAGCCATCTGCCGACAGTACAACACACTTTTACCAAATTACCAACTCCCAGCATCTCCCATTAACAAGCGATTCTTGCAAGGCAGACACGTTAACAAGATGCTTCTGGACTCCCCTCTGCATCTGCCCGCCAACGGGGAGGCAGGAGGCTAATGCTGGGGGGCGTCCCGTCCTGGCTCCCGAGGGAGGAGGGCCCCAGAGGAGGGCTTCTTCAGCCGATGCGGATCTTTAATGAACCTTTCAACATACTTAAAAAAAAAAATAAATGAAGAGAACAAATTTTTAGAGCTCTTTTTAAAGATTTTGGCAGGTTTGATTAGTGGTTTTGAAAGCCCTCAACAGCCACTTAATTGCTGAGCCCCCTTGACAGCTGGCGAAGAGAATGCAGGAATGCAGGAGTGCACCAGCCTGCCCTTCCGTGAACCTTTCCAAGGTGGCTCGTTGGCCCCAGGCTCGCTGACCCCCCATCTGCTGCCCACGGGGCCCTGCAGATGCAGCCGTGCCAAGCAGGCAGATGGACACAGAGAACTTTCAGGTTCAGAAAGTTCTTTCAGTATGCCAAGTGCGACACCCAGAAGGGCAGTCCGAGGGGCTCCAGTGAGACAGGGTTGGAGCAGGGCTGAGGGCACGGGGGAACTTATGTGCACAGTGAAGTCCTCTGTAGGGTGGGCTGGCTGTCTTGCCTTCAATTCAGTGTCCCGTCATTGGGAGTGACTCCTGGAGTCACTGTAAGAGCATGAGCGCGGGGGCCAGGCTGTTCTGAGTTTGAATCCAGAACTTGCCCCCTTTCGGTTGTGTGACTTCTGCCAGTGAGGAACGTGTTTGAACCTCAGTTTCAACATCTATAAACTGGGGACAATTATAACCTTCTTCAAAGGAGTGTTAGAAGCAAATCGTTGAATGTCCGTGAAGTATTTGGCCCCGGAAGTACTCCGATGAAGTCAATTTCTCCCTTTCTCAGCTTCTCCTTGGGCACCAGGAAGCATATGCAAAGTCAACCATCTGAGAAAGGGTTGGGAATGCGATGGTAAGGATACGTGGGAAACACAAGGATATATGGTGAGTCTCCAGTAAGACACAGGAACCCAGACAACAATGGATGTTGGCCATGCTAACAGATAGAGTGGGGACTGGTCACCTTGCGGTCCTGTACTCCAGTGCTCCCACACCTGGCCAAGTGGCACCATGCTTGGAGCAAGATATTGGCCAAGAGGATCCCATCTAGAGAGAGCCTGGGGAGAGGGGCCCCCAGTCTCACCACTGAAGAAATCAGTGCTATGCAGCCTGAGGAGAGAGGAGATGGAGAGCAGGTCATAGATACTTGGTAGCCTCAAATATCTGACATGCAGTCCCTTGAAAATAATAAATGAATGGTCTGAACCAGAGGGTAGAAATCCCCCCAGACTGAATGTTGGTTCAATATACATCTATAAGGAGAGTTTTCTCTCAAGTCAGCCACAGCCCATTGTGAAATCAACTCATTTATACAACAATACGTGCTGGGCACTGTCCATGGTGCTGGGGTTAAGGACAGGGGGGGAAAACCGTCTTCACCCTGCAGGACCTCACCTTCTAGTGGACACAGGCTGTCCTGGAGGTGGCAAGTCCCTGGTCATACAGACTGGATGACATCTTGTAGAGGTTGCAGTGGGAAGGAGCATCAGGTGAAAGTTGGACGGAGTGACCTTGACCTCTGTGATTTCAGTTGATCATTGCCAAGGTCTGGTCCTAGAGGCAACCGTCCTGCTGATAAAAGCTTTCCCCGGCCTGGGGTTGAAGCTGGATTCCAGGCCAGCTCTGGATTTGTAAGCCACGAGAGCGGTGCTGGAGGGGGTTGGGCTGGACCAGGGCCATTCAATGTGTGCGGATATATAAATACCCATGTAGGTGTCGCCTGTCCAGAACACAGACCCTGTACTCCTGGCAACAATGCCCTGATTTCCCTGTGGGGGGCACTAGTCCTCCCCCCTCTCAGTCCAGATGGTTTGAACGGTGTTGTCTTCCTTCTGTGCTCCAGAGATGGGCATGTGATCTAGGCCTGTCCAATCAGGGCCTCTCCTTCTCCTGACCACAGTGATTGGTTCAGAGACGGGCGTGTGACCCACGTTGGGCCGTGGGAGCCCACGAGAGTCCATGCTTGACTTGAGTAGAAACCGGTGGAGAAGAGAGAGACAGACTCTTTCTCACTAAGGGAAGAGAGCAGAAGCCTGGGGGTGCTCACAGCTGTCTTGGCCTCAGGAGGGGGGTGACTGAGAATATAACCAACCCAGGGGGAGGCAGGGTCAAGCGGTGGCGAGAAAAAGGTCGGTGTTTTCATATTGGGACTCATCATACCTTGTACAATTGGACAAGTGAGATACTGATATTGTTATGTTGTCCTGATAATATTTTTAGAGCCACCTGGATCCAAGCAGACCTGAAGCTCTCCCCCACACGGACATGTTCTGTGGCCTTAAACACTATCTGTTGTGGTGGTTGTATGAGCCTATTTGAATCAATTTCGTTCTGCCAATTGCTCCCAAAGGAGTTCTCTCTGATTCAGGGGGCTCTGGTAAGTATATATGGTTGTCCCCTCTCTGGCCAATTTCGGAGGGCTTGATGGGAGGGACCCATTTCAAAAGGAACAAGAGGGGTTCCATGAGCATCTCGGGGAGCCCCCCCCCCACAAAGGATTAGTGTTGAACTCTTGAATACTCTTTTGTTCCTGAAGAAATTTGAAACTGGGCAGGGGTTCTTTAATCTTGCTGGTGTAATTCTAGATGGAGGAAGCAGATTGCAGTGTAGCCCCTGGTCTGTTATCACCCTGGCTTGTGGCTATTCCAGGGGTGGATTTGTGCACCTTTGTCCCACCTGGGCCATCACACTGGGCACCATGAGTCTGGTAGCCGAGGCCTCTTGGGAGGGGATGCTGCTGTGCCCACAGACCATCATCATCATCATTATTACATTTTAGAAAAACACCTTCAAAGATTATTAAAATCTCAAGCCAGGATAAGCAGACCGCAGAGCGGGGCCTGATGGTCCCCTTGCGTAAGCTCTGACAGGACACTTGAGTTGAATAATAATGCTCATTTGTAGCTAATGAGCTCCCTTTCTGTTGTCAGGTCAAAAGAGGTTGCTGCTGGCAGGGATTTTGGAGGCGCAGAGACTTGGAATGCTGGTTCCCAGGGCAGAGAGGGTGGCCCCACCCCTGCCCCCCGATACCCCTGGGGCAGGCACCGCTCAGGCCCTGTCCTGACCAGGTGAGGAGAGAAAAACTGGGGATCCGCAGCCAAGAAGAGAACGTCTGGCTGTGCTCCTCCTCCAGCATCTAACCGCAGCAGATGCTGTGGGTGGGGCCAGGTGCAAGGTGTAGTGGGAGGTGGGCTGGTGCCTCTGCAGCATCCCGCGAGCTCCCCAGCACCCCTGCACAGCAAGATCAGAGGCCGGGAGGCACGTCTGACTGAGAGGAGCTGTGTGAAGATTCATGGGAGGGAGGGTGTCAGGGTGGGGAGGATGTGGGTCCTCGGGAGCAGAGGGAGAGAGAAGCAGGAGGGGTCTGTCCCATTCACGAGTGTGAGCTCGCAGCATCTCCAGGTGGGTTTAATCCAGCAACATTCATACTGAGCCAAGAAGGCAGAGGACGCAGCGGGTGAAAGTGGGGTGAGGAGAGGGGTGAGCAGGAAGCTGGGCCAGCTGTCCCCTCTCCTCCTGGGCACTCTGCTGTCACCTGTTAAATAGATTGGGGGTCCTTCCAAGATGTCATGCAAAGGAAAGAGTCCATGGCGTAAAGGAAAATATTCGAAAACCACTGGCATAGTCCACACACCCCTTTGCAGATGTTTTTTGAGCCAGGATGTCTTTAGCCCTCAACATCAGACGAGGTACCCAAGCTTGCAACCTTTCCAGGGCTGGGGCCAGGGCAAGGCGTGGGGGAATGTAGAAATGGGAGCCCCTGGGACCCCGCGAGGAGACAGCAGTAGCCTGAACCAGAAAAGCTGAGCCCTGAGGACCCCAGGCGTCTGAATGGAGGCAGGAAGCACAGGGCATATTTCCATGGGTCTGGGCAATGCAAGTCCTGGCCAAGGACCCCAGAGGCAGAACCCCACTTCCCTGGGGTTGCAGGGAGGGGTTGGCTCTAGCAGTTGTCTGGGAATCTCAGTTGGGAAACTCATGTGGAACTAGACACCCTGACAGGGGAGGTAGGGGGTGCCCCAGGGGCAGTGAGTGGGGTCTGTCGTGTTACTGAGCCCCTGCAGACTGCGGGAGTCCTGCTCTCCCGACTTGCCATCTCTCTGCGGGTTCACTGTATCCTGGCTCCGTGCTCCCTGTGTGGCTGCGGTCCACCCTCCGGGCAGCTGCCTGCACACCTGGGGCAGCTGCGTGGACCAAGCTGGCACCTCCGATGTGCCAAGCAGTCCGAATCACTTCACCCTCTCCATCAGCCTCGATGCTGAGACAAACCCGGGCTCGGGGACATGAGATGACTTTCCACGTGGAGAGGGCGCTGGTGGCAGAGCCGGTTGACACGCAGACGTTCTGGTTCCTGTCCCAGTGTTCAAATCCTTCTCCAGTGCTCCCACCTCTGCACTGGCCAGAAGGGTGTCTGAGACGAGACGTCTGCAGGGGTGCCCCTCGAGCCCGGGAGAGCACCCTGGAAGGTCCTTGCTCCGTCCCGCGGCCCGGGCACTCCACACTGGCCTTTCGAAGACGGCGCACCGGACCCTCGCCGGCTCCACGGGAGTGGCCGGAGCAGTTGTCAGTCTACACTTCGGAAGACTTGGAATTACACCAAAGTAAACACGTTTCTTTTTAATTTTCTCAGGACTTCCCAAGGCCCTCACTGTGGTAACGTGCCTCGTAAACCTCTGAGAAATGGATCCGGTTCACAGCATTTCCTTTCTCATCGGATCATCCTTCACCTGGGAGGCTAGACTCAGCGACGCCGGAGTAACGAAGATGTTCACAGCGGTCCTGGCTTGTGACAACGAGGATGTCTGTCTCCGCCACACCATGTGGGCACTGTTTGCTCATGGTGCTGCCCCGCCAGGCTGAGAATCCCCGGATGTGCACCCACAGTCCAGGCCCCAGTCTGGAAGTGACCACACCACTTTTCTCACGACTCATTGGACGGAACGAGTCACGTGGTGTCGCGTGGCCTCAGGGAGCACAGAGCTCGAAAATGTGGGTGAGCCCACGCCCAGGGTTCCTCTGGTCTACAGACCCCGAGCTGGCACCCCTGGCCCTGTGGCTGGGTGGAGCCCTGTCGGGAAGGCGGCGCCAGGTTAGCCAGTGCCCGGGGCTAGACCAGCAGCAGCTCCACGTGGATTCCTGGAGTCTTCCCTCCCCCCTTCCACCCACACCCTGAGAGTAGCAGCTGCCTGTCTCCTCCCTTCCCCAATGTCCCCTCGGAGTCCTTTGCACTTGTCACTTCCCCTCAGATGGGCTAAGCCCTCTTCATGAGCCACACTGTGAAGGGAAGAGTCCCCTGAGTGCCCACAGCGGAGAAGCCTGTGCACACCAGGACTGCACGGTGGGTCTGAGCCTCTCCTGTGCCTGCAGCCTGCAGTCCCCAGATGCTGCCTACCTGAGTCCCAGGGGAGTTGCAGAGAGCCCCCGAGTCAGAAGCTGGTGCCCCTGGAGCTGGTGGTCCAGCTCGGCTCAACTGGGATGACCAGCCCACGCCTGCTGAGGCCCACGGAGCCCAGGCTGGTAAGGGGCAGTGGTGCCTGCCAGTGGTCAGGATCAAGGACACCGGATCAAACAAACCAGGCGTGGCCTTGAACAGAATGTGGGACGTCTTTGATCTGCAAGTGTACATATTAAGCGTTAAATCAGGCAGCAATGAATACATTAGGTAGACTGGAGCACACTGAATATCGGTTTGTTGAATAGTGCTAATATTGTCATTAAGATAAGATGGAAGGCCCTGGCCAGTTTGGCTCAGAGGTTAGTGTCGGCCCACAAGACCAAAGGGTTTCAGGTTCAATTCCCGGTCAAGGGCACGTACCTGGGTTGCAGGTTCAATCCCCGGTCCCTGTCGGGGTTGTGAGGAAGGCAACCAGTTGATGTGTCTCTCTCACATCGATGTTTCTCTCTCTCCCCCCTTCTATTCTATCTCTATCTAAAAATCAATGGAAAAATATCCTTGGGTGAGGATTAAACAAACAAAGAAGATAAGCTGGAAGGAGGGCAGGTGTAGATGGGCCCAGGAGGCCCGGGCTCCAGCCCAGCTCTGCTCCTAACCTGCCGTCTGCCACGGGCTCTTCACCTCTCTTGGGCTTGGTGAGACCCTGTGTAGAAAGGGGGAGTTCCCCATACCTTCCCCGGCCTCCAGGGCCCTTCCACGCTCCCCGGTGTTCTCCCCATTCCAGTCATACTGGATTGTTTTCCTCCAATAGCTCAGAGTTTGTATCGGTCAGCTACAGCCACACAAGCGCTGCTGAACAAACCACCCAAAAGCTCAGTGGCTTATGATAATGAGCATTTATTCTCAAGTCCAGGGGTCTTCAGGTTGGCTAGGGTTCAGCTGACGTGGGCAGGGGATAGCTGAATGGTTCTGCTTCAGGCAGTGGGTGGTCTGGGTTTGGCTCCAGGCTGCAGGTTGGGCTCATTTCTGCTTCATGTGTTTTCTTTCTGGGGGCCAGGGAGGTTCTTCTCATGGTGGATCACCAGAGCACAATAAACCGAGCCAAATCAGGCCTCTGCTCATATCATATTCGGTCAGAGCTCGTCAGGTAGTCTAGTGGAAAATAGTGGGGCTGGAAGTCCGTGCCACCCAACGGGAGGGACGTAAATGTGGCCCGACAGATGCTGTTTCCCCTGCACCCTTAGTGTCAGGGCCTTTGCACATGCTGCCCACGTCCTGGAACACTCCATCTGTACCATTCCGATCTCAGCTTGGAAATCCCCCTCAGCAGAGAAGCTGCCGCTGAACCCACACTGTGGATTTACCCCACCGTTATATGAGCACAGCACTGTGGGCCTTCTTCCCCGACCACCCCAAGGCTGGGTCTTGAACTGTAAAGTGGGCAGAGCGATAACTTACACCATAGGGTTGCTCTGGGTAGAAAATGATGGGGTATTTGAAAAGGCTTGGAACAAAGGCTGGAATGTGGAAAGTGTTCCCTCCGTGGTGGTTACTGTTTCCAGCGCCAGCACTATTCATGCTGCCCAATCCTGTGGCCCCAGGGTCGTGCCCACACCGTAACCCTGCCCCCCAGGCATCTTCATGCCCCCTGCCTCACAGGCCCCCAAGCCCTTCTCTCTGTTCCCATGACGACCTTAGTGTGGCAGCTAATTTTAATGAAGAAGATTGATTAACACTAAATTATTACCTTTCCTTTGTGTCCCTTTGTCATTTAGAAATGGAAACAAAAGACATTCTTGAGCTCAAGTCAAACATTTACGGAATTAATTCCCCGCAAAATAATTGTTTGAGATTTCAAGGGTTGGTGGGTTCTTTTCCATTTCTTTTTCTCTCCTTAACTATGCGACATCATGAAGTAATTGCCTGATTAAGGGATGTGCAGCTTGGAGAGCGACACATTTTTTAAAATTAGAACGCGCCTGCCAGTGGACACAGTTATGCAACTGGTTCCCTCTTCCCCCAACAACTTGATTCTCAAGGAGAAATGATGGAAGCAACAAGGGCAAAAACCAAGATGCGAGAAGCAGGCAAGACATGATGGGTAGAGCGTGTCTTTGGCAACCTGGTTCTGCACTGATACCCCGGGATCCCTCTTGATAGCCTCTGGGGTGTGTAGCTTTCTCCCACCCCAATTGCATTTATGCAAACTTGTTTTCAAAAAGGCCTATAATTGATGTTAGGACATCAATTCAAACGACGTTGACCCAACTCACACTGGGAACCCTGCTCCAGGCTGGGCACTTGGCATAAAGAGGTCCCTAGGATTTGGACCCTGCTATCCAGGTCAACAAAGGAGACACCTCTATGAACAAACATCTGAATGATGACGGCTAAATGGCCCTGGCAAGGGCAGGGGAAGGCAGAGCTGACCTCCTGCCACTGTCTCCATACTGTGATGCTCCAGCCCAGCCATGCTGGCCTTCTCTGCACCCCGCCACTCCAAACTCAGCCCCAAATCTCAGTTCCTCCTTCTTAGAACGCTCTTCCCCTAGACCTGTGCATAGCTGTCTCCCTCTCTGACCGCCGAGCTGAAGGAACAGCCCTCCCGAGCCAGTCACTCTTCGTTTCCTTCTGTTACTGATTTCACGGCGCTGGCTGCAACCTGACAGCTCGTTTTTGCGTCTGTTTCCTTGTTAATTGTCTGTAGCCTCAAGTGCTGGACAGCTCTGTCTCCTTCTGCTGTGTCTCCTCATTGCCGAGACCAGAACCTGGTATCTTATTGGTATGCAATCAATGTTTGCTGGTGGATGAATGGACAAATGAATGGATGGATAGATGGATGGTTGAATGAATGAATGAATGAATGAATGAATGAATGAAACGGTTTACTGCCCCACAAAGGGGATGTGTTCTTTTCTCAGGATCATCTTTTTAAGCTGCTCCTGACCCAGGCTTCCTAGGGTTGGGGGAGGGCGGGTAAGGAAGAGAGGGTCAGATCTAGGAGTCTGGGCCCAGGCAGTGGCCACCTGGGCTTCAGTGCAAGTAGGGGGTGGGGCTGTTTGATTCTTGCTCGGCCCAGCATGGGAGACCAGAGGCTTAGGTCCTGCGTGGAGCAGCTCTGAGGTCCCGAGTGACCAGTCACTGCCATGATGAAGGGCAGCCCCTGCCTGGGCTGGAGGTGAGCGGGGGGCTGAGACAGGAAGTGCAGCAAAGGTGAGTCTTGCAGCTGACCCGGTGGGAAAACTAGCTCAGCTCTGAAAACAGACTTGCAGAGCACGAGGACCCCCTCTGGGATTCAAATCCAGGGCTGTCGCTGTCCAACGCCACCTTTCTCCCTGGTCTCTCACACAATACCCCCTTGCGGTGGCTGTGGGCGCTTAGCAAGTTCCTCATCTCCCTGAGCTCATCTTCTCGGAGATCATAGCATCACCCTGTCTGGGTTGTGATGAGGACTAAATGGAATTAGTATGATATGAAATGTAGTGTAACGTAACGTAAATTTTATCTGATATAAACTTTATATAATAAATTAAATCTTATATGATAAAATGAATATCGTGACCCTTGAACTATGCAGATCCACTTAGTGAGAATTTTTCTCAATTGGCCACGGTTCAGTTGACTCAGGCAGTTCAGACTCAAATTGTTACGAGGTCAACTCTATGCTTGGGAATCAGCGTGGAGGGCCGACCACACTTACAGGTGGATTCGACTGCACTTAACACCCCACCCCCTGTCATTTAAGTGTTCACTGTATAAATATATTTTGTAATAATATGGTAATATATGACTCCCTCCAGTAGAACATAGTAGAACAAAATGGAATACATGGCCCCTGACACCAGAGCAGTACCCAGCACTATGAAATTAGAAGCTATCAAATAGAAGGTATTCAAATGAGGTCTACTGAATGAATGAATGAATGAATGGGCTCATGGAAAGAAGTTGGCACAGAGTAAGTGCTAATTCATGGCAACTATTACCATTGCTATTACCACCAACAGCAAGATCAATACCCACAGCCTTCCTGGGAGGGGCACAGGTAACGAAATTCTTGACATTGGCAGCGTTCTGGCACAGACATAACCGTGGGGACTAGAGACAGTCACCTGTCAGCTCCATCAGGGATCTCACGGACTCTCCTGAAAACCTTTTAGCACCTACTCAGTCAGTTCAGATGTTCATCAAGATGGTGAATCGCTCAGTCCAGCTGATCGCTGTTCGTGACCAGCAACCCACCCGAGATCACCTGGCTGGTGACATCGTCAAAGGCGGGGCAGTGGTCAGTGAGGGCAAATTAAATCCATTGCACAAGCCACACACCAGCTGGGGACCTTCCTGAGAACAGAGACCTTGATGTTCCTTTCTCTGTGTTCCCCACCCGCTTCTTCCCCACCCCAGGGATAGTCAGACTCTGGGTCTTCAGAATGTAGGGCAAGGGTGAGATCCGTAGTTATTGGGTTAATAGGAAACAGAATAAGACAGAGCACGGTCCTGCCACCAGCCCCAGTGGACCTGGCTTAAGCATTTTGGCTAGACGCCTCTCGGTGTGGACCATCCAGCTGCCCACCGCAGGCCTGGGCTCCCGCCCCCACAGGTCCAAAGAGTCTTCAGATGCAGATAAGGACGTGTGAATCCTAGGAGCCTGAGCAGATGTGGCAGAGGGAGCTGTCCATCCAGGAGCTGAGGATGTCACCGCGTCTTAGGATGTCCTGGGGGCCGCTGGTGTGTGAGGACACAGAGCAGAGCCAGGAGACTGGCAGGAAGGGGAAGCAGGACCCCCTTATGGGGGAGGGAACAGGGAAGAGGAGGATGGGAGCAGGAGGGAACTTGGTTCGCTGGAAAACTCGATTTTTGTGGAAATCTGGGCCTGAAATGAAATGAGCCTTTGGGGATGAAATGTAATATTGTCTCAGAGCCTTTGTCTTCATTTAGGGCGATGGGATTGCATTTATCGTGGCTTCTCCCTCCGTCCCAGTTACATTTATTTGGGATTTATTCACTTAGGAGCCTTGCAACAAGAAGTTGAAATGAGTAAATGTTCTCTTTTCCGGAGCTACATTAATTTCAGAGTGAGATTTATTCCGTCCACTGCTTCCTTTATGGTTACAGATGAGCTGCTGCAGCCCTTCTGGGGCTTCAACCAGACAGGTGAGGCTGGACAGGTGGGCCGGGTACCCCAGCAGACTTGGGGTCTGCGACATTTTCTAGCTGAGCTGGGGCCTCCGTCCTGTGACAACATCTTCTCAATAGAAGTAAGTGCGCGCGTGCGTGTGTGCGTGCGTGTGCGTGTGCATGTGTGTGTGTGCGTGTTCAGGGAGGTGGGTGGCTGTTAAAAAGCGAAGCCTTCCATTCCACAGGTATTTTCCGCCAATGCCTATCACCTGGCCTGGAGCATAGTAGGTGGCATAGGCCACAATGAGTCCCTCCTAAAGGTATGTTGAAGTCCTAACCCCAAGTCCTCGTGAACCTGACCTTAAATGCAGATGTCATCTAGTTAAAAGGAGATCATTAGGGTGGGCCTTCATCTGATGTGACCGGTGTCCTCACATAAAGAGGGACATTTGGACTCACGTCGAGAGACCACCACGTGGCGACAGGGGCAGACGGCAGTGACACCTTTGGGAGCTAAGGAAGACCCCGGGTCAGCAGTCACCTCCGGAAGCTGGGAAGAGGCAAGGAAGGATTCAGCCCAGAGTCTCAGAGAGAACAGGACAGCTCTCGGCACGTCAATGTCGGACTTGTCACCTCCAGAAGTGGGAGAGAAGACATTTCTGTTGTTTGAAGGCTCCCAGTGGGTGGTGGTTTGTTACAGCGGCCCTGGCGAGTTACTACAGCAGAAACATGTATTTCTTGAGTGAAGAATGAATGGATGGACGAACGAATGAATGAATGAATGTCTTTACTGTCAGGCTCTGTGCTAGGTGCTTGGAATGGAGAAGCTGAAGGAAAAAAAACACTGTTCTTTTTTCAAGAAATGTATCTTATGGTTGCTAGGATCCTCTTTGCAAGGTTTTGGCCCTTTAGGGTCCTGGGGTAACTTGAAGGGAGCCCAGGTGTGCCTGGTTTTCAGGAATTTAGGAGAAGTTTGTGTTCTGGGACCCAGAAACCGGCAGGACCTCGCTCAAAGGTGCGTGTTTTTGACCCAGATATACACGAGTTCTGGGTAGTCCTTGTAAGCGTTACCAGCCTGTTTGGCAGACGCCACACCATCCCTTCATTCTCCACGTCCATAAGGTCCAGTGCTCCCCTGGGAAACAAGAAAAGGATGCTGCTTGAAGCAGGGCAGCCAGGGCCTGGACCGCTGGTGCCCAGGGGCCGGGGCCCAGAACCGTCCCGAGCTCGGCTTCAAGGTGCCCGACCTCCACCCAGTGGCTGCACCTCCCCGTCTGCTCGCCGCCTCCCAGACCTCCGCCTCTCGCAGCCCCTTCCTGCTGGGCAGCCCCGGGGAGGGCTGTGCTGTCGCCATGGTGCAGAGTCAGCTCCCAGTGACCTCGCCCACGGCCGTCACACACCGCTCCTCGCCCGGTCCCCACCCGGTGCCTAGGTGACCAGAGAGCGTCTGTGGATGCATAAAGGAGAAGGTGTGAACAAGGAGTGAGTGAGGGGGTTGGGGACTGAGGATGTCACTGAGTGAGTGAGTGGGGGTGAGGTGTGGGGGTGAGTGGGTGTGTACGTGGGTGGAGAGGGGTGGTCTTTTCCCTGAAGTTCGAGTGGCACCCTTGCCCAAATTTGTCAGTGTAACCTGAAGTCACCCAGGAAGTTGGGGTGCTGGGATCTGACTGGGGTGCCTGACTTCATACCCAGCCTTCCAGAGGGGTGCCCTTTTCCCGTCCAGGTCAGTGTCGTGGCGGGGGAGGGCCGGCCCCAGGGCTGGGGGGTGCTGGCCCCATGAGGACGACTTAGCCCCCCCACTATTGCAGGAGTTTACAGGAGTAAACATCCTACTTTCCCACGTGATAAAAAGCAAAAATAAATGTGTCTGATGCTGTTTCTGTCGTTTCTCCTGGAACCTGGCTCCTAGGCACCGCCGTGCTCAGGCAGCCCCGCTCAGAGGCGTACACAACGCCAGCTTCCACCAAACCAGCTGGGTTTCTTTCCTACCGAGTTGACTTCAGTGAATTGGACAAATCAACTCATGACTTCTGGGTCATGTGGCTGCAATTTCTCCTTTCAGAGAAAGGACATGGCTTGTTGTTTATAGTCACAAACTAGGTCTTTACTCTCTGACCTCAGCCAAGCTCAGCTCCTGTCTTGTTGCTCCCTCCCTGGAGTCTCCCTGCTGCCAAGGAGCTGTGCTGAGTGTCTGCACCTCTCGGCTTTCCCCTGCCGCCTCCAGGAAGCCTTCCCTGCGTGCACAAGCTGGCGTTTATAACAGTGCAGGCTCTACGGAATAGCGCGATGTCCTGGTCGGGGACACTGCCTCGAGCTAGCTTCAAGCCCCAGCCTTCCACTTACAGGCTTACTTAACCTCTCGGTTCTATTTCCTTCTTCATAAAGTGGGGAAAACATAGTACCAACCTCACTTTAAGTCAGTGAAAACGTGTAATACACTCAGAGCAGTGTTGGACTAATAGTGTTACTGTTACTGTTGCTGTTGCTGTTGCTGTTGCTGTTACTATTACTATTACTAAGCCTGCACCAGGCGCTGGGCTGGCCTGGAGCTCGTTTGCAGAGGGTCATTGTCTGTGCCGAGGAGGCGGGCCAGGGAGAACCCGGGCCAGGGAGAACCCAGGCCAGGGAGAACCCGGGCCAGGGAGAACCGCCAGGCACTGCGCCGCGCTCACAGGTCCCACCGCACCGCCGCGGGAGAGAGCACGTCTGAGCTCACCCAGGCCATGTAAAAATCAGGTCACAGCCGGCAGCTGTGGCCCAGTGGTTGAGCGTCGACCCCTGCACTAAGAGGTCGCCGGTTCAATGCTCAGTCAGGGCACATGCCCAGGTTGTGGGCCCGATCCCCAGTGGGGGGCATGCAGGAGGCAGCCAACTAATGTTTTCTCTCATCGATGTTTCTATCTCTTTCCTTCTTCTTTCCTCTCTCAATAAAGAAAAAAAAATTTTTTTTTAAAATGAGCTCACATTTCTCACAGGAGCTCAAGAGGGGCCAGTTTTTTAAAGATAAAATTCTAGCCCTGGCCAGTTTTGCTCAGTGATTAGAGCATTGGCCTGTGGTACAGAGAGACCTGGGTTTGGTTCCTGCTAAGGGCACGTACCTTGGTTGCAGTTTGTCCCTGGCCCTGTTTGGTCGTGCGGGTGGCAGCCACTCGATTTATCCCTTTCACATCAATGTTTCTCTCTCTCTCTCTCTCCCTCCCACTCTATCTGAACAAAAAAATAAAAAAAGTGTCCTAGGGTGAGGATAAAAAAAAAAATTTGTTTTAAATAAATAAATAAAGGTAAAATTCTAGGCCATGTTAATAAAAGTAAAATGTTGAGACCCGGGTATCAGAGTTGCCCTCTACTGGGCTCTCATCAGACCATTCATTGGGTACTTTTTTTTCATTCCTATTTACATTTTTAAGGCAGATGGAGACCAGCAAAGAGTGTCTGAAAACAAGGGGAAGCAGGGCTGGAAAGGGTCACGTGTCCGTGTGAGGACCTGGAGACGCTCCACCGGGAGCTTAGGGGACGTGACTGTCACCGTCACATTACACTTGAAGGACTCAGTCTTTCCAGAGCAGGTGGTGTCTGGTCTCTGCGTCACCAGTGCTCACAGTTTACTTTAAGGATGACACTGACTGGGCGCGCTTGTCTGTCAGTCAAACGGGGCATTCGCCCAAGGCGAGGTGGCCGTCTGCGCAGAACGCTTAAGAACTGGGATGCAGATGGGCTTCGTTCCACAGGTGATGTTGAAGGGAAGGTTGCACTCTGTATCCCCACAAGGTCCCCGAAAGTCTATGGCTTTATGATTGTGCCCAATGGTACCCTTAATGAACAAGTCTAGTCAGAAGGAGCATTTTCAGTAGGCAGGTTAGCTGATGGAAGCTCAGAGGGATTACTTCTGGTCTAGAGTTGCGGTGCCTGGCCAAAAGGGCCAGATGAGTGTCCCCTGCCTGGCCAATCCCGGGTCCCAGGTGCATTTCAGGCTCTGAGACGTCCAACAGCCAGTGGCACTTGCACCTGAGGGACCCTTGAAGTCTGAGGTGCCTGGTCTGTAGCAGCAGGGTTTGCAGCCAGGCAGCCTGGGGCTCTGTCCGAGACTACCTTCTATATGCTGTGTGACCTTGGCAAGACACAGCACCTCTCTGAGCTCTGCCTCCAGTCACTGGGGCCTCAGGCCCGGGCACACGGTAGGAACTCAGAAAACGTTAGCACGCTCTACCTTTATCTTTGTTCCTATCATCCACTTCCCAGCTGCCCTTTGAGTCAGAGGAGGCAGGGACCTCGTTTCTCATCCATCCAGGTGGGGAAACAGAGCTCAGATGTGGAGGAACCCACTGTGGTCACGGAGTGAGCCAGCGGTGGGGGGCTGGCCTCCCCGGGGAGGCTGTGTCAGGTGGAGACAAGGGGGTTGATCAAGACCTCCTGCATCGTGGCCTTGGCTCCTCTGCAGAACAACGGTCCTCCGTGGTGGGCGGCTTCTGTCTCTGGCCTTGGTGTCCCTGGTGGGAACACGGATGGGGGCTGGGCTGCAGCAGCGGGGGCCCTTCCAGCCCTGGTGCCTGAATGCCAAGATCCGCTGCAATAAGAATGATTGTGAGGTCTGTGGAGAACCAAGCCTGATTTCTGCTCTCTCCCAGCCACCGTCGTTGGATGGTGGACAGTTCCTCTGCTTCTGCCAACGTCCTTTGATCCAGAAGGAGAGGCGAGGCAAGGTCTCTGGAAGGCCAGATGGCTAGCCTGGCACACTGGAAGTAAAGTACCTTCAACACTATGGTGCATATGCCAGCATTACCCAATGTTGCTGGGTGGTTCGATGTAATCCCTCCACCTCCCCAAGCCTCAGTTTCCCCAGCTGTATATGAGGAAGGTCACTGTCATGTCTCTTCCTCCAAGGATTCTTTTGAGGATTGGCGCATAAATGAGATGGCCGAGTGGCCAATGCCTCTCTAACTAACCGGGGGACAAGCGGGCGATGTCTCCCCCCTTCCTTCTGCCACCCTAGGCCTGAGTTCTGTTTCCCTGACTGCGCAGGGAGACACCCTACCAGCGGCGTCCTGGGCAGGAAACTGCAGCCAGAGCCCTTAGCTCCAGGAGGCTGGGATCCGGGGCCAGCTCTGAGCAGAGGGTCTCACTCAACGTCCGCTCTCCAAGGAGATGGAGACAGCAGCTACCCTTGGTTTGGAGAGGCAGTGCGTTATCAAACTGGCCACTTCTCTGCTGTTCCCTAGGACCTGCGCCTTGAGCGTCCCCAAATCACAATACTCGACACATCTGGTTGAACAGATCCAGCTTGCCTTCCAGATGCGGTGACCACTGGCCACTGGACATCTGGCTCTCTGCACACTGCTGGCAGCAGGGAGGGACAAAACAGCTCACCTTGCCCTCCAGATGTGCAGCAGTCTATACAGAGCACACATCTGGAGAACCGGAACGCCTCCTGTTGTGGTCACGAACAGATATGCGAGCCCCAGAGAGTGGAAGGTGGGAGCCGTCAGCCGCCAAATTCTGAGCAGCTGCGAAGCGCTTTGCCACCCCCTCCTTCCAGCTCCCCCCACCCCCAAAGCTCCGCTGTCTTAGCTCTGCCACTGCCAGTTCCCATGTCAGGTGTGGTCAGGAAATGTCACTGGGGAAACAAGAAAAGGCAAAGCAGGAGCTGATGGCTTTTTGATGCCTGCCAACACGAATTCACGTGTTACTCTGTTTTCCTGAACGAAGGGATCAGGCGAATGATTTTATCCAGAGCCTGCCTGTCTTTGTTCCCCAAGGGTCCGGAGCGGTGCTAAGCTCTCACACGCTTTATCTCGTGTCATCCTCACGGCTGCACCACACAGTCGGTGCTGAGATGCACCCTTCACAGCGGAGGGCACAGGAGTACAGAGAGACTGAGTCACTTGCCCAAGGTCACGCAGCGATGGAGGCCTGGGAACAGGCTGCCGAGCGGGGACTGACTTCAGGGTCCGTGCAGCCTGCCAGGCGGGTGGGTGCCCAGGGGAACGGCCACTTACTCAAGCAGAGGTGTCGGTGATCCCCAACCATGTGCCAGAGCACAGCCCCACCTTAGCAACAGCTCCACGAGGAGAGACAGCAGGGCCGGGGTTCAGGAAGGCAGACGAGGCAGAATGGCTGAGAGCAGATCTCGCCTTTATTTAAAATTTTGATTTTTTTTTTTTATCACGTATTTTCCCCCTTACATTTGATACTTTAAAATACTGCATTAAAATATAATTTACCTTGATTACTAAGGTTTCTGGAGTCCCCTTCAGTTTTGCCCCCAGGGAACCCCACACACTCCCGCTCAGGCCCGGGCCCCAAGCTCCAGAGCCCCTGCTTTGTGTCCACACCGGGTCAGGATGAAGAGCCCAGGGCCCTGCGCCCTCTTCGGGGGCTCCCCAGATCGTGGGGAGATCAGACTTCTGCACCTGGGGGTAGACAGCGAGGGTGATTGCAGAAGTAAGGACAAGGTGTCGTGTCAGTGCTGAGTCTGACCCCTGCCTGGACTGGGGAGCGTGGGCAAGTTCCTTAAGTTCCCCAGCCGCCGTGTCCTCCTCCTTTGAGGGGACCAGTGGGAGCTCCGAGCTCACAGGGCAGGGCGGGCATGCGCTGTGCACGGGGTGTGCTCAGAGCAGGTTCCCACGGGGGGAACACCTCACCGCGGCTGGCTGTCGTTACCGACGGTCACCGCGATCCCGTGCAAACTGTGAGCACTTGGGGAGTCTGGAGGCAGGAGCTGGAGGGCCTGGAGGAGCCCGCCGTGTGCACAGGGGAGGCTGAGGGCTGGGTTAGAGCTTGGGGGATATTCTGTATATTCTGCAGCCTCCCTGGGAAATCTGATAATTTTCTAAATTAACTCACTGGTTGTTGATTGGGGTAAAATATACGCAACTTACCGTTGTAACCACTTTCAGTGCACTGTTCAGTGGCATTCAGCACATTCGTGTTGTCGTGCAACCGTAACCACCATCCATCTCCAGGACTCTGTCATCTTACGGAACTGAAACTCCGTCCCCATGAAACACTAACCCCCGGTTTCCCCTCCCCCAGCCCTGGCAGCCATGATTCTGTGCTCTCTGTCTATGACTTGGACTGCTCTAAGCGCCTCATACGAGTGAAACTATGGAGTGTCTGTTCTTTTGTGATGGGCGGGTTCACTTAGCACAGCATCTTCAAGGGTCATCCACGTTGTAGCATCTGTCAGAATAAATTCTGATAGTTTTCAAGTCCTGGAAACTACCTGGAAATGGAAGGAAGAAAGGGAGGGAGGGAGAGAGGGAGGGAGGGAAGGAGGGAGAGAGGGAGGGAGGGAGGGAGGGAGGGAGGGAGGGAGGGAGGGAGGGAGGGAGGACAGATGAATAGACAGATGGATGGATAGACAGATGGACGGATAGATGAATGGACAAATGGATAGATGGATGGATAGACAGATGGATGGATGGATGCCGTCCAGATGGACAAGTGGGTGGTTGAACAAATGATTGGATGAACGCAAAAATGGAAGGATAAAGGTCCGTGCTGGTGTTCAGGTGTATGGATTGAAAGAGAGAGTCGGATAGTACATGTCCAGCCCTGAGTGGCTCACAGCACAGGTAAGGAGCCAGGAGGACAGACACTCCTTAGACAATATCGCAGGGTCTACAACGGACACATTCATAAGATCCCACTAAGAGGGATGATGAAGCCCGCCGGAGAGGCCACAGACGCTGGCAGCCTCTGCCGCAACACTGCCGCCGGCGGGGAGGGCCGATGAGGAGTGTCTCTTTCTTTGGTGGAGGAGAGGAGCTGGCTCTCCAGACAGAGGGCACAGCATGTGAAAAGGCCCAGAGACAGAGAGGCCCTGCTAGTTTTATTTATTTATTTTTCTTTATTGATTTTAGAGAGAGAAGGAGGAAGAGGGAAAGAGAGATAGAAACTCGATGAGAGAGAACACTGATTGGCCGCCTCCTGCATGCCCCCCACTGGAGATCGGGCCCACAACCTGGGCATGTGCCCTGACCGGGAATTGAACGGGCAACCTCTTGGTGCATGGGTCGACGCTCAGCCACTGAGCCACACCAGCCGGACATGCCATGCTTATTTTAGAAAGTAGCACTGGTCTGGCCGGTGGGTCTCAGTGGTTGAGCGTCGACCCATGCACCAGGAGGTCGCTGGTTTGATTCCTGGTCAGAACACATGCCCAGGTTGTGGGCCCAGTCCCCAGTGGGGGGCATGCAGGAGGTGGTCAATTGATGTTCTCTCTCATCGATTTTTCTCTCTCTCTCTCCCTCTCATTTCCTCTCTCTGTAAAATCAATAAAGGGGAAAAAAAAGAAAAGTAACTCTGGACCTCTGAAATAGGGAGGGCCTGGGTTTGAATCCAGACATTGCTAGTTATTAATCGTGTGATGCCAGGCAAGTTGCTTCACCTCTCTGAACCTCAGCTTCCTGAGCTGTGAAATGGGGGTTCTGACATCCTTGACCTCTGAGCATGGTTTTGAGGATCCCGTAAGGACATAAAGCATGAAGCTCAAAGTTCGCTCTCAAGAAAATGTCATCTCTTAACTCCTCTCCCATCCTCAGGCCCCTTCCCTCCCGGGGTGTCAGAAAGGCTGCAGCCAGTCTGGGAAGGGCCTTGTACTGCAGAGGGGACCAAACCCCAGGGCCGCTGGGCTCCCTCCTGGGACCCCTCCACTGCTGATCAGCTGAGGTTTCTTCTGCCCCTCACCCCCTTTTATTCTCTAAAGTGCACCTGCCATCACTTTATTCATGAAGATTTGCATCGATTTTGCCATAAACCGTTATGAATTCAACTTGTGGAAAAATAACATTGATTCCCCTGCCTTGTAATTTGTCTCTGAGCTGCAGGCCCGCTAATGGTTTTCTCTGAGATTTATGTTGGGGACCAGGGAACGTGGCTCAAGTCACCCCCTCCATACCACCACCTTCGCTCTCGGGTCTTCTTGGATAATCTCATCGCTTTGGTTAAGGAACTGTGGACAGGGACACTGCCAGCTGTCCCCTGCCCACGAAAGGGCGGCGGAGGAGAGCGGACAGAAGAGGTGGGAAGGGAGGAAAGATGCAGCGAGGGGAAAGAGGGAGCCTGGGGAACAAAGGAAGGAAGGAAAATAACATTCTCCAAACATCCTCCATGCACCAGGCGCCTCGAACTTCCTTTTCCTTATGTGAACTTCATATAACAAAACTGGTCTCATTAGCTCCACTTCTAATGAGGAAACCTCAGAGAGCCTCGGAGAAACGGAATAATACACAATAGAGAGTCACACAATATCCCAGGGACCAAACCGGTTTTATAGCCCAGAGGTGGCCAAGATGCCATTCCCTCCCCTGCTCACACGCCAGCACCACACCTTGCAGGGTGGTTGTGCCCTCGACAACTTCTGGCCAATCGGACTGGGCACAGGTGATGTCTGTTACTTCCAGGGCCGGCCTTTCAAACCACCCTCCACCCCCCTGTTCCCTTTCTTGGACACTGTAGCTGGAAGACGGGAAGGGCTACCCAGGTGAGAGCAGCCTGTGAAATGAGTAAGGAATAAATAATTGTGTACAAAGCCACTAAGACGTTAGCCGTCGGCATTAATCACCTTAGCGCCACATCTGAGGTTGATTTAGCGCTTACTGTGTGCCAGGCACCATTGTGAGCATTTCGTGTGCGTCCCTCACCGAGACCTTCCGACCCCACGAGGTAGCGTTACCATTACGGATGAAGAGACTGGAGCCCACAGAGGTAAATTCCCTGCTCAAGGTCACACAGCCAGTGCGTGGCATGATCAGGATTCAGACTCCGGCAGCGCGGGCCTCCTGCCTGGGTTCTATTCTCCCTTCGTCTTGCCAGAATATTCTCCACTCCCCTGGAAGGAGGCAGAGGGAGGGGGAACTGGGAAAGGGGCCGCAACCACAACAGGGTGTCACCGGCTTGGTTCATGACTTACTTCTGTACACAATTTCCACAAACATCAGTTCTTTTTATTTATTAAATGTATTGGGGTGATGCTGGCTAATGAAATTATATAGGTTTCAGGGGTACAATTTTATCATACATCATCTGTTTATTGTCCTGTGTGGTCACCACGCCGGGTCAAGTCTCCTTCCATCACCATTTATCCCCCTTTACCTTCTTCTACCCCCCCCCCCACCTCCTTCCCTCTGGTAAACACCATGCTGTGGTCTGTGTCTATGAGTTTTGTTTGTTTCTTTGCTTTGCCTTTTTCACCCAGTAACAAACATCATTTCTTTTCATTACACTTGGTCCCAGAAGAACGTACAGAGGAGCTGACGACAGGCAGAAACCCTGTGGTGGACCCGATGACGCGCGTGAGTGCCCCTGACATCCCCGTGGAGCGGTGTGGTCTTGGCTGGGCATCCTGCCTCTTGCCCTCCATTTCCCCACCCGCAAAGGGGCAGGTGAGCCAGGTGAAGGTGCAAGGCCCCCATGCCAGGGCGGAAATTCGCATTTCAAGAACAGCTGGGCCCTGGCCGGTTTGGCTCAGCGGTTGGAGCGTCGGCCTGCAGTACAGAGAGACCCGGGCTCGGTTCCCGCTAAGGGCACGTACCTCGGTTGCAGTTTGTCCCCGGCCCTGGTTGGTCGTGCGGGTGGCAGCCACTCGATGTGTCCCTTCACGTCGATGTTTCTCTCTCTCCCTCCCTCCCGCTCTATCTGAACAAAAAATGGAAAAATGTCCTCGGGTGAGGATAAAAAAAAAAAAGAATAGCTGGGCTTGGCTAGAGATGCCTGGTGCATGGTGAGCCCCGCCCCAGCAGGGGGCTCTGGGGTGATCAACTTGTCCCCGAGAGACGGCCAGCTTCCTTTCTAGTGGCTTCCAATCAGCTCCACGCGCAAGTGACCGTAACCAAGATCTCTTTCCAGGTACGGCATCTCTGTCTGGAAACCCCTGGCTTTCACGTCCCGGGGTCCTTGTCGTGCCCACATGCCTCTCCCAAGCCAAAGGAGGCTTCGTTCACCTGAGACAGCAGGCTGGGTGGGGAGGCAGCACCCTGATCTGAGCTCGGCCTGTAGCCACTGTCCCTCCTCCGGTCCGGCTTAAGGTGCTGGAGAGGAGGCTGGGGCGTCGGTCTCCTCCTGCCCGTAAGACGTCCTCCTGCAGCTCTTGCTCTGACCGGCCTGAGGTCACTGCGCTCTGGGATCCGCTAACCGGGAAAGAACAAGCCCGCGCATCTTATGCTGAGAGTTTCCACAGACCCGCTCCAGCTGCAGATGGCACGTTACAAGGTGTTTGCAGGGTGGGCACGGGGGCGCCACCTTCCTATGCTCAGAGGCCTCCTCGGCCCCCGACCTCCTTGGCCAACAAACTTCCCAGTTTAAGTTTTGTTAGGACGCTGCCCTACTCTGGGACCGAAGCTGGTTTTAGTAAAGATACAGGCTCCGCTGCTAAAAGCCAAAGGAGCTGAAGCCTTGAACGAGGCGGAGTTTCTCCCTCCGGAACATGACTCGGGGCTCGCGAGGCAGTTCCACAACGTCAGGGTCAGAGCCTCCGTCACCTCTCGGCTCTGCGCCGTGCACCTGTGGTCTCCAGCTCGTCCGCACTGTCACCAGCAGGCAGAGGGGCAGGCCGGAGAGGCCACGCCCTGCTCTCTTAAGGGCACGACCTGGAAGTTGTTTCTGTAACTTCCTCTTAAATCTAACTGGTCAGAACACAACCACGTGGCCACACCTACCAGCCCAGGAATATGGGAAATGTAGTCTTTCCCTGGTGACCATGTGCCCAGCTAAAACTCACCAATTCTATTACCAAAAAAAGAGAAAGCAAGCAAGGGAGGGAGGGAGAGAAATACTACATACGATCACCTGTGACAACGCCACCCGTCCACAGAGAGGGGAATGAAAGCCCAGAGACGTTAAATAAGTGGCAGAAGGCTGAACTGCTGGCGAAAGGGATAGGACCAGACCTCAAACCCTGCACCCTGAGCCCAGGCACACAGCCACAATCCCGGTCTGCCTCCTCAACACAGGCAATGTTCCTAAAGCGGTGCTCAGGCGCAAGAGGGGTTCAGTAAATGTTATTTTCCTTTTGCCCTAATACCAGGTCCTTAAAAATAGGTTGCCATAACCACTGCCCAGACAGGTGCATTTGAAAAGTAAGTGCAGAAAGTAATGATTTCTGGAACATGGTAGGAGGGTTTAGCCAAGGGACATCATGGGTCTTTGGGTATCTTGAGAAAATAGTATATAGCTGTGCTTCTCAAAGCGTGTTCCATGAAGCACCCTTTTGACTTAATTAGGGTTGTGTGGAGCCAGGGGTCTTTGCTGATCTCAACGTGCACCAGAATCTGGCAACCATGGACGGGTTCGAAGTCCACGGAAAGCATGTGACACGTGGCTACTGTGGCATGCTTACAGGTGGCAGGCGGCAGGTGGGATAAATACAGATCAACCTGGGTTCTGACTCCAGCTCAGCTCCCTGCTGGCTTTGTGAGTTTGACACATCACTGCAGCTTTTGTATCCTCGGTTTTCTCATCTGTGCATTGGGGGTAAAAATGCCTCCCTCACAGGATCATTCATATATTCAACTAATGTGCGCTGAGCACCCACCACATCCACAGTACTGGCCGAGGCACTGAACAGGACAGCTCAAGCCTCTGCTTTCATGAAGCTAATGCCATAGTGAAGAGACAGAAAGTGAACAAGAAAGATAAGTCAGCCCGGCTCAGTGGTTGAGCATCGACCCATGCACCAAGAAGTTGCCAGTTTGATTCCTGGTCAGGGCACATACCCAGGTTGTGGGCCTGATCCCTGGAGGGGGGGGGGGGCATGCAGGAGGCGGCCAATCAATGTTCTCTCTCATCGATGTTTCTATCTCTCTCTCCCTCTCCCTTCCTCTCTCTCTAAAATCAAGAAAGGAAAAGAAAGATAATTCGGATGTGTGGTGTGTCAGGTGGTGCTAAGTGTTCCAGAGAACACTGAAGCTGGGAAAGGTGTTAGAAACTGTGGTGGGGTGCAGCTGTGGGTCAGGCATCCCAGGAAGGCTTCACGGTGAAGGTGACTTTTAAGTGAGTCAAGCAGTTGGGAGTGGAAGCATTTCCAGGGAGGGATCAGCATGGTTCTGAGGCAGGAGCAGGCCTGGTGTGTTTGAGCTGCAGCAGCAAAGGGGCCAGTGTGTCTGCACAGCCACGGGAGAGGAGCCAGGAGGGACCAGATGGTGAAGAGAGCCCCTGATGCTGTGCTGGCCTCGGCCCTACTGTGATGCAACAGAAACTCTTGGAAGGTTAAGAGCAGAGAGGTGACATGACTGGGCTTGTCTGTTAACAGAATCTTTCTGACCGGTGTGCAGAGAATGCTTTCAAAGAGGCCGGCAGGGAAGTAGAAAGCTATTGTAGCTGTCCAGCGCACAGAGAAAGGGCCTGGTGCCCCATATTGGCTCCACCCTTCTGGCTCACAGGGGCTGATCACACCCACCCGAGCCTCATGGAGAAGAGGAAGACCCCAAGATGCTCCTGCTCGAAGGAGGCGCGTCTGTCCTGCCTAGAATCCTGCACGGATTTCTCTGAACCTTGGGCCTCTCAGCCCCTGACTCACTCCCCATGGAAACCTGGGCCAGGCTATGTGTATAGGGAGGGGAGAGGGGTAGTGTGGTCCCCCCACCCAGACCTCTCACATGGAGGTGTCATCTCATGGGAAATTAGCTGTCATCATTTCCAGGTGTTGCCCACCCAACACCAAGGTGTGATGGAGCTCACATGATCAGGTGCAGCTTCCAAGGGGTTTCCAGAATGTGTCTTCCACTCTGGCCTCTTGCAGCCCCGATGCACTGCAGACATGCCCCCCGCATCCCAGGAGGGGGAGGAGGAGAAGAGCGAGAGGACGATGACCTGCTTGAGCAGCTGTGCGTTGCGCCCCGCGTGTACTTGTTGGTTTGTATGCCTGTGTGTAAGGTGGGGAGTGAGGGGTGGGCTTTCCTCTTCCGTCTCCTGGCCCACCTGTGTGTGCCTGGCTGCGTGTCGGTGTCTATTCCTCTCCCTTTGCGTGCCTGTGTGCAGATGCACCTGTCTGCACATGGGTTTGTGCCTACCTACACCTCTGGTGTGCATCCCCATCTGAGAGCACATGTATGAGCTCATGTGATGTGTGCACATGGTGTTGCTAAGCATGCCTTTGTGCCCTGGCCAGTTTGGCTCAGCGGTTGAGCGTCAGCCTGCGGTCCAGAGAGTCCCGGGTTCGGTTCCTGCTAGGGGCACGTACCACAAAAGAAGAAAAAAAGGGCACGCCTTTGTGTGTGTTCCTCTGCGCACTCATGCCTCTGATTCCGCATGAATGCAAGAATGTAGATATGTGCCCGCCCTGCAGTGCCTAGCCCTCCCCCAGGGCTCCAGTGCCTAGCCCTCCCCCAGGGCTCCAGTGCCTAGCCCTCCCCCAGGGCCAAAGTGTGCGTTGCATTGCGGTCACCGTCTCTGCCCCTGTCTCCTGGGCGGCTCGAAGGGCCCCTGACCTCCAGGGAGGCATGAGGCTGGGTGCACAGCTAGGCAGCTGAATCCTTTGAACAACTTGGTTTATTTTCCTCCTTGGGGGACATCTGTGGGCACTGGGGTCAGGGCTGGGTCCACAGAGCACCTATGGAAGGAGGGGAGAATGAAGGAGGGAAGATCAGAGACGTGAGATCGGGGACACAGGTGAGGGTACATGGAGGAAAGAGAAGAAATAAACAGGTGAGAGAAAGGCAACCAAACGAATAAAGAATGAGCAACACATCCTCCAACTGACCAGCTGAAGTTGACAAATTCTACCAAACTAGATAACAGGCGTCTCATCTAACCTCCATCCGATCATTCCTTCACGACGTAGTTTTCCACCAGAATACTTGAATGCCTGACACCCCTCACGCCCTCAACATGCCGTCTCATCCAGGAACAAGCTGGTCGGTTCCGCTTCCAGGTCTTCTCGGGACCCAGTGGAAGACAAAGAGGCCTGGTCTTCAACACCGACCCGTCATCGGTCGAAGTCCTTTCTCCAACACCCTGCGGCTCGCCTGCCACACCCCCGTTCTCTGAGCACTCCTGGTGCAGCAGGTGCTCGTGTCGCCTCTGGCTCAGAGCTCCTCTGGCTGCCCCTCCGTCTCTCAGCCTCCTCTCCCACCGCTGCCCTGGCCCGGGACTCCACCCTTGTCCTGGTTCCTCCAGACCTGCGTCAGAGATGTGCTCCCAGGCCATGTCGCCTGCTCCCCTGTCTTTCTCTCCCCTCCCCTTGACTGGGAGGTGGGTGAGCTGCCTGGTTCCTGGTCCCTAGTTTGTTTGCTCCAGAAAAAGAGCACCGTCCAGAGACTTGTACCCACGCGTGGTTTTGTTGTATCCCATTCTTATTTATCTACGCTTTCCCTTTTACCCTCAATTCCCACGCCTCCCCTTCCCTCCCATAGGCAACACCACCTCTGCTTTGCTCGATGCGCCTCCTTCCCTCTGCATGTGTCCTTGTGAAATCTCCTCGCTGTTCCACGTGTGTGCATTTTCAACGTACTTGAAGGGAGCGCCCACCCCAGCCCTGGGTTTTGCCATCCACCACGTGGCTGTGGGTGCGTCTGGTGCGTTGCTCCTCGCTGCTCCCGGCCTCGCGGTGGCCGTATTCTGGCTCCGTCTATCCACTGCCCTGTGGAAACCAACATTTCAAACACCTGACATGTGCCAGACACTGCAATGAAGGCTCAGACTTGCATGGTCAGACTTAATCCTCACAGCGCCCTCTGCAGTCGGCTCTCTTGTCCTTCCTATTTCATGGACTAGGAAAGCAAGACAGACGTTATTTCCCAAAACAGCCGAGCTAGGAAGTGGCAGAGCAGGGATTTGAATCTAGGCCCGATTCCAATGTCCTCTCTTTAAACCACTCTGAAAAACAGCCCCTTCCAAATTCAACGTTCCTGAACTAGTTGAGCCTGGGACTCAGAATCTCAGCGATGATAACAGCTATTTCGCATTTTTTTTTTTATCCTCATCCGAGGATATTTTTCCATTTTTTGTACAGACAGAGTGGGAGGGAGAGAGAGGAAAAGAGAGAGAGGGAAACATCGATGTGAAAGGGACACATCGAGTGACTGCCACCCGCACGACCAACCAGGGCCGGGGACAAACTGCAACCGAGGTACGTGCCCTTAGCGGGAACTGAACCCGGGTCTCTCCAGACCGCAGGCCGATGCTTTAACCGCTGAGCCAAACCGGCCAGGGCAATAACAGCTATTTCGTATTGCATTCCTACCGTGTGCCGGGGCCCCAGAATCCTGCGGAGCTGCCCGGACAGTGGCACACAGCACTAAGTAACTTCAGGGAGCACCTTCTGCCTCGAGCACAGTGTGAACGGCGCCCCCTGGAGCTCTGCAGTGGGATGACCACAGTCCACTGTTGGATCTGCTACTCCCTTTCTACAGCCGAGAACAGTGAGTCTCAGGGAGGTCATGTGACCTTCCGAAAACACATGACCCATGACTGGCACAGCACAGGTCAGAACCTGTCTGACCGCAGGGTCCGACTCCCTGCAGCCTTCAGGCTGCTTTTCAGCCTACCGCTGCCAGGCCACGCGGTTACTGATGCCAACCTCTCAAGCTGAGTGTGCCTCTGGTTTTCCCGAGGACCGCGCCCGGGGGAAGATGCTGAGAGAGCAGGTGTGTCTCCAGGGGCCGGGCGTGGGGCAGGTGTACACAGACTCTGCGGTGCAGGGTGCACATTCTCACGCTCACCCATGCTCTCCACACTTAGCAGCTGGGCCCGGGGGCTCACACTCCCCTCCCCCTGCTGCATCACAGGCTGAGGCCCCACCCACCCACCAGGTGGCTGCCAAACTCATCATGGTGGAAGGCCTTGAAGAGGAGAAGCAATTCAAAGGAAGAAGCCCTTGAGAGAGCTCTAGGTTTTGTTCGCAGCATTAAGACAGCTTGCGAGAAAAGCCTTTATTGCAGACAGAAGAATATTATTTCGGCGCTATTCCCCTGGTCCATTACAGCAAAATAATAGAGCTTTGGTTTCTATATATTTGTCATGCTTAGCGCGCATGTATTTCAAGTATATTTGACAGCATATAAAATTGAGGTGAAATATGGCAAAATTGGCCAATTCGTGTACATTTTAAATGTATTTCCTTTATTTGTTACACTTATTTTACATATCTGCACAATCCATCTTTGGAACTGGAGAAACAATAAGTGATGAATCGATACTGAGGTTTTCCGTGGGAAGAGACACGTGGGTGTGAAATCTGTATTTTGCCAAGCCTCACCCGGTTCTCACAGCCAGAAGGGTCGCTCTGCTCCACGTCCTGGGCCGTTACACCCCTCAGGGCCGCAGCTGTAACTTTGGGGCGAAGTCTCAGAACATCCCCGCCATGGCGGGGGCAAGGTACCAGCTTTCTCTAATGATACTAGAGAGTTTTATTGGTTTGAGCTGAAAGTCTAATTAGGTGAAACTAATCTAAGTCCTATCATTGGGGCTCTTCTCCTGGGACTCTAGGGGTCTCCCTAAATTACATGCCTAATTTTCAGCACATATATCTCTCTGAGGCTGCAAAAGTTGGTTAAGCATCTATGTGGGAGTCTGTGTGGGCTGTGTCCTGCTGAGGAAGAGGGTCCTTCCCTTGTCCCTGTCCCCGCCTCACTTCACCCTGGCGGGGAGATGGGTGGTGGATGGAGCCCAGAGCCGGAGACTCATCTGCTCAGGCTCTTATCTGGGTCTCTCAGGTGGACAAGTTACCCTCAGGGAAAAGCCTTTGGGGTGCTGATGTGGATGGACTCACCTCACGATCTGCCGGTGCCCTTTCCATGATGCCCACAAAGCAAGAGAGCTCAGGACCCTTGTTGGCCTCTGAGCAGGTGCTTCAGACAGCAGGGCTGGCGCTCAGACCCATGGGTCGTGCATGTACACACCTCATCACTAGGGTGTTCTCTCACGCAGACTCTCAAGGGTCAGCTTCTTTTTATTTAAATATTTTATTCTTGCCCTGGCCGGTTTGGCTCAGCGGTTAGAGCGTTCGTCTGCGGTCAGGAGAGGCCCGGGTTCGGTTCCCGCTAAGGGCACGTACTTCGGTTGCAGTTTGTCCCCGGCCCTGGTTGGTTGTGCAGGTGGCGGCCACTCGATGTGTCTCTTTCACGTCGATGTTTCTCTCTCTCTCTCTTCCTCTCTCTCCCTCCCACTCTTATCTGTACAAAAAATGGAAAAATGTCCTCGGGTGAGGATAAAAAAATAAATAAATAAATAAAAATAAATAAATAAATATTTTATTCTTTATTGATTTTAGAGAGAGAGGAAGGGGGAAAAAGAGACAGAGAAACATCGATGAGAGAGAACATGACTGGCCGCCTCCTGCATGCCCCCCACTGGGGATTGGGCCCACAACCTGGGCATGTGCCCTGACCAGGAATCGAAGTGGTGACCACTTGGTGCATGGGTCGATGCACAATCACTGAGCTACACCGGCCAGGTGAGGGTCGGCTTCTTAAAGGTTGGCACATGAGGGGCTGGGCTCTGATCTTTACTCTAGCTGGGGATTACCCTTCATCTTTTAATGGTGGGAAGGCAGTTTGGGACCCACCATAAGGACAGTGGTTTGGGCCTGCAAAGAGGCAGCCACATCTTTTTCCTCGTTGTTCAGCCTGAATACGGCTCCCTCTTAGGTCCTTCCTCCATGCTTACCTGCATCCTACACTCAGACTTGTCCCCTGACTGCTTACTTGTCTGACTACCCCCTTGAGGGCTGCAGCCATGTTTTAATCATCTCTGTGCTGTCTGTGTCTGCCCTGGCACACAGGAGGTCTTAGGAAGACTGTTGGATGGATGGATGATGGATGGATGGATGATAGATGGATGAATGATGGATGGATGAATGAATGGATGGATGGATGGATGGATGGATGGATGATGGATGGATGGATGATGGGTGGACGGACGGATGGATGAATGGATGGATGGGATAAATTCCTTATAAGCAGATTTGTGCAGGTTTCAGCATATGGAAACTGCCCATGAGATAGTCCCATTTTTTGTGTCACCCTGGCAAACACAGTACCAGCCATAAAAGCCTCATTAATGTCTCAAATAATAGAGAAACTGGATCAACCAGGTGCCTCCCTCCATTAAGGATGAACACCCTTGGGGCTCCGAAGGGGGCTAATGCATCTCTCCCCATGGCTTCGATGCAGCCTCAGACCACCAGGGAGCCCATTAGGAAAGGTGAAGAGTTTTTGACCCCTGATGACAGACGCCTGGAATCCCAGGGTAGGTACGCCCTGGGCCCAGCAGAAGTGAAACCCTCCTTACGGTTGCCAGCTAGAATCCAGCTGGGCGCTGCAGGCCTGAGCTGAGGTGTATCCTCGGGGTGGCTGAGCTGGGAGGACCCTCTCATGCAAGCTCCCCCTTTCAGAGATGACAAAGCAGGTCCAGACAGAACGGGTGACTCACCCAAAGCTACGCTGTTATAAGTTAACTGCAAAAATGGCCTCCCTTCTCTACCCATCCCTGTATCCACGCCTTTTGCAAGGTGACTGTACAGCTCCACCCACCACAAGGAGGAACCTTTTTCTCCCCCTTAAATCTGGATTTGGCCCCGTGACCTGTTTGACCAACAGTGGAGGAAATGCGTCTCTGTTTCCCTGGTGCGTCTGGGGTCTCTCCCTTGCTTTTCTACCTCGGGTAACAACATTCCCGAGCCAGCCTGCTAGAGGGATGAGCAGGGCCCAGCCAGCTCGGTGGTCTCAGCCAGGGTCCAGACCTATGAGAGAGCCTGCCGAGGTCAGCAAAGCGGCCTCGCGGACCCGCAGCTTACCAAACCCACGAGTGTGCCCTGCCCGGGCCCACTGTTTTAGCAGAAGCATGCAGCTGACCCAGAGCAAACACACGTGTTGACCACTGTATGCCACCGAGGTTCTGTGGCTGTTTGTTGTGCGGCATTGCTATGGTGATAGGTCACCGACACTCCCTCCGCTCCTTCCCTCCTTGTCATTCTCACCGCTGTGCCACGGCTCTCCCACGGGACAGCTGCAGCCACCGGTCGCTGTGCCACGGCTCTCCCACGGGACAGCTGCAGCCACCAGGGCACAGACCTCCCTCCTCTAGTCTTCTCCCGTTCCTAACCCTCCTCCCCCACACAGCCCCAAGTGGTGGCTCACGGCCCCAGGCTTTTCTTTGTCATCGCTCTTTTTTTTCCCCTCCTTTTTCTTTTTGCTCACACAGTGCGTTTAAAAGGAAAAACAAAAAAGAGTTCGAGCCAACATTTGAATATCAGAAGCCTTCACTTAGAAATCCTTCTTTTGAAAAATCAGAAGATCCTGAGCCCTGCCTTACCGCGTGACACGGACAGTCAGCCTGGGCAGCGGCTGCCCCCTTCCGCCGGGCATGCGCAGTCCCCGCGCCTGGACAGCGGCCCGCGCCGCTCACGCCTTCCCCGCGCCGAGCCGGGCGCCAGCCGCCAGCGACCTCAGGCTCTCGATTTCCTTCTGTTAGAGAAATTCTCTGGGCATGTCTCTGTCCAACTTGGCAGACCAAAGACAGACCTGGAGGGCCTCGTGATCAAGGGGGACGGAGCGTGTTTCTTTGTGGAAGTGATGGATATTTCCGTCCACTTAAAATGCAAACAATAGTCGGTTCCTCTCATGAATGCCGCCCCTGGGGGCATTCGGACTTTCCACTCCAGCTTAGACCAAACTCCTCCAGACTGGTCCCTGTCACCTTCCCAGACTTCTCTCTCTGGTCCCTACACCTGGGTAGCTGGAATCCCAGGGCCCGTTGGTCTCTCCCTCTGCCCTCACACTTGGGCCCACACAGTGTGCAAACCGATGAGCGTGCCCTCCAGACACAGTGGCTGATATTCAGACTCACATTTTCCTCTCAAATCTGACCCTCCACCCAGAAACCGGCCCACCTCACACTGGTCAGCAATGCTGTCGTTTCCTCTTGCACCCCGCTCTGCCCAGCTCATGATGCACCCCCAATTGTATCTGCACTGAGTACAACTGCTCCAACACAATGCTGCCTTCCCCTCCAAGGCGGGGCTGAGAGTTGGGGGACATGCGATGCTGGCCCTGCTGGTGCACCCTCCCCTCCATACCAGCCTGGTTTCTCACCAACAGTAGCTTTGTGCAGAAGCTGAAGGTCCATGATTTGCATAGGTTTGCATCTCATTTACATAGAACTCATTTCCTGCCCCCAAATACTGACATTTGCTCACAGTGTGCTCCTGACTCCCCAAGGCTCCCAAAATTGCTCTCTGTTCTCCTGTCTCTCCCCTTCTGCCCACCTCTGATCGGGCTGACCACACCTGGAGAAACATCTGGCTGGTCCTGGCCCAGCAGGATGGACACTTTCCCTCTCTCCCTCCCACAGTGCAGCTGGGATCCTGCCTCTGGAAATCCTAGTGATGTTGGCTGGGTTATTACCTGTGGTGCCCACGGCCTAGCATGGGGTCCAGGCACGCCAGGAAGAGCCTGAATGAGTGTGTCCATGCGTGACGGACCGAGTGGGTGATGGACTAGGAAGACGGAGGGATGAGGGTGCGAGTGAGTGACGAAGGCGCGGTGAAGGAAGAGAACCGGGAGGCTTGAAGAGAAGAGCACACGCAGGCAAGAGAGATGCGCAGAAGCCATTTGTACCGTTACACGCGGGGTGCTTGGAGTGAGACGGGGCTGGTCTGAATCCTGGACCCACCAAGCCAGCTGTGTGGCCCTGGGGAAGTCTCCTCATTGCTGCGTGCCTCGGAGTGTCAGGGGAAGCCACAGGCCCCTCTGTGCCCTGGTGCCCAGTGGACTGTCTGACTCAGGGAAGGGGCTTAAGAAGTATCTGTTGGATGGATGAGTGAGTGAATGAATGAATGAATGAATGACTGCCCCATGGGATTGTTGGGAAGATTAAATGAGATGTTGCCCACAAGGCACTTTGGGCATTCCGGTACTTAGTAGCCACCCACTGTGAGTCCAGTGCACCCACCCAACCTTCTATAGTCACCAGGACATAGCCACACGTGACATACATGTCATCACCAGGACACACGTGTTTCCAGCCCTGCACAGAGCTAAAATGGGCACACAGCTCCGTGTCATTCAACAGTCTGCCATGGGCCCGATTCTGGGCCAGAGATGGAACTCGGAGGCCTGCCTCTGTGGTCTTCACAGTCTGGTGGGCACAACAGGCTGCTCCCAGGTGAGATCATTAGAACGTGCGGAGGGAGCTGGGATCCCACGGCTGTACCAGCAGGGAGCCAGGCCTCCATAGCTGGGCTCTCCCGGGAGCGTCTGTGGGGAGCTGGGCTTGCCTTGGTCCCGGGTGTGTGAGGCTCACTGGGCTGGCGGCAGGGAGGGCTGGCAGGCAGGGAGAGCAAGGACAAAGGAGCGAAGCGGAAAGGTGCGTGAAGGATCGACGGGGGTGAAGGGACGGTGGGGCTGGGAAGAAGGGGCACCTGGGACCTGCGTACTTCGTGGGGGCCACGTCCACAGCCTCCCGCTCCAGACTCAGCCACGCTGGCAAGTTATTCTCCAAACCGCAGCCCATGTTCTCAACAGCGAGTGGAGCAGTGTGTGTTAAAGGGCCAAAGTCTCCAGTTGTATCTCCGGCTGGTCACACAGCCAGCATCACACAGCGGAAAACTCCCTCCAGCTGAACAGTAACCAATGGAGCCCTAAGCCCAGAAGTGGGGGCATCCAAGCCAGACGGGGCAGAGCAAAGCCAGAAAGGCTTTCTGTGTTGAATTTTGAAAGGTGATTGGAGCCAGTGGGGGAGGAAAGGTGTTCCAGATTTAGAGAAAACCACCTGCAAAGCCTGGGAGGTGAGAGGGGCCTAAGACCTCTTTTGAGGCAACCAGCACACATTAGAGGTGAGAAGACAGAACTCCGGATAGGGTAAGGGACTTCCTCAAGGTCACACAGCATTTTAGCTCCAGAACTTTGATCAGAACCTGTGGTTCCTGACTCACAGCCCAGAGCTCTGGGAGCATGTGACGGAGACCACGAGGGTGGGATGGGGTGAGAGAATATGTCCAGGAGGATCCTCTTTGTCCTGAATCCACTTTATTTTAAACATGTGACCAGACAGAAATACCTCTCAAAATAAGTTACTAAAAAATAAACCACTATTTGAAATATTCTCATTTAATTTTAGCCTTTTCTGGAGAAATACTTATTTGTTTGCCAAGGACTCAAGCAGCAAGATGCCTCTGGATGAAAGACCCAGCCCAAACTGGCCGAGGCCAAAGGGACTTTACTGGCTCAACCAAGTCCAGGACAGGGTGGACTTCAGGTATAGCCTGATCCAGGAGTTCAGACTGTTTTTCCAAAGCTGGGTTTTCTCGCTTCACTAAGCTTGAATTATCTTATGTTGGTTTCCTTCTCAGAAAGACTACCTCCTTGTCTCTCTCATATTCAAGTTCAGCTTCCATGGAGCTCAGAGAAAATCCTACCAGTCTCCTTGGGTCTGACTGTCACATACCTATCCTGAGCTGATTACAGGGAGGAGGTGTCATGAGCTCTTTTCCCGATATCAGGGGATGTGATAAGGGAACACAGATGAGCCCCAAGGATTGCTATGGAGAGGGATGGCTCCCCCAAGATCTGTTTCTAAAAGTTGGGTGAACAAGAGCCCAAACTACAAACGCCCTTTGCAGGCCCTCGAGTCCAGCCAGGGAGAGCCGCGGCCATGCAGCCATCCCTGTGGGAGCCTTGATGGGGGTGAGATAAGAGCCAGCCAGGGCATCCGGAGGGGGAGGTCGCCAAGTCCAGGCCCTTCCCCTCTGAGCCTGTTCTGCAACCTGACACCAAAGCATTAACACCACCCAGCCCTTCTGCCTGGCACATTCATGACCTATATTGTGCTGCAATTTCCTGGCTAAGGGGCCTGGAGAGCTTGGGCTATGATCTTGGCTCTACCCCTACCCAGCTGTGGTCCTGGCCAAGCCACTGCCCCTTCCTGAGCCCGTTTCCTCGCTTTTAAAATGGGGAGATTGGAGTAGATACCTAGTTTTCAAACATTGTTTAAGCAACAGGACACATTCTTTCAATGAAATATTATGGAGCCGACCAGTGTAAGTCAGATGGAGGCGGGACAACCCTGGCTGATGTAGGGGTGACAGAGGCAGGGCTCTGGTGCCCGTCCTTCCCCTCCCCCACCCTCACCAGTCTGAAAAGTGCTGGACTGACAGCCCAGAGGGCCCTCAGTTCTGGGGCCACATGGCATCAGGGAAAGCAACACTCATGGGCCTTAGAGACAGAGGGACCTTGGGTCCAGGTTGGAGACCCAAACCCACCAATATATTGGTTACCTGTTGCTGCCTCAAAACTCAGGGACTTACAGCAGAATCATCGGCTCCCTCATGCGCTTGCAGGTCTGCTGGGTGTCGGCTGATCTAGGCTGCCCTCCACCGGGGTGAGTCTGCTCCACCTGCCTCTAGCCTTCCTCCTGGGGCCACAGGTGAGACTGAGCCTGTCCCGTCACTCTGGCCAACATGCTCTCAACCAAAACAAGTTTCACGGCCAAACCGAGAGTCAAAAGTGAGTCATTGTGAGTACACTCTCCCCCAATGAGGCCACGGCAAGCGGGTGGAGAGTGGAGAGCTGAGACCAGCAAGCCAGTCTACCACAGCAACCTTCCAACCGGGGGCCTTAGGCAAGTGAATGCAACTCTACGGGCCTCAATGTGCTCATCCAGAAAATGGGGCTAGCTACACCCACCTGCCAGGCTTGTCATGAGAATGAAGTGGTGTCCTTAAATGAGGTGGCCTGCTTCCCCATCGAGTTTTCCCTGAGCACACCCTGCCCAGATAACCTGCAACTCAGACATAGCCACTGTCCCGTGACAGCGTGTGAAGGGGAAGCCTGGGGGGTGTGCATGCACGTGCGTGCGTGTTCGCACGTGCACGTGTGCAAGCACAGATGCGGGGAGCGCATCTCTGAGAGGCAGATGCTGCAAACCCTGCTTTATGATGCCACTCAGAGGCTGGCTGCTTTCAGCGCCCAGCTCCCGGAGCCTGCCCACTGCAAACATCATCATGTTATAATTATGAGTTAATTAAAGCAGGGGAGATCAAAGCCACTTTAGACAGATTAATGATACAGAGAGCCAGAAATTTTGCCGTTTTATGTATCAACTACATCGTGGTTTTTATCCCGCTTTGCCCCCTCTTTTGTGTCAGCCAAAACCCTTTCATATCTTCCCTGTGCCCTCTCAATGCATGAGAAATCTGAAGTCCTAACAGCTGCGGGGCACTGTCTGCGCAGAAGGGGCCCATTCAAAGGATATCAGAAAAATCAACGAGCCTTTTAGCTTCTGACTAAAATGAAGCTGCCACCCGCCTAACCCTCTGCTACCTGAAAGGGGAGAGGAAAAAAAGACCTAAAAAACATCAGTCATTAAAATCAGGCCAAAGAAAAGAAAGGACTTGGAAGCCGGACTCTCCAGCTCCCATCTCTCCAGGGAGGCAGGGATTTTTGCATTTCGGGTTCACCACGTCTTACTCTATTCCGGCTGCTGTAACAATGTACCGGAGACTTGGGGCCTTACAGACAGCACAGATTTATTTCTCACAGTTCTGGAGGCTGGGATGCTGGTCCAGAGGGCATCCATGGTGAGGACCCTCTTCTGGGTCACAGACGGGAGAGCAGAAGGGGCAGTAAGCCCATTAGTGGGAGCTTCACCCTCATGACCTCATTGAATCCTAATTATCTCCCAAGGGCTACGCCTCCTAATACCGTCACATTGTGGGGCAGGGTTTCAACACATGAATTTGGAGGAATAAAATGTGGTCCATAACAACCACCCTGCTGAGCACAGCCAAGCCATCCAAGTTTAGCCCGAAGATAAAGCATGAATCGGATAACCCAGAAGAGAAAGAAAGAAATACCCCCCCCCCATACTAATTTATGCACTGGGTATTTACTGAATGCTCTCCACCTGCCAGAGGTCAGGTTAGGGCTGAGGGTAAAATGGCAAGCAAGTCGGAAATTGTCTCTGCCCTCCCCGTGTTTACAGTCTAGCTGGTGGGAACACGCAGTGTACAGTATAGTGTTACGGTGCTGTGTCGTGGAACCACCAGGCCCCCCCAAACCCGAGGCTCAAAGTAAACGTTTATTTCTCTCCTGCATAAATACCAATCAGTGGGTGAGGAAAGAGCACCTACATCTTCAGCGTAGGCAGAGGGAAACAGAGCGTATGGAGGACCACACAGGATGTGTGTAAGCTAGGACTGGACGTGGCGTACCTCACCTTTACCCATCATGCACTGGTCAGAACTCAGTCACCTGACCTACTAAGTTGCAAAGGGATCTGGGAAATGTGGTCCAGCTGATGACCACATCCTACCAACTACACTACCATATGGGAGGGGAGAAAAACTGTGGTTGAATGGCCCACCTCTCTACCATTAAAAGCAGTCGCAGTAATACATGTGCAGTGCTTAATGGGAGAAACTCAGAAGCCTATGAGTGCACAGAGGATGGGGCCTATTTCAATTAACTGTTATTCTGTAATGCCCCACCTGCACAACTCAGCGGATGATAACACAAAGGTTTTATTATCTCCTGAAGTTTGTGGGTTGACTGGACTCATCTTCACATCCCTCAGTTGAGTCTCTCATGCAATTTCAGTCACGTGGCTGCTGTGCCCACAGAGTTTTTCCATTCCCATGTCTGGAACCTCGCCTGGGATGGCAAATCATCTGGGGACTGGCCTGTCCCTCCCCAGGTGCCACATTGACCTTCCTCACTGCATTGTGGTCTCAGAGCAATGAGAGTTTTTACATGGTAGCTGGCTTCCCCTGGCTCAACACTCTAAGAAACCCGGTCGACATTGCAAAGCTTTTTACGATCTGGCTTCCCAAGTCCTAGAATGTCGTTTCGTAGCATTATATATAGGTCAAGCAGTGACAAGGGCCAGCCCGGAATCAGACTCTTCTGGTTCTTAATGGCCTGTGATTCTTTCTCAGATAACAGCAAGGCTTCTTCCAGAAGATGAATCTGGCTGCAGGGTACGGAGTAGGTTAGAAGAGAGCATGGAGACAGGGGATTGTCTTACAGTTGTCTTTTTGTGCATTTTGAAGCTTCTCTCACATCCCCCACCCGCTCCACCATCAGAGGAATGGGGACAGGAGTTGGCACCCTTTGACTGACCACCTGACCTGCTCATCACTGTAGAGTGTCTCTCCTAGGTCTCTTCCCACAAGCTGAGTCTGATGGAGAGTTCCAGTTGGAAACATTTTTGTGATGGGAAGATCCAGGGGGTGTACAAGGGAGTGGAAAAACATCCGTGGAGCACAATTCCCTCCCCCTTCAGTCGGCATGGTGAGAATGAGTCAGCACCGCAGCCAGCTCCTGCTCTGTGCATAACTGTGGGCTTAGCAGGTTGGATGGGACTCCTGGGACTATTCGCTGGGTGGTAGGGACCAACCAGTCCCTCTCTCAGGAGCTCTCAGTCTAAGAAAAAACTCAGATCCTGCTTTTTTTGGTGAGGGTCGGGGAGGGCTGGTGCAACGGAAGAGAGCCCGCCAAGAGTCTCCATAACCACAAAGTCATGACAGGTGAGGGTAAAGGCAAGCGTGGGAGAGTGACAAAGGGAATTAGCACTTGTTCAGCCCCACACCAGGCACCAGGTAGACAGAGTCCTCACAGCCAGAAGGTCATGGTTATTTTGCCTCTTTTATAGGTAAGGACACAGAGAATCAGAAGGGTAAGCAGCTCCCCCAGATCTTACAAGAGCCAGAACTTGAACCCAGATCCATTTGAATCCCAACTTCATGCCCCCCCCCCTTTTTTGCCAGTTCATAAGATCCTGAGTGGCCATCATCCCAGAGTATGACACTCAGCATATTAACAATAATGAATGAATGAATGAATGAATGAATGAATGAATGGTGAGGGGTTGAGTGATTGTGCAGACAAACTGGGAGGAGATGCATCTCACGCTGTGCTCAGATGCTGGACTGTAGGGACCAGGTGATCCTAATTCCCCTCTCCCCCGGGGGAGCTGAGCGCCTCACCCAGGTCGTGCACACTGTAGCTTGTGGCTTTTGTTACTCCTCCTCATCCTGCCCCACGAAGGCTCTGCCTGACCTGAGGGAGGGACGAGGTTCCCCTCACCTGCAGGCTCAGGTTGGGGAGGAGGAAGTAGCACATTCTCTCCCCTCCGCGGTTCAGTTTGCTCAGCCACAGCCTAAAGAAGTCACCAGTGGCATCTCGGACAGGCCTGGACACGGCCCAATGCAGGAAGGCAAATCTGAGCCCGGGATCATGTTCTGAGTTAGCCTGCCGTTAAGAAAAGCTGCAAAGGAGTCTTGAAGAAGAAAGGTAGGATGGGAGAGAGGGCGCGTCCGTTACACCTGAGGAAGGTCTTCCCAGCAACAGGAATCGTCCAGCTCCAGGGTGGGTGGGAAAACTCACGTGAGAAAAGATGCCTGTGGGAAAGTCAGAGAATTCTTAAGGGGCCATTCAGATGCAAAGCTGTTGAGAACTAGAGATATTACCGGGAGCTGCTCACCAAATGCTGAAGGGTCAGAGCTGGAAGGACCTTTAGAGAGAACACTTCTGAAGTCGACTTCCCCCTTTACAGATGGGGATTCTGAGGCCCAGGGAAGGGCTCCAGAGACCAAAGTGGCACCTGGCAAGGCCAGCTGGGTATTGGAATTCACTTGTCCTGCCTCCTGTCCCACGCCAGACGCCTCTCCAAGCTCTGCTCTTTCCCCGTTAGCGGTAGGATTTCCCCACAGACAAATACCATTCTCCTACTTTCTATTTCTTCTTTCTTTTGGTATGTGCCCCTAGTGGGAACCAAACCCGAGGCTCTCTGGTCCACAGGCCGACCGATGCTCCAAATGCTGAGCCAAACCGGCCAGGGCCTACCTTCTGTTTCAATAAACCACCCCAAATCTAGTCTACTCCTGACACAGTAAAGGTTTTCATGAGAAGCAGTCAGTGGCTCACCAAAGCCATCAGATGGCCAGTCGATGACTCTTGACGATGACAGGTTCTAGCTCCCCGGGAGCTGTGTTTTCATAAGCTTCTAGACACTTGGGACTCTGGAGCCCCGTGATCTGGGTTCAAATCCTGACTCCGCCATTTCCTAGCAGGATGACTTTGGGAAGATGATTCGGTGACTCCGTGTCCCCACGTGTGAAGTGAGGATGATACTGTTGAGTACTTCCTAAGAGGTGAGATGAAGTAAGTGGATACTTGTAAAGCATTTGGGGGCGTGCCCCACATATAGTAGATGCTCAGTGTTAGCTGCTGGATCAGCATGGTGGGGTGGGGGTGGGGGGGTCAGGGAGATTGGTTCTGGCTCTCTGAAGGCACAGGGGTCAGTCACTCTAGAAATCTAGACTCTAGGCCCGTCATGTAGTTTCCTGTGTCGCCTTGGAGAAGTGACTCATGTATCTCTAAGCCTCAGTTTCCCCATCTGGAAAATCAAGCAGTGGTACCAAGGAGTCCCCAGTTTGCACTCCCCGCTCTAAGACTTGGGGAGTCGGGGGATGTCATTCTGGGTCCAGTGGATGTTTCACTGTGTCACCCCAACGCCACAGCATTTCTCAGCCCCACGTTCGGTCTGCCCCTTCCTCTCCTGGCCCCTCTAAGGCACCTCCCGATGGGCTCCAGAGCCACGAAGTCAGGCTGGGCCATCGGCGCCGACCGATGTCAAGGCAGAAAGCTTGCCTGTGGGTCCCCGGCTGCCCACCACCCGCATCACCCTCAGGCCTGCCATCCGTAAGCAGGTAGCGGTCAGCCTGGCCCCTGAGCCTGGAGGTGGTGGGCAGCCTGTCACGGAGCAGAGCAGGAGCTGCCGAGGTGCCGGGCGGGACCGCCCCGTGCCAGCTGCTTCCTCCATCTGAGCTGGAGCGGACCTGACCGGCTGGGAGAGCAGGGGGGGGGGGGGCTCCCTCCCCAGCCGCCCGGCAGGAGATCAGGAGGCAGGCCTGTCAGCGTGCGTTTGGGAAATGCCACCGCAGAGCCTCAGAAAAGAGCCCTCGGGGAGCAAGGGGCTGCCTGGGGAGCTTCTGAACAGCTCCCACCTCCCCCTCCTCTCTGCCGACTCAGGCAACCCCGACTGACCGCAGCTGCGGGCAGCAGAACCCCCAGGCTGGGCCGACACAGGCCCGGGTGCATGCCCCTGCTGCTCCTTCGACTGCACAGCTCTGGCCCCGCTTGAAGACTCGCTTTCTTCACATAACATGAGGGTACTGAGAGGACCCACCTCACGGGGTTCGGGGAAAGTGCAGAGAGAGAGAACACAATGCCAGCGAGGGCTCGCGCGCACGCGTGATCTGCTTCGTTTCACCCCTGCAACAACCCTGGAAGTGCACCCAGAGAGGTGAGGCGACGTGCTCAAGGGGCACAGCGAGTCCGAGCAGAGCCGGCATCGCAACCTCCGCAGTCTGGCTTCAGACTCAACGTGCGCCCTCTGCCTTTCGGGGGGGTTCTAGCACAGGCTCCCCAGGAGCTGGACCAGCACTGGCGCCCCTCCCCCTTCCTCTGCTGGATGCCGGGACAGGGCTGACCAGGGAGGGAGGCGAGGTCAGCCCTGGAAAGCGGCTCCAGCCTGGGCTTCAGTGGTACCCAAGAAAGGCCAGCGGCACCCAAAGGCTCCTCCAGCGGCCCAGGTCGGTCCTGCACTGAACTGCATGGGTCTCTTTCAAAGTCCTCAGACAGTCAAAGCTCCTAGCTCAGGGGGATGTGCCTTCAAGCCCATGAACACAGAAGCTCGGCAGCTCGACCGTGTCACCGGGGTGGGGGTGGGGGGTTCAAACACCACCAAGGCCTGGACCCTCCTAAACCACAGCAGCAGCCAAGACATCCTCTGCTCTGGACCCCGCGTCCTCTGAGGACCTAACCCCAGCCCCTGGGGTTAAAGCAGTCCAGGCAGAGGAGCAGGGGGCTGGCGGCCAGCTGGCACTGGGACACTCAGAAGAGGGGTGCGTATCCCCAGAGCACCCCTGACTTGCAGAAGGAGCAGCGATGAGGCAGGATGCCTGCAATTAATTAGGGTAAAACCAAGAACCAGGACCACGACTCCAAGGACCACATTCTTTTAACTGCCCTCGCGTGTCCACACGAGGGAGGGGACAAGTGCCTTTGTGGGGAGAGCTCAGGGCCCACAGCAGCGCAAGGCTCAGACTTGGTGACCAGACGGTGTCCCCTGCCCCCGTCCCGAGGCCCTGAGGAAACCAAGGCCAGTGACTGCAGGGGACACCAGCAACCCAGCAGTGGCCCCTTCCAGGCCTCGACGTGCCTCCCTGGCCCCGGCCCAGCTCCTTCAGAGTCTCGATTCCAGCCCCTGACTTCGCCTCCCTTTCCAGCCCCCTCTCCGGGCCCCGCTCCTCTCTGCCTCCTCTTCCCTGTGCTGGGCTTTCTCCGCCGGCCCTTTCAGACCCCCGCCCTGCCCCCATCCTAGCACCCCTCCTTCCCCCACCTCTGAGCCTCAGGACACCCCGCTTTAGCCTCACATGTCCCTGAGCCCCTCTTCAGACTCCGGAGAGATGAGGAGAAGTGAATGTCAAGGGCACCGTACTGGGGAAGAAGACAGGAGGAGGTCAGGCACGGGCTCTGGGAGACGCAGGGCGTGGGTCCGTGGCACTCGTGGTCAGTGTCAGAAGGTGACATATTTGCTCCTAGACACATCCCAGGAAGCAAACCTCTGCCAGTCCCCGAGGGCCTGGGGCCGGCCAACCGCCCAGTCTGACCCCGGGCTGGGGCGCGGGGAGAGGAAGGCTTTGATTTCCACATTCCTGGTTCCAACTCAGACTTGGTCATCTCCCAACCCCGTGACTTGGTCACCAGGATGACAACGACAGCTGATGCTCATGGAGCACTTGTGCCAGGCACAGCCCAGCGGCTGGGGTGCGTTCATTCACCTCCTGGGCACAGCACGCACAGACACAGGTGCCCGTATCACTCCCATTCCACAGATGAGGAAACTGAGGCACGGAGCGATTGAGTGACCTGTCCAAAGTCACAGACCGAGTCCATGGTGGAACCGAGGCATAAAGTAGGGCTGCACAGCCCAGAGCCTGTCCCTATCAACGGCCTCCCGCCAGCTCACCAGTCAGGCCGAGTGCCCGAGACGGGGCCGGCCCTGCGGCGTGAGCCCTGTGCAGGCACCGGGGCTCGGTTCACCGCTCCGCTGTCACCGTCTTGAAATTGTCAATACTTTTTGAACAAGGGGCCCTACATTGTCATCTGGCACTGGGCTCCACCAATTAGGTAGCCTCCAGGTTTGAAGACAACATTGCAGGGTGCTTTGTGATTTGCGGGGAGCGACGTGTGACCCAGCCACCGTAGCTTTGAAGCAAGGAGACCGAGTCTCCACACGTGCCCCCCTGAGGCAGGCCGCCTGGCTGACAAGCGATGGCTCGACATCCTCTCTCCCGGGCTCATGGCGAAGCTCGTACCCCACACGAGCCCACAGACCCTCACGCGGGCGCGCATACGCCCACACTCCTGACTTCATCGTGGCTGGGCTCTGGTCCCTCAGCTCCCACAGCTCGGTGTCACATGGTGCCCAGGAGTAGTCCTCGCCACTCACAGCTTCCCGATGACACGTCTGATGACACGTGTCCGTTTCGGAGCAGCCCCACACATGCCTCGGGCTTTCACGGCACGGAGGAGACGGAGGACCGGAGGCGCAGGCTTGGTCAAGGGCACTCCATCAGCAAGTGGAGAGCGGAGGTCAAGCCCGAGGTTCCTGTCCAGTCCAGGCTCTCCAGCCACGCTCCTGCCACTCGGCCTTCCTTGGTCCTCACTGGTCCCCTTGAGCAGCATCTGCCCATCAAGGCAGACACAGGTGAGGTGGCCCTGCTGGCCCCGGAATGCCCCCCAGGTGCTGAGTCAACACTACGCTTGGCCGTCTTGCTAAGAGAGTGTGACAGTAGAGGGAGGCAGAGGGGCTGGGTGCCCAGGACCCTGGCCATTACTTACCTACCTATATATCTGCCTGTCTGGCAACCTGTCTGTCTGCCTTTGCTTGCGTCTTCTATTTACTTATCTGTCAATCTATCTTTCTGCCTGTCTTTTCATCGCTCACCTGTCTCTCTGTGTGTCACAGCAGCCCCAGCCTTCATTCCTTCGTCCACCTTCCAGCAGAATCCAAATGTGCCTGCGGCTTCCCGGACTCTTTCCTTCCTCCCGCAGCTGGGAAAACCCTGCCCGGTCCTACAGCTGGTGCTGGACGCTGCCGGCTGGTCACAGGAAGGTGGAGACACGGGGCTCCAGGACATCCTACAGTTTCGTAGCACAATTAGCAGCATTGTGAAGAACCACAGTGATTGGGCACCGGCTCTCCACTCCTGCACTCACTCGGCAAATGTCTTCCGAGCACCTTACCTGTGCAAGCACAGTGGCTATGTCCTGAGGCTGGGTCAAAGGCAGCCAAGATCCCTGAGAAAATGAGCTTCCACTCGGGGCCACACGTATACACCAGGCATCTTTTACACGAGAGAGAACCAGGCTCTGGGAGCCTAGGTGCCTTGCCCTGGGGCGCACGGCCGTGTGAGGCACAGCTGCAGCGTACCCCACCGCACCCCTCCCACCTCGTCTGTCTTCTTTCCCAACCCACTGCTGACGGACAGCTCTGCCCGGAGATGCCCTGCAGAGCCTGGGAGGGTGGTGAGCAGGCAGGGACAGGGAGGGGGCAGGCGCCTCAGCTGCCGGGAGATCACGGTCTGATTCTCCAGGGCCGCGCACTCCATCAGCTATTAATCCCTGCACTCAGCCGTGTAATTCTATAGCATCATGTCACCCGAGCGCTGTGATGGGCACGCGATTACCACAGACAGCAGCAGCCCTCGACAACTCTCCCGGAGCCAGCATCAGACAGAGCCGCGGACCGGCGAAGATGGTGTCAGCGTGGCGGGGACAGCGGGGACACAGAGGTCTTCCACTGCAGGTGCAGGTCGGTGCCAAACTCCACCCCAGGAAAAGCAGGAGAAACCTTTGCTGAGATGTGCCCTAAACAAAGGCCCATTTGGTCCAGTGCAGAGCTCCGCAAACTTCCTGGGAGGGGCCAGGTCGTGGCGACTGTCGGCGTGGCAATCCTGCAGGGCCTGTTGCAGTGGCTCTGCCCTGCTCTGGTCACAGGAAAGCAGCTGCAGATGACATGCAAAGGACCGGTGTGGCGGTGCGCCAACCATTCTTTATTCACCACAACGGGCCCACAGGCTGTGGTCTGCTGACACCTAGACTGGAGTCCACGCCACCAACAGCAGCCACAGAATGATGACCCCTAATATTCACTGAGCACTTACTACAGATCTCCTAATGATTTTAGGAAGTTGAGAATATTATTCCTTCAAAGGTACAATTGAGGAAATTGAGGCACAGAGGTGTTAAATAACTCACTTGGCCAGTAAGTGGCAGCACCGGTCAGGAAGTTCTACTTTATATCCTCCCACCCAGTATCCCAGAAGATACCTGTCATCTTTGACCTTCTCATGCCCCACATCTAACCCATCAGCAATATCTGTAAAACATCTTCATAAAGCTGATGGCTACTCAATCCTGCCCCTCCCCCACAACCATCCTGGTGTGAGCCTCCATGATCTCTCATGTGGTTACAACAACAGTCCCCCCACCCCGCTCCCCTGCAGTCTGTTCTATGTGCAGCAGTCGGAGGCGCCGTTACAAACAATTACTACACTATATAATTTAGTTCTCCTGTCGCTACTCTGCTCGAGAGCTTGCAGTGGGGATAAAAGCCAAGTCCTTACCACAGCTGAAATGCCAGCAGCATCAGCCTCTACCCCTCGCATCTCGCTGATCTCTCCCACATCTCCCCAGCCACCGCGCCTGGAAGACACCAGCATCCCCTGCCCCAGGGCCTTTGCACTGGCTACTCCCTCTGCCTGGCAGGCTCCTCCCCAGACATCCACAGACTGACTCCCTCACCTCCTGCAAGTCTTTGCTCAAATCTCAGCTTGTCCTCTTGCCCCTCATTCCTGCTCCATCCTACTCTGCTCTACTTTTTCCTTTCCCCAAATTGCCTATTACCTGCCACACAACATAATCTAGTTATTTACTGTGTTTATTTAATTGCCTGTCTCTCCGCACTAGACTATAACTCCACAGGGAAAGCGGTTGTTTGTTTTGCCCCGGCCCCTCCAGCAGCGCCAGCCCAGGGAGAGCGCTCATGATACCTGTTGAATGGATGCGTGAATCCAGACGACGCCTTCCTCGTCCAGTGCCTGCATCTTCCTTGGGTTCTGAGTGGAGACGAAGAGCTGAAGGGGCCACACGTCGGGGAAATCACACTTTTTCTGGAAGCTCATGAGAGGGTCCCCACTCAAATGTAGATGCCAGCCCCTGAACAGGAATTTTCACACTTGAGATGGACCCGAATGAGCTCAAAATAAGATCATAGTGTTGGCGTCTTTTTATCGGAGCATACACGTCAGGCCCGCCCTCAAGGAACAGGTCATCAGCCTCCCTTGTCCTGTCCCTGGAACAAACAGAGACAAGAGAGCCCCACTCCCTCTGCCCCAAAGGAGGCCAGAGAAATCCAAGTGGCAGCTGAGGGGCAGCCCAAAGGGAATCTCTGAGGATGCTGGACGAAGGAGGTGGGCAGTGGTGAAGCCTGGTGAGAGCCAAGCTGGCCAGGTGTACCTGGCTACTGGGACCTGAGGCATGACAAGGAAAAGTATGTAATTCCCTGGACAGGCACAGTCTGGTCTAAGGCTGACACGGATCCCAGCACCGGGCGTGGTTGGAATGGCAAGTTTGTTTAACCCCTCAGTTCCCATCCCCCTAGATATACCTCTGCCCACCATCTGCTGGCCCAGCCCTGGTAACGAACCCCTGGGCTGACCTGAACAAATCGCTCACATACTGGGGCTCCCATTTCCTCAACTCTAAGGGGTTCTCAGGACCCACCTGGCAAGGCCCGTCTGTGGCCGGAGATTCCTCATCTAACCCATCACAACAACGGGTACAGATTTTAACTCCAGCAGGTGAAAGCGAGAAACTTCTCTGCAGTAAGGCCTGGCTGCAGAGGCAGGGCCCGGTTCGAGTCCCAGGTCCACCCCTTTCTAGTCGCACCACTGCGCCCTCTCGGCTTCAGTCTCCACACCTGTAAAATGGGGATAATGATTCTTTTGTCCCAAGGTTGTCAGAATTAGGTGCCACATGTGGTCGGGGGCTGAGGGTAGCTACACAGAGAATGGGTGTGACTCCGAGGCTTGAAAGAAAGCAGCAGTGACCTTGGGCTTCCGCCTGGGGAGAGAATGTTATTACACTCACCCCATAGCCCTGAAGAGACACTCACGTGCCCGCCTGGTGTGGCTCAATGGATGAACACATCCCATGGACCGAGAGGTCCCGGTTCCATCCCCGGTCAGGGCACATACCTGGGTTGTGGGCTTGATCCCCAGTAGGGGGCGTGCAGGAGGCAACCAATCCATATTTCTCACCTTGATGTTTCTATATCTCTCTCCCTTCTTCTTTCTCTAAAAAAAAAAAAATCAATAAAAACATATTTTAAAAAATAATAATAAATAAGTAAAAAATTAAAAGACACAAATTTCACTTCAGGGGCTATCAAGAAGTATTTCGTTTGGAAACCGAAAGCGGCAGTACGGTACAGTAAGGCATGGTGTCTGCAGTGTTTTGTCCTGTCAACTTCATTAAGCTAGAACTACATTTCCCAGCATTCCCTTTCCTGTAGTCCCGGGAGTGAACCCTAAGCATGTTGGATCAGAGTGGAAGAACATATAGTGTCAGATCAGCCAAATTCACTGACCTGGGTGCATGAGCTCAGGCAGCTGGACTAGCGCTCTCTGCTGGCTTGGTCGGTTGGCCGAAACCTGGATACGAAGGTGGCTTACCATGCGGGAAGTTCTAACGCCCAGCACCTTCCTGGTAGGTTACAGAAGAAGGTATCTAACCACCTAGGGAAGCTGAAGCGGATTTTTCATGCTCGTCCACCTGACAGGTGCAGGCTGCTGTGCAAGGTGCTCTGCCAGCTGGGCCGTGTGACCCAGAAGATTCGATGACGCTGGGAGGGCCTGAGACACACGGAGACGCCGTGCGGAGTCTTAGGCAGACCACATGGGTGCATCATAGCACAGGCTCTGAAGATTTGGGAGGAAAGCTATGCCACCCTCTGGAGGTAGTGATTCTCCTTCTGAGAAATCACTTCTGTTTTTCTACTGAACCTTTTAGAAACCAGAAGCTTGATCATGGGCCACCGTGTTATCATGCCTTCTGAGCTGCCCATCCTGGACTGTGCCATCTGAGCAAGCAAACCAAAGCATTGGGCTTTCGCAACAGCAATTTCGTCATTAAGTGGCAGTGGCACACAAAACATTCGCTCAAGCGGGTCAGGGAGACACAAGTCAGTCTCCTGAGCAAACCCTGCAAATGCCCCTCTCCCTACTCCTGCTACGTCACTTCCTCTCACAGCCCACACCCGTGCCTCACGTGGCATCCCCTGACAGGTTCACTGAGGTTT